>NC_083353.1:99206950-99839834 GCF_030254825.1 Meriones unguiculatus
GATGGGTACAGACCATTATCACATCAGTCCTAGCCCTTTAAAGAAAGGCAGTCTGCTTTCAAATATCCCATAATATAAAACAACTGATGACTGCTGATTGTTCTACATCACAATTACTGCAAGTACACTCACGTCTTTCATCTCAACTGATCCGGATGATGACCCAGGAAAGCAGGAAGTATCATTTTAAGGACAAGGAACTTGGAATCCTGAAGCCCAAGAGTGCCAACGTGTGTCATGTGGTGGTTTAACAGCTAGCAAGTCGAGAGCCACAGAGGAGTAGAGTGCACACCAAGACTAGAGCCCAAAAATGACCATCCTGGCGAGATACCTAAATAAAGTTAACTTCCTAAGACATCAAAGTGATTTTCTACACATATACTAAACACAAAAGCATTGGCCACAATTAAAATCAAGCAGGAAGGAAACTTCTTTCCTTCAGGAAGTTCTGCTCACCCCTGCCTCCCAAGCATTCTGTACACTAGAAACTTTCCTTTCTACTGTACAGGATACATTTTAACTCTAACATTGCCTCCTTCACCGCTGTGTTGCCTGATAGAGATTCTGCACAGAAATAAGTGCATAGAATGTTTAAAATGGTTTGTTTATTATGAATATCAGAACACATGGCGCCTTGGGACTTATTTCACCTCTAAGCACTCAACCATCGTATAGGTGTCACAGAATCTCTGCCCAAGGTACAAAGTAAAAATGTCCCTATAATTCTTTTATGCTCAGTGCTGAACAGGAAAAAGTATTTTAAGGGTAAGCAGATAAAGCATTACTTCAAATAAAGCTTTCTGAATAATGTGAAATGTTACTCATCCCCTAGGAAAAGGATCAATGAAAAAGGGTTTGCAAGCGGGGCATGATGGTACATGCCTTTAATCCCAGCACTTGGGAGGCAGAGACAGAAGGATCTCTGTGGGTTAGAAACCAGCATGGTCGGCATAGTGAGATCCTCTCTCAAAATAACAAGACCAGAAAAAGGAAGGAAAGAAGGAAGGAAGGAGAGAAGGAAGGAAGGACAGAAGGAAGGAAGGAAAGGAGAAAGGAAGGAAGGAAGGAAAGAAGGAAAGAAAAAAGGAACATAATTAGATTTAACTTTTGCATTAAAAGAGGAAAGAGGAAGGTGATGCCAAAGAAAGGTTAAGGTAGAGGGAAGATCAAATTAGAACAACAGCCCACCAGACACACAAACCAAATGAATAGCTTTCTTTTCTTATAAAACCGCACAATCCTGTGGTGGCAAATTCCCCTGTTTTTTAAATGAATGAAAACAGACATTTTCTTCATACTATTTGCTCTACTCCTAGTAGGTCAAAGAGTAAGAATTCGCAAGAATTCCCTCAAGTTGCTCATACCATGATGGACAGCTCTCCATTGTCTAATAAACTATACCTCTTGTTTCTGGAATCACAGACAAGATACTATATTTAACATACTAATTCCAATCAGAGAGTAAGCAGTACCTTAGTAAACCCACAGGTTGATACTTTTCACATATCTAAGTATTGCTTTATTATTAAATCTGTAAAATGGCCATTTACTGTAATAGAGCCTATTATTATCATTATTATAAGTCAACCACACACTTTATTGTCTAAATAAAGAAAAATTTAGAAGACAAAGGAAGAACTATTAACAACTGTGTCAGCACAGGCATGTGCAGGTACCCAGTCATTTGCCCCATTTTTCAAACTAAGAGGAAAGTTCATAGATCTAAGTGCCTTCAAGAAGAAATTTGAAACATCTCATTCAAGCAACTAAAAGCCCTAAAAAAAAAAAGAGAAAGAAGAAAGAAAGAAAGAAAGAAAGAAAGAAAGAAAGAAAGAAAGAAAGAAAGAAAGAAAGAAAGAGACAGACACACCAAAAATGAGTAGATGGCTGGAAATAATCAAACTTAGGGCTGAAATCAAGAAATTAGAAACAAATAAAAAAATTCAAAGAATCGATGAAACCAAGAGCTGGTTCTTTGAGAAAATCAACAAGATAGACAAACCCTTAGCCAAACTAACTAAAAGGCAGAGAGACACCATCCAAATCAACAAAATCAGAAATGAAAAGGGGGGGCATAACCACAGACACTGAGGAAATCCAAACAATTGTTAGAACTTATTTCAAAAGTCTATATGCCTCAAAATTTGAAAATCTAAATGAAATGGACAATTTTCTTGATAGATTTCACTTACCAAAGCTGAATCAAGACCAGGTAAATCAATTAAATAGTCCTATATTCCCTAAGGAAATAGAAGTGGTCATCAAAAAATCTCCCATCCAAAAAAAGTCCAGGGCCAGATGGTTTCAGCGTAGAATTCTACCAAACCTTCAAAGAAGAGCTAACTCCAGTTCTCTTCAAACTATTCCACAAAATAGAAACAGAAGGAACACTACCAAACTCATTCTTTGAAGCTACAGTCACCTTGGTACCTAAACCTCACAAAGACCCAACAAAGAAAGAGAATTTTAGGCCAATCTCCCTTATGAACATTGATGCAAAAATACTCAACAAAATGCTTGCAAACCTAATACAAGAACACATCAAAGATATCATCTACTATGACCAGGTAGGCTTCATCCCAGGTATGCAGGGGTGGTTCAATATATGGAAATCCATCAATGTGATCCACCATATTAACAAACTGAAAGAAAAAAAAAACCTACATGATAATCTCCTTAGATGCTGAAAAAGCATTTGACAAAATTCTACATCCATTCATGTTTAAAGTATTGGAGAGATCAGGGATACAAGGCACATACCTAAACATAGTAAAGGCAATATACAGCAAGCCTATAGCCAACATCAAACTAAACGGAGAGAAACTTAAAGCAATCCCATTGAAATCGGGGACAAGGCAAGGCTGCCCACTCTCTCCATATCTCTTCAACATAGTTCTTGAAATCCTTGCTAGAGCAATAAGACAATTAAGGAGCTCAAGGGAATACAAATTGGAAAGGAAGAAGTCAAAGTATCACTATTTGCTGATGATATGATAGTATACCTGAGTGACCCCAAAAAAATTCTACCAGTGAACTCCTACAGCTGATAAACACCTTCAGCAAAGTGTCTGGATACAAAATTAACTCAAAAAAATCAGTAACCCTCCTGTATACAAAAGACAAAAGGGCTGAGAAAGAAATTAGGGAAACAACACCCTTCACAATAGCCACAAAGGATATAAAGTACCTTGGAGTGAACCTAACCAAGCAAGTCAAAAGACTTGTATGAAAAACATTTCCAGTCTCTGAAGAAAAAATTAGAAGAAGATATCAGAAGATGGAAAGATCTCCCATGCTCATGGGTTGGCAGGATTAATGGTAAAAA
Organism: Meriones unguiculatus; assembly: GCF_030254825.1. Taxonomy (NCBI): domain Eukaryota; kingdom Metazoa; phylum Chordata; class Mammalia; order Rodentia; family Muridae; genus Meriones; species Meriones unguiculatus. Next base: position 99,210,276 of record NC_083353.1, read on the forward strand.
TGGCCATCTTGCCAAAAACAATCTACAGATTCAATGCAATTCCCATCAAATTACCAACACAATTCTTTACAGACCTTGAAAGAAAAATTCTCACCTTCATATGGAACAACAAGAAACCCAGAATTGCTAAAACAATTCTCTATAGTAAAAGATCTTCAGGAGGTATCTCCATCCCTGATCTCAAGCTGTACTACAGAGCAACAGTTATAAAAACTACATGGTACTGGCACAGAAACAGACTGGTGGATCAATGGAATCGAATAGAAGACCCTGACATAAATCCACACACTTATGGACACCTGATTTTTGACAAAGATGCCAAAACCATACAATGGAAAAAAGACAGCATCTTTAACAAGTGGTGATGGTCTAACTGGAAGTCTACATGTAGAAAAATGCAAATAGATCCATACTTATAACCCTGCACAAAACTAAAGTCCAAGTGGATCAAAGACCTCAACATAAAACCAGACACACTAAACATGTTAGAAGAAAAAGTGGGGAAGAGCCTTGAACTCATAGGCAAGGGAGACAACTTCCTGAATAGAACACCAACAGCACAGACTCTAAGAGTAACAATCAATAAATGGGACCTCATGAAACTAAAAAGCTTCTGTAAAGCAAAAAATGCTGTCGTCAGAACAAAACGACAGCCTACAGATAGGGAAAGGATCTTCACCAAACCTATATCTGACAGAGGGTTAATATCCAGTATATATAAAGAACTAAAGAAGCTTAAAAGCAGCAAACTAAGTAATCCAATTTAAAAAATGGGGTACAGAGCTAAACAGAGAATTCTCGATAGAGGAATATCAAATGGCAGAGAAACACTTAGAGAAATGTTCAACATCTTTAGTCATCAAGAAAATACAAATCAAAACGACCCTGAGATTTCACCTTATACCCATCAGAATGGCTAAGATGAAAAACTCAAGTGACAACACATGCTGGAGAGGACGTGGAGAAAGGGGAACCTTCCTCCACTGCTGCTGGGAATGTAAACTTATACCACTACTCTGGAAATCAATCTGGCACTCTATCAGACATTTAAGTGCTTCCTCAAGATCCAGCTATACCACTCCTAGGCATTTTTCCAAAAGACACTCAAGTATTCAACAAGAAAATCGGCTCAACCATGTTTGTAGCAGCTTTATTTGTAATAGCCAGAAGCTAGAAACAACTCAGATGCCCCTCAACTGAGGAATGGATACAGAAATTGTGGTACATCTACACAATGGAATATTACTCAGCGATAAAAAGCAAGGAAATCATGAAATTTGCAGATAAATGGTAGGAACTAGAAAAGATCATCCTGAGTGAGGTATCCCAGAAGCAGAAAGACACACAGGGTATATATTCACTCATAAGTGGATATTAGACATATAATATAGGATAGACATACTAAAATCTGTACACCTAAGGAAACTAATCAAGAAGAGGACTCTGGCTAAGATGTTCAGTCCCCATTCAGAAAGGGAAAGAGGATGGACATCAGAGGAGGGAGAAAACAGGGAACAGGACAGGAGCCTACCACAGAGGGCCTCTTAAAGGCTCTATCCTGCAGGGTATAGAGGCAGATGCTGAGACTCATAGCCAAACAATGGGCAGATTGCAGTGAATCTTATGAAAGAAGTAGGAGATAGTAAGACTGGGAGAGGACAGGAGCTCCACAAGGAGAGCAACAGATCCTAAAAGTCGGGTCACAGGGGTATTTTCTGAGACTGATACTCCAGCCTAGGACTATTCATGGAGATGGCCTGAAACCCCTGCATAGAGGTAGCCTATGGCAGTTCAATATCCATGTGGGCTTCATAGTAATAGGGACAGGTACTGTCTCTGATAGGAACTGATTGGCTTGCTCTTTGATCACTTCCCCTTGTGGGGGGAGCAGCCTTACCAGGCCACAGAAGAAGACAATGCAGCCACTCCTGGTGAGACCTGATAGACTAGGGTCAGAAGGAAGGGGAGGAGGACCTCCCTTTTCAGTGGACTGGGAGAGAGACACGGGTGAGGAAGAGGGAGGGTGGGATTGGGAGGGAAGAAAGGAGAGAGGTACAGAGGGAAACAAAGTGAATAAACTATAATTAATAAAAATTTAAAAAAAAAGAATGATCAAAGGTGAGAAGCCAAGCAAGGTCACAAGCAGATAGAGGAGCCAGATTTCAAGCCCAGGCTGTCAGGCCATGTGCCCTTAGTGGGCTATCTCATTTAGCATGATAGTTTTACGATAAATGAATCAGCTGTTCTGAGGCCCATAAACATTCCTTTACAGACTCTTTTCAGGAAAATACCTGTAACTCAAGGAGAATTGTGAGTAAAGAGTTTTTTTGGTTCTTGTTTTTTTTTAAGATAGGTTAGGATCAGAGGGAAGGAAAGAACCTCCCCCATCAGAGGACTTGGGGAGGGGCATGGGAGATGAGGGAGGAAGGGTGGAATTGCGCGAGAATGAGGGAGGGGACTACAGCTGGGATACAAAGTGAGTCAACTGTAGTTAATAAAAAAATAAAATTTTAAAAAATAAATAAAGGCTGATACAGACCAAGAAAAAAAAGACACTGCATAGCTTCACCTCATCCACCTCCCCGTTGTTTATGTTTTTGGAAGGTGGGGTGAGAAGGGCTCCCAGACTAGCCTCGAACTTTTTATACATAAAAAGCTAGAATAAGTGGTTATGAGAACAAGTGAATGTACAGGAGCCAAGGACAGCCCAAGTCACCTGGGTGCTGTGTTTCAGGCTAGTGTCTGAAATGGGAACAATCTTAAAAGACTAAGATCTTAATGTGTGGGATCTGTGCTAACGTCAGGAATTGCAGCTGATGTTAGAATTCATGAGCTGCTGATCACCTACGGGCTTGGATAACTGGTGTAGTAAAATGACATGTACTTCATGTCAGGAAAAACCACATATATCACATCTGATGTTGAAGTGGTATCTAAACCAGGTGTGATGGTACATGTCTATAAAAACACTTAGGAGACAGAAGTAGGAGGATTTCAAGTTTGTGGCCAGCCTGCACTACATAGCAAGTTTGTGGCCACACAGGGATATATAATACTATCCCCATTGGCAAACAAAACAAAATAAAACAACAACAAAAAAAAAAAAAAAAAAAAAGAAAAGAAAGAAGAGGCAGTGATGGCAGCTATGACAAGTGAAAGAAGAAAGAGACATACTAGCATTTTCCACCTTTATTTCTGCTGGGATGAGGCAGGAGCCTTGACAGCACAGGCTTTATTCTGTTCACCACTTCATCATGAGTGTTCACCAGTGTCTGAGACTGAGGATGTTATCAACAGCAATTTACTGACTCCATGGTGACTATACTTAAATGTCCGTGAAATAACTATTGGCCAGTGATTTGAGATTTTGCAAACAAGGCAAAGAAGATCAGAAACAAAGAAACAAAAGATGGAAGGATCACTTTAAAATCTTTTTCCACAAAAGTCAGTCTTGGTCTTAAAATATATTACAGACAAAAAATAATCAGAGTCATCTGCAAGATGAACCAGACAGAAGGCATCCCAGGGCAGTGGCCACAAGGACAAGAAACTGCAAACTACCAGAGTGTAGTCTGGGCTCTGAGCCCTCACTCTTGGTTGTGAGGTCGCTCATTTGTGAAATGCAAGTGCTGCAGAGGGACCCTCTGCGGTCCTGTCTTCACTGCCATTCCATGGCAGCTTATAGACATACGCTTAGATGGGTGCTTTCAACCACCCCAAGTTGTTTCACCACCTCCAGAGAACCTTTATATCCATTCGTCCAAGGATGTGAGGTGAGTAGCTACACTCTTCCTTAAAATGCCTCATTCAGGGGCTTCAACTTTCATAACCATGCTCCACTTCTTCCAGACAGAAGTGCAGCCAGGCTCTAGGAAAATGGTTTAATGCTCCAAAGTACCCAGCACCACATACATACACACTGTGGTAAATGAGGGGTAATTTTAAAAATTAAGAATATGAAATATATAAGTGCCAAAAAAAAAAGTCAGGCTGAACATTGAGGCAGGCATTGTTGAGAGAAAACAAGTTTCATGGATTTCTGTACCAAGAAAACTGCTTTTCTGTCTAACAAAGGCAGTACGCTGTTCTGAGGACTGCATCTCCTAATGTGCAGGTGCTCCTTCAAGCCCGGAAAGCTGGGGTGATACTGCACAACTCACTCCAACCCCAGTGGGAGTCACACTAAAGTAGAAAGAAATCAGTTTCCTTCGCTGTGAACAACACATACATCTTAGAGAAAGGGAACTTCCAGTCAAACCCAAACCAAACCACCGACATCACAGGGTACTTACTGGCTACACTGGCATAACAACCTGCTCCGGAGTCAATCACTTCTACTTCCCAGAACAAGTTCACTATGAAATCCTTGGTCCTGCAAGCAGGGTCAGGCAGGGTTCTAAGCATCCCTTAAGGTGAAAAGGAGAAACAATTCCATTTTCCTAGAAACTTAACACATTCTCATGCAACCTTGTGTGCTCTGCATGACACTTTATCAGCAAGTTAAGGGACAACATGGTAATCAGCTTATACCAAATGCTATTTTACCTTAGACATTATTTTCAAAGAACTCCTTGAAGATTTTCCTGATTTTACTTGGACAGTCTGCAAGTGGGTGAGTGCTAAGCGCCCCATTCTGTACACTGTCTCACTTGATGAGACATTACGTTTACTTCCTTCCCTGGGTACGAAGTGGAGGCTGTCCACGGGAAGGAGTGTTATTTTTAACGCCTGCTACCAGATGGCAAAGCTCTTCTCCACATCTCCAAAAGGATCCAGAAAAAAGCTCTTCTGTGTATTAGATTTCAGAGTAAGGTGTGTGCCTAGAGCTAACAAATATTTCTTTGAAACTTTGATTACATTTAAAACACCAGTTATAATTAGCACAGAGAATGGCTTACTACACGCCAGCCTTTACACTAAATATTTTCTTCACAGTACCATGGAAACCTCCCAATAGACTGGAAAAAAGACTTATTTCTTCACATTTTTTTCAATTATACTTATTTATTGTTTTTTTGTTGGTTTTTTTTGTTATTTTTTTTTTTTTTGCACATATATAGGTAAGGAAGGCAGTAAAGAACTTGGGATGGTAAAGGCACCCATCAAATGGTGTATCTTTCTGTGCAGTGTGTTTTAAGACCAAGGCTGACTTTATGCTTTTGTAGAAGATATTAAAATGACCCATTTCCATGGCACACATAGATTTCAGAGGAAAATCTTCAAGAGTCTGTTCTTTCCTTCCACAACACAGGGATGGAACTCAGGCTGTCAGGCTTGGTGGCAGGGCCTTTACCCTCTGACCATCTCATCAGCCCACACTACCATTCCTTCACTGACAGACAAGGAAATTGAGTGAGTGCATTAAACACTTGCCTCAGTCCATTCAGCTAGTGGGTGGCTGAGCTAAGACTTAAAACAAGATCCAATTTTAAGACTAAATGCTTCCAACAATCATACTATACTTTGTCCCTACACTTGATTAAACAGACACACGTCTGTTTTCACTTGCTTTTTAAACATCTGCAACCTTCATAAAGTAAAGGCGCTATGTTTATAAATGCCCAAAACCTTACATACAAATATAACATTGGTAGATTATGGATAAATGTTGCTAAATAGATGAGAATACAATCATTCCTCAGTACCTCGAGGGGATTGGGCCGAGAGCCTCCAGAGGAACTCAAATCCACATATAGTCTAATCCTTTATGCAAAATGGAGCAGTGTTGGCATACAACTTACACATCCTGCTATGTACTTTCCATCATCTCTAGATTACACATTATTTCTTATATAACACAGACATTACTCAAACCTCTATCTTGTTTGGGAAATAACAACAGCAAAACGGTCTGGACAGTTTTTGGTACAACTTTTCAATATTTTCAGTGGGGAGTTAATGAAACCCTTGGAAGCAGAACTTGCTGATATCAAGGGCCACCTCTATACACTTGCACCAGAGTGACATGTGATATGTGTATACCTGTATTAAAAATGGGTCCATAAAGCCACATAAAAAAAAATCACAGCATAGCCTGATTAAGAAGAAAAGATAATTTGACTGTTCTATTTTCTCATCAGGCTTTATTTCCAGATCCTTGAGGGAAAGAACAATGAGTCACAGTGTGGCAGAGGGATGGCACTACAAGCTATAGAAATGGAAAATGACACAGTGTTACTTTATCATTCATTAACAAGTTCAGTGGCAGATTGTAAAAACAAAACAAAAAAAAACCCTCAAAAATCTGCCAAATCAGTAATTTTAATAATAACTTAACAGAAATAAGAGATGGCGACAGCAAGAAGGCCAGGAATCCAGTTTCAAAACTCAAAATCTTAGAAACTGTAGGCATAATTTACCACCTACCCCCTTGCTTTTGGAAAGAGGCACTGCATGACACAGCGATTCTTGCCTCCTAAATTATCCTGCATATTCATAACACTTCCTGGTCTAACATATGTGGTTTGTGATAAAATATTACTACAAGGAAGTAAGTAGCCCTTCATAGTTTATGTTTGAATAACACTTAAGAGTCCAGTAAACAGCAACAAGTCTAGGGATCAGAAAAGCTGGAACTAAGCCTAAACTACAAATGAGGTTCAAAAACCATGTGAAGTCAGGACTTCTCTTCATTCTATGAATTATCATGAAAAATGGTTTTGAGAATACAGACCTACTTTCACATCACTAGAAAGATTTTGAGGATATGAGTTGTGTGCGTGCACGTGTGTACATGTGTGTCTGTGTGAGTGTGTATGTGTGTGTGTGTGTGTGTGTGTGTGTAGAAAGAGGAAGGAGAGGTAGAGATAGATGACAGATGGATAGATGGATGGATGAATATAGAGTAGATAGAGATATTGTTGGACAGATGGAGATAGATAGATAGATAGATAGATAGATAGATAGATAGATAGATAGACAGACAGATGGATGATAGATACAGCACTTACATACATGTCCTAATTCAGAAAGAAACCTATATCAACAAAATGCATAGCCATTTTGACTCCACTCCAATGAAAGTACCATACAAGTTTACATAATTTCATTTAACCCAAACTACAGGGCTGGGCACATATATAGCTCAGTAGTGGACTGTTTACCAAAGTATGAGGATTTGGGTTACATCTTCAGCAACACACACCATGACATATTTTACCATCCTCAGCTACATTAAGGGCTAGAAGCTGTTAGGTGCAAATGAAGTTCCAATTCCCCAAACTCAAAACACTGTGCAAATATCAAAAAATGGGCTCAACCTGAACTCTAGGAGGATTTCTGCCTGTTGTGTAAAAGCCAGCATTCCTTAGGAACTTGCGAAGCTAGTTTTCCTCAATCAAAAGGAGTAATTTCCCTTATCACTGACATAGGGACAAATGGCTACCTATGTTGCCTATCAGAATACCAAAGCAGATGCTGGCTTTCAGGCTCTCTCAGTATCACAAGTACCTGATGTACATTTCAAAGTCTAGGCTAGCACCTAGCCCTTCTCACCTCCTTCCCCTACCTGAAACTTCCTCTAGCTCAAGGGCTTCCCTCCACACAGCTATTTGGTCTTATAACCCTGCTATCTCTCTCTCTTTTTCTCTCTGTGTCTCCTTCCTTCCCTCTCTTCCCCCCTCCTTTTCCTTTTCCTTTTTTTCCTTTCCCTTCCTCCCTCTCCCCCCTCCTCTCTCATCTTTCCTCCTCTCTCTCTCTTTCTCTTCTCTGCTCTTGCTTCTCTCCTTTATGTTGTCTCTATCCCCTGCTGTTCTCCCCTCTCTTACAAATAGCCCAGGCCAGGTCTAGTCTGTTTTGGTCTGTTTCTTTCTCTTTCTGCTCTGGACTCTTCCAAAGCAGCCTCTGGCTGCTCTCTCTCATATCTACCATAAAAACCTTCCCCTTAACCATACCATGGAGCGGTCATGTCATCAGTTTATATAGACACCAGGCTCAGCTGCATATGACCCTATCTTAAACAAACAAAACACAAAAAACAATTTACAGTAATCTATAAGCTCAAATGGAGGACTGCTCCTAACTGAATGAGATAGCTGTTTTCTGTAATGATTCCACTTTTGGTTCATCGGTAGTCTATGGAAAACGTCCACAAATACAAATTCACTCATACATGAGAAACTAGAAATAAAAATATTTTGTAGGTCAGAATCTATACATACGCTGATCTCTGTTGACTCCTGAGAATGATAAGATAAAACAGAGCTCCAATTGAAAATGCAGAACAAAAACTAGGGTTTGACAAGTGTTAAAAGTAAGACTATTAAGTGGTCAATCCTAAATGAGACATCGATACAAGAGCCTCTGCCTCCCACACCAAAGGCTCAGGAAACCTTACCAAATAGAAGATAGGAAGAGTATAAGAACCAGAGGACAAGGAGGAGTGCTGTGAAATGCTGCCTTTTGGAAATGGCACAGCCATTGCACTAATGGACTCACTGTAGCTATAAGTTGCCTGCTAAGATGAAGTCAACAAGACAATTCAACATTCCCATAGGCAACACTAACTGAACTCATTGTGTTACTGGTGAGGGTGATCACAGGATGGAATGAGGGTTAGGGTACCCAGATGGAATGGGAGAGGGGAGTGTAAAATGAACATGATTAGGAAACGCTATTTACATAAATGAAACTGATAAAGAACAAAGAAAATAAATTTTAAAAAATTAGGGGCTAAGATACTATGGCATGTTGGGTGAGTGAATGAAATACTGAGAAAAAACATCCACAAAGAGCTGGCCAGGAGGCCCACAGAGATGACAGTCTTATGGAGACAGTCTGGCCCTCAATGCATTGCTAAGCTATTACCTGTCTCTCTATCCATATGAAGGCAGGACAGAGCAGCCTCAAGCAACTGACCCAAGATTAAAGCCCAAATTTCACCCAGAATTTAGTGTCCTCTCCTGTCAGAAAGTTGTAGATACAACTAAGGAGGCCAAAAGTCAGAGGCTCTGGTAATCCCTGCTGGTCCCCACAGCCCTATTATTCAGTTTTAGAAAGGGATGAGCAAGGCATAAAAAAGGAAACTGTACCTGGGCTTTGGCTCTAGCTTCTAAGGCATAAGTGGGACAAAACCACCAAATGCCACATGAATGATAAGGATCCATAGTCAGGATTTACTCTTTGTGGTCCGAGGCCTGTGATACTGATGTTTACCACCAGCTCAGACCAAGTGTCCAGTAATGCTGCTGAGCAAATGAACGTATGTAACATGATCTGGTTTATTAAACAAAAAGTTTTTCTGAGAAAAAGAATTGGCAAAAAGAAAACATTCCCACTCACGGGTGCTTGGAAATACTAATTAGCTCTCATCTGCCAAGTGACTGCTGCAGGCATGGGGCTCAGGGCTTCAGCCTTTCTTTTCAGTACCAGAATACAATGCTGAATTTTTTTGTTCATTTTTTTTTTTTTCACAGAGCAGGAAGCAGAACCAAAGGATTTTATCCTCTTGCCCAAAGCTACTGTATCATGCAGTGATACATGCATACAGACCTTCATTTAAATCATTTAAAAGCTATCCTCCCAACTGCGTGACTATCCTCAATGGTTGTCTACTTTCCCAATCAGCAGCAATAGTTGCCCACATTGCCTGTTCCCTGAGAATGGTTCACTACATCCTAAAGGCAATTTACAGGTATCTTGGGGTTTCTATTGCTGGGATAAAACACCACGACCAAAAGCAACTTGAGGAAGAAAGGGCTTGTTTCACTTACAACTCTCAGGTTGAACTACATCACTGAGGGAAGTCAGGGCACAAACTCAAGGGAAGAACTGAAGCAGAGGGAGGCTGCTCACTGCCGTGTTTCCCCATGGCTCACTCAGCCTGCTTTCTTTCAACCTAGGATCCCCTGGGTGGTACCAGCCCCTGTGAGCTACGCCCTCTCACATCAATCATCTGTTAAGAAATTATCGCACAGACTTGCCTACAGGCCAATCTGATGGGGGCCATTTTATCATTTGGGATTTCTCTTTCCAGATAATTCTAGCTTATTGTCAAGTTGACAAAAACCAACCAGGACAACAGAAGAAGGGCTAAGCCCAATAAGAGTGAGATGACTCACCTCTGGCCTTGGAGCATTTTAAACACTGCAAGTGGAGACACAGCTACTGATCTCCCCATTGCATTACTCAACCACAGTAGTTACTGAGTACAACAGAAAGAATATTACTAAGAACGACAAATCACCCACTGGCAAACTCTTTGCTCTTTTCATTCAACATTGCGAGCCCTACCAAGTGTCAGACACTATGAAAAAGATAAATCATAAAAAAAAAACTTTTATTGAGTAGACTGAAGTAAGAAACATAATTTTTAAGTCACTCTCTAAAGCCAAAAGAAATTCTATGTTCATGTCTAATTCTTCCATTAGGGGTGGGGATACAAAGCCAAAAAAAATAAAAGAGAAAATAAACAAGTGTGTACACATATGGGAAAGAGTTAATGTACTGTGAGTAAACTGAAGACAGCAATGGCTCCATGTACCAAAGGTACCATAAACAATGTATATGGTTGTAGTATAGGGGGAACCTTTGCTTCTCCTGAAATCCTTAAGAGGCCAGGCCCTGCCATTCTTACCTTTGGATCCCACTAGCAGAATGATATGCTGCCATTATCTGAAGGGCCTCTTCTAGAGATCACAGCTCCCACAGTCAAGAACAGACATTTCGACCAGGCTCCAACATATGCACAAGAAATCTCACCATGGTGGACCTTGATTTGCTTAGCACTCACTGTTTCCCCCAGAGAACCTTCTTGACAGCAAGGCCTGATTTTTGTGGCCCGGTGTGAACCCCCACTGCAGGGACAGCCCCAGAACACAGTGAGAACTATAGAAATGTGGCTTTGACTTCAGCTCTTTTGGTTTGGTGTTCTCTCCACTTACAAACTACCAGATCTACTGGAGAAAATTTCGGGAAAAGAAAGCTACCATAAGCTGAGCACATCTACCCAAGCTACCCTCAGGTTTAAAAGAAAAAAAAATCAAATATCAGTATGCTGAAAGACTGATGGTTCAAACTGCATAAGTTGTTTTATACACAAAATTGTTTAAAATATTATTTAAAATAGCCTTCAGGCTATTATGTAAGCTATTCATGATATGGAAGCATTTCATATGCACACTTGGATTCCATGCCTGAGATAGTACAAAATGTATACACAAATTTCCCAAGATCCACAATTTAAACACTAAAAGCTCCAAGCGGTTCAATGTGCTTCTGTTTACGTTCTGGACATTTTTCCCACCGACATTGTTCAGAAGAAGGTAATTGAGTTACCCTGAACTGTAAGTTACCCCAGATACAACAGAAGAAAGGGAAATACTTACTCAGAAAAAGAAAAGCTAAGAGACAAATGCTCTGACTGCCTTCAGGAATTTGAAAAGCCTTCTGGTCAGGAGAGCAAGATGTATCATAGCAAATGGCTACACTTCAGGTTGACTGTGTGGGTGCTCTGCAAACACCTACAGGGGACTGACAGATGGACAGACGTACACAAACAAGCAAACTAAACTGATCCTCATGGCACATGGCCAAATATCTTATTTTCTTTTAAGACTTTATGTACAAAGTATGCTGGGCTGTTTCTACAACCTGCTTTGCTGATTTTCAGGCCAATAAAATAAAAACTAATGATTAACTTTTGCTTCCTAGAAGTCACTGAATAAGAAAACGGTTATTTCCTGACTAACCTGTGCATGGGAACAGCTGAATTTTCCCAAGCTCTCCAAAGCAGTTTTAAAACTACTTGCTATAAGCTCATCTTGGAACTAGCACTAAGAAAGTACAAGGCAGTAAAGAGGTCAGATTCTGGGTTGAAATGCTTACACAGGCACTGTGGTCAAAACTCTCCACGAAGATGTCTACTTCTAACTTCGCTTTCGGAACACCTGGAGTTTGGACAGAGACTGAAGTGTTGCAGGTCTAAGTCTCTGGAACTGGCATTACTATGGGATTAATGGTTATACTCTAGGTCCTTTGCTAAGCACTAAAGATACACAAACCATTAGGGAAGAAAGGCAAACAAATTAGGCCCTCACAGAGAAATAGGAATGGGTCAAACCAGGCAAGAGCCTCTACAGCTGCAAGAACTGCAGAGCCCAAATCCCAGAAAGCATTCCCCAGAGATCTGCCTATTCAAATGGCAGCAGGTGCTTAACAACTTCCAACCCACTTACAGCCTTCAGGAAACAACAATCTGAGGTTCGCAGCCCTCCCAGGAGTCTTCCCTAGTCTCTTGGTTGGTTCCTTGAAGAACCAGAGTGAACTGGCAATGGGTTCAGAAACTCCAGTTCCTAACTGGATTAGGCTAATGTGACACAGAAGCAAAGGTAAAGACGGTCTAGAGAAAGGCTGCACCAGCTAGACCCCGAAAACCTGCCTCAGTTTTCCCACATACAATGTCTGATATTCAATCAAAAATACATACATTTGAAAACGAGATGTGGCCAAAAGATCAACAGGTTAGCCAAATGTTTCTTAATAAGAGTACATTGCAAAATGACTGTGGGACTAGAGAGACAGCTCATCACTGAGGAGCAAAGGGAGGGTGTTGGTTCCCAGCATTCACAAGGCTACTTTCATCTACAGATCTCAAAATGTATGTGAGGCTAAGGCAGCAACTGTTTCCCCCTTAGGAGGAAGTCTCCTAAAGTGACCTTGCCTTCTCCACCCCCAGGCACACACATCTCCCCCATTTCCTTATAGTCACACCAACATGACTGATTGTTACTGGTGCTTGAAGCTATCAAGGGATGAACTGATTGGCCTTTCAATCCTTTAAAGGCTGTTCCACCAGATAGTAAAGTTAGATCTGCAACTTTGAGTATGGTCTCTGGAGTCTGATTCCGGAGATTCTGCATGGGCTCCGTCACCACTCCTTCCCCATCCACTCGGTTCCTGATTCCCACAGTGTAGCTGGGCCTTGAGGTAGATCTATTCCCAGTTTTCTGAGAAACTCTAGACTGATTTTCAAAGGGGTTGTACCCCTACCAGCAATGGAGGAGTGTTCCCCTTGCTCCACATCCTTAGCAGCATATGCTGTCACTTGAGATTTTCATCTTAGCCATTCTGACCTGTGTAAGATAGAATCTCAGGGTCGTTTTGATTTGCATTTCCCTGATGACTAAGAAGACTGAACATTTAAGTGTTTCTCAGCCATTAGAGAATCCTCTGTTAATGGGGGAGCAGCCTTACCAGGCCACAGAAGATGACAATGCAGCCACTTCTAATGAGAACTGATAGACTAAGATCAGAAAGAAGGAGAGGAGGACCTCCCCTATCAGTGGACTTGGGGAGGGGCATGCATGCAGAAAGGAGAGGGAGGGTGGGATCGGGAGGGAAGGAGGGAGGGGCTGATGGAGGGGGATACAAAATGAATAAAGTGTAATTAATAAAAGTTAAATAAAAAAAGAATCCTCGGTTTAGCTCTGTACTCCACTTTTTCAAATTTTTTAAATTTTTATTAATTACAGTTTATTCACTTTGTATCCCAGCTGTAGCCACTTCCCCTATCCCCTCCCAATTCCACCCGCCCTCCCTCTTCTTCTCCTATGCCCCTGCCCCAGTCCAATGATAAGGGAGGTCCTTCTCCTCTTCCATCTGACCCTAGTCTATCAGGTCTCATCAGGACTGGCTGCATTGTCTTCCTCTGTGGACTGGTAAGGCTGCACCCCCCTCAGGGGAAGGTGATCAAAAAGCCAGCCCATGAGTTCATGTCAAACACGGTCCCTGTTCCTCTTACTGGGGAACTCTCTTGGACACTGAGCTTCCATGGGCTACTTCCATGCAGGGTTCTAGGTCATCTCCATGCATGGTCCTTGTTTGGAGTATCAGTCTTAGAAAAGACCATTGGGCCCAGATTTTTTGGTTCTGTTGCTCTCCTTGGAGAGCTCCTGTTCCCTCCAGGTCTTTCTATCTCTCCCTTCTTTCATAAGATTCCCTATACTCTGCCCAAAGTTTGGCTATGAGTCTCAGCATATATTTTGATAGCCTTCTGGGTGGAGACTTTCAGAGGCCCTCTGTGATAGGCTCCTGTCTTGTTCCCTGTTTTCTTCCTCTTCCAATGTCCATCTCATTTCCCTTTCAGAATGAGGCTTGAGCATCTTACTCAGGGTCCTCCTTCTTGATTAGCTTCCTTAGGTGTACAGATTTTAGTATGATTATCCTATAGTAGATGTCTAATATCCACTTATAAGTGAGTACATAACATGTGTGTCTTTCTGCTTCTGGGATACCTCACTCAGGATGATCTTTTCTAGATCCGACCACTTGCCTGCAAATTTCATGATTTCTTTGTTTTTAATTGCTGAATAGTATTCCATTCTGTAAATGTACCACAATTTCTGTATCCATTCCTCAACTGAGGGACATCTGGGTTGTTTCCAGTTTCTGGCTATTACAAATAAAGCTGCTAAGAATATGGTTGAGCAAATAATATAAAAAACTCAAGTGACAACACATGCTGGAGAGGATGTGAAGAAAGAGGAACCCTCCTCCATTGCTGGTAGGAATGTAAACTTGTACAACCACATTGGAAATCAATCTGGAGCTTTCTCAGACAATTAGGAATAGTGCTAACTCAAGAGCCAGCTATATATCCAAAAGATGTTCAAATATACAACAAGGACATTTGCTGTACCCCGCTTTTTAATTGGGTTATTTGATTTGTTGGTGTATAACTTCTTGAATTCTTTATATATTTGGGGATATTAGCCCTCTACTGAATATAGGATTAGTGAAGATCTTTTGCCAATCTGTAGACTGATGTTTTGTTTTGCCTTGCAGAAGCTTTTCAGTTTCATGAGGTCCCATTTATTAACTGTTGATCTTAGAGCTGTTATTATTCTTTTCAGGAATTTGTCTGCTGTGCCAATGAGTCCAAGGCTTTTCATCACTTTCTCTTCTAATAGATTTAGTACATCTGGTTTTATATTGAGGTCTTTGACCCACTTGGATTTGAGTTTTGTGCAGGGCAATAAATATGAATCCTTTGCATTTTTCTATGTGTAGACATCCAGTTAGATGTCTATTTGTTGAAGGTACTTTTTTTTCCCATTGTATAGTTTTGGCATCTTTGTCAAAAATCAGGTGTTCATAGATATGTGGGTTTATTACTAGGTCTTCTATTTAATTCCATTGGTGGACCTGTCAGTTTTTATGTCAATACCATACTGTTTTTATTACTATTACTCTACAGTACAACTTGAAATCAGGGATGGTGATACGTCCAGAAGTTCTTTTATTGTACAGATTTTTTTTTTTTTTTAGCTATTCTGGATCTTTTATTTTTCCATATGAAGTTAATGGTTACTCTTTCAAGGTCTGTAAATAATTGTGTTAGAAGTTTGATGGAAATTGCATTGAATCTGTAGTTGGCTTTTGGCAGGATGACCATTTTTAATATGTTAATCCTACTGATCCATGAGCATGGAAGATCTTTCCATCTTCTAAAATTTTCTTTGATTTCTTTCTTCAAATATTTGAAGTTTTTGTCACACAGATCTTTCACTTACTTGGTTAGAATTACACTAAGATATTTTATATTACTTGTGGCCATTGTGAAGGATGTTGTTTCCCTGATTTGTTTCTCAGCCTGTTTCATTTGTATAAAAGAGGGCTACTGATTTTTTTTTTCTTTTTAGTTATTTTTGTATACAGTTAATTTTGTATACAACACATACCCACTTGGTACAGACACATGCAGGCCGGCAAAGTACTCATACACATAAAATAAAAATAAAAAAATAAGTTTTTTTTTTAAAGTATTTTACTGAAAACACACAGTAAAATAGTACTAAACACCACGGAGCAGAGGAGCTGAAGTGTAAAATACTGACAGCACCAAGTGCCAGTAAGAACAACTTTTGTTCTTTTATCTTTTTTCTTTGATTACAAAAAAGGAAAAAAAAAAAAGCAGCGATGCAGGTTCCTATTATGGTGCTTTCTCTACTCCTCTGGAATTCTGTAACATTTCATAGTTAAAAGTTTTTTAAAAGAAATGAAAGTTGTATCTAAAAAAGAGAATAGCAAAGGCTAAATCATTTTTGGCTTTTAGAGTCATATTGATAAGTTACCCTTTCTTTAGTTTGTAGACAGCAAGAAGTCATTCAGAACCAGGCATATTGAAACAAACCTGTAATTCCAGCAGCACACTGAAGGCAAAAACAAGAGAATTCCTAGTTCAAGGCCATTCTGGGTTATATGGTGAGCTCCAAGCCAGACTAGGTTATGCAACAAGACTACAACTCAAGAGAGAGAAAAGAGAGGAGAGAGGGGTAGAGGGAGGAAGGGAGGGGGAGGAGAAAGGGAAGATGGGGAAGAAGAGGGAGAGAGAGAGAACACTCATACATGAATCTGAATGGAAAAGTAACAATATTGGATTTGTTCTGCACAAAGACCATTCTTGTTGAAAGATAGCAGACTGAGTGAAGGGAGGAAGTTCACCTAGGTAGCTGATGAGGAAACTGATGAAAGACAATGATGACAGCTGGTCTACTGGGTAAAGAAAGCCGTAACATCTCAATGATGGCATCACTTATCTGGGATTTAGTTCTCAAAAATTGTTAAATTGCAACCCCATCAAATCATAAAGCAAATGAGGCCACTGTGACAAAGAAGAATCTCAATGGGACCATTTCAGTAGAAAAAGAGTGACATCCAGGAAATGGCCTGAAACTAGTGAAAGGGAAAAATGTGAATTTTCCTACAAATCCTTAGGAAAAAGTCAAACCTCTACAAAAGTGAATGCTAATGAGTACTCAGCTCAACACCAGATGGTCAGATAGATACATTCACAACTTGCCAAGATTCTGGAGCCTTGCACAGCCCCTTCCAAGCATGCAGATGCTTTAATCTGACAGGGAAAAATCTATTTCTGCCTCTGACAGCAAATGCCAAGTCACGCCTTGCCAGTGGAGAGAGTGGCTGCTCCAAGTACAGCCTCCCCAAATATGCACAACCTTATTCCCACTCGGAGACACAGGTTGTTTGACCTCTACCTCCACCAGCCTTGCCAGAAAGGAAAGGAAAGGGTGGGTAGAGTTTCGAAAGAACTCAGCTTTTTCATCTGCACTCCCAGAAAAGTAGATACATATCTCTGGATTATTCATGAACAGCCCACATATTTTTTTCTGTGAAAACAAATTAAGCATATCAAACAGAAACTTATCCGAACATTCTGAAAATAGCCTGAGGCATGGAGTCCAACAGGTTTTTCAATAACTCTAAACTGGCTAAACTAACTAAAGAATGAATGTTCTTTATCATTGTCTTCTATGTGCTGCAAAAGGTTAAGGATAGAGCATTTCCAGTGGGACTGGTTTTAGTGCTGTTCTTTGGTCATGCTAACGAATGCCTACATTTGTTAGAACGGAACTGTTACATATTCCACCTACAATGTGTTCAAGCACAAGAAGATGTTCTTTGTGAAGGAGGAACTGTCCAAACACACACTCATTTCAAATCTCAGTTTTGATGTACGGTTCTAGACAGCTTGGCTGCAGAGGCAGGGACCTTGTGTTCAGCATTCTTTACAAAGCAGAGTGAGTAAAGCTCAGAGGGACAAGACGGTCTTCTATTCCTGAAGAAGACAGTGCTCTCTCCTGTCATATAGACAAGCTCGTGAGACAACCTCTAAGTGGCTCAAGTTCCTGACGCCGCATTTACCCATCCTCATTTTCTCCAAATGCTGCTGCTGAATCAAAATCTGGACTCACCACAACCCAGGCCAGGAGTTTCACGAAAAATGCCACCTAGTGGATCTTATCACTTAATATTAAAACATTAATGGATTTCGAGGCCGTTTAAGCATCACACTTCGTTCAAGTTTATGAGACGGAGCATAGGTAGATGACCCAACTAGTCGCCATTATCACAGTCCGGTGGCACACGAAATAAGACATTTTTTTAAAGGGCCCTACAGCTGAGATGAGACGAGCAATTGGCATTTGTTTAGGGAGATGTGAGGTTGACAGGAAGACGAACACATGACGTCCTCGCTGTTGTCTGCTCAGGGGACAAGTGGCGCCCTTCAGGGAAGGAGGCTGCTGTGGCGGTACTCACCGGGTTGGCGGCCCCCTCGGCGGAGTGGTGGACCGCCCACCGGTCCGAGGCCCATTCCCACGCGTTCCCCACCATGTTGTACAAGCCATAGCCATTGGGAGGAAAGGCGTCGACCTAGAGATAAAAGAGCGACACCGACCAGTTACTCGCCCTGCTTCAAAGATCTCTTTGGTACATGAAGGAACCAAGACCCACTTATTTCAGAATATGAGTATCGACCTTCATCCCCACCTATCAGAAAACCAACCTGGACAACATAAAAGCAGAAAGCCCTGCCCCTCTGTTTTGTTTTTTACTTTAAGTATTCAAAAGGAGTTTATAAACCTAAGAGTTTATTAAGCGGCCTGGAACTGGTGAATTGATTGTTACTAGTGACTAACATTAACGATAAGGACACAGGCTTTGCTAGTATGGGTGAGAGGGTGCATGGGAGAACCTGTGTGTACATATGCACATGTACGCATGTGAACATGCATGTGTGTTCATGTGTGTGTGCATGTGTGCAGACACAGAGTATTTAGGCCTTCAAAGTCATTAACAGAAATGTCCTACTAGTATCAATGTTAGTCCTGTTACTAAAAAGCAGCTGTTCCAGGCACACAGTGTCTTTCAGGGCCATAGATGCCAACCCAACGCTGCCCTCTCCACAAGCTCCATCCAGTTTACCACCTTATCTCTGAGCCTCAGTCGCTGTCATGGAATAAGGAAACTGTTAGCTCATTATCCCATGTGTTTCTGACAGCAGGTCTCTGGACTGCAGAGGTCTACAGCAAATTACACATCCACCAACGGTCACGGCATGATTCAAAGGCAGGTCAGAGAGAGCTGGGTAACACCCACAGGCACACAAGCAAGGTGAAGTTTATGTCAGACAGAGGGCAAGAGGAGACAACTCAGACTGAGCAACAGTCATTCAGGTCACTGGTCAGTTTCATGATTTAAAAATTCTCCCAACCAGGACTGGAGGTTTAGCTCAGTGGTAGAGGGCTTGCTTGAGAGGCCTTAGGTTTGGTCCCCACAATAGGCAGGGAGTGGAGCATATCATAAAAAATTAAAGGCACAAAAAAATCCTTGGGGAAGAAATTCTTTCACCTCTTTTCAATAGACATTAAAAAAAATCAGTTTGTGATGAAAAAAAAAAGTTATCTTTGGAAATTTTTTTCTCTTCTCATAATTCATGCTTTTCCATACTAACAAAGTAAGACTGTAAGAATGAATAAACTAACATTCATGTCTACGTGGTTTCAGATGGTTTTACATCTACACATGAATACGGAAGCATCTGCTGCTTGGGCAATTCAGTGCATTTCAATCAAAGTTAGGAAGCCACTGAAAAGAAGATCATGGAGATGAGCTGGAAAAGTCGAAAATTCCCACCATGCTGCTTCCATAATCAGAGTTTACTATGGAAACAGCCTTGGCTCATTCAGAAATGCCATGTGCGGCCAGTACGGGCAGGGAGGGGCTCAGTGGCAAAGAGATCTTAAAGAGTTTAATGAGGGAAGAAAAAAGAGAATGTCTCAAACTAAAAAGTCAGCTCTACAGAGCTGGCCATGACAGGCATGCAGGCAACCCTACCACTTGGGAGGCGGAAGCAGGAAGGCAGGAGGGTCAAGACCACCCTGGGCTGCACAGTGAGTCTGAGGTCAGCTTGGGCCACGTCAGACCCTCTCTCACACACATAAATCACAAGGGCAAACTCAGGTGGGGCGATCTAGGCATTCCTTGGAATAAGGCCCTGCGATCCAAATATAAGAAACAAGAGGGAGGGGAGGCCACAGCATAAGCTATTTGTTCAGCGACATGAAGGCAACCAGAAAGGAGCCCTGGGACTAAGCTCAAAGGAATAAGAAAGAGATGAGTTGGCTGTGGGGTGAAAGTAGAGGATGCCATGAGGCATGTGGGGAGAATAAGAAACTGAAACACACATTCTGGAGGAAGAAATCCACCTTCAAGCTTCTAGAAGGTATAGGCAGAGGTGTTCTTAAGAATCTGTGCCAACCTTCATGGGTGCTGTTAGTCCTAAACAACAAAGTAACAGTGCCTGATCAAAGGCTTGTCCCTCCCCCTTTAAATAATAGGATATTTGAGGTAAAATCTTACGGTTACTACCCTCTTAATTCCTAACATTATACGTGTGTCAGTATGGGAAATGAATTTTCCACTGCTCATGGTTATATGAATCACACTAACCAAAGCTTGCTCAGAGGAAAACAAATAGAAAAGACAAATCTTTCTTGAAATGCTAATTTTCAGGCACATGAGTTGATAAGCATTAAAACAAAAAATGGATTAATGAAAATGTAACAGTGAAATGCAGAATACACATTCAGCTCCTTATGCTCAACATTTAAAGAGTCTAGGTAGGAGCACTGGGTGCTTGATACTAGCCTGACCCTGTCTTAAAAATGAAAATGAACAAAAGTTAAATTCCTGTCCTCAGCTTCCCAGAACACGCTGACAGTAAAGATAGTTCAGGTCAACCCAAGGTGATTTTTGTAAGCATCAACTCAACTTAAAGGCAGTGGTCTCACACCTAACACAGACATGACCCCTCTGAGACTTGCCTCATCCTTGACCACGTCTAGTTTCAGGTTCCTTCAGGGCTCCTGGTAACTGTACCCATTTTATCCTGGTATCTGGGTGAGCAGTGGCTTCAGGTAAATTCTGCAGACACCTGCTGACCGCAATGTCAAACACTCTAATGACCAAAAATGGAAAGGCAGAGCAGGAGCTTGTGTACCTTAGTGCTCAATCCACAGGACCATAACGGTAACCAATATCTGCAGATCTGCAGAGCATCCCTATCTCATACAGACCTGTCTGTCTGTCTGTCTGTCTCTGTTTGTGTGTGTATGTGTGTGTGTGTGTGTGTGCATGTGTGTGTGTACCAGGATCTCTGAGCTTTGTGTTGTTTACAAAGGTAACCAGAAATGGCTTCTTTCTTTTTTCCTAGCTCTCCTAATTAAATGAACATACAATACTGTGGTGGTAATCACAGGAAATATCTGTGAGTCTCAAAGCTGTTTTATTGTGGCTTCCTACTAAAATTTACCAGGGTTTACATTATGTATCTGGTTCGTTACAGCTTTCACAGACTTCTTCAAACAACAGAGACAATGGTGGCTGTTTCCTGTGCCTCTGGAATGGAGCCTGCCCACCTCTCAGGACAAAATGATCCTGTTCCACAGCTGAGCATGTGGATAGTTCTGTACTTTGGCCTTCACAGCTCTCATTCGAACGCTGTTACTATAACAACTAAGGTCTGCTCCGTCTGAGCAATGCCCTGGATTCAGTTTATTGTAACATGCTTTGAGGGAGCCCCCTCCTGCCAAGGCCATCCTTCCTCCAGGCTCTTTCCTGTGTTCACATCCAGAGGTGGTTGGAAATGAATTTGGCAGGCAGTGTTATCAATATTCGGTGCTTCCTGCACCTACAGGTGAAGCTACTCCCCTGCTCTCTGTAACAACTAACATCTTTTTATTAATTACAGAGAGACAGACAGGCAGGCAGGAAGGCAGATAGATAGACAGAGACAGAGACAGAGAGAGAGCATACACACCCATGTATCACAATGTGTGTGTGATGGTCAGAGGTTGGCTAATGGAAGTCTATCTCCTTCTATCATATGGGTCCCAGGGATCAAACTCAGATTGCCTAGCTAGGTGGCAAGCCACTGAGCATCTCACTGGCCCAGACAACCAGTGCCTTTCCTGGAGTTTGACAGCATGCCCACAACAGGCACCACCACTGACATTTTGCTCTAGCACTTCTGCTGGCCAAGAGGCCCCCTAGAGGTCCTCACTCCACATCTTGCTCCCTACCAAGAGGCTTGGCTTGTCATCATTTAAAGGCTGAAGAAAAGTAGAAATCCTTCCTCCCAAAGACCTCAAATATTTTACCAAATAAAAAGATGTGTCTGGGAGTGAAGCAGCTATCCTGAAAGAAACTGAAGAGGGCCCAACTACCAGATGGCTTGATTTGCCTTTTTTGCCTCTACTGAATAATGCATCATCTCCCATCACTTTGTGTTGGCTTAACATATATGTAACTCACATACATGGAACTGGATACAAACACGACTGCATCTTGTGTTTATGTAGGACTAAGTATTCCCAAGCAACTTTTTTTTTTTTAAATTAAATTCTGCTCCAAATATTGCACTGCTAACAGTAGCTCAAACTGACATCTAGTTTCTCTGAGACCAGGTGCCTTCACTCTTTCTGCTCCAAGAATTTCTCCATCTTTTACTCTCACTTATTTAGTTTTCAAGATGAAAATTTCTAACTATTTGGTCATATTCCAAATAGCATATCTGTGTCAGATGTACAAATAGATTCTGCAGTAAGATTCTCTCGAGGAAAAAAAAAATGCAAATTAAAAAAGAAGACAAAAGGAAGAAAGGAAGAGAGAGAGAAAAAGAGAAAAGGAAGGAAGGCACCAAGGGAGAGAAGGAGAAGGAAGGAGAGGGCGAGAGAAAGAGAAAGACAGAGAGAGAGAGAAGCAGTTTCAAAGATTCCTGAAAAAAAAAATAGCCCAGTTATAGGCTATTTCTCCACTGCAAAACTTCTTTCCTCATTGTGTTAAGAGAAAATAGAAATGTTTTTGTCTTGTCTAGAGAATGGTTTCCCCTCAAAACTTAGGCACTTAGTCCTTAATTCAACAGAACTAAGAGAATGGCCTATGGAGGTGATTAAAGAATGCCTGATACAATGAGTTCTGCTCTACACAAGCTCAAGGTTGAAGGGAGTGTGCTATTACTCTGGCTCTGGCCATATGAGAACACAGCGTTCTTCAGTGCACTCAAGTCAACACAAATGCCAGTCTTACTGAGGCTTCAATCTTAGACTTCTTAGTTTACAGACCTGTGAGACATATTTCTGTTTATCAATGATCCAGTCTATGGCATTTTGTTATAGCAGCTCAAATAAGGCAACTAAGAGGATTTTTAAACACAGCTTGGTTACTGTATTGTTGCTAAAAAAGCTCCATGAGAGAACTCCTCTTCATCAATAAAAAGAAACAAGCCATGGGCACTACAGAACACAATTAAGTGAGAAAGTTTTCTAGCTTGGGAGTGTATCTCAGTGGTTGAACATATGCTTAGCCACAGGCAAGGTAATGGGTTCGATTCCTGATGGAAGAGAAAAGGTGAGGAAGGGAAAGGAATGGAGAGACATTTTCTAACCTTTAATCATTGATTGCTGCTGGGAATTTATTTTTTTAAAAAATCAGAGAAAGCTCAGTATGAATACACAAGATGTTCATTGCAGTATAATTTAAGTAAAAATAACCAAATCTATAACAATCAGAGGCAAATAAGGATTTATTTGATGACAGGTTATCCAGCCAGTGAAAGACAATGTGATCATGACCTATAAGTGACAAATAAAATGTTCCATACAGTAAGAGGGAAAGAGTAGGATTTAAAATGTTCTATCTGGAAGCTAGAGATAGCTTAGTGGTCAATGCATGCACTGCTCTTCCAGAGGACCCATTTTCCAGTACCAAAGTTAGGCAGCTTAGAAGTATTTGCATGTAACTCCCATTCTAGCAGGACCCAACTTTCTCTTCCAGCCTATGTGGACACCTGCACATACCCACACTGATATACATAACTAAAAATAAAGTCTTTAACATATTCTATCCAATGTGATTGAAAAACAATACAGAAAATATATATGTGATGCATGAACTCCAGAGATACACATGCTGGCAAGTACAGAAGTTAAGAGCATGCTCTTTAAAAACAAGCCAAGCTGATCAAATCCAGCTCAGCCATTTCCCAGCAAGAGCTTACATCTCTGTGCCTCAGAATGTCACAGGGATACCAGTACCCACCTTAAAGAGATAAATGGACATTACTAATTGGAAGATCTAGGCATATGATGGAGTACTATTCCTAACACATTCCTAACACTGCAAAGCCAGTGCCACCATCACCATTAATCCCTAGGATGAGCAGGTCGGGGACTAGAATGCTATAGAGATTAACCTGGGAAGCAGAATTCCAGGTCAGTTTAGATTTCTCCTCCATCCTGGTAGTCTTTTTCTAAATCATCTATAGTATATATTATATAGTCAGAAAGGAAAATGCATCTTAATAAATATATCTGATGATTTCTAGCATTTGCCATTCCTGAGGGTGGATAATGTAGGGAGAAAAGTGTCATTCAGAGAATAAGTGATGCCTTTTGTCCTGTCAGGTTTGGTTTTGTTTTTTTTTTTTTTTTTGGGGGGGGGTAGCTGGTTTGTGGGTTTTGCTTTGATTTTTAAGATTGTGTGTATGTGTTTGTGTATGTATGTGTGTGCTCACATATTTGGGCATGCTCTTGCCACAGTGTGTGTAGAGACAAGGAAGCAACTTATAAGAGTCTGCTCTCTCCTCCCAATATAAGGGTTCTACAGGTGACTTGGGTCAGCACACTTGCTGTACCCAGTAAGTCTACCCACTGAAGAATTTCTCTCATCCCTGATTTTGAGTTCTTAAAATGGGGTTTTAACAGCGGGGCGTGGTGGCACACACCTTTAATCCCAGCACTTAAAGAGGCAAAAGCAGGCGGATCTCTGTGAGCTCTAGGCCAGCCTGGGCTACAAAGTAAGTCCAGGACAGCTAAGGCTACATGAAGAAACCCTGTCTCAAAAAAGAAAAAAGAAAAAAAAGATGGGCTCTCATGCAACTCAAGCTAGCCTAGAACTCACTATTTGACCAACTTGAACTTCAGATCCAGCCTTAACCTTCCGACTGCTGGTATCTCAAGAATGTGATGCTAGATCCGGTTCTTTCACCCCATTTCTGCAGTTGCTCAGCTCCCAGGGACACTGCCCTTCTCTCAAAGCCTGGCTACTCACGGGTGCAGTTCCTTGGAAGCCATCCTCCCCAGTGTTGGTCACAGGAAACTCGCCCTGCCAAATGTTGGCATAATGCTGGCCTTTGGGCTGCAGTTTGTTGCCCCAGGGGAAAAGCCTGTCAGGAGAGACACGGGCATCAGCATGGTGACAGGCTTCTGGACTGCAGCCAAGAGCAAGGGTGTAATGGGAGAGAACAAACAATGCTGATTTGTTCTGGATGAATTTTTTCTTTAAAAGATACACTCGTAAATATAACATTTAATTGGGATTTTTAAATTTTTCCTTATAACAACTCATGTCAAATGTACAACTTCTGTCTCTCCTCACCACTGAGGAGCCTGAAACAAATGACGTGACTGAAAGAAGCCTTCTAGAAATCTGAGAAACGAGGCATCATTCTGGACTTATATGGTAGCATGATCAGGCACAGCACACCACACTATTTTTTTTTAAGGCTTGTCTATTTTAAGGAGCTTTTCCTAGAAGATGTGACCCAAACATGAGTTTTCTGTCTTATGGCTGTTGAAGCAGAGAATACCATGGCTTAAGAAGATGGCTAAAATAAGAAAATGCTGAAAGCAGGGCAGCCTGCTGAGCAGCCCTGAGGAGGGGTACACACAAGGGGGTGCATGGCTAGCACTTGCTCTGGGAAGGCGGCAGAGAGAGCATTTGGCTCCACACCTGGCTTTTAAAGAGTTGCCTCACCCCCCCCCCCCACTGTCACCAAACTACCTCAAAGGAAGAAGGAAATCCAACAAGAACAAGAACTGTTATTAATTAACTTTCTGACCACAGCAAGTTCCAGAGAGCTGAAGAGAGAAAAAAAAAAAAAGAGGGGGGGAGGGGGGAAGGGGAGGAAGCAGGGGTGGAAGGGAATGTCAACCCATCGGTGGACAGCACAAAGGCTTCTGGTGTGAGTACCTGTTCTGCAGGCCTCCTCTACAGCTGTACTCCCACTCTGCCTCTGTGGGAAGCCTCTTTCCTGCCCATGTGCAGTAGGCAACAGCATCATTCCAGGAGACATGCAGAACCGGGTGGTTTGGCCTCGAGAGAAGCAAGCACAGTTGTAAGTGACACTGGCCTGAAAGTGACCACTGAAACACTCTGTCTGGTCATGATTTGAAAGCCTAGCTGTGACACAACTGTCCTCTCCAGTGGGGGCTTCTGGAGTCTTAGGTGACCACATGGGTTAACAGCTCCTCCCGGAACTGCACCCAAGCATTTCTTCCCTGTGAAGCCTTAGATGCTCATAGAGCCCACGGATATGGCAGACACAGGGGATCTGTCTCCGCTGGTTCAGTGCTAAGAGGGTCATCAGCAGATGCTTCTGCCTCCCTCCACATTTTGTGGAACAGTTGGGGGCATCTTAGAGCCTCCAGTGACTATCACAGCAGGACATAAGGCCCACAGAGGCTCAGCTTACAGTCTGTACATTCCTCAGAGCTCCATGTGAAGTGAGCCAGAACTTTGTTGGGCCTACACTGCAGTTTTGGCATCTACTCCCTTACACAAGTGTGGGTCCCTAACAGACATTCTACATGCCAAACATTCAGCCTGTTTCCAGACACTGGCCTTAAACTTTGCATCTTTCTGCTACCCTACTAAGGACCACCTGGTACCATTTGCCTCACTCTAGCAGATACCAACTCAGCCTTTCCTGAGGACAGAGGAAATCAATGGAACTGAAATCACCATTTACATTTTTTTTGTAAGCAAAATAGACTGACTCACTCCATTCCTTACGCATCTCTGACTTCCTATAGGACATTCATTAATTTTCTCGGTAAATGTTCATGAGTAGCGCAGCACCTACTGAATACATTTAAAAGTCCAGTCCAGTGTGGAGGTGCAGCCCAGCAGTAGAACACAAGGCCCTGGGTTCGATTCTTAGCACCGCAAACAGAAAATGCAGTCTCCTTTAAGTTTTTCTTCTTCTACTAGTTTTACAATCACCTTTGAATCTTGGAAAGAAGATACAATTTGGGAGCTAAGAGGCCCAGTTTTCTCCAGGTTCTCCAAAGTCCTACAGCTTTCTACCTCAAGGTTTATTTCTAGCAAAGAAGATGCCAGCTCAGACCTTGAAAAGTTTGGTATCTATCAAGGGGCTGTATCTCTCGAGCTGTACTTCATGTAACCCCTGCTCCCTGACCATAAGTGCAAAAACCTGGAATGTGTTTGAAAACAAAGACCTAAAATGCTGTCTGAAGAATGGGATTAGGAGAGCAGTTTCTGGGCTATTGGGAAGCTGAATCATAATTGAAACCCCTCTTTGTCTCCAGGGTTTAATATGTGTCTCTATTTTTGCTTAAGATAATTACCTCCTTGCCACCCTGGAGACCAGCTGACCGACTTGCCACTCTGGTTTTTTTTTTTTTTTTTTTTTAAGTCAGATTGTGGTTTCTAAGTATGTCAGTCCAGGACTAAAATGCTCATGGATCCTATACCCAAAGACACCTGGCAGGACACAATTACTTATCCATTAGACAGGCATTCTTTTTCTACTTAGAAACTCACTCATGGATAGACTGTTAAGAGTAAACATGTCATGAGATTTGTGAGGACCTGTCCAAGGGAGGGAAATCTGTGAGGAAGGACTCTGATAGTCAAATGAAGCTGGAAAGAGGCCATTTAGTCAAAGCCTACTGTGACTAGACACTGACTAGGTCTTCACATATTTCCCACCATCCACTTCCCTTCCCAAGAGTGGCTGGTTACTCTTGCCATTCATTTTACATATGCAGAGAGGTGATGAGTTCTGCAAGAGCACAGAAATGTTCATTGGAATGGACCACATGGACTGGGCATGACTGGACTCACCTGTGCAGAATGGTGGAGTCCGGGCCCTCCGGGTGTCTCCAGTTAGCGCCCTTGACAGGTAACCACCATGGAGCAGCTGCAACCTCAAAGCAACCAAGAACAGGTTCCTGTCAGCTACCGTGACTCCAGAAAAACACTGGACTCATACACACAGCCAAAAAATAAGTAAAAATCTCAATTAAGTTCATGAGATATATTTAGGTCCAGAAGCATACACCTTTACAGAATATCAGGACCACAGACTTACACATACATACATCTTTAAGCAAGAAACTATTAATTCATACCATAGGCACAAGTGACTAAGAGATGCATGTGTGTGAAAGTGCTGCATAGCTCAGGGATTTTCTAAGGCTCCCCTACTCATTGATCCTCTATAGTCTGGGACAAGTGGGAGACCGGAAGAGTGGTATGTCTCCATCTTAAAAGATAAGGAAAAAGTTCATTTTCACATTAAACATGATGTTGAAGGTTATCCAAAGTGGCCAGAAATCAAGTGGAACATAGGGAAAAAATGAACTATGTTTTATAAAAGCTCATGGTTCAATCTACACCCAACATTAGCTGGATAAGTTCATGATGTTTTACAGCCTTCTTCTGTGAAACGGGACTGAGATCTAGACTCAGCTAACTCAGAAATCAGAAGGCCAAACCAGATAAGGTTGCAAAGTACTGAAAAAATGGTTACTAGAACCTTAGCAAACGTTTTTAGGGTTCCGTTAATCATGTTCACCAGAGTAATGGGAGCAAGGAGGGATCCCCACTGAGTGACTGGTTAGGATCTAAAGCTTCGATGTCAGTCAAAATTAGATTTGAATTGTGGCTCTGCTGTTCACAGTGTTAACCTCTCCAGGCCTGCTTGCTCATTTGCAGATGGAGTCAGCAACATCAACGACAGTGAAGAATTATAGCATAAAGGATGTAAGCAACTTAGGGTAATAACTGAGCAGGCGGTAGGGAAAGGGAACCAGTCTCACTGGGCATGGCCCTATGACCAACAGCCACAAGGAAAGCCACAAAAATCAATCAGCACTGCTAACAGTGAAGAACAGAAGCTTGGGAATGATTCTTCTAGCATAAACTAGAGCAAACTCAAGTCTGGCCCCATGACAATCCTATTCTCAGCACAACTGCATCCCCGTGAGCTGGTGGGTTGGAATGTGACAGGGGCTGTGTCCCTGCTAACGGTGACAGCTGGCACTGTGAATACCAAGACTACTTGTGTCCATTTTATTTCCACATTAACACAATCAAAACATTTAAGGTATCTCCACAACAACCTGATGGGAAAAGACATTTGCTTTAAACACTTCAACAGAAAACGATTTGTCCTTTAACACAACTGCAAGGCATTTGATTTCCCAGCACTCAGGAGTTGAGGCATGGCCTCCTTCTGTTTCATCTGCAGCTAATCTGGGTTTGTTCTGTATGGTGCCAATGATGTGTAATTCACTTGGTGTCAGGAGAAGATGTGAACAGAAAGCTCAGGTCATCCCACTCCTGAATTTCAGGAAAATAATCACATGACTCAACCTGCCCAATTCCACTCCCAGCACAAAGCACTACTAATGGAAGATTCTAGCTCTTAAATTAAAAACAAACAAACAAACAAAAACATATCAAATCTGGTGGACACCGGAACACTTTTGTTTTTATTCTCATGCCATTTTGTATTTTGAAATATTTCTTTCACCTTTAGCAATGAAAATGAATACACAATCTGTTTATATCCATTCTGCTACTAACAGGAATTTGAGCATTTCTATTTTGTAGTTGTAATAAACAGTAATCTGAATACTCTTCAAAGAGCTTTGCAGCTTTGGGTGCTGTCCATTTCTGCTCACTGTACGTTGTAAAAGGCTGCAAGTTGCACATATGCCCAACTGTAGAAGAAACAACAAATGCAATGTTAGGAGGAAGGACCTCTATCTCCCCAACCTTCTTCCAAAGAGAACATTCATGGAGCTGGGTTCTTCGTAGAAGACTCAAGGGCTGCTGCAGCAGTGGCCAGTCAGTGCTCTTGTTATCCCCAGCTTTTCCTTGAATTCAACTGCCTATAGGTACTTGCTGAGACTCTACTAAGTGCTAAGACTGAGACTAATTCCTGGAAAGGATATCAAGTTCCAGTGAGGCAGGATACAGCAACAGGAAAAATTAAACAGATGTGAGAAAGAGAAGAAGTCCTCTTTGCCTTGGAATCTTCTTTGCCTTTCTTGATGAGTCAAAAACAGAAAACAAACAAACAAACAAAAATTACCAAAACTGCCTCTAGTGGCAATGTAGGTTCTAAAGATATGGCAAACAAAGATGCTAAAAGCTACAAATGAACTCTGCTTATGTGGGGTCAGAAAAATTGTAACCTTTAGTTTTACCATATTAGCACACCTCTCTCATCCCTATATCTAGGCTGTAAACCTGAAAAAACTACCTTACGTTTTTAAAAGAAAAGTCTTTAAGAAAAATGAGTAAACTAGTTCATATGTTCTTGCTTAAATTTTAAGTTTTGCTTAATCTTTAAGCTTTGTTATACATTACTTCTGTGGTGGAATGTAACTTAGGAAGCCAGGGGATCATACACACCCAATGTGGAAGTCAAGCACGACTGCTCAACGCCCTGCACCCACGTCTTTGGGTTATGTACTGTCCTGATCCCGGGTGACTTACTGTCTAAATGCTTAAGGAGCGCTCAGTAACTCCACTTTACTCTGGCTCATCCTCATATTCTTTTCCACAGGGCAATCGAGGATCTGGCTTTACCAGGTGGAGGTCCCTAATGCGAAGAAAACGCCACAGGCTGGTGGAGGCGCTGGGCTACAACCATCACCAGGAATTATCACAATACTGTTTAGAATGGAATCATGAAAGTTTTTAATTATTTATTTTATATAAACAATTAATTCTTTCATTGCAAAATGAGGTAGAAGTGTAAACCAAGCCACCTCATTTTCTTTCTAACATGCCTCCAAAATGTAAACGTGCATTGATATACCTCCTCACATACCTCAGTGCCACGGCTCCGGGCTTCCCTTTCCACTCTTTCTCTGCCTTTCACTTTTTTCCTATTCTGCAGTTTCACATTACTCTAGCTTACCACCCAGGACAAACCACTGGTTGACAAGTTTTAAGATCCTGGAGCTACACAAGGATCCATCTCATTGAGATCCACAGAAAAACAAAAGAACCCATCTCACAGGGCACAAGGAAGGGCCAGTGTGAGCAAAGACCACAGACTGCTGTTTAGTCCAAAACAAAGATAGATGCAGACTATATAGAACACATGCAGGAAGTGCAAAGATATGTGCAGACCACAGAGAACAACACCGCTTCTAAAGAAACTTAAAATTTACCCAGCTGTCCTACACCTAGTCATCAAAACTTACTTTAACGTGGAAATATATCATGTATTATTGTTATGAAAGTAACCTACAGATTGTAGGTCTGGTTTTGTTTTCATAGGATATTTACATAAGAATGTATGTTAGTATAGCTAGAAGTAATAAAAACATTCCCAGAGAATATACATACACTTAATAAGGGTGAAGAACTGAGAGAGTCGTACACTTTTTTAAAATGAGTATATATCATAAAATGGGCTTTCTCAGACGCAGCCTTCTGGTTATTCTCTACGCCATACAATTCTGTTGTGCTTAGTTATATCTAAGTGACACACACACACACACACACACACACACACACACACAATCTAGACATTGCCACATGTTCCTCCAAAGAGCAAATCTTCCACTCTAAGGAAAACCATTAGTCATTTTAAATGTTACTACATATTCCCACTGGCACAGCAACAGAACATTTGACGTGCTACAAGACATATGATCTCAGCTCTCTATCTTCTTCCGGGCCCAGTTTACTCATCTGTGAAATGGAGATTAAAATTCTGTGTTCCCTGTCAGTATTCTGAAGTGTTAGTGACTAGTCTTACTGTAATTTTTTCCTGTTATTGAATGTTACAAATTTGACTTAAAGCTTCCATACAGCAGCTGGGTGGTGGTGCCAGCTGCCTTTAATCCCAGCACTTGGAAGGCAGAGGCAGGTGGATCTTTGTGAGTTCGAAGCCAGCCTAGTCTACAGAGTGAGTTAAGGATAGTCAAGGCTACATAGAGAACTCCTGTCTCAAACCAACCCCCTAAAAAAAATTATTAGGCAGGTGGGACCTGGAGGAAAGGAGAGACAGGACTACAATCGGAAAGTGCCTCATCCACCATCAAATCACCCTTCCAGAATACTGACAGGCTGGGAGAAGTCCCAAAGGGTTATAAAGTATAGGAACAGCAAGTGCCATAGGAAAGTATTCTGGAGAAGAATATGTAATGACATTCTTTCATCACAGGTTTGCCTGTGATGTAGAGAGCCATCTACATGTAAGTCAGCCTGTTCCTTTGTAGCAAGATGCACTATGGAGGAGACAAGCAGGAGGTGACTGTCCACACTAGACAGAGCCTCAGCCCACATAGGGACACTAATGACATGCCATTCTGTGAGACTGACCGTGGTCACCATTGTGATAGAGTCTAACTCCACAAATGACACAAGAAACTAAAGTCACCCATAATAATTGTGATAAGATCACATACCGCCTTGTTCATCCTGGCCAACTTGCTCTGGATACAGTCAAGATATTTTCTGACTAAATTCATGGCACATTCCATCCAATGTAACTTGATACCTTCTTGAGAATGTCAGTTGTAGTTTTAAGGTTTTTTGTTTGTTTTGTTTTGTTTTTTAAATGTTTATGAGTATTTTGCCTGTATGTATTTTGCCTGCCTATATGCATGTATGTCTGGTGCCTGTGAAAGCCAGAAGAGGGCATCAGATCTCTGAGACTGTTACAGATAGTTGTAAGTTTACATGTGGGTGCTAGGAATCGAACATGAGTCCTGGGAATCAAACCTGGGTCCTCTGGAAGACAAACCAATACTCTTAATGACTGTGCCACCTCTCTAGTCCCAAATATCAGGGTTTCTAAAAACTTGTCCTTGGACTTCTGGCTCTGTCTTGAAAATAAATGCTATTCTACCATATTTAGGAACTTTAATGAAATAAAACAACTCTTACGAACAAACACACTTAAGGAGCTACCCAGAATGACACCTGGTCTTTCCTGGGCATTTTGTTTACTGAGTAGAAGCTGCAATGTGGACAGTCTGGCGTGAAAACATAAAAACCACATCATCCTAAAACAAGGAAGTTTGTTGGATGCAGTTGTCCACCTACATATTTGCTGTTCAATCAAGACAACCTGAAGTTGAAGTTATAGCACTGTTATAATTAAGGGAAAAGACTTTAAACATGACCTACTTCTATTCAGCTATTTCCATAGCAACTGCCTTGTGTTTAAGTCGAAACAGCTGTACCAGCCTGCCAATGACCAATGGCAATATAAACCGAACTGTTCTGCCCAGTTCACGAACCCCAAAAGACCAGGAATAAACAGACTCACTGTAAATACATGAGGTTCTTTTTATTGTAAATTACAAGCTGCAGCTTGGGCCCACACCCCCCACCGCCGAAGCGGTCGGAGCCAAGCACCCGTGCCCAGGTTAGTTGGGTGATTAAAGATTCTGGTCCGTCCTAGCATGCCCAAGGCAGGTGCGATTCCTGCCTGGCAATCATCTATTGGTTAAAATGCTACATTTTTAATCGATTGGCTATAGGAAGGTTCCCAGACCATTAATGACCTGGTGGCCCTCCCTAGGGGGATGGTCCAGTTTCCTAGCAATTTTCTCTCTAGTGCGTGGGGAAAGAATGCAGTAAGGTGGTCCTTCCCCTCAGGGCCACCTACCTACTTCAGGTCTTAATAATAGATGCTAATTTATCTTTTGGTCTCTCAATGTGAGTCTCATGCGTCCTTGAGAAATTATTCTTATTTCTTTAATAAGAATTTAAATATTTATTTAATAAGAAATTATTCTTATTAAATTAAACTTATTCTTGCTAAGTTACACTTCTTATACATACACAGCCCAGAACAAAATCTACACAGAATAGAGAATACTGTGTAATTATGCATATTCAAGTCTAGAGATGTCAAGTTCACAATTTTACAACTGCTCTCTCACAAAACTAAATGCATTTAGATGAGCAGATTAAAAAGTCAGAGGTTTCTTGGACTGCAGTATCAACATGACAGCTATATGCAAAAACAGACAAGGAAAATTTTTCAACTGCCACCAGTGAACAATGAGAAATTGCAGACCCCTTCAAACTCACAAAGTATAAATGAAACAGAAGGAGAATCTAACAACTGGAAGAACCAAATGGAACAGAGATCACAGTGACTAAAATCTCTCTAGCTTCAGCAACCTGTACAAATGCTGAACATCAGAACAATGGAACAACACTCTCAAAATGGGTGCAAACAAAATCATCATCAGAATAGGAAGGTAAGCAAGTCAGATGGAAGGCTTCTGATTAAGTCTACATGAGGTACCTTGATGGACTTAACAGGCTGCACACACAGAACAATGCTTGCCTTTTCAAACAAGACACAAAATACTTATGAAATGTACTGTGAAACTAAAAACTTTTGCTTCAGTGATTGGTGAAATTCCCCATTCTGGAACATTGTACTGACAGTTAGCATACATAACCTTTCAGATCTTCACAGCAAGAATGGAAACCTGTGCAGGGTTGGACATGATAGGCAACCTGTAAGAACAGCTCAAGGAATACATGTGTCCAATGAAAGCTGAAACTTGGTTTTCTGATCAAGGTTAAACTGATCAAGGTTTAATTGATCAGTTGAGATGTAGACAGACATAGGGAATGGTACTGATTTGGCTATTTTCTTAAGCATCAAATAAAAAAAACTTTAACAATACCTTGATAAACCCAACATATTGTTAATGCGATTTTATCCAACTACTGACATTTTGAAACAAATTTGTTACCACACTGGTAAATATATTAGTATGTTGTTTTTCCTCTGAATGCAAGATGATGAATCTGTTACTTTTGGTTACTTTGTTGCTATGTTTTAAACTTTCCTTTATTAAAAGGCCTCACATTTCTTTTCTTCTGTCTCTGTCTCTGTCTCTGTCTCTCTCTGTGTGTGTGTGTGTGTGTGTGTGTGTGTGTGTGTGTGTGTGTGTGTGTGATAAAACAGGCACCTATCCTGCTGATGATTTCGCATTCTTAGGCTAGCAAATTTTTTTATGTTACTGTGCTCTTGATTCTGCAAAACAGACTTTTGTCCCTAAGGCTATACTATAATCAGGTCTGGTTATTAGGGAGAGAGATAAATATGTAAAATAATTTCTAGGCTTCCTATTGCATGATCCAAGTGGCAGGCAGTCTCTGGTCATCCTGATTTGAAATATATTAGTGTTGATTTGTGTTCTAGATGCTGCCATCACATTCACTGACAATTAATGTAGTAATGTTTTTATCTGGTAGGCCAACATGATTCATTAAAGTTGCTGAAGTATATTCTATCCATTAAAATTTGCAAAAAGATAACTCTTTAACTTTCCCTCTGAATTCATTGTATATTCTGTCAGTTTTTAAATAAAATTGTATTCAGAGATAGTGTTAAAAAAACTTTAACTTTGACAGGGGGTGCAAACAGATGACAGTATGTCCCATCTTTAAACAACATAATAGTACTCAGCAAAATCCTTTATCACATGCACATCTAGTAAGTAGATTGAACCACTTAATGTATGCCCATATATAGTGGTTTAAATGAGAATGACCTCATGGGTGCATATATTTGAAAGTTTGGTACCAAGTATGTGGAACTATTCAGAAAAGATTAGAAAGTGTAGCCTGGTTAGAAGAGGTATGCTATTGTGGGGTGGGCTTTGAGGTTATAAAAGCCAAGGCCATACATAGCTCTCTGCCTCCTACTTGTAAATAATGTAAGTGCCCAGCTACTGCTCCAGAACCCTGCCTGCCTGCTGCTCATGAACTCACTCTCTGTAACTATAAGCCCCAAGAAACTCTTTCTTCTGCAGTAGCACGAGTCATAGTCTCTTACCACAGCAATAGAAAAGTAACTATGACTACATCACAGAAATTAATTCCACATGGGGTTGTTAGGGCAGCTCTATGGCAGAGTACTTGTATGGTGTGTGTACAACTCTGGCTTCAAACATCAACCCTGGAAAATAAGTATATATAGAAAAGACTGCTTAGAGGATATTTTGAAAATTCTGTCCATTGAAATGTTTTGTCTCACTCTTGTTGTTGCTTTTGCTCTTTCATAGTGCTGAGATCAAATCCTGGGACATATGTACACCACCACTGAGCTATAGCTCCTATATATACATATATATGTATATATCTCAGGCTGGCCTTGAACTCATGATCTTTCCTCTGCCTCCTGAATGCTGGGGTTATAGGTGTACAAGAGCCCATTGTAAATTCTTGTTTGCACATGTGGTTTTTTTGTTTGTTTGTGTGTTTGTTTTTCAAGACAGGGTTTCTCTGTATAGCCCTGGCTATCCTGGAACTTGCTCTGTAGACCAACCTGGCCTCAAACACACAGAGATCTGCCTGCCTCTGCCTTTTGAGCGCTGAAATTAAAGGTGTTCAACACCACTGCCCATCACATAGGGATCTCTTAAAGTATCCCTGGGCATGAGGTTTTATTCTGTAAAATACCTTGTTTCCATAAGGAAGTTGATGATATAAATAAAGCCCAATATTCAGTTGAGGGAAGGGAGGTGACACTCATTCTTTTCCTTGATTTAAGTTGAACTTTTAAAGACCTTTGTCCTGAAAATAAATGGAAGTGTATCTTAAGAGGGTCCTGTGTGGCCCCACCTCACCTCACGTACCCTTATCGTGAGCAGGTGCCTTGGAACAGGTTGGAAGAAAGCCACCGTGCCCTGCTATCCTATTATATTGAGTTCTCCCCTTCCAAAGCTATCACAGTTTTCTTCTTGAGCCCATGCCACGCTCCTAAGTCAAGCAAACAACTTTCTTTTCAGTAAAAGCACAAACAACAGAAGCATGCTATCTTATCCCTCATCCAACCCTGGATTGCCCTTTCCAAATAACTCTGCTGCTCTGAACCCAGCTCAGCCCTGATGAGCAGGTCAGCGTCTCTCATCAAGGAAGAGCTGACTTTGCAGCCTGGGAGATAAACAGGTCATATCAGGTCTGAGCCCTGCTTTTTCAAAACTTAAGTGCTCCAACACAATGCCCAAATGATAAGCTTTCATTCTGCCAGATACATATTAACTACCTATTAAGCGACAGTCACTGTACTAGGGACACAGTAGGAAATAACACAATGCAAAGCCAGGCATGGTGGTGCATGCCTTTAATCCCAGCACTCTAAAGACAGAGCCAGGAACCTCTCTGAGTTGGAAGCTATCCTGGCCCATAGAGTGAGTTCCAGAAGAGTCAGGGCTACACAGAGAAACCGTCTCAAAAAAACAAAACAAACAAACAAATAAACCCAAACACACTCAATCCACCTTATAGAATGAAATCTAGTAAAGGGAAACATTCATGAAATAACTGCACAATTCTGATGAGATGAGCAGCACAGAAGATGGGCACAAGAATCCCTAGGAACTCCAGACAGGAAGCACATCAGCCCGGGATGTGGGGAGACAGGATGGTGTTCAGATGGACCTCCCAAAGGAAGCCCAGCTGAGATCTGACCACAGGGATGAAGGTGGGCAGTCAGAGCAGGTGGGCACAGCAGCCCCTCTGCTGAGTGCTCTGCCTGAGTTGGTCTTAAGACCACTTTCTCCTCAGCTGCAAGGGTCCACTGAAATTTTTTCTCACCTAGGCTTTCCAGGATCAAAAAGTGTGGGAAATTCCTCAAATAATTGACAGGTATTTCTGGAAAGTGCAGAGGAACAATTTGGGAAAATCAGCTAAAACAGGAAGGATGCGTGTCTGCTACAGTAACCTGTGAGTGTGCAAAACCCACAGTAAGAGTATGGAAGTGCTGGACCCTTGACACTGAACCACCATGATTCCCTTCTAGCACAGAATCTCAAACCAAACAAAAATCCTACAGGGCAAAATCACCTCACCAAAACAGAGTAATGAGAGGGTAAGAAGGATGTGAGAAAAGTTACAACGCTATTCTAGACCATAACTCCTTCTAAAACTTAAAAAAAAAAAAAAAGTTGATAATGAACAACAGAAATGATTCAGGTTCAAATGCAATCCAAAGTTACTATAAGGAAAAAAGAGATAAAGAAAGAGGACAAAAATAAACGCAGCCTGGAATATGTAGGCCTCCTTTTTCCACTGTTAAAACAAAATACTGGACACTGGGTAATGTTTAAAGAAAACTAGTTTGGATTTGGAGTGTAGTTTAATGTCTACCATGGAGAAAGCTCACTCCTTATGATCACTGATAAAACAAAACCAAAAAAAGAGCATGTATCCATAGCTAATGATTCCATTCATGCATGTATCTATAGAAGCCAAAGGTCAGGCAGTCTTCCCCACTTGCTAAACATCTTTTTTCACACAGAGGTTCTCACTGGCTTGGGACCTACCAATTCAGCTAAACTGGCTGGCCAGCAAGCACCAAGGATCTTTCTGCCTGTTTCCCTGCTTCCAGGATTAGTCATGTATTACTGAAGCCAGCTATTCACGTGGGGTCTGGGGACTGAACTCAGGTCTTTGTGCTCATAGGCAAGTATTTTACTGAATGGGCCCTCTCCAGCAGTCCAGGATTGCCCTTTTATAACAAGTCTTACAAGAGCAGCAATCCCTTTGGTAGGCAGCATATCCAGTGACCTAATTACCTCCTAATATTAAAGGTTAAAGTATATCTTAATGGTCTATTTAAAGTCTACCGCTTCTCCACACTACCATTTTTGGATTAATCTTCTAATAATCCGCTTCTAAACATAGGAAAATAACAGTCCTTTCTCTCTCTCTTTCTTTCTCTCTCTTAACATGCTGTTCCAAAATGAGGTAAATAATATTCATATAATTATAGGCAAAAAACTAAGTCATAATTCATAAACACACATAAAGGCATGCAATATGGAACTAGAAAGTTAACAAAAAGTCACTTCACATATATTACTTCAGAGACCCAAGAAACAAAATGAATAAAAATTTTAACTTAAAAAGAAAGAAGAGGGCATTTCAAAAAATAAGTAATAAACATGGCCAGAAGATATACCTCAATGGTACACTGCTTGTTTATCATGCCTAAGACTCTAGGGTTGACCTCCATTCTCCAAAAGCTTACAAACTAAAGGCTCCAAAAGGGAGGGGGCAGTAAAGGCACAGAAAAACACAGTATAAACTAAAAAAAAAAAAAAAAAAAAAAAAAAAAAAAAATTGAACCATAATGCTGAAAATACAGATTGAAAAAGCAAAGCTGTATGTGAGAACATGACCAACAATGAGCAATGCCAAGACATACTGCCAGTACAAACACCACATACTAAAGGAAAAAACACTTGAGTGCTCAGTCAAAAATAATAAGTAACTTTCAAGGAAATAAAAACTTATCGGACTTTTCAACAGCAAGACTTTATTTCAAAAGAAAACAAAATAAAGCACATAAGAAACTCAAGAAAAACAAATGTGAGTTATTTCCTCTCCAGCAAAACAGACCTGGAAGTTAAAAAGTGAGTTATCAAGCTGCTGTCACCAAGCAGAAATGAAGGAGTCCTGTTCCCACAGCCACTTCCTGAAGAACCTAGTACACACTGAGTCTCAAACTCACTTTTAGAACTCAGTGTAAGGAGTTAAAAAGTAGAATGCACTCTGTGCAGTGGACCCCATGCTTCAACAATAAAAATAAAGCAAGCTGATTGTTTTAGAGCTGGGGGAGAAGAAGAAATCAGGAGCGAGAATCTGGGTTTTCTCTAACCTGTTCTCAGTAACTTCAATTGTGACGCTGGCACAGACGTATGTTATCTTGGATGACGTCCGAGTGGCTGTAGGCTACTCACCTCTGCCCCTGTTCTGAGAGGTGAAATTCTTGGTGTAGAAATAAAGGAAAGAATGTAACTCAGATCAGGCGAAGTTGAAAATCCAGAAATGGAAGTATCAACATGAAACTGTGACATATCTTATCTAAGCTCTGCCCAGTGAGGCAGAGGCACTGACACAGCAAGGGAAAACCCAGCAATACTCCCCTCCGGAGATGCAGCTGTGATTTAAGAGGAGAACATTATCCGAGCCTCATTTGTTTAAACACCTGGCCCCCAGCTGGACGCACTGTTTGGGAGGTTACTGAGCCTTTAGAAGGTGGAGGCTTGCTAAGAGGAAGTGCATCTCCAGGCAGGCTTTGAGGTTTTTAGCCTGGCCCCACTTTCTCTGCTTCCTGAGTGCAGATGCAGTGCAATCAGCCAGCTTCCTGCTCCTGTAGCCATAATGGACTCTTCCCTCTGAAACTTTAAGACAGAATAAAATCTTTCTCCCCTATGTTGCTTTTTGTTTGGTCTTTCTATCACAGAAACAAAAAAAGAAACTATACAGAAGCCAAGGCATCTTATAGCAAAAGCTAATACTAGACTGTGGTGGGAGCAGAGACCACCATCAGAAAAAGCAAATAAGTCACAAAGGACTCCCAGTTAAAAAAATATTCAGAACAGAGTGAGCAATGCCTTACAGATGAGAACAACGTTCCTTTATGGGCCAATGAAAACAACTTAAAATTAGCCTGTGAGGATGGTTGCACCACTATAAAAATATACCAAAGCAACACCTAATAATACTCTTAAAAAGGTGAACTGTACAATATGTACTACATCTCAATGCAACTGCTTGAAGCATAACATAACAGGACCTACATGAACTTGAAAAAGCCTCATCCTGTGCTCAAAAATAGCAAAGTGTGGCCTTCAAAACAGATCATGATTCCAAATGAATGAAATCCGTAACGTTTAAATCCATGAATTCTTAGACGTATTTAAATATAGTAGCTACATATATCTACAGTTGCATCAAAATTATATAGGACTAAATACATATCTGCACAAATGAATACACATTAAAACTGTGAAATTAGGCAAAGAGATGGAGGTTGTATCACCTGCATTTTTAGCTGTGAACTGAATGACGGTTAAACAAGATAATATTACCACAGGAAACTCAGAAAGGACACATCCTTTCTTAAGACTCCCTATGAAAATATTACTGTCCTTAAAGAAAATTTTGTTCTAGGATATCTTCTGTTTGTTTGGGGTGGGGTCCTATGCAACCAAGGACAGTTTTGAATATACTATGTAGCCAAGATTAGCACTGATCTCCTAATGCTCCTGCTTCAACTTCCTAAGCACAGAGATCACAAATGTGTGCTAATGTCCAACTTTAAAATAAAATTTCTAATTAAAAGCAAAGTACCTTCTCTTTCTTTTCATTCCTATACTGGCACAACAGAAGCTAGAAAGTTACAACACTGAATATTCGTAGGTTTGAACACGATGTGTAATTGAATCGTGTAAAAAGTAAGAAAGGTAATGACATTAAAAAAATTAATTTGCATAAGACAGTCCTGAAAACACACACCTTGAAAAGAAAAAAATCAGTAAAGTAAAATAATTTCTGTGTTGGGATTTTTAGGTCAGTTGTGGTATATATGAATTTATCTCCTTAAGATTAATTATGCTTTTTAAAATTGAGAAACCTGTGCCGTTTTGAAATTAAACATATAGACTTACTAAAAGATTGATTTTTATAGTTAAAATGATACGTATGGTGTCAGTTTGACTGTGATCATCACACTTTATTGCCATATGAGTGTGAAGGTATTTCATAGAGGTTCAACTGAGGGAAGGAGACCCACTTTGAATCTGGGCGATACTACCCCATAGGCTGATATAGAGTCTTAATAAAAAGGGCCAAAGAAAAAGAAAAAAAAAAAAAAAGAAAAGAAAAAAATCAGTAAAGTAAAATAAAAAGAAATAAAACACTTGTTTTAATAAAATAAAAACACTTACTTTATGTTAATAAAATAATTTTATTTTATTAAATATAATTTTATTAAATATAGTAATTTATTTTATTAAGATATCCATGCATATCATTTAATGAAATAAGATATTCATGGATATAAACATGTTATAGATTTCTTGGAGTCATGACCTTTTCTGAGGGCCACATTTTGTTATTTTTGAGCACAGGATGCCTTTTCAAGTTCATGATCTTGAATAGATAGAGTGGTGGAGTGCTCACCTAGCATTCACAAGACCCTCAGTTCTATCCCAGTCATACACACAAACACACGCATTCAATCAACTTCTTTCTATGTTTTTTTAATGAGTATGCCTCCATGTATGTCTGTATACTAAGTGCATGCAGTGCTTAAGGGAGGCCAAAGGACGGTATCAGATCCTCTTGGACTGGAGTTACAGTTATTAGCAGACGTGTGGGTGCTGAAAATTGAACCTGGGACCTCTGGAAGAGCAAGCCAGTGTTCTTAACCCAGTGAGCCATTTCTCTAGCCCACTAATTCACTTTTTCAAAGCTAGTAAAGAATCAAGCATTTATCTACCATTCTTGTGTAACCTGTACCAATGGTTAAGAGAACAGTGAGTAGAGGGAATTATCCCTTTATGAAAGTATCTCCACCAATAAACTAAAAACAATTGGGTTCCCATCATCTACATTCCCAATAAATTCATGGACACGGCCACAAGGGAATCATCAGCTGGTGTGACAAAAAGAATGAAGAAACAGCTGTTTCCTGCTAGAGCAGCGGTTCTCAACCCTCTTAATGCTGTGACCCTTCACTACATTTCTTCATGTTGTGGTGACACCCAACCTTAAAATTATTTCGTTGCTACTTCATAACTGTAATTTTGCTACTGTTATGAATCATGTATCTGACATGCTAGCCCTGTGGAGTCGAGACCCACAGCTTGAGAACCACCATGCTAGCGGAAGATACCACTATGATATTCATGACACAGGTTTCACTTTAGAGCGCAGTTTCTGTAGGAAACTCAGACCAGAGACAACGGGTCAACTGTACTGCAGCTGTCCATCAGAAAAATTCAGGCCGAGAGAGTTTACAAGCTAAATGCTCTGTGGTCTTAAGAGGGCAAAATTAATGAGGCAAATGGGGGATGTGATAGAAAGCATATTAGTAATGTCTTCAACAAAAAGTTCTTTAATTGGACAAGATTCAACTTAAGGCATCCTAGGTGATGATACTATAACGAAGTGCAAGGAAGAACTCACTTTAAAAGTCAGGCCAAGGGCTACTTTGGAAACAAAGTACGGCACACAGAGGGCTGGTGGGCAGGCAGCAACTCTAACTCCTGATCTGGGTGATGGAGACAAGTGCACTCCACCTTAGGGTGATGTCATAAAGTAACACATTTAAGTCAGGTGACTTTCTGTATTTGTGTTTTATTAAACACCCCCCCCCAATATTAGGAAAATTCAAAGCTCTAGTGTAAATTGGCATAAACAGAATCCAACCCTGAAAATAATCAATTACTACATTTTTTTATCAGCTACTACAGCTTCAGCAAGGTTCCTACACCTGTTTTTTTATGTTGAAAACAAACTATTTTCAATGTTAAGAACATGGCAGAAGTAAATGAGCCCTTTTTTGACCTCAGGCCTGAAGATACATAAAAGGGGAGGGCACTGTGACTCCTGGTGACTGCCTACTGTCTCATCTACCTCCTAAAGTCAATGTAAATTTCATCTCATGGACATCTCACATCCTACCTTATAGAAATGAAAAGTTACAAAAGTTCTGCTGAGTACAGATAAGTTAGGCCAACAAAGGAAATGGGAAATCGGTGGACTTACTTTACTCACTCAACCCTTTCAAAACAACCTTAAAAAGGTTTGCTTTTCCATTATGAGCACTTACACATGAGGCGAGCCCTGCAGCCAGGTGAGAGGTGCTTGTCTTCATCCTAGCTACGAGCACACACACACCTCACTATGACTCAGGGCACCTTGGAGCCTAGCAAATGCTCCACAACTGCCTTCACGCCTAATAGACATGTTCCTAAGAGACACAATGGCCTGCATCTGAAAGCCAAATTACTAGAAGAGGTGCAGATGGCCTCCTTCATTCAAACCCCTTATCTTAAAACAGGAGCCACACCCCGAGCTGCTCGCTAGGTCATCATCACTACATCTGATCTGAACTCAAATGCTTAAAAAAAAAAAAAAAAAAAAAAAAAAAGTGGAGGTGGGAGATAAGATTATATAGGAGACAATATTAACTAGCAATGAGAAACTGTAATTCAAAAGGTGTTCAATCATACCTTTTAAACATTTACTAGAGCAAATATGAAAAACAGCCTGACTCACCAGAATACAATTTGAGACCAAGTCTCAAATTCCTTCCTTTCCCCTACCCCAAGTTGTGCTACATTAGTTAGAAAACATGAGGCAGGGCGGTCCATTGCCTGATGCTGCTATTCCCAGGAAATGACACAGCAAAACATTTTTTTCTTTATTTTCTTAATTTATTATAATTTATTCCCTTTGTATCCCAGCTGTAGCCCCCTCCCTCATCCCTTCTCAATCCCACCCTCCCTTCCTCATCTCCTCCCATGCCCCTCCCCAGTCCACTGATAGGGGAGGTCCTCCTCCCCTTCCATCTGACCCTAGCCTATCAGGTCTCATCAGGACTGCCTGCATTGTCACCAACACTTTTTTTTTAATAATTTGTTTAATAATTTATCCATTGGTGTGAGGATATCAGATCCCCTGGAACTGGAGTTACAAGCAGTATGAACTACCATGAGGGTGCTGGGAATTGAACACAAGCCTCTAGAAGAGAAGCCAGTCCTCTTAACAGCTGAGTCATCACTCTAGCTCCAAAACTTTAGTATGAAGACCAAACAGGACTTATTTGTATTTTATTTTGTGTGAAGGTGTTTGCCTGCCTGTATCTCTGTGCACCTCAAGCATGAAATGTCTGTGGAGGCCAGAAGAGGGCATCACTAGAACTGAGGTCAAAGACTTGTGAGCCTCCATGTTGGTATGGGAATAGACCATGAGTCCTCTCCAAGAGCAACCAGGGCTCTCA
The DNA here is from genome assembly GCF_030254825.1 of Meriones unguiculatus. Classification (NCBI taxonomy): domain Eukaryota; kingdom Metazoa; phylum Chordata; class Mammalia; order Rodentia; family Muridae; genus Meriones; species Meriones unguiculatus. Next base: position 99,254,962 of record NC_083353.1, read on the forward strand.
ATCACTGAGCTATCGATGCAGATCCCAGGCATGAGTTATATAAAGGTAACTTGTATAAAAGACAAAGATTAGGGCGCAGTTTCGTCATCTTTACCCTCCATATCTGTCTTAAGCTGTCAGACAGCAAAAGCCCACTCTCTCAGTCTCCTGCTCTTCAGTGTTTTCCCACTAATGCTGTGAGAGTTCTCACTCTCTCTCAGTCTCCTGCTCTTCAGTGTTTTCCCACTAATGTTGTGAGAGCTCTCAACTTCCCAGCTATTCTCACTCTTTCTCTTTTTACATATTCATGAGATATATTTGTAAACAAGTATTTAAAGACCTGCTAAACTGCCTGACACAGGAATCCCAGGTTCTTTCTGACTCACAATACTTATAGAAGCTAGCCAACAGTCTCCATGTCTGAGAAAACAGACTGAATGCATACCCCTGTATTCTCTCTGTACATGATGGCACACTCCTTCCACTAAGAATTAATTCCCAGACTCCAATTTTTATGAACACTTAGAGTAGAAGGACTCCTTCCATGGACATGACTTTGCACATGGTAATTCATGAATACTTATGAAACTCTAGCTGCACACCAGCCCCTGCCAAGATCAAGACTTTGAAAACAGATGTCGGCAACACTCATTTATTCTCCACTCTAAAAACGACTGCAAGTACAACACATCCAAAGTACAGAATTGAATTCTACTTGGAAGCACAGTGTCACTCCATGGCACAAGCAGGAACTAGAAAATGTACACGGGCTTGTACATTTTCATCCAGACAAGGCATTCTGGAACATGGACCTGTGACGCAGGGCAAATCTACAGTGTAAGAATGGAGAGGAAGGGAGTACTTGTAGTTCCTGATGAGCCCCTGAGAAATAACAGAGGCTGTTTAAACCTTACTTACTGCCTGGTGGATTTGTGCCTTCACTTGCTCACTCAACATGCCTTCAAAGACGAAGGAGTCTCCAAACTTCTCAGCCTATATGGAGGGGGGAAAGCCAGAAAAAGGTTAGAGTCACAGGCTTCAAGGATACCATTTTCTTCACAATGCTACTGTGGGATTCTTCCCATCCAGGAAGACAGTGGGCTCAGGTTTTCCCTATGACTTCCCAAACTACTCAGAAATTACTTTAAAGCACCCAACTTCCTTTTGAAACAGGTTCTGGTCACACACAAGACTGTTTTCATGAGAGGCCTGATGAACTGATAAGACTTCAGGCTAAAAACAGATTAGATTCTGAGAAGACAAATGCCCTGTGGAAGGAAACATATTTCTCCCAATATTGTATATTACTCTGAGAAATAACATTATTTAATATATGTGATATTGCATAAGCAAGTAGTTGGTTCTCTGCCCTGCTCCTAGGATCGACCTAAAAAAAATTGCCACTGTTTGCTGATTCTGACACATTCTATTGTGTTTACAGTTGTCAAGGGATCAACTTAAGCTTCAGGTGAAAACCTGTATTTTAACTGCTTTTTGACAGTACTGTCACAAATCTTTATCCATATCTGCTCTAAAAGTAGGATCCTTTGACCTCTAGTTCCTGTGACTACTGTTCTAGTTTCTCTCCTACATAGCCAACTGTTCTTACAGATCATGAGACATAAGCACTGTCTTCCTGGGGCTCCCCAGGGCTCTGCACCTGCCTGTGTGAACTAGCTTCTTACAGGAGGCCAGTGGCTCCCTAGCTTGTACAGCTGAGCTCACATAGTCAGCTTTTTAGACTTTTGTTGCTCAACAACCCCAGAGATTCTAATCATGGGACTGGAAGGAGGCCAGGATAACCTGCCTCTGTGCAATCTGGTAGCTCTAACACAATGAGCTCAAGAGAAATGCAAGGAGCCCTTCCAGTCTCCACATTTACCAAGACCAGAACTTGGAAGGTCCCCCAATCTTCCCTTCTAGACCTGGCCTATCCTCCCCAGGTAAAGTTAACTGAGTTCTGATTCCTGAACATCAAGGCTTAAAATAGTCTTAAGCCTGTTTTTACTGACTAGTGATGACTGTTTTCTTTACCCAATAGTGTTTGTGTGTTCCTAGAGATATCATGATGCCTAGCAACCCAAACTACTTATTTACTCAGCAAACACATATACAGCCATCTACCACATGACTGAACTAGGAATAAACCAGGGATTGATTATTGTCATCAGTATTTCATAGGTATAGTGTCTATCCAGCTTTATATTTTTACTAGCAGATATTAATTATATATAATAAAGGACTTTATTATGATATTTTCATACATATACAGAAAGAATTTTGATTCTATTCACTCATTATTTTCTCTTGTTCCTTTCTGACCTTCTATAATCATCCTCTTCTTCCCAAATAGTGCCCTTTCTCCCTGAAAAAGGGACATTCCAGTCAAGCAGACTGATACAGCTACAAGTCAGGCCAGTAGGGACAAGCAGGAGGGCTCTAGTTCTGAGCAGAAAGAACAGCTCTGATTTCAAGCAGAAGCAACTAAAAGCACTAAAGGGTGTAGGTGTAGTGGGTTGTATCATCCTCGGGAACAAAAACGAGAGCCACTGGCCTAGGATATGGTGAGCAGTGGGGAAAATGTACAGTGAAGTTAGAGACACTGGAGGGGAATCTGTCAAATGTCATGAGAATATGAAACATGGTATCCAGGGCAGGATTCTGAACTCTGTTGTAACCTCCTGGCAGCATTAAGCTGAGAACTCCTCAGAATGCCTGGTTCAATAAAACCAATAGGATTACAAAAAAACAAACAAACAAACAAACAAAAAACCTCAAAATTACTGTTGCAATGGTATGTGTGCTTATATAATAAGTAGCATCCAGGCAGGTATTATAATTTTTGTACTTCAGGGTGGGGATGAATGCAAACAGCATTTCAACAGCAACAACATGATGAACAATGCCAGGCTGTCAGATACCTTATATTCTCATGTACTAGCTAATCTTCCAGAAGAACTCTGCTCTATAAAGTCCCCCTTCCTTAGAACTCCTCTAGGCTGGAGACATGGCTCCATGGTGAAAAAACTCACTGTCCAGAACTTTATTGACCAAGTAAAAGCCAAATGACCCCTCTGTAATCCCAGTGCTAAAGGCTTGGGAGGCAGAGCTATCTGGACCTCAAGCTCTCTGGCCAGTCAGTCTAGCCAAAAGTGCACTCTCCAGGTTCAGAGACCCTCTCACAAAACAAGGTGGACTATCAGGTGGTTCACAAGCACCAGCAGCTCAAACTCCAAGAGATTCAACATCTTTGCCTGACCTCTTCGGTCACCTACATATACATATATGCATGCTTCTGGCTTCCATGTACACCCACATCCTCATGTATGTATTTATACACACACACACACACACACACACAAATTTAAAAACAGTAAGAGATAAGCCATTGAAGAAGATATCCCAATATCAAATTCTGGCTTCCATACATACCCACATAGGTAAATATACACACATCCTCGTGTATGTGTATGTATACACACACACAATTTTTCTAACGTAGATTATGAAGTGAGATGAGGATATGAAATAAAAGAATAGAGACTTTTGCTACTACAAATATCTACATACAAGATTTACAACTACTTGGTATGTTTTAGGAAATTGCAAAGAAATGAGACAGTGCAGAAATGAACCCAAATGTTGTCTTGCTTTTGACATTCACTCCCAAATATATTTTTAAATTAAAAAAAAAAAAAAAAGGTGTTTGGTGCCAATTTTTTTTTAAAGTAGGGGCTCCACAAACTGAATAAAAGAGTAAAGGTTTTTGATGAGCTAAAAAGAGACAGTATTTAGGAAACAAGTATATTTGAGATTCTCACAGAAACTAGAAAATAAACCCCTTGCACTGTGATTCAATGACCTCTGGAAAAGGCCTAAAAATGCCCCCAGAAAAGAGCTGCTGAGTCACCAACATACTAAAATAAAGCCACAACAATGAAAAGCTACACTTAGGCACTTGACCATTTCTGAAATGTATAATGCTTTGGGACAGGCAGTCTGTGTTGCACTGAGAAGAATTACACAGCATCTGTGTTCTCAGAAGCCCAGTGAGCAGCAGCCCTCTGCAGTAGCTTAGAGCACTGACACAATGCAGCATAAGGATTAGGAACACAGGTTCAGTGTCCACACTGCCCACGCCTGATTACAGTCATTGACTGGTAGTGTGATTAGGGTGAATCAGTGTTGACTCTCTGCTTGTTACATCATGAAACTGCTGTGAAAATTAAAAGGGAGACAGGAAGAAAGTGTTCATCAGAGTGCTGGGCACAAAGGGAACGCGTTCAGTTCAGTGTCTGCAGCGATTAAACTCTTCTTGAACATTCTGGAAAATAGCCGGTTCTCCCTCCTGTCCCCAAGCCCATTACCTCTGTCAGATAGCCAGTTGAGTTCACAAACTTCTCAAAGTCAGCGTTGCTGACTTCATAGGCATCCATGTAAAAGGCATCAATAGTGACTCTCCTGGCAGGGGCTTCTCCATCCTGCTTGATCTGAGGATCATCGGTGCCCATTGTAAATACTCCAGCGGGGATGAGGACCATCTGAGTGAAAAGGGGAAACACAGGACATCACGCATCAAAAGCAAAGTGTACCTGTGCAGGCTTCAAAGTTCTCAGCACACATCAAGCATCCAGGGCTTAACACCCCCACACAGAAATCTCTGCAAAACTAGTAAAATCAAGGGCATAGGTGATGGCTCAACAGTAAAGTGCTTGCTGCACAAACGTAGGCACCTGTGTTTGGATCCTTAACAGCCACATGAGAGCTGGGCGTGGTGGCTCAGGTCTGTAACCCCAGTGGTGGGGAGTATGCAGAGTCAGAGACAGGAGGGTTCCAGGGGCTCAGTGGCCAACAAGTCTGACTAAAGCAGTGATCTCCAGGTTCAGTAAAATATGCTCCTCAAAAGTAAATACATAAATAAATAAATAAATAAATAAATAAAAGAGACGCAACTGAGGAAGACACTTATGTCAACCTCTGGCCTCCACATATATATGTATTTATAAGTATACCTACACATACATACAACACATGACACACGCGCGCACACACACACGCAAAATCACTGCACACATAAACTGTTGGTGAATCACAAGTCATAGAAAGAAGGAGAAATTCTTTTGGAAAGTGATCTTTCTCAATGAACCTCACAACAGATTTGAGCATGCCAGGGAGACAGTTCTGGGAAAACTGCAACAATGAACTCTGGAGGTAAGGAAAATTATGTACTCTTCTCTTTCTGTACATTATATCCTCTTTTTAATGTATGTGTGGGTGTCTGTGCCATGGTTCCTATATGTGTATGCTCATGTGTAGGGTATCTATGGTGACCAAAAGAGGGTGCTGGATTCCCTGGAGCTGGAGTTACAAGCAGTTGTGAACAACGAAGCCAACCTGCTATTTCAGGCTCACAAGGTGAAGAGAGGGGGATTATCCTCAGAGAACACTTGCCATTAAGACTAGTCATACTGGGAAGCCCTGGCTTTGACGACGATGCTCGGTATAAATGAATAAGGTGGAACAGCAACTGAGGATGAGTCTCAGCATCAGCCTCTGGCCTATAGACAATGTGGATATGCACTCACACACGTGCAAACATTAATATATAGACATGCACAACACACATAAACGAAATTTTAAAGATAATAAAATACTCAAAATCCAAGAGTCAGAAAGTAGGTCTGCAGTAGCCAGAGGCTATGAGGTAGCAGGAATGAGGAATGGCCATTTAGTGGTGTTTCAGAGATACTGAAACATTCTCATATAAGATAGTAGTAATAGTTTTGACTTCACTAAAGGGTAAAATCACTGAGTTACACACTTAAAAGAGTTAATTTTATGATATATGAATTATGTCTTTATCAAAATATGCTCTAAATTACACCATAGGTCAGAATACTCTCTATAGTCACAAGGTACAGCTTTAAAATAATGAGAACAAAAAGTCAGTTTACAGGCCTCTCAGATTTTTGAACTTTCAAGTCTATGACCTAGAAACAAGATTTCAAACCAGGGGGCTGGAGAGATGGCTCAGTGGTTAAGAACACTGTCTGCTCTTCCTAATTCAATTCTCAGCATCCACATGGCAGCTCACAACTATCTGTAACTCCATTTCCAAGGGATTTGACACCTTCATGCTAATGCACAAAAAATAAACAAACAAAAAATTAAAAAAAAAAACACTTAAAAAGGATTTTAAACCAAAAGAGAGAGACAGAAAATAAACTCAAAGAAGTAATCAGCTTGAGGGGGCGGGTTCTCAATAAGTATAGAAGAGTTAGAACAGGTAGAAACAGAAGTTAGAGATCCAAAGATTATTCCCTTTAGCTTTCATTTCTATATTTTGCTAGAGGTTAATCATGTGCATGTATTTTCCAGTCACAATGGTGCTATTTTTTTATGTATAAGTCTTGGCTGCATGAATGCCTGTGCATGACACCACATGCATGCATGCCAAGGCCAGAAGAGGATGTTGGAACCTCTGGAAATGGATTGCTAGAGGCCATGTGGCTGCTTGGAATTTTACCTGGGTCCTCTGCAGAAGGCTCTTAACCACGGAGCCTTCTCCCAGTCTCAATGGTGCTATTTTCAGCTGACATGACTCTAATGTGATATTTGTCCAATATATCAATCCTGTTCTGAGAAATAAACCTGGATGTCCTCTATCTCCAAATCCCAGCATCCACAGGTCACTTAACCTCACTGGTCCTCCTACATCCATCTCTTCCTAACATCTCACTCTTCTCCAATACCAGGTACCCTTACAGGTGATCTCTCTGGCTTCAGTTTCACCCATTCACCTCTCTCCATTCTTGTCACCCATTTATTCCTTCCACTCATTCACTTCTCAAATATTTGGGTCCCAGTTAACCTTTCTGAAAATGTCACTATTCTGTATCCCACACAGTGCCACAGCTCTGTCACAGAGAAAAACAGGAAACAGACTAAATCATAATTATTAATTGGATTACTGAAGCAAATAGTAGGTCATGCAGAAATAGAAAACAAAGCAGACATAAGAAGAAAAAGAGGAACCTTTTAATATGATGGCATGGAGCAGTCTCACCAATGACAGGAGGAAGGAAGAGCATGACAGAGGATGTGATGTTACCCCGCATGTGAGAAGAGAGTAGGTTAAGTAAAGGTGACAGCGGATGGTCACAGATTTTAAAGTTTGCTTGCATTTGATTGGGGGGGTAGTATAAGTATTTTTCTCATGCTACACCCATCTAAAAAAAAGTTTTAGAACCAAGTAGATATAACATCTATTTAAAAAAAAAATAGCTAGGCATGATGGTCCTTGAATCCCAGCACAGGGCAGGCAGAGACATATAGATCTCTATAAATTCAAGACCAGACTGGTCTACACAGCAAGTTCCAGGCTGGCCAGAGCTAAACAGTGAAATCTTGTCACAAAATAATGATGTAGTAAACGAATTAATCAACAAACTGAAGTGTCAATTTGATCAAATCTACTTTCCTATTTAAAATTATGCAGGAATTTTTAAAAAATATTTTGAGATGCAATATAAAAACATCGGAACCTAACATTTACCACCATCTCTTACTTATACTTGGCTGCAAAAGTTCCATAAGCTTTGCCCCTTTGGAAATTATGTCATTGTTTACAGCTTATCCCCTTCTCTGGCCTCTCCTGCCACACACCCTCCTTTTAGCTGTGTTAGGGTATCTCACAATGCTTCCTCTATCATAACACCTCTCCTCTCTCTTTCTCTGTCTGTCTCTGTCTCTGTCTCATGCACAAACACAGTTTCCTTTTTAATGCTTTATGTATGTGCATGTTTGTGTGTACATCTGTGTGTGTGTGTGTGTGTGTGTGTACACACAGATGAGGTTGTAGAAGCCAAAGAACCACCTCCAGTGTCATCTTCAGGAACATAATCCAGCTGCACTGAAACAGGATCTCATTGGCCTGGAGCTCACCAGTTAGGCTAGACTGGTATCTTCCTGTGTCTTTCTTCCAAATACTGGAATTAAAAACACATGTCACCATACCCAGCTTTGCATGTATGCAATGGGGATCAAACTGTGGTCTCTCTTCATGCCTTCAGGGTAAGCACTTTACCAACTGAGCTATCTTCACAGGTTCTTTAGTTACATATTTTCTCCTTATCGGTATCTTAAGCTCCTTATGAACCCAAAACAAACTTTACATTTCAAAACCTCCAGCACACCACATGGCACAAGATCCACAGTCAACATGCAAATGATCTTCACTGACTGAGTAAATAAGACCATGAATGTGAATAAGTTACTATTTGAATTACTCATACGTAAAATTATAAAAGTCCATTTTTTGTAAGACAATCCTAGCTATGAGCTATATGTTATAGTGAAGAAACACACACACACACACACACACACACACACACATCTAGAGAAGACAAGGTCTTGCTATGAAAATAAGCTTCATGTCCCTCAGCTCAAGTCCACAGCCTAAAGGAAGCTGTGCCTGCACACCGTACCCAATGGACTTCTCTACGATTACTAGTTATTTCTCAAACTCTTCACCCTCAAGGTGAATGCCAACAATGGTAACACCATCACAGCTTGCACTGTTGACTCTTGGCCTAGTTTCTTTTCCCTCTTTGCTTAACCAAGGGAGACAGTGAGCACTGAATAAGCCAAGTTTCCATTCTGGATACAGATAAAAATAGCTCTAGACTGCTCTAAGTAGATCATAATTTCTAACTTATACCAATCAAGTTTTCTGCCTATAAAATGTCCATTCTAGTGCAATTCCACACATCCAGATATTTCACTCTTCAGGACTGTGGGACAAATTAAACGACCATTTTAGTTGTGTCTTCCTGGAAAGAACAGAGTCCAAAACTCCATACTTCTCTGTATTCAAAGGCGAGTTTAAAGCCTCCACTTCACCACAGCTTCTGCCAGCCTGCTCAAGACAGACCCAGAGGAGCTGGCGAAACAGCTCAGAGTGTGAGGCCACTTACTGCACAAGCCTGGCAACCTGAACCCATATAAAGGTAGGCAGAGAAAACTGACTCCTTAATGTTCTCTGACCTTCATGGAAGCACATACATAAACACAAAAAACACACACACATACATATAACACATATTTTTTTTAAAGACTGAAGCATAAGATAGTCAAGAATCACTCCATTATCATAGAAGGACTATGTGAGCAACTGCCAGCTTTTGCCTACCAAGCATCTACTCCTTCATACGCAGAAGTATCTGAAGACTTCTTTGAAAAAAAAAATCACTTCTCAGAACCTCACTAAACATGTTTGACCCAAGATGGGTGACTCAGCTACAGGTCCTGTGACAAAGGCCTGTATTCAGCATCCACAATGACCCACAACAGGCATGTTTTGAGTCTCCAATGAATGAGTTAATTAGCAAGCTGCTCTCCAAACAGCAAGCTTGGAGAGCATCAGATAAGATACACTAACCAGAAGAAATTTAGTGGGGAAGTCCCAAGCAGCAAAGAGTCAGCTGGAACCTCTGATCCACAAAACTGGTCCAAAGCAGAAAGTCTTCTGGGTGAGACTTCCCAGTAGTCATTTCCACCACAGGCTTTGGTGTATCTTGGGATAAATAGTAGCAGAGTCTGCCTTCAGGGAAGGTATCTCTCAGTAGTGTTCAAGGATACAATGTTTCATCCATCCTGGGATAACGGAACTTGAAGGACACTCTTAAGACAAACATTCTTGGGTCTAATGTGGGGGAGCCAACTTTAGCTCATAGCTTACTTCTCAGTGAGTTTAACACTTTATTAATACAATGTATATATTACAGCCTGGCCAATCTTGGAATTCTTCTGACCACAAAGATTCAACTAGAAACAAGATCATGGCTCAAAGTTCACCTGGGAACTTTTCCTGGAGCCATCAAGAAGAAAGTCCTCCTCTTCCAACTTGTTTAGGAGACAGGGTGTTATGGAGAAACAAAGTCAAATTAAAGTAAAAAGACCTAAGGGATAACCAACGATGCTGCCTGATGTCCAGAATCCAACTATGTGTACAGCTATGTGCATTCTCAAACTTCCCAAGTACAGAGAATCCATAAATCTCTCCTCCTTCACTTTAAGCTATCTTGATTCCACATTCTACTGTATGAATTGTTTTATGCACAAAAATGAAATAAATCCATTCATGACCCTTTTGTAAGACGCTTTTTCCATGTCCTTCTTTTTACTCCTTAAACTTGACATAAAAGAGTCAGGCAAAAGAAATCCATACGCCAACAACTATGTTAGCTACACAGGACTTTTGCCACATTGCACACAGACACTCCTCATAGGTGGAAAAGATTCCAAATTTCTTCCAGCATTGAGATTTGATTCATGAAGCTTCAGTTGTCTCATCTATGAACTAGAAGATAATGCACTGCACAGGATTCTTGGGGGATGAATACAGTAGAAGTATATGTTTACAAGTGCTTCTTTGAAAAGTTCCTGATAGCTTTATCCCATGAAATAGCTTCTCAATATTATAGCTACCAAAAAAGACAAAACATCACTCAATGGATATTACAAACTCCTAAAATAGGATAGTCAGTGGAGGAAGGAAGTCTATCAAGAATAAAACAGACTTAAAATTGTTTCCATCATCAAGTAGGTAGCAGGAAAATAACACTACAGTAAGTAAAACAGACAAGTTGCCATTGGGCAACAGCCCCCCCCCCGAAATACTATGGATATTTATAGAATAGGAACAAGTAGTCATAAATCTAACTGCCACCATTACCACAGCTTAGTTGGAAAGTGAAATCTGAAGAAAAGCATTTTTAGTCGTTTCTATGCCAACTACCATGGGTCCCTCACCAAGTCCTGAACATTAGTGCCAATTAACATGGGGGTGGGGGAAGTGCAATGAGAAACAAGAATAGATTGTATAGGAATACAAAAAAAAAAAAAAAAAAAAAGTGTTACACAGAGGTAACCCGGGATGAATTCCCTAAACTTTATTCCACAAATATAAGCACAGATAAAGTACCTGGCAGGTGGAATGAAGAACCATTTCTTTATTCACTGTTTTCATCTATACATGCTAACATCTAACACAACCAGGCACTATGCAAAATATGTAAATAAAAACAATAAAGCAAGTACACTTGGCTTGATCCTTCCTTGCGATTGAAGTGCTAAGCACAACAGAATAAATACAAATGTCGGTCAAGCAGATGCCACTAAAAGGGACTGCAGGTGAGTTTAAGACAGTGTTGGAGACTCATTCTCCACAGATACTAAAACAAGAGCTGAGAACGTAAACCAGAATCCATCAATCAGACTTTAAATTCTTAGCTCTTCACCAGGAGGGCCGGGTGAAGGAAGGGGGAAGTGGGCAAGGAGCGGTAAGAAAAACTGGACAACGGTCTTCAAGCTAAACTCTCTCTCTGAGTCTCAGTGATAAAGTCAGCCACAAATCCCGGCCCACCTCCCGATGAGGAGGAGCAGGAAGAGGGACTTCTGTCAAATGGGATCTGCAGCTGAGCGATTTGGGGTGTGGTTAGACCCTTCCCAGGACTTCCTAAACACCCCGAGCCCGGCCTATCCCGGCCTCACGCCGGAGTCCGGCAGCACCCACATGGCCCAGGAAGGGAAGGCGCACCTTGGTGAGCGCGAGCGGTCGCGGGCTCGGGTCGACGCCCGGGGCGTTCGCCTCCCGGGAGTAGCGCTGTGCGGCCGCCGAGCTGCCATGGGCCCCGGGCCGCTGGGGCGTTCCGCAGCCGCACGAGCCCGCGAGGGACGCTGCGCCTTCCCCGGCCACGGCCTCTTCGCTCCCGGCAGCCCCCCACGCCAGCACCAGCAGCAAGAAGACGTGAGCCGGCCGGGTACTACAGCTGAGAGCTGGCCCTCGCGCGGGCGCAGCCATGTTGTTCCGCGAGTCATGTGACCCGGCGGGTCACGTGATCTGCCTCGCCTCAAGCACTGCCTTTGGCTGATTTAAGGAATAGGCTGGCAAAGCTTCCAAGTAGTTATCTGGGGCTCTCCTGCTGATGCTGAAAGTATGCAGAACACAACAAACCTCTAAGATATTCAAGGCCTTCGGCAGACAAAGCGCCCCTCTCTGGTTTCGTAGTTGAAAAATATTCATATATTCATCATTTGCTAACCACCACCATTACACTAAATTAAAACTTCATTTAAAAAAAATATTTAGCTGGGCGGTGGTGGTCCATGCCTTTACTCCCAGCAACTCAGGAGGCAGAAGCAGGCAGATCTCTGTGAGGTCCAGGCCAGCCTGATGTATAGAGTGAGTTCCAGGACAGACAGGGTTACGCAGAAAAACCTTGTCTCAAATAAACAAAGAAAGAAATGTAGAAAGAAAGAAAGAAAGATAAAATAATAATGAAAAAGTATTTAACCTGGAGTAGTGGCACACACCTTTGATCCCAGCATTGGGCGGAGGAGGGGGGAGTAGAGGCAGTTGGATCTCTGTGAGTTCGAGGCCATTCTGTTCTACAGACTAAGTTCCAGCACAGCCAGAGCTACACAGAGAAACGCTTTCTCAAAAACAAACAAATTGGTCGGGAGAGATGCCTCAGAGGTTAAGAACACTGGCTGTTCTTCCAAAGGTTCTGAGTTCAATTCCCAGAAACCACGTGGTGGCTCATAACCATCTATGATGAGATCTGGTGCCCTCTTCTGGCATGCAGGCACACATGTCGGCAGAACACTGTATAAATAATAAATAAATAAATCTTTTTTAAAAATTATTTAATCCTCACAATAATGCTGTTATATTGGGTTGACAGAACAATTAAGTGACCTGCTCAAATCACATAGCAAACATGTCAAAACCAAAATCTAACTCCAAAGACTCTAACCAGCAAATCTAACATGAATTTTAATTATAAACAATTCAGTACATGGACTCAAAAGCAGAAAATGAACGTGGTAAAATTCGGTACACCAGTGAGCAGACTTAGGGACATCTAGACTCTGGGGATTTGTATAATAACACTTGACAAAGCTTGCACCACACCAACAGCAAGAGCATAAACCTGGTAACTTCCTAGAAATGCAAGCACAGAGGCTGGAGAGATGGCTCAGCGGTTAAGAGGTCTGACCACCTCTTCCAGATGGACCTGGGTTCAGGTCCTAGTACCCACAAAGCCGCTCACAACTGTCTGTCTGTAACTTCAAGATCTGACACCCTCACCTGGCTATGCATTCAGGCAAAACACCAACACATAAACTAAGAATAAATAAGTTATTTTTTAATAAAAGAAATGCAACACTTTAGCAGAGTCTATGGAAAGAGCACACAGCAATTCTTAGAAGAGGTGGGATGCGGGTGTGTGCCAAGGACAGAAGAAGACATCAGATGTCCTGCTCTAGCACTCTCTACTTTTAAGACATTGTGTTTCACTGAACTTGATGCTAAACTCAAAGCCAGGAAACCGAGGCCATCCTCCAGTCTCTACCTCTTCTCAGAGTGCTGGGATTTCAGGCTTACGCAGGGGCCAGGTTATATCATGCCAGGGATTCAAACTGGTGTCCTGATGTTTGCACACCAAACATTCTTACCCACTGAGACATTCACTGCCCAGCCTCATCAACCCCTGCATGCCACTCCTCCTTTTAGCTGCTTAAAGACACTATGCTCAGATGTAGTCCATGGCAGCTCAGTCTCCATGGGTCCCAAGTTAGGGGAGCAGGGGCTGTCGCTGTCGTGAACTTGGTTACCTGCTCTTTGATCACTTGCCCCTGGTAATGACACCTTGCCAGGCCACAGAGGAAAAAGATCCAGGCACTCCTAAAGAGACCTGATAAGCTATGGGCAGATGGCAGGGGAGGAGAACTCCACTTTTTGATGGAATAGGGGAAAGGGGATAGAAAGGGGAAAGGAAGGGAGAGAGGGACTGGAAGGAGCTGAGGGAGGGGGCTTCAATTGGGATATATAAGGAATAAATAGAAATAAATAAATAATAAAGAAAAAAAACTCACTTTGTATGTCTTAACTAACCTGGAACTTACTGGACTCAAAACTTCTGAAATCCTCCTTCCTTTGCCTCCCAAGTGTTGGATGAAAGGAGTGCACCACTCACCATGCCTAGATGAACCTTGTGTTTTTACAAGTTCTTCTAATATCCCAATGCATTTTGAAGATATTATGGGGTGTTGTTATTTGTTTGTTTTCATTTTGACAGAGTTGTGCTACATGGTCCAGGTTGGCTTTGAACTCCTGATCCAGCTACCTCAGCCTACAGAGAGTTGGTATCACATATCTATGCAACCATACCTGGGTCATTCTAAAATTTAGTAGTGATTGTTCCACAGATCCATCCCCAAATAGACTGTAAGACTAAAACAAAAAGTAAGATGAAAGGGGGCATCTACAGATCAGAACAAACACAACAATGGTCCAATGTAGTGGTGTCTTAGCTTTTCTATTGTCGTGATGAAACACCTCGACCAAAAAGCAAGTTGGGGAGGAAAGAGTCTATTTGGCTTGCATGTCCTCATTGCTGCTCATCCCTGAAGGAAGTCAGGGCAGACACTTAAACAGGGAATCATCCTGGAGGCAAGTGTCAGGCAGAGGCCATGGAGGGGGGTTGTTTGCTGGCTTGCTCCTCACGGTTTTCTCAGCCTACTTTCTTATAGAACCCAGGACTGCTGGTCCAGGAGTGGCACCACCCACACGGGACCCTGATTAATCACTAACTGAAAAAAACATCTGAAAGTTGGATCTCTTGGAGGCATTTTCTCGACGGAGGCTTCTTCCTCTCTGATGATTCTATCTTGTTATACCAAGTTGACACAAAACCATCCAGTACAGGTGGTAACTGCTCTTAATGTTAGATATTCTGCAGGTTGCTGTCAGAGGGTCAGTCATGCCCAGGAGTTTGAGACCAACTTCAATGCTATGTCAAAAGAAAAAAAAAAAAGAAGAAGAAGATACAGTAACATACTAATTAAATCTAATACATGAACCTTATGTAAACAACAATGAGACATTTTAAATTATCTTTATGTATGTATGTGTATATGTATGTACTTATGTGAATATGGGTGTTCTTCCTGCATGTATGTCTGTGCACCATGTGTGGGCAGGAACTGTGGAAGCCAAAAGAAGGAATCAGATACCCCGAAACTGGGGTTTCAGCTGGTTGTAAGCCACCATATGAATGTTGGAATCAAACTTGAAACTTCTAGAAGAATAGCAAGTGCTCTTTACCACTAAGACATTCCTCCAGCCCCTGCTTTCTTTTCTTTTTTTTTTTTTTTTTAAGAATTTATCCAAGGGCTAGAGAGATGGTAAGACCACTCTCTGCTCTTCCGAAGGAACCAGATTCAGTTTTCTGCACCCACAGGTCAGCATACAACCATTCATAACTCCAGTTCCAAAGGACCCAGTGCCCTTGAGTCTGAGGGTACCAGGCATGCATGCAGTGTACTTTACACTGATGCCGACAAAACTCTCACAATAGAAAATAAGACTTCCAAAAAAATTTTTAATTCCTTTGCTGATTAATACACATAGGAGAACTCCATGTGTGCTCGCTGCTAAGTATTTGCTTCCTTAACTCAAAAACAAGCAGGAACACATGACACATAAGAATGAGTTGATGATTGTGGTAACTGGTTGATGAGTATGTGAGCACTTACTGAACCATTCTAACATATTTTTTTTTTAAATTTTTAACATAAAGCCCTTTTCTCCATGTTGATGGTCTTACAGAAGCTTGGGGAAAGCTTTCATGTGTTTTCTCTTTTGATTTAACAAACAGATGGCAAGAAACCTATCACTGTTACCATTTTTTTTTAATTGGTGAGGCTAAAAGGTCACTGCACAAACCAAAGCTGTTTGTGGACACTCAACATAGTATATAGTCCAGGTCAAGGATAATTTTTGGGTTTCTTTCCCCCTTTCAAAAGGTCAGTGCTGGCGTGTGTTTGTGACTCAAAGACCTCAAACCCTTTTGGTTTATGGGCAGGCTTCTATTGCTGTGATTAAACGGTATGATCATCTTGAGGAGAAAGGGGCTTATTTCAGACTACATTTCAACATCACAGTCCATTTCTGAAGGAACTCAAAAAGGGCTGGAACCTGGAGGCAGGAACTGACGCAGAGGCCATCACAGAGTGCTGCCTACTGGATTGCTTGCTCATGGTCTGTTCAGTTGGCTTTCTCATAATATCCAGGACCACCTGTCCAGGGAGAGCACTGCTTTAAGTGAACTTCTCCCTCCTTCATCAATCATTAATCAAAAATATCCTACAGACTTGCCTTCGTGTCAATCCTATGGAGGCATTTTCTCCAGTAAGATTCCTTCTTCACTGATCGTGCTACCTTGTATCAAACTGATACAAAAATTAACCGCTGTAATGGTCATACCATACCATTAAGCTGTAAACTCCATGAAGGTTAAGAGTCTTTGTTTACTGCTTGTATCAGGAAAAAAAAAAAAAAAAAAGCAAAGGCCTGGCACATGATAAGCACTTAGAGTGAACTTTTAAGGAGTTAATTGATATATATATGAGTAAAAACAATTATAAACTATTACCATGTTCTCTTAAGGAGAAGCAAAATGTTGAGAAAATAATACATATTTTAGACTAGTGATGGTTGTGCTTTTGTGGTTAAGAGCTCACTGTTTACAACGGATATAAGCTAAGCTTATATTCACAGAACATGAAGGAAAAAAGGTTGGAAAATGTAAGAGCCTGAGGGGTGGGGGTGCTCTGTGAAGAGAGAGCAGCTGTGGTTACCTGTACAATATTGAGATCCTTAACATTCCCTCATCAGTGGAAGAGGGGTTCATGAGATCTCACCCAATGTTGAGATACTATTGGCAGTTAAGAGTTGCTGGAGAGATGTAGCCCATGGCAGTCTAGTGTCCAAGTGGGCTACATAGTAATGGGAAGAGGTACAGTCTCTGACACAATCTGATTGGCCTGCTCTTTGATCACCTCCCCCTGAGGGGGGAGCAGCCTTACCAGGCCACAGGAGAAGACAATGCAGCCACTTTTGACGAGAACTGATAGACTAAGATCAGAAGGAAGGAGAGGAGGACCTCCCCTATTAGTGGACTTGGAGAGGGGCATGCGTGAAGAAGGGGGAGGGAGTGTGGGTTCGGGAGGGGAAGAGGGAGGGGCTTATGGGGGATACAAAGTGAATAAAGTGTAATTAATAAAAAATAAAAAAATAAACATAATAAAAAAGAGTTGCTGGAGAGTAATGTCTTATGTGATGTAACCACAAGTATGTTGCACATTCTTCAATGACCACTTCCACCCCCACACACTAATGCTTATTCCAGTAACTCTAATTAAATTCAGTGGGACATACAAACACACAGAGAGAGAGAGAGAGAGAGAGAGACAGAGACAGAGACAGAGATAGAGAGAGCAAAAAATGAAGATATGAAAGGATGGAGAGATGGCTCAGCCGTTACAAGTGGAGCTGTTCTTCCAGATGACCTAGGATTTTATTACCAGAACCCATATGGTGGCTGGCAAACATCTGTAACTCCAGTTTTAGAGGATCCATTGTTCTCCTCTGGCCTCCATGAGCATCAGGGCACATACACAATATCCTTTCATACATGCAGGCAAAACACTCAAACACAGAAATAAAAATAAATAATTTTTTAATTAAGACATGGAAGTAGGAAGACTTGGAAATAAGAGTTTTAATGGAAGTAGGAGGGGCTGAGAAAGGGTAATGGGAGTCAAGATGACCAAGATAGATACATGTATGAAATTATCAAAGAATAAACAATTAAAATTTTAAAAAAGTTATTTCAGCCTTCATTTATTTCCCCCATGAATTAGAAATAGTAATGCCTCCTTCTTGGCTTAGGGACATAGTTCAATAGTGGAACTCTTACCTAACATTCCAGAAGCCTCAGAGTGAATCCCTACCACTGCAAAACAAAGCAAATCAACCTCCTCCCTGTGAGATTCTGTGAGTAGTAAACCAGATCAAGTACGTGAAAAGCTTAACCTAGAATGAAATTTAGCATACCTCGAAATTTTTTTCTTTTAATAATCACTGACGGGACTTGAAGGACTCTCTAGGAAGAACACCCCCCTCAACCCATTGTTCGGATTTCTTTTATTTATTAAAGCAATAATCTATTTTTTGTGATATATGTAATATAACAGATACAGATATAGATTCTGTTGCTTGCAATGACTAGATTTCAGGGCAGAGGGTATGTTTGGGTGCTACAGTGCTTGACCAGCATATTCAAGGTCCTAGGTTCAACCGTCAGCAGCACAAGTTTAAGAAAATGTTTTGCATGAGGAGCTGGCACACGGCAAAGACCGGAAACCCGCAGGACCAGGTTTAGAGTGTGTACCTGCTCCCTAGATCTTCCCTGCAGGTGCTCTTCAAGTCCACATGGTTGCTTCCCTGCCTCCCTCCCCATTTCACCAACTTCTGCAGCTCCCTGTCACTTGTGCCTTCTTTCCTGTAAGCTTGCCCTCTTCTACTTCCCCTTCTTTTGCATTAAGATTTTATTTAGCTCCATAGCTTCTACTTGCAGTTCCTGTTTCAAACGTGCTCATGACCTTCTACAGTCCCACTTAACCTCGACTCCTTTTTCTATAACAACACTCAAGGTATCAATTTCCTTATTTAGCTACTGTGAAGGGGAAGCCCGGTTTGCTTCTCTTTTTCACACTACAAAATACCATAAGCCCAAAGGGGAGCCTGTTGCTGCACTTGAGTGAGAAAGATGTCTCTGGTCCAGTCTGCTGTAATTGGGTCAAGAGGACACGTAGCTTACGTTAGAATCACCTCAGGGATGGCTTTAAAGCATTGCTCTGGAAATCTGAAGTGGGTCTCAAGAAGTCACAAGTTCTTCTGTGCCACTGATCCTACTGATCTATATGTTTTAAAAACCCCTCTCATAGAGTTGGTCTCTAGGATTAGTCCCCAGCATCTGTGCTGTGGGAGGCATTTTTGTCTTTGCATTGTTGGAGCGAGCAAGCATGCCACTGACAACACCAGTACAAGCTAGAATCATTCTTGCCGGAACTTCCCATTTCTTTATCTGCTGGCTGTTTCTGGACAGTAGTGATTGAAGAGAAAAATGAGAAGAACAAGAACCTGTCCCAAAAGAAATGAACAGCAAGAAAACAATGCTTTATGTGCCTTTGGAAAGAGAGAGAGAGAGAGAAGGCAGTAGCATTAGAAATCATGTGAGTCTCTTTAGGACCCTAACTTCCATGATGTTTGGAGTCAAGTAACAACAGTGATAAGAATGAGCACCAACATTTTCAAGAGTGAGAGCTCAATAAAGACGAGACAGATGGCCATCTCAGATGTTTCCACAGTGACAGTTTGACTTTTGTTACCCGTTTATTTAGAAAATAAAATGCCAAGCTACTGTTATGAAAGCCATGCATCAGCCAAGGATATTTCAGAGTACAACACACGAGCACCTTGTACATTTCAGAGAGTGACTATTGTACAACACCTTTCCAATACCGAACATACAGTTAACTCCCATTCTTACAGTCCCTCTTTGGTTTACCAGAGGGTGTGACCACAGCTTGTAGGCTCACAACTTTGCTTGGAGCTATCTTGTTTCAGAACAGAAAAAGACGAGGCAAAATTCAGTCTTAAGATTTAAGTTTATTCATTAAACTGGTGTAACCCTGTTTCCTGTCTTTGCCTACTTCTCTGTATGCAAGCGTAAGAAGAGAAACACTAGATCAGCCAGGCTTAGCAGTATAGACTTATAATCCCAGTGGTTGTAAAATGGAAGGTGTAATTCCAGCACTTGGGAGGTGGAAGCAGGAGGAGGATCGGGAGTTCAAAGTCATCCTCAGTTATATAACAAATGTAAAGCCAGCCTGGGATACATGAGGCCTGTTAGGTTTTTAGTTGCTGTGAAAATACACCACCATGACAAATGCAACATGGGGAAGACATGGTTTATGTGGCTTACACATCACAATCACACTCCATCATGAATGGAAGTCAGGGGGAAAATTCAAGACAGGAACCTGGAGGCAGGAACTAAAATAGAGGCCATGGAAAAATGTGGCAAGAAATGTGTAGTGCATCAATGGTGTGCTCAGGCTAACCTGATGAAGGCTTTTTCTCAATGGAGGTTCTTCTTCCCAGATGACTCTAGAGTAAGTCAAACTGACAAAACAAGAACAAAAACAAAACAAACAACTAAGTCAAGACCCTATACCAAAAAGTTGTGTGTGGGGGTGTGTGGGGGTGGGTGGGGGTCCTAATGAAATGGTTCAGCAGTTAAAAGCAGGTACTACTCTTGTAGAGGAACCAAGTTCAGTTCCTAGAGTGGAGTGGCTCACCATCACCTGTAACTGCAGTTCAGCATCTTCTTCTGGTTCCATCAGGCACTGCATTTGTAGTCACATTCCTGGAGAATCGCTTTGTTTCTGAGTTGTCTTAGGATGTCTGTAATCTTTTAAGCTTTGGTTACCCATGCTTTTCTAGCACTCAGTTTTTCCTCAAAATTATTCTAAATATAGATATTATGGTAGTTTTAGTTAAAATGCCCCATAGGCTTATCTATTTAAATTCATAGACACCAAGAAGTGATACTATTTGAAAGGATTATAAGGATTAGGAGGTGTGGCTTTGTTGGAGGAAGTGTGTCACTGGGAGTGGGCTTTGAGGTTTCAAAAGCCTATTGCAAGCCCTGAGTCTCTGTTTCTCTCTCTCTCTCTCTCTCTCTCTCTCTCTCTCTCTCTCTCTCTCTCTACCTACAGACCAGGATATAATTCTTAGCTACCGCTCTAGTGCTATGTGTGCTGTTAAGCTCCTACCATGACGAAAATGGACTAAACCCCTGAGTATGTAAGCCAGCCTCCATTTAAATCAAAGCTCTTATGAAAACTTTCTTTCATAAGGTTTCATAAGTGCATGTCTTTGATTGGCAAAAGGGACTTTGAAGATGTGATTAAGTTAAATGCCTGAAACAAAGGGATTAAGTTGGACTCTCCAATATTATAAGAAGCATCCAGAGAGATAAATGAAATAATGGTCAAAGGCATACAACATTGTTGATTTTGAAGAGAGCCAAGAGCCAAAGAATGTGACTTTTATAAGCTGGAAATAGAAAAAAATAAAATTCTGCTCAAGAGCACAACCTTGCTAAAGCTTTGAATTTATCCTAATGAAATTTGTGCTGGACTTGTGTCCCACGGAGCTATAAAAATCACACATTTACAGTATGAGTACGAGGTTTGTGATTGATTCTCTTTATATAACAAGAGAAAATTAGGCCAAATGTACATTTCAGTTCTAGCATCTTACTAGGTGAAGACTGAACTCATAGGCAAAGATGCCAGAAGGTGCACAGTCCGCCATTTTCGCAGTATGCTTGGAAGAATGAGGCAGCTGGAAGGGACTCTGCCCCCCCACCTCTCTTCCCACTCTCCCTTTTCCATACTAAGGAACTGTGAGCCTCACCTTGCATGGGGTGGTAGTGTTAACAACAATCCAGGGACCAAGTAGAGAGAGTCTGACCTCAGGTTCTAGCTTTTTAGGGGAATTAAGAAGAATGTTAACTGCCCAGTCTCTGAAAACTTTGGTGGAGGGTCTCATAAACCATGGGATATTTCAGGCATCTGGCTGAGAAACAGAAAGCCACAGGCCCTCCCCACTTCCTGGCCAAGAAACCCAAGCATCTGGAGTCATTTTCTGGAGGTCTGCACAGTTTCCTAATTACAAGTGTACACAGAAGGCAAGGCACAGTTGAGATCTTACTATTAGCATCCATCAGAGGCACCTGACGGGCTGGTTAAAACAGATTGCTTCTTACCTGCCACCCCTAGCTTGGGACTTCTGATTCCATCCGCCTGAAGAGTAGGTTGAGAATTTGCATTTCTGGGAATTCCCTGGGTAACAGGTGATGCTGCTGCTGCTGCTGATCTCAGGGCAACACCATAAGAATCCCAGGTATTCTCCAGGAGTCAGGCAATTCTCCCCTACTTGCAGCTGAATGATCTTAAGCAATGTCCCTGAATTTTAGAATTTAAAGTTTTCAAACACCAAAAACGGTAACACAACCCATCTCTTAGGATGGTGATGAGATTCAGCAGGGTGATCCATGCTGAGAATAATGTAAGACCTTAATAAATGGTTTCTATGGCTGGCAAGATGGCTCAGACGGTAAAGGCTCTTACCTTGCAAGCATGATGGCCTGACTTAGATCCCTGGAACCCACAAAAAAGTGGAATGAGAGAACCAAATTCAACTTCAGAAAGTTGTTCTCTGACCCTTCACACACCTGCTGGGGCATAGGCACACACACACACATAATTTAAATGGTCTCTTGTATAATGTGTTGATAAGATCCATGAAGAATTATCAAGTGTAAAAACCTTAAAAGGCCTCAGATGCACCACCACCAGGCAAAGACAGACAGTAAGCATGCCCTCCCTAGTCCTTTCCTCTCCCACAATTCAGAAGGTTCTGCCAGCAATGGGTTGTCATTTAATTTTCCTCAGGAAGACTCCCAGAGGAAATAGTCTGCAGAAATTGCTTCACACACTCTGTCAAATGAAGAGGAAGCAGAAAGTTTTCAAATATTTTCTGAAAACTTATCCAACAATAGAAAGAGGAAACTCTTGGGGGTGTGATGCAATGGATACAGAACTGAATAGAAGTCTACTGGGTCAGAAGCAAATTAATTTGAATATAATTGCAGAGAAGAAAAAGGAACGGTGCCACATTCTCTCCTTTGGGAAATCTAACAAGAAAGTCAAGCTTTGGGTCCTTTTTTTTTCCTTCCTGGTCTAGAATAAGTAGTTGATATCACCATCCTGTGAACAAGAAAAGGAGTCACCCCTGGGAAGACTCCATTTTCTTGTGACTGTGAGGAATCCTTTGTCTAGGTCACAGCAACAGAGCAGGTTATGACAGAGTAGGCTGTCCCTGGATTCGTCATGGAAAGCTTTCATGGTGAGGACTGCTCATATGAATAGGTCAGTGCACAGCTCAGTGGGATGAAATGCTGCTACAAGAAGAAATAGATTTATCACAATGTGATCATGCTGATGGGATGATACAGGCAGCATTAGAATGTTAATCAAATCTATTAATTCAGGGGACAATAAGCAAGAGCTGATGGACAAGGCAGGAGGGGTTGTGCAGTTGGGTTAGTAGTTTGGGCCTCCAGTGATCTGAGAGTTCATGAGGTGATCCCAAGATTGACTTCTCATCTTAGTATAGTGTGTGTGTAGGGGGGGTATGGATGCATGTTCAAGCGTGCAGTTTTTTGTGAGTGGTTCCTGTGTGGATATGATGGGGGAGGGCAGAGAACAATCTCGGGGGTCTTTCCTCACGCTCTGTCCTTCATTTTGTTTTTTGTTTTTGTTTGGTTTTCTTTGAAACAGGACCTGTCATTGTCCTGAGAAATCACACCGTCGACTAAGCTGCCTGGCCACCTGGCCCCAGTGATCTTCCTGCCTCTCCCTCCTGAGCACCTATGCTGTGAACACATGCTATCTCAGCTGGCTTTTTGTATGGATTCTGGAGATAAACCTCGAATCTCTCAGCTTGCCAGATCAGCGCTTTGCCAAATGCACTATCTCCCCTGCCTCTGGATGCTAGCTTTTTACATCCTACTGAAAAAAAAAAAAAAAAAAAAAAGTACAGTAAAATCACTGAAATGTCTAAAATCTTTACTATTGAAATTTTTTTTCTCTTTTGAGACAGTTTAGCAGGTTAGACTGGCCTTGAACTCATCCTGCCTAGTTCTACCTGAGTGTTGAGATTATAGCTACATTCAACCATTCCTGACTTGAATACTCTTTTATGAAAATCACTTTTCAGCCAGACATGCTAGGACACACCTTTAGTTCTAGCACTAGGAGGCAGAGACATGTGGTTCTCCATGACTGAGGTCAGCTTGGTCTACATAGTGAGTTCCACTCCAGCCAGGACCACAGTCAAAACCTGTCTCAAGAAAGAAAATCGTTGAAAAATCATTGAAAAAAAAAAAAAAAGAAAGAAAGAAAATCGCTTTTCAAT
Organism: Meriones unguiculatus; assembly: GCF_030254825.1. Classification (NCBI taxonomy): domain Eukaryota; kingdom Metazoa; phylum Chordata; class Mammalia; order Rodentia; family Muridae; genus Meriones; species Meriones unguiculatus. Next base: position 99,278,903 of record NC_083353.1, read on the forward strand.
TATGGATCATCAAGGTAATCCGAATCTGAAAACTGGAGTGAGATGCCATTCACAGCAGTCAGAACAAACACCTGCCATGGAAAGATGGGAAGTAATAAATACTGGCCAGGCTGGGAAGAGAGAGGAACTCTTAGCCACTGTTGGTGAAAAGAGCATTAGTACAGATATATGGAAACCATAAGAAGTTTCTTCAAAAAAAATTTCTTCAAAAACAATTCTCAAAGGAGTAATAGAAATATTATATATATATAAGTGCATAATAAAACATATATAATGGGGGCTGGAGTGATGGCTCAGTGGTTAAGAGCACTGTATGCTCTTCCAAAGGACCCGGGCAGCACCCACATGGCAGCTCGCAGCACCCACATGGCAGCTCACAACTCTCTGTAATGCCAGTTTCAAGGTATCTGACACCTTGCACATAATGCACATAAAATAAAAAAATAAATTAATTAAAAACATATATAATATGTATGTACACAATATATTTGTTTATAATAAAACATATATGTAGACAGACATATATATGTTATATACACATATATATGTTATATATACATGTATCTATATATAACCAGGAGGCTAAAAAATGGCTCAGTGCTTAAGAGCATTGTTTGCTTTTCTGGAGGACATGGATTCAATTCCCCGTAACCACATGGCAGCTCATAGCTGTCTAAAGCTCTGCTTCTGGTGAATCTAACACTTCTTTCTGGCCTCTGTGGGCACTGCATATGCATGTTAGAGAGACATACATGCAGGCAGAACATCCGTACACATAAAACAAAAAAAATAAAGGTTAGAAATATTTTTTAAACCCCAAACTACAATTATCATATCTAGGAGCCAGCCGTATACCCAGAGGAAATGAAATCAGTTTGCTGAAAAGGTTCCTGCCTGGGCCAGTGAGGCGGCTGAGTAAACAAGCCTGCCTGTGGTAAGAGGGGAGAACCAACTCCGGAAGGTTGTCCTCTGATCTCTACACGTGTGCTGTGTCTGGAATGCAACACACACACACACACACACACACACACACACTAAATAAGGTGAAATTTAAAAAATCAATAAAAAGAAGACATCTGTACCCCTATATGTATTGCACCATTAGTCAAAATAGCCAAGATTAAATACCCAACAACAGGTGAATGGATAGAGAAAACATCATCTGTATTTGCAATGGGATATTATTTACCCATTAAAGAGGGTGTGGTCCTGCCATTTACTGCAACATGGATGGATCAGCAGGACATTCTGTTAAGAAAAACAATCCAGACACAGAAAGATACATACTGTATGATCTCATTCATATGTACCACTTATAGAAGGTGACTAGAAAGAAGCAGAGTGTTGCATGGTGATTGCCATCACCATCCAGGGAACAGGTTAGTGAAGGAGTGTGAGCTGGCCATGTCAAGGACCCCAGGCTCAGACCCATGGAGGAATGACAATACTTTCTCCCTGTTGTGAGACTCAGAGGTATGGCAATACCTTCCTCTGGCCCAAATGTATAGAGGAATTTTATCTCAGTACATGGTTGTTCTGGCAAGAGATCACCTTCAGAAAGAGAACTCAGGTGAAAATGAGCCAGAGAATGAGAAGGAGCCAGGAGATCAGGGCAGATTGCTGGAGAAAGTTTGAGGCCAAGCAGAGCAATTCAGAGGCTGAGAGAAAAAGCCAGATTGAATAAATTGGGAGAGTTTGAGCCAGAACAGTGGAGTTGAACCAGCCAGCCAGAGCTCAGTAAGAATAAGAATGGGTGAGCTTATTAAGCAGTATGTCTCAGAGGCTGAAAACATTATTGGCCTAGGTTAGATTATATGGAGGCTAGAACCTTCCAAGACTAGGCCAAGGTTAGCAGAAGGAGGCAGTGAGCCTCCAAGACAACAAATGAACCAGGCAAATAAAAGTTTCTTTTACACAATGACAGTGTGTGCAGAAAATGTCTACCATAGCTTTCTTTTGGCTTTTGTGGACTCCTGCACACAAGCGGTGTGCATAAAATCATGCACACACACACACACACACACACACACATAAATTAAAAGTAGAGGGAGACAAACACACACACACACACACTGGGAGACTCAGAGATGGACATGTAGATTGTGCCCACTTTTTTTGCTTCTTATGACTAATATTGCTATGAACATTCATTTACAAGGTTTTATGGAACTGCTATGCTCTCTTGTGTAGACATCTAGAAACGGTAAAGAGCTGGGCATTTTGGCTCCCCTTTACTTCTGCGTGTATGAGGTTCCTTAATTCTGGCCTATCTAGGATACAACTAACTTTGTACTATAGGCTATATCTTAACTCAGTATTTTTTTTTAAATAAATGAATTGGTCTTAACCTATCTAGTTCAATATTAAAGAAGCATCACTAACTCATTTGTTTAAGATCTATCAGGGATCTGCAATATCACCTTCTCTGAGCTTTAGAGACACAGATTTTCCATTCAGATAAACAATGCTAAGAAGGAAGTTGGCTCTGTGTGTTTAAACAATAATTATACACCAAGGATCTTCTACTTTTCAGACACAGTGTTAGGAACTAGAGGACTTAAAAAGCAAAAAGATCTAAGATCAGAAATCATATTAAAATTTACCTGTACATTCTAAGTTCTACTCAAATCTCTTTATGGTGTACTTTGTAAATGTTACAATTTGCCAAATACACACATCAAAAATTCATCCCATTTATTAACATAAAGTTTTCAGAACCTACCAAACAAGTTTCAATCGTACTAGAGAATTCTGGAAAGTCATGAGTACCTCCACCAATAAGCCTTTAAAATATGCTCTACTTTTTCCTATTCTCAAAAAAAAAGTTTTTGCTTCTACTTCATTTATAAAAGAAATAACAGACCATAAGACTTATATTTTATGGCTGTTATTAATAAAATTTACTGTGGATTGAGCATTTTCCCCATAAACATATGGAAAGTGTTTTATTTCCTTTACTTTGTAGCATGGATTAACATGTCATCAGATTTAATATTGGTTCAAAATATAATTCGAAAATAGGTTAGCAGCCCCCCCCTTTTTTTCCTTTCAATATTGGTGCCTCTTCCCTTGTGATATGCGCTGAAAATAAGTGAAGCAGGGGAGAATTAAAGGCTAATTTAATCTGAGAACCTACTTTCTAATACTGATTTGGGGTCAGGCTGAGCATGTTCTTCTAAAAAAAAATATTAAAAACGAGAAGCAAGGGCAGACAGCTAATGAAACAGCAATATTTTCTATTCTAACAAACTGGTCCTCCTACGTCTTTAGCCCAAACCAGATACACTTAAAAATTTCACCTTTTCTGAAGGCCAAACTACCACTCAATAACACACAAGTTAAAAGTTAAAAACAATTAGTAAAGTTTTACCAGAATCTTTGTTTCAGGGAACAAATAAATTTACTTGCTACTCCATGGAACGTTTTCATTCTGTCATGCAATGTTTTCTCCCTATGGACAGAAGAGGGTATTTAGTACCTTAGGGGAAAGGGCCTTGCTTTTCTAGAGTAGAAATTGTTGGAAAACAATCATTATTTTCTCTACATATCCTATCATGACATGGTTTGCTTAAAACTCTTTTCTTCACAGAATGTCTCATTTGGTTATGGACAAATGCTTTATTCTGTTTTTTTTGTTTGTTTGTTTTGTTTTTTAAGTTTACCAGATGTTGGGTAAAACTTAGACTGTCTTTTCTTGTTGTTATTTTTTAATTTTTATTTTATTTTTATTATTTACAGTTTATTCACTTTGTATCCCAGCTGTCGGCCCCTTCCGAATCTCACCCTCCCTGCATCTTCTTCTCCTATGCCCCTCCCCCAGTCAAATGATAGGGGAGGTCCTCCTCCCCTTTCATCTGACCCTAGTTTATCAGGTCTCATCAGGACTGGCTGCATTGTCTTCCCCTGTAGACAGGTAAGGCTGCTTCCCCCTCAAGTGGAGTGATCAAAGAGCCAGCCCATGAGTTCATGTCAGAGACGGTAAATGTTCCTATTACTGGGGAACCCTCTTGGACACTGAGCTGCCGTGGACTACTGTGCAGGGGTTCTAGGTTATCTTCATGCATGGTCCTTTGGAGTATCAGTCTTACAAAAGACCTTGGTGCCCAGATTTTTTGGTTCTGTTGCTCTCCTTGTGGAGCTCCTGTCCCCTCCAGGTCCTTCTATCTCCCCCTTCTTTCATAAGATTCCCTGCACTCTGCCCAGAGTTTGGCTATGATTCTCAGCATATGTGTTGATATCCAGCTGGGTGGAGTCTTTCAGAGGCCCTCTGTGATAGGCTCCTGTCCTGTTCCCTGTTTTCTCTCTATTCCAATGTCCGTCTCATTTTCCTTTCTGAATGAGGATTGAGTATCTTACCCAGGGTCCTCCTTCTTGTTTAGCTTCCTTAGGTGTACAGATTTTAGTATGATTATCCTATATTATATGTCTAATATCCACTTATAAATGAGTATATATCATGTCTTTAAAGAGATTCACTTTCCTCCTCATTGTATTTGCTTCCACCCCTCTTCCTCCTCCTCTCCAGTCTCCCTTTTCCCTTCCTCCTTGGTTGATTAATTAAGCGTTAATTAACCAAGGTCTACACCCCTAGTCCTGCTTCTCTGGGATGTTCCTACCTAAATGATCCATATTGTGAAACATGGATTGAACATGAATTCTGGGTTGAACTCATCATATAGATTAATAACATATAGATTAATTGGAAGGAAAAGCAAGTAGTTGCTTTGCTTGAATCTGTATACACTACCATGGGACAGGAAGTGAGAAAAGTTTCAGGTTTCTCTTGATTGGTGCCTGATTCAAGTAAATCATAATGTCTGGGTTAGTGATTGTATTTGCAGAGGTCTGCAATCATTCTAAAGTTTTCTATTATCCTTTTCTCATGATTATTAGCTTTTGCTTTTCTGGTTGACTTAGAAAAGTCTTAAGAAGGCTATATTGAAACACGTAGAATAACTCACAGCCTGGAGACCACTGGCATGAAAGTTGTTAGATTATTGCTAGTTTGTAAGCACAGTGCAGATTTTTTTCCCCAACAATTTATTGAAACTTAACCTTCTCTAATGTAACTGCAAAAGCATCATGAAAGATAATCAACTATCTATAAATATTTCACATAGGATTTTCTTTGTGTCTTTTTAATGAGCTAGTTTTGTGTGAAAGGAATGTGCAATATTTTTAAGTTACATAATTGTGAAAGTTTTGAGACTGAGTTTCAGATACCATTCGACTTCACTTTGTGAAATTCTAATCTAAATAAATAATTTCCTTAGAGGCTGTAAAATAATTGATTTTTAACTATACGCACACATATGATTTTTTTAAAAACAGAGATTTCTAAATTTTTATGTAAAGTAGAGCTTCAAGTAGAAGCAGGGCATATGCCTGTAATCTCAGAACTGGGAAGGGGAGATAAAGGATCCCGAGTTCATGTGAGTTGGGTTATATAGTGAGACCCCATCTCAAGACAACAACAAAAATAGCTTCCTGGGTCTCCGTTGCCACCTGGATTTCATTTTTCTGTAATAATAGAATAAGGCAGCAAGGCCTTCCAAGGGTCCTGGTCCATTCTGTCTACCATATCAGGTTAGGATAACTGTCTTGTAGATTGGAGGCAGTAAGTGGGGGATGATGTCCTACTTTGTGGAAGACCTCTTACACAACATGTTTCACAGGAAAATAATATGTAAGAAATTAATAGTTCCTATGTTTGGGATTCCAGACAATATTGCCAATGCTACCCTCAGGAAAGGCACAGCTGCCATTTCCATGTGGAATAAAATAGTAGTAATTAGTTTTTGCCTCCTTGTAAAAATGCATGCTAAGTGAATATTCTACCACTGAGCTACAACCCCAGCCCAGGTTTTTGTTTTTTTGGGGGGAAGGGTTGTTGTTGTTATTTGTTTGTTTGTTTTTGTAACTATTATGTTGCCTGCCTGCTGTGGTCAGTCACTGATACTTCATCCAAGTTCCCTCTAGACACCAGATGACTAACTAGCAGACTCTTCTAAATACCAGAGACAGGATAACAAGTGTATAGCCTCCATTTGAGATGTTTTCTCCTGGCTGCTCAGGATGCCCTTCAGAGAAATGCCTTCTCCCTCTAGGCTCAACTTACTTTCTTTGCTTTTTTTTTTTTTTTTTTTTTTTTAATTGAATACCAGCTCTACTTTTCCATCTTGTGTAGGCTATTGAGTATCTGCAGGTCATCATTTTTTCTGGCCATTCTTGGAATCCTATGAACTCAGATCCAATATGTGACCTCCTCTTCTCCCAGTGCCCAAAGAGCTGCGAAAGATACCCAAATACTGATCTCCAAAGATCTTATCTTGTCTGTAAGAACAAAAGCCACACAGAGAGCTCAACAATAATGTAGTCTTATGAATGTGCCTATGACTGGGTTTTGGATCATGCAGAGTAAAATCTCCAAGGACTGATGATACTACCATTTGGAATGACTCTTGGTATTTAGGGACAAGTGTCCATGAGATTTATAAAATTATCAAAAAGAACTGTCTTCTTTAAGATTATATATATATAATCATATATATATATATATTTTAGGCAATATCAATTTCCCTTTACTGATATTTCTCATGCTCAATGCTCGTCCATCACACTAGGTAAAAAGAGGTTAGCTGCAAGACAGAACAAATTCCATGGCTATCAGTATTAGCTATGCTGCCCTGCCACTTAAGGGAAACTTGGAGAAGCTATTACGGAAACACTTAAGGCTCACTGTGACAGTCATATGTGATTGGAGTTTGTGGCCAGAAGAAAATTGGGAATAGCTGCATTACAACAAGCTGACACTTGGTTTGTGACAAAGCATGGTATCAGGATGAACTGGTATACTTTCTTGGCCTTGGTGATCATGTTTTTGTTTTGGTAAAGCTCAGGTGAGGTTTGAAAGCTCTTTCGTGTCCTGTAACTCAGTGACCCAGTGGTGAGGATAAGTGGCATCATTCTCTCCACAAACCCACACCTTGGATATTAAGGGTGCAGCTGGATAAAAATCCTGCTTTTTCTGAATCCTGCTTTCCTTGCCATATCTTGTTTTTTTTTGTTTTGTTTTGTTTTGTTTTAGTAAGAGGGGACCTGAGAGTTGGCTTCTCAGGAGATGAATTTAGAATTTAGTCCAAGTTTGCAGCAGCCATCTACTGCTGACAAAAACTGTTTCTATTTGGAGTGTTTCCCTGGAGTAGGCTGCTGTGCTAGTTTTGGACTTTCTTCAGACTCAGTCTTTAATACTATCTTGACTGCAAAGTCCTCTGACTTCCCTGCATGGGGATTTCAAGGGTAAAGTTACACATGGCTACTTTTACAGTGGATCATCATTTCTTATTACTGGGCATGTGTATGTGTGTGTTATGTGTTTATGTATATGTGTCTGAATATGTATAGGCACATTTGTTCACGTCACCTATGCATGTACATGCGTGTCAAGGCCCAAAGGCAATATGAGTATCTCCTGTTTTGCTCCTTCATATTTACTAGGCAGGGTCTCTCACTGCACCTAAAACTCACCAATTCCAGCTCTTCTAGCTAGCTAGCATGCCTCGGAGATCTGGCCTCTGCCCCTGGAGTGCTGGAATTACAGGTCACCACACCTGACAGGCTTTAACGTGGGTTTTGGGGATCACAACTCTGATCTTCATGCTTTGATAGTAAGGGTTTTAGCCACTGAGCTATCTCCCCAAATGATGGTCCTCATCATTTGGAGTAGTGATCTTAGGAGTCTGATTCTCAGTTTTCTGGAGTAGCACCATCCAATAGAATACAACGTGAGCTGCAGATTGAATTTTTAGTCAATTTAAAAAGCAAAGACCAGGAAAAGTCATTTCAGTTGTGTAGTCCAGTATATCTGAAGTCTTGTCATTTTCATCATGTCATCAACATGGATTATTGAGGGGGTTTTTTTGTTTGTTTTGTTTTGAAACCAAGTGTTTGAAGCTCACTGTGTATTTTACAACTACTTCACATCTTCTCTAGAACTAGCTGCATCTTACGTTCCTAAAGAGCTGGTAGCTACTGGATTTGAAATGCAGGATTAGGAAGTCTTTCCAAGGAAAAACTATAACAGAGAAGCAGCTTTCTCCCTTCCTCTCCCCTCCCCTCCCCTGGCTCAGAATGGTGGAGTCTCTCACTCTAGCACTCATTACCATTAGCATCGACACACATCAACTGTACATCGTAAAGACTCTCTTTGGGCCATCGTAGAATTAGCAAAAGTACTTTTCTATGATCTGGCAGCTTCCAGAACTTGCCAAATGTTGAGCAGTACTATGTGCACACGCTGACAAAGAAACTGATCTGAGCAGCTACAAGGCTTCAATGCTCAGAGAATGTGCTTATGTTGCCTTCCATATGCTCATCACACCTCCCGTTGAAAGGTTGCAGGAAACTGTTTTGTTTTGTTTTTTTTTTTCCAGATCTACAAAAATGTGCAGGTATTTTTGAGCCCTTTTGAGTCAAGAGAACTTGAGTATACAAAGATACGACTTAGTGAGACTTGTGGCTGGGGAGTGAAGACCATGGGTAAATTAGATAGGGGCCTGTGTCTACCGTGTCATGAGGATGAAAATGAGCCACTGTACCTCTCACCTATGGCCAAGTATTCTTTTGGAAAGCCACACTGCAACTCCATTGTTTCCCAGTTAGAAGATCATGAAATAACCTCCCTCTTCCATCATCCATTATATTATCACGGACTGAGTTTCTGAAATTGCCTGAAAGTTAAGAGCCAAAGGTCCTTGCAACGTGGAACAAGATTTTTTGTTGTTGTTTTGTATTTAAATCGGGGAAGGCAGAAACGACAGATAGGAAAGGTGTGGATTCTTCTGTTGTGGCAAGTTGGGGGTTTTCCTGAGGAGAAAGAAGGTGGTCTGCTTGAAGCATCAAAGACACTAGACTTCCAAAAATCAGCCAACTGTGTGCCTTTTCGAAGTATCTTAAGGTGCAGGCCTTTTTAGCTTTCCATGGGCTACTGATGAGATGACACACTTATTAAAGAGCTTAGAAACAATGCCTGGGACATAACAAGAACCCATGAGATGTCCGTAATTGTTAGTTTGAGCACTAAATAGGCCAATAATTATTAGCTATTTTGCCCTTTTTTGTTCTTAAAGTTTCACAAGGCAAAGACTGTTGAATTCAGTAATAGGGAAAGAAAGAAGGCAAATACTAACGAGTATGTGATCTCTCTCTTGATGGCAGAACTGGGGTAAAGAGTTGGCAATGATTTGCCTAAGGGTTCAGAGGCTGTTCCTAAAATTGGGAGGGGTCCTTTAAGGAAGTGGTCATGGAAGTCCCACAAGGCAAGTGCTTAGTATGGAGTAGAGGCTGGAGTTGCAATGGAGACTGAAGTTAAGCTAGCTGGTTTCTCCTGGTCCTTGGCCGAGCACCTGCCACGCAAAGATAACAAACACAGAGTTGGTAAAGCTCAGTAGCATGATGCGCAGAAAGGGCATGCAGGCTGAGCTCTGTAAAACCATTTGTTATCATTGCAAGGATTGCTGCTAGTTGCAGGTCTTTAGCGGTAGCAGACAGACCCCACTTAGGATGTTATTATATATCTTGGCGCCCTCTCATATCCTGGCACAGTGCCTAGCCTGGCACCCAGATGACACTCGGGGAACGTATGTGGAATGAATACGTGTAATCTGGCTTTGGGGGCTGCGGTGGGTAAGGGGGGAGTAGGATGCCTTTGCCTGAGATCCAAGCTCTTCTTCTAAAAGCCAAAGTCCTAAGCACGCTACAACGTGCTTACAACCTGGAGCGGACACTGCTAGGTGGTGGGTTGAAACCCACAGCACTCCAGATCCTGGGGATGAAGTCTTGGAGCACGCCTCGCCTGGACGCACGCATCTCGGTGTGCGCAGCTCTCTCCCCAGCCCTTATTTTTCTGGTTTGCGGTTTATTTACTTAAGCGTTTACAGATTCCAGGAGCAAAGGGGCTGCTAGAAGCGGGGTCAGGACCGAGGTCGCGGTTTGTATTTCTTTCCTGCTTCGCGATCACAACACCAGCAAGTCACAACACCGTTCCTTTATTTGTTCACTGGGGAAGGTTACGTTTCTTTTACCTCCCACCGGGCGACGAAAGACAGACTCCGCTCGGATTCAGAAAAGCGCTCTCACAGGATCAGCCCACGTCCTCAAAACAGCAGGGACCACCCCATTTCCAGACTTAGTTTTTCACGCAGACATTAGCAGGATTTAATAAAGAACTAGAACAGATTTAATAAAGACAAACTCGCTTCTTTAGCCCTTGGCCGCAAACACTGGCGTTTTTGTGCCTCGGATTTCTGAAATTCTTGGCTCCAGGACACAGGGCGCGCGGGGGTGGGTAATAGCTTGTAAAAACTTCCCAAAGCAGTAATTCGAGCTCCTCCCCTCTCTCCAGCCCCTAGGGATACCTGGATTTTAGGGAAGGTAAGATTCGACGGTCAAAAAAGAAGGGTTCACAGGGTTAGGGGGACGTCCTGTGGGTCGTGTTCTCCAAAGCTACCCAGCCCGCCGTTAGGAAACAGGTTCGTCACCCTAGTCTTCCCTCTGGACGCCCCTCCCCCGTCTCCGCGCGCGGGTCTATTTAGAACCCAGCCCGGGAGCCCACGGCATTCTGGGACTTGAAGTTCTTCTCAGCTGCCCCAGGCACCAGAGTGACCTGGGACTAGGACTACATTGCCCAGGGAGCTTCCCGGCCTATATAAGCGTCCGGGAGCCGCTTCAAAGTGCAGTAACCATGTGGATGTTCTGCTGAAGCGTTTCCTCAAGCCTGCCGGGGTGGGAGGAGAGGAGGAGGAGGTGGTGGTGGTGGAGGAGGAGGCAGGGGGTGGAGAGAGAGAAAGCGCACGCCGAGAGGAGGTGTGGGTGTTCTGCTCTCATCCTAACGGAACGAGCTCCCTCTTCGCGGACATGGGATTGCCCAGCGGCTGCTAACCCCTCTCCTGATCCTGATCCCCCAAACCGGCGTGGCTCCCCGGTCACCAAGGTAGCTGCTGGGGCCGGGCAGAGGGCTCGGGGAGTTGGCACTGGCTCCCGTGCGCAGAAGTTTTTCCTCTGATCTCTGGGAGTTTTTGGTGGCTTTGCATGCTCTTGGAGTGTATTTTGGGGCTTTTTTCCCCCTGCGAGCAGTTTTGGGAGGAGGTCTGTTTTTTTCAGGTTTAAGCAACCCCAAACGTCCTCGACTTTGCTGACCGGCTTCAACCTCCTTCCCCGTTCTGAATGGCATTTCCCCAAGTTGGAAACGGCTGGAGTGGCTGCAGGAAATAGTTTTTCCCCCCCTTTGGGGGTTAGTTGAGGGGGTGTCATATGAGTTTGCTCAAGGAAATAATCTTTCTAAAAATGTAGCTAGCCCTGTTGCGCTGCATGGCTGATAGAATAATGCATGCGTGGGGGCCCCCGTGGGGAGGGTTTTAAAAAAAGGAAGAAAACCGGAGAAAGGGGGGAGCGGTGAGGGCAGAAGCATGAACCGAGCTCGTGCCCAATGATGATGACGGGTTCACATCCCTGGCCTCCACGCGGGGAAACAAGTGCTTTGGGATCTCAACACTTCCCCTAGTTCGATCTCCGGGGTGTTCGAAGTTTCTCCGTGCCTGATCTTTCTGGTCAGCTAGGGACGGGAAATAAGCATGCTGGCTTTGCTGTTATCTGGGAGCAAGAGATTCCTCCCGACTTGGCTACTAAATTTGGAGGTGGGGAGTGTGATCTGTAGGAAGTGGGAGGCTAAAAAAGTCGAAACTTGGGTTTGGGAAGATTTCTGATAGACCCTGTCGAGGTCCCTTACTCAGTCTTCTTTCTTCGTAAATATTTAGGAGCTGACTACAAGGGAGCAGGATTCGCATCCTTGGCTCGGTGTACGTTGGCTACAGAGTGCCTGACCTGGGTCAGGTGAGTGTGGAAGCCTATAGTCAAGAATGGGTTTTTGTACTAAGCATTTTCTCAGTCCCCTTGTAGCAGCCATAGTAAAGTAGGGAAGGGAAACTGTGGTCGAAGTTGGTCACGGTCTTTGGTGAGTAAAGATCGAGTGACAGCCACTTTTGAAGGTGGCTCAGAATTAAAGCAGCCTGAATGTTTATGGGGTGAGTAGGGGTGGAGGGCAGACAACAAAAATGCAGTAAAAAGCCACTATAAAGACCCTTACCAGCCAGAGTGGCATACTCATTATTTAAATTCGAAAGCATGCAGAACTTTTCATAAGCCAAGATCCTTAAGCAAAAGTGAAATCCCCCCCTCCCTTTCACAAACTGTCACTTTGTTCTTTGTGGACGTAATCAGAGTGGGCTGGATTGCAAGAAATGAAAGTGACAAATCGAAAGAATGAGAACGCTATAAAGGGAAGTAGGAGCTTAAAGGATACCACAGAGGCTTCCAGGATTTGAGTGGAGCCACCTGAACGTCAAGGAACCCAGAGTGCTTCTCTTGTTTTGGTACCTGTTCTCAGATGAGGAGATGAGGGCAGCAGTTCTCTGTCGATATAGTGGCTCCTATATTTTTTAACCCCTAGAATCGGCATACCCCATTTCTAGAAAATAAAGCCTCTGTAGGTGCACAGACGCTCCTATGGTTGCAGGTTTGTCCATCAAGTTTTCTCTTCTGAAATGTTTGGGAATTGAGTAAACAACAGGTTAATACGGGTGGGGGAGCTGTGGGCAGCTGGTTCTTGGTAACTTCTTTAATGTCCTAAATATTTAGCTGTTCCCTGGGCTACAATCTTTGGGCTTTTCTAATTAGGGAATAAAAGCCAGATACTTCGTTATGGTAGTATAATGCTTTTGTTTCCTGTTGATAAGATCCTCAGGAGTGTTGGTGGAGCGAGAAGCATTTGGATGGCAAGGCTAGTTCTTCTTGGGACTAATGTCTGGGTTGACCAAAGATAGGGGTCAGTCCTCTTTTTGGAGTATGTTACAGACATACAGACATACAGACATAACTGGTCCACAGACCCTTCTCTGTCTTTTGCCTAACAATGAGACCGTCCCATTAAGTTGTAGTAAGCCAGGTGCACAGCTGTATATCGCAGAAGGCCTTAGATATGTGTAAAGGAACCGAGATACAGAGTGAAGTCACGTGGCAACCCAGGCAGTAATGTGTACCAATGTGTTTAAATTTATGGGGGGCTGGGAAGAGAGATACTAGGAAAAAATGGCACACACGTTACTCTTACTGCATTAACTCTTTGTGTCCCACCAGTGATGCACTCGCTATTCTTGGATGTATGAAGGAAATGATATAGCCACTGGCAGGGATATAAGAATGTAGATATTTGTAGGAGGATTTAATGTTGGGTTGGATTCATTTTGGAAGGCCTTAGGTTGAGAACTTGAATCAGGACAGTTAAGAAGGAAAACCAAAGGAAACCTAGTGTCTTCGTGCAGCAGTAGGCCTCCCTCATATTTGAACTCTATCTTGGTCATTCACATCAAGGCACCTGAGCCAGTTGAAAGAGTCAGGTGTGTCTCTACCTGGATAATTGGAGAGCTTAACCTGTGTCAGTTTGATCTGTGGAATGTCGGTAGCTTGTCCTGTGGCCTCTGATTTGCCTGGTTGCTAGTTGTATGCAGTGTTTTTCTTCATTTCTTTTTCATTTTTTTTAATTGTTCGTTTCTGTCAGTTGTGTGGATGTGTACGTGTGAGCGCATGCATTGAAAGTACAATCTGCTCTTTGACTAAATCAAATGGGAACAGAAAATCCTATCAAGATTTCCTTCTAAGCAAGCAGGGAGAGTCCTTTATGTTCCAAATGAATCACTCTGGCCTTTTCATTGAGATCCATGAACGTCACTGGGGCATTATCGCCCATTCAAACAAGGTGGTTCCTTTTGCTAGTCTTCCTTGAAGAAGGTGAGGTGCAGTGGTTGCTTAGAAGAGAATTAGGTTAGTGTCACAAGAAAGGTATGTTGGCTTTGCCTTCAAAGTGTTTTCAGCTGCAAAACACTACAGTATGGAGGTGGGGATGGGAGTGGGACACTCTGGAACTCATTCAGTGGTGTGCAAGGAACTGACTTGAGGAAAAAAAATCACATGGCTTTTTAGCTAATAATCATCTCATGGAATTTCTGCCCAACTTTTTTTTTTTAATACAAGTATTTGGTTTTTAAAAACAAACCAAATGAAACACAACAGATACCAAATATGAACAACAACAACAAAAAAGATCCACCAAAATAAAAGCAGGCCTTTTAAAGTTAGGTTTCTAGGTCAAGCTGTCCTTCGGTACTTCTAATTAAGGACTCTACACAAGGACAGTGTCCTGTCTTGTCTGCTATTGGTTTGGTCTTTTAAAATAAAATACATCTCACTTGCAGCTCTCTGATAACTAGAATTGCATGCAGTTGTGTTAGCTAATTTTTTTTTTTTTTTTGGCTGTTGAAGTTTGATGACTGTGATTAGGATTGAAGTCAACGGTATGAATGATGACATTGCTTTTGTGACTCCCTCTACTTGTCATAGTGTCTGTGGTTCTGAGATGGTTGCTAATGAAGAATGAGCTGAGCAAACTCCTGAAGCCATTCCCTGTTAAGCCAGGAGATTCCCTAGACTGGGCATAGTTGAAGGCAGTTGGTGTGGTACCCAGCAGAGTTTTCACCCCTGTTAAAACTGTTATGATTCAGGTGTTCTGTGTTGCTTATTCAGCAGATTTCTTGAGTGTCTGCTGTGTGCCAACTGTGTTCTAGGTGCTTGAGGTATAGCAATGAGCAATCAGCTTGGTTCCTCAGGGGTTTACGTCCTAGTTAATGGGAGGCAATCAATGTAAACAAGTAAGGATTATGGCATGGCAAGTGCTAAGTGTTGTGGAGAAAAAATCAGGTAAGTATAGTATGAACAGAGACTAACAAGTATGGGCAGAGAAGAAACTGAAAGCCTGTGTATCATTAGTGGGAATGCAAGAGGCATTGAGATAGAACTGTATGGTAGCTCCTGAAAATACGAAACAGAATTATTCTATGATTTGACATTTCCATTTGTAGCTATCTAAAAATGTTAAAGCAAGAACTTAAGCAGTTTTATATTGAAAGTTGCCTCACTAACGTTAGTGAAAAGGTTAAAATGAAACCGAAGTATCTATTAATGTATGAATTAAAAACAAAGTTCTGATTATGTGTTCAGTGAACTATTATTCAGCCCAGAAAAGGAAGAAACTCTTTTCACTGTGTATTCAAACCATGAAAACATCATGCTGACTGCCAACCATCAGTTGGCTTCTATGATTCTCATAGTATAATGTCCCATATGAGTAGCTGGATGTATAGGGCCAGACTATAGACAGGTCAAGTTTCAGGGGCTAAAGAAAGGGGAAGCTGGATTAATGGACACCAACTTTTCTTTTGTGAAGATTAAAAAGTTCTGGATATTGATAATGTTGGTACATTTTTACATAGGTTTTATCCAAATAAAAAAATTAAAAAAAGAAAGAAAAAGAAAAACAAAAGCTTGAGGGTGTTAAGAGTGTATTAGGGTTTGGGAGTTAAGGCAGGGTTCTTTACTGTGGCGACATTTAAGCAGAGCTCTGAAGGAAGTGAGCCAGATAGCCATGGTGCTGTTCCAGGAGTCCAGAGTAGAAAGTGCAAAGGCCCTGAGGTGGAAGAAGGTGGGGCATGTTGGAGGCAGAGCTAGGAGTCTGGAATGGCTGCAGGTTGGGTGCAGGGGTGAAGTTTGAGGTGGGAGGGTAGTCAAGGTCCAGTGGCTAAGGCCAGCTTTTGCAGGTCAGCAGTTCTGAGGATTTCTGATCCCTGACAGGGTCCTCAGTGTGGTTTTCAGCATTACTGAACTCCACTGTGCTTTCTAAAGAGACCGGCCAGGCTGGCAAGACCGCATACCAGATGGAAACTTGATACAGGGGGCATGAGGGAGACCTAGATTTCCAGGCTGCTTTGTCGTGTGACATTTCCTGGCATTGAAGTTCATGTAAGTAAGAAAGGTGAGATCTCCTCTGCTGAGGAGTAGAACCCACCTTTGCTTTGCTCAGCAAATCCTAAAAACAGTCTGGTGGGCCTGGGTTTCCTGCAGCCTTTTGCACCGTCTCTACCCTGCTCTCCATTAGTTGTCACGCCTGGGGGATGGCCTGATGATGAGCGCTGTTTTCATCATCCTTGGTTATGAGAGACTCCATGTTAGTGATTCTCCTTGAAAACTGGAAAGAGACACCTTCACAGGGGCAGAACTAAAACCCCTAGCTGCATCACTACAAAGATTACATGTTCATTGTCAAACCCTAGGACAAGCCACACAGCAAAACAGTAAGTCTGTTTCAGCCATCCCAGACTCAGATTCCAGGCTTTTCACCGTGTGTAAAAATTAGATGTGTTTTTAAGTCTCACAGCCCCAGCCCCTTCCATTTGCTGTGTTTCTTTTTGTGGGCAGATAGTTGAGTCTCTTTTCCTACTAGTGAGAAGACACCTGTATTTTTCATTTTCCAAAGGTCTGTCCCTCTGATGAGATTTATTTATTTTTTCATTTAAAGGATAATTGTGAGGGAGGGGGCTACGTCTGGGATACAAAGTAAATAACCTGTGATTAATATAAAAAAAAATAAAAATTACAAAAAAAAAGCTAACACTGATTTCAGTATTGAGTACTAAGTAAAGAAAATACTAAATAAGGAAAAAGGAAAAAAAAAGAATATTTGTTTTAATCTTATGTGTGTGAGTGTTTTTGCCTCACACCAGGGCATGCCTGGTGCCCTCAGAGGCCAGAACGGGTGCTGGATCCCCTGAACTGGAGTTTCAGCGGTTGTGTGCCGCCATGTAGGTGGTGGGACCAGAGCCCCAGTCCCCTCTAAAAGGAGCAAGTGCTCGTAACTGCTGAGCCATCTCTCCAGCTTCACCATAGGGATTTCACTTAAGTTAAGACGTGTATGAGATGAGTAGAGTACAAAGATACCTCACCCTTAGCGCTCTTCACTAGTGCACAGTGTGGACGTTCTCAATGGGTGTATTCTGTCCTCCGGAGAAAACGAAATGACAGTTGAAACACAGTTCACATGTGAGCTATCTTATTACCGAAGAAAGCCCACTGACCAATCTTCTTACGTGAGTATGACATTTCTCATTGGTTCAGGATGACCTAACCCTGTGAAGTGGGTACTTGTTGCTGTGTGCTGAGGTACCCTCTTCTGGTTTTTTTTTTTTTTTTTTTTTTTGGGGGGGGGGTTTGGTTGCTTTTTAAATATGTGATTTCTAGAGAGTGAACTAAGGTGCTCATGCTTGCAAAACAAGTATTTTGAGCTATCTCCTCAGTCCTGTTTGCTTATAAGGAAAACTTTTAGCATAGAAGATTTCAAAGGCAAGCCAGCAGCTGGTGTTGTGGTGCTGCAAGGGCTAGAAAAGGGTGCTGGGTTTAATGGAACCGGAGTTGACAGGCTGTTGTGAGCTGCGCAATGTAGGTGCTGGGAACCGAACTTGGGTCTTCTGAAAAACAGCAAGTGCTCTTAGCCACTGCACCATCTTCTCCAGCCCCAACAGTAGCTTAACACACGGAACCCACTTGGTTCATCATGCTCTGCTTTCAGCCATTGTTACTCATGACCAACCTTGTTCTGTCTGCGCACACTACTTGCAGCGCCATGTGCTCTCCTCTGCAAGTGCCGGGGGAGGGGGTTCTACTGGCATTCAGTGCATAGAAGCTGTGACTGTTAACTGAGCAACCTATAGTAGACCGTAGTTTGGTAGTAAGCTGTAGAGGCTCAGTCCAAGTCAGATTCTTTTTTTTTTTTTTTAATTTTCATTTGATTTTTTTTTGCCAAATCAATTTGGCAAATCCTTGGGGCCACAGCACTATCCATTTCAAAATATTGGTCAGCATTTTGGGCCTCCTTTCATACGATATTCTTTAAACGTGCCATCGTGATTTAAGCACACTTTGTATGTTTTTCTTCATGTAGTTATTTTTCCTCCTCTTTCTCTCCCCCCTCATCTCCCTCCTGTTCTTACTTTATGACAGGGTTTCCCTGTATAGCCCAGGGATGCCTCAACTTGGTGATCCTCCTGCCTCAGTTTCCTGAGTGCTAGAATTATAGTTGTGTGTCACTGACCCCAGCCTTGTAGTTATTGATGTCTGTGAGAGAGTTCAAGTTGGTTCCTGAAACTTTTGATAAAACCTTGAAAGTTCCCATCGTTTTCTTCCTTTCTGTGTGACCAGGTGTTACAGGTTTATCTTTTGTATTTCTCGTCCTAGACTATGAATTACTCTTTTCATCAGGAAGCCCTTGCTCTTTTGAGAGGGAATGACATTGAGAGACCTTTGCTTAGGACCACATGAACATTGTTGCCCTCATCTTGTAGGTGATAAAACAGAAATAAAAACAATGAAAACTTAATACCTGAATCTATCTTCCTTTCTTCCTTCCTTTTTTTTTTTTTTTTTGACACAGTGTCTCACTATATAGCTCTGGCTGTCCTGGGACTCACTTTGTAGACCAGTCTGGCCTTTAACTCAGAGAGATCCTCCTGCCTCTGCCTCTTAAGTACTGGGATTAAAGGTGTTCACCATTACACCTGGCTTACCTAAATGTTTCTTAATGACAGCATTTCCACAATGTATTTGATATGTCTTTGTTTATATCAAAGGATTCTGAAAATAATCTGAACTAAAAAAAAAAGTCTGACTTCCATTGTATTCCTGGATAAACAAAAATGCTTTTCGCACTCCTTAGTGGCACCTCACCTAGGGATGGGGAAGTCAAATTTGGGACCTTTACTCAACTTGTTTTTAAAAAAATTAATTATTTTTTGCATATGAGTGCTCTATCTGCATGTATACCTGCATGCCAGGAGAGGACATCAGATCCCAGTGTAGATGGTTGTGAGCCACCATGTGGTTGCTGAGAATTGAACTCAGGACCTCTGGAAGAGCAGACAGTACCCTTAACCACTGAGCCATCTCTTCAGCCCCCCTTGCTCTACTTCTACAGTGAAATAGGACAAATAGAAGACATCCACGTGTTTTACAGTGATGTAAGATGGAAGTATCTTGGGAATGGATCTTAAGCCTAAACACTGAAGCTCACTTGCGTTCTATGTATCTTATATACATAGCCTGAAAAAAAATCTTAGATACTACTCCAGTGGGTTTGTGCATGGAAGCAGTTTCATGGTGTGGAATTTTCTTTGTGGTGTCATGTCAGCATTCAAGAAGTTACGAAATTTTGAGCATTTTGGATTATGGATTATCCTGGCTTAACCTGTTCAGTTTCTCACAGAGACTGGTCTGTGAGAATAGCTTAGAGGGAGAGTGTGTGCTCATTGTGCATGAAGTGCCCCAGCACTAAAGCAACAATGACAGAAATGACCCATGAGTTCACTGCAACAACCACCCTCCCCCACACAGAAGGACATAAGAGAACACATGTGTTAAGTTGAGCATTTCTCTTGTTTGGATTCAGCCAAAAGTTTGAGAAACACTGTTTACAAGTGGTTTATGGATCAGCATTTGGCATCGCCTGGGAATTTGTTAGCAATTGTCCTCTCAGGTCCCACCTGGAACTACTAGATCAGCTGGCGCTTAGTAAGACCCTCATGTGATGTGTACCTCTTGATGCTTGAGATAGTCCGTCCTAAAGGATGCCTGCCCAGTCCTGTTAGCAGTCTTTTTATAGTTCCTGTGTTTTCATGGCTGATTCTCACCTTTTGAAGCTCACCTTTGTTCACACCCATGGCAGCCTTCTCCTTTCAGGCAAATGGAAAGATAGGCTAACTCACCAGGCAGAATTCTGACAAAAAAAAAGGAGAGCTGTGTTTACACTTGAGGATGCTTTTATGGCTGTGGACCCAGAGGCAGAAGGAGACCACAGGCTACCTGTGAGTGTAGGGTTCATGGAGGAACAAGTACAGCTACGTTTTCAAGCTGTGTCCTTAGACACTTGGGGGAAGTGATGTTTTAGGAAGTTTGAGGACTTCTCTCATCATAGAACTTCTGCACTGCTGGGTATAATGTTCTCATCAGAAAAGTCTGAGCTTAGGAAATAGCCCCAGCCTCCAAGTGTCCTGGTTCATTTGCACTGGGGAGGAGTTTTGTCTGGGGAATAATTTTTGTTTTGTAAAGGCAGCTTAAAAGCATTCCACATCTATTTCTGAATAGAAAAATACATAGGGGCATTCGTTTATTTGCCTTGTGTTTTGTGTGTGTATTATGTTCTGCCCACTGGGTACTTCAACACTCTTTTTCACATTGTCAAGTCCTCCTGTTAGGATCTTGCCCAAATTCTTCCCCCTCTGAGTAGCTTTTTCTTTTACTTGACAACGTCTGTCATTTGAAAAGCTCTGTTTCTTAATTTCTGTTTTCTTTGTGTGGTTTTGTTTTGTTTTTCCATGACCCTCAAGACTACCTAGCACATTGGAAGAGCTCACAAAATATTTGTCAAATCAAGTAATCCATACTCATTTTGTCTTTGAATTGAGTTATTTCAAAGGTTATTTCTCAGAAGAAACTAATGTTTTGTACCTCTCTGCTGATTAAGTCTTTTTCTGAATTTTCCCGTTGCTTCGGAAAACCCTTTTGGTGTGGAGAGAGGTGTGACAAACATGCAGAAATGCACTAAGCTGCTCTTTTGGGAGGGTTTTGGGCTGTTGCTCACTATGGCTCTCTAGAGGACACCCAGCTTGGGGAAGTGCTAGTGATGGTATGAGAGTGAAAGTAAGAACAGGGCAGTGAAACAAACTTGCTGTGGTGTTGGTTGCACCCACAGGATGGGTGGTCCTGAGCCACCCTCCTGCCTACTGCTGCTTGGATATCAACAAAATATGGAACATCTGTGTGTCTGTTTCCTCTTCTGTAGACGAGGTATAAAAATGCGTGCTGGGGGTCAGGTGGGGCTCGGAGACATCTCAGTCAGTAAAGTGCTTGCTATGTAAGCTGGAAGACCTGAGTTCAATCCCCAGAGCCACACAATCCAGGTGTACTGCTACAGACTTGTGAGCCCAATGCTGGGGAGTGGGTGACAGATTCCTGGAAGTCACTAGCCAGTTTGACTTGACCAGAAAACCCCCCAGTTCAAAGTAAGAGCGCTTCTCCCCAAAACAAGCAAAAAAAAACAGAAACACTCAGCAGTGTGGAGGCTCCCGAGGCCTATGCACACATATGCACACACATACTCTTCTTCCCCACCTAAAACACCTGCTTTGGGTCCTTGCCACCAAATTGCATAAGCACACTGGGGGAAAAAGATGAGATTTAGGAAAAAAAAAAAAAAAAGGATCTTTTCCTAGGACTGGGATGGGTTTCAGCCAGGAGGGGTCATTTGGTCTTGTCAGGAGACTTTTTTTTGCTTGTCACACCTGTGGGTCTTGAGGTGGGATGTTGTTAGCTTCCAAGGCAGAGGCCTGGGTTGAGATTCATTGCGCTGTGGTGCTGAGGAAAATGTCTCTATCACGAAGAACTTCTCCAAATGTCAGCCATTCCAGGATTGAGAAAACCTGTGCTTTGAGTAGGTTTCCAGATCCAGTGAAACTCATCTTTCCTATGAGCTGACTTAACCTGTTTTAATGGTTGAGGCTAGGCAGGCAGAGGAGTTTTCTTCTGAGGCTGGGGCCAACCTAACTTTAAAACCGTGTAAGTCACATTTATGTTTTTCACATCTGCATGTGTGTGTACATGCCATGGCACATGTGTGGAGATCAGAGGAGAACTTGGAGCAATCCATTCTCTTTTCCCGGGGATCTAACTTAGGCTGCCGTCTTCGGCTGCCATGGAAATGGTTTACTTGCTAAACCATTTGGCTGGCTCCACTTCAACTTCTTACCAAAATAAACACCCTGTCTCTCCTCTCACAAGTGCTGGTCCTAGTATTTGAAGCTCTGTGGTCTGGCATTGGCATATGAAATCACCATGAAATCACCAGATAGTTGAGTTGACTGGTTGGCTTTTCCCCATATTGAATGAGGACTGTTGGCTCGATGCTTATAGCCACAAATTCTCCAGTACTTTAATTGGCCAATTTTGAGCTTGTGGCTGCTTTCCCTTACCACAGTCTTGAGGGGACGTAAGAACAGATACCAGTAGTGCATCTTTCTTGAAGACTAACTCTTTGTAGAAGGTGTACTTGTTTCCAGGGTAGATTGTTCAGCAGATGTGTGTGGAAGTCCAAGTAGATTTGTGTGTGAAATACCTGAGGGGAAGCTTGCTGGAGATGGAATCCAGGGATTTTGTGTGTGGTAGGCAAGCTCGTTACCACTGAGGTGCAGCCCTAGCCCTAAAAGGCATCATTTAAACTAGACAGTTGCTCTGAGCTTCAGATTTAGAATGACTGTTTCTGGGATCATCTTAAAGGGCCTTGGAACTGAGATATTCACTTCCTTTGGGACAGGCTGAAAATGAAAGCATTTGAATACAATTTTCTATGTCCCGAGCAGTGGTTTTTATAACAGAATAAATTACATGGTGGCTGGAATGTGGTATTTCCAAGGATGGTTTCTGATGGGGACATGACAGTGGCCTATGTGTGAATGTGTGGTGAGGCTGGGATGGCATTGTATCCAGCTCGAAACTATTCTGAGGCTCATCCTACTTTCACAGCACAAATTGCATCCAGCATCTTTGCCGTACGAAGGTCAGAAATGAATCCCGAGAGAGCCAAGAAACAGAAACATACTGTTGTAAAGGAAACCTTTTCCTCTGTCTTGGGAGAGTCAAACATAAATGTGTCGGGCTTTCTGTGCCCTGGGTTTGCAACCATATTACCATATATGTACCCCGATGAGGACATGGTGAGGAGACTTTTGTTTCTCTGAACAGTTTCCTTGGCCTCTGGCCAGGAGATTGATCACATGCCAGCCACCCTTCCTTCTTGGGGCATTCCTTCCTCTTCCCTCAGAAAAACCTGATGGCTTGCCTAACTCTGCCCAACTAAAGGCCAAACGTGACATGGTGTCTTTTTGTATTGGTCCTTGACCTCAGTTTTGAGAGACCCGCTTGTACTCCAGATGCTTTAGGCGTGTCTTCATGCAGAAAGCCCATCTCTACCTACCTAACTTTAGACAGATCTTTTCATGTTATTATTTTTAAATGAGGCAACATATAATCAGAGTTAGAGGACTTTGGCAAGAACTTGTTGGTTTTGTTGTGCGGCATAAGAGCTATGCAAGCATTCTACCCCCTCCTCTGTGCATAGTACCTTTAGTTTTATTAGGAATGGCATGGAGAATATTCTGCTGGAGTTGGTGCTGGCATGCTTTTATATGTGTAACTTGCAATGTGTCTCGTTCCTAAACTCACCATTTGAAGTTGCTTGGGAAGGGCTTATCCTCAACTTACTCTATGAAGCCTGTAAGCAAACAGCAGATTAGAAAGTACAGAATTAGAAAGTATAGAGATGAGGAATGTCTCCCCGGTTCTCTTTGTTATGTGCTAAGCACACATGCTTTTCCTTTTTTCTTTTCTTTCTTTGTTTTCATTGAATCCACATCTCACCTTACAGAACAGGAAGCTGTGGGACAGAAAACTAATTAACTTCTTCAAGGTTCCTTTGAGTAGAGGCAAGAGTGGGCCTAGACAGTTAAAGAACACATGCACCTAAAACAACAAAAAAGTCCCTGGGGCCTGGCTCCATTCCTCTATCTCCCTATTAGAGTTGCATACTTTATGGCCTGCTGTCTGTTTTTTAACCAGCCCGGGCTCTTTCCTGCCCTTAGGGTCAGCATTTTTTCTTTCCCTAGTGCTCTTCTGCCTGACTCCTACCCCTTTCCCTATGATTGCCTCTGTCTTCACTTTCATATCTCAGACTAAATGTCTTATCTGATTTTTCTAAACAAACATAAGCTACTGCTCAATTCTATCACCCAGTTTTAATTCCTACTCTTTTTTGGGAGGTGCTGTTGTGCGTGTAATCCAGGGTCTTGTGAATACCAGGCAGGTGCTCTCCCATTGATTTACATACTAGGCCGGTTCAAAATCTCTGCGTTAGAATGTTTGTGTTAAGACAGGGTCTCAACTGTTTTGGATGTGTGTGTGTGTCTTCAGGACAGGATCCTAATGTGTGTTAAATGTTAGGATATGGGTGTTTTTTAGGTTGAGTCACAGTTAGTGCCAATCAAAGAGCAGTTCATCTCAGTATTGGTTTCAAATTCTTGGGTCCCAGGGTTTCTTTACATGCTTAAAAACTGTCAGGAAACTCCAAACACTTCCATTTTTGAAATGAGATATAGTTGCTTATATTTATCATATTAAAAACATTTTAAAATGAGTATAGTAAGATTGTTTTTTTTTCTTTCCCAAATGATAAGATGATAATATTCTCTAGGACAAAACAAAGCAAAATTTAACAAGATGGCTGGGTATGATAGAGCGTTCCTTTAATCCCAGCACTCCAGAAGTAGACAGGCAGATCTCTGTTGAGTTTGAGGCCACTATGGTCTACACAGTGAGTTTGAGCTAGCTAGCTTTGTGTATTGAGGTGTTCTCTCTCAATATTTACATATGTATATGTATGTATATATATTTATGTGATATATTTTTTGTAGATACATATCTATCTATCTAGAGATACATGTATATTTAAAATGAGGCATGGTATTGGTGCGTAGTTTTGTAGATTGCTTTAAGGCCTAGTTGAATGGAAGAGTCACAGAGCATACATCTGCATTGCCCTCCAGTCTGTTGTGATGTCACATCTTGAAGCTTGTGAGTAACTCTTATGTACACACAAGAGACTGGGCAAAGAGACAGAGGGAAAGGCTGAAGGCTTTGGTAGCAGGATGCAACCCAACATCCCTAAGGCTGGGGGCTGTATCATTTCTTCTTTTTCAGGAAGAAGTGCAGGGCCATGCATTTCAGCAGTCTTAGCCAAACAAAATTGCTCTGACAACTTGGAGGGGGCTAATCTTATTAAGTTTCTAAGAAGCAACGTAGTAAACAGCCTAGAAGCTGTGCGGTGGGAGGGGTCATTCCGGGACTGAGAATAGTAGCTTGAAACAAAAGAAAACAAAACTCTTGTCAGCTGCTACTCCACAGTCTGTGTTGGGCTCTTCTTGCAGATTTTGGCTACATAGTAAGTATTCTTATGGAAGTTAGGTTATCTTTGTTGGAAATGTAGCTCACTGCTAAGGTGCTTGCCTAACATGCCTAGGTCACACACAGAGTTCCATCCCCAGCACTGGGAACAAGAAGTCCAGTGGCTAGTATACCAAGGTTTTATGGCTGTCACGCTCTGCTGCAATTACAGTAAAGGGATCAAGGGTGGATGCTGTCGATGATACACTGGCCTGCTGAGCTGTTAGAAAAGATAAAGTTGTTACAGTTCAGACTTCTGGGGAATAGTTTATGTGTCCCTGGGCTGAAGCATGCAGGTTGTTTGTTACTGTGAAGGTAGTTGGGCATCAAAGCATCTGTGAGGGGTTTGGTCACCCAGAAATGAATGGTGTGCTTGGGAGACTTAGGTCTCATTTAAGGTCAGATTGTCAGTGGACTTTGTGTCTTCCTCCGCTATTGAAAGGGAACTGTTCAGCTCCCACAGCCAGTGAAAATAGCCAGTGCCTTCACTGTAGCACAGAGAATGCTGGCTATTCTTGGCACAAATGTGCAAATAAGTGTTTTTTTTTTTGTTTGTTTGTTTTTTTTTTCTTCCTTCTTGTTTTGAAAGTAGGCCTTTCCCTGTAGCCTAGGCACAGACCTAGAACTCAGTGTGTAGCCTAGGCTGGCCTGATGTTCGCAGTAAAGCCCAGGCTTGAACCTGTGGTTTTGAAGCCCACAGACTGGTGCTAAGTTGGCTCTTGTCTTCCTTGAGCATCTTGTCTACTGGTGAGAATCCCGTGATAGACAACAGCTTTGGTATTCTGGTGACTTCTCAGTTAATTGAAAGTGTTTTAATTTAGACTCAGTTTGAGGAGTTCCTAACTTTTAAATTCTGAGTTGTGTGCGTAGGCGAAAGTTAAAAAATTTTTTTTAAGAAAAAGGAATCTAAGTGCTATTATTTAAGTGTATGCAGGAGATGTAATAGATGGAAAATGATAATTAATAAGTTTTTTTTTTTTTTTTTTTTTAACCACAATCAGAGCTTTTAGAAAACGAACTTTAAACCTATCTGGAGCTGCTTAAAATTAAATGAACATAGTTCTTTTTCAGTGAGGTTGTGCTTCAGCCTGTTTTTACAGCAAAGTAGGAGAGGTTTTAAATAATTAAATTATCAGCCCTTTGAAGAGATCTCTACCATCCCCCTTCCCAGCAGGGCCTCTGGTTTGATGTGGGAAGAAGAAGGAGAGGGGGAGTGGAGTTGTGGGTTGGCTTTCTGGGTGGTGTGAATTTGGGTACCTGGGACATGCTGTACTGACAACAGGCGCCCCATGGGCTTGCAGAGGATTTAAATATCTCTGGGCCTGTGTTTTTTCCAGTATTTTTTCTTAGCTGTATCAACCAAGTAAGAAATGTATTTCAGGTAGAAGAATCACAAGTTAAAGGCAGAGGTGAATGAAAAGGTTGAAGTCAGGGTTTCTGTTTCTGTTTTATTCAGGGGACAAGAATGAACACTTAGAGCCAGGTAGTATGTGGATTGTTTGGTTTATGCCCCATAATAATATTGAAAGTTGCAAAGAATTAACTTCCTCCTTCCACCTTATTTTACATGCAGAGGATCTTTGATTCAGAGAAGCTAGGTCTGTTGCTTAAGGACATAGAACCAGAGTATGTGAGTGTTTGAGTCTGTTTCTAAGCATATTCTCTTGTCAGCATTCTTAAGCCGTTTTTCCCCCCAGAGCCAAAGACTGAACCCAGGGCCTAGCACTTGCTAGGCAAGCACTCTACCACTGAGCTAAATCCCCAACCCCCTCTTAAGCCATTTTTGACATACATAGTGGAGGTCAACAGGGATGGGCTTAGAGGAGCTGTCTCAGAATAAAAGAAGTTTGTTTCTTCTTTATTTCCCATCGAAATCTAAAAAGGGCCACTAGAACTAAGTTCTATGTATCACTGACCCAAGAGTTTATAAACTTAGCTTTAATTAGCCTTAGAAAATAACCATCCCAAGTAGTATCGGGAGGTAACATTGGTCACAGATACTATGGGATCTTGGTGACATGGGATCCCAGTGTGGCTGTTCGTCATGTCCCAGGTGCTGGGCTGCAGTGGCCCTTCCCTTGTGAGTTTGCAGTGTGGAGAAAATAAGTCAGAGAGCAGACAAGTGATGGGCAGTCAATGACTGTGGGTCCAGGAGGGCAGCGCAGTGCATCAAGGGAACTGTGGGTGCATATAACTCCGGGTTGGGAGCAGACAGTGCTTATTAATAGTGGGGTTGCAGAGTTGTGCGATTTAGGCAGATAAGCAGTGTGGAGGAGGGAAATGAGTGCCACAGGCAGTAAGGACTCTGGGAAATCTGGGGAATTTGTTCACTGTAGTTGTCATGTTGAGGGTGGAAGGGCAAAAAGGACTAGAGAAGATTTTGGGTATTCTCTTTTTATTATTTTTATTTTTATTTTTTTGAGGTAGGGTCTCTGCTGTACAGGCTGTCATGAAAAGCCTTTGCTCAAGCAGCCCTCCTGTTTGAGCCTCATAAATAGCTGAGATCATAGGTATGCATGCTGCACCTAGCCCTAATTTTGGAACATCGTGAGAAAGGCTCTGGTTGATGTTTCTAAAAGATTATGCTCTGTGCATTCAGAATAGATTAAAGGGGAAGCTCATGGCTTTAGAAAGATGAAAAGACTTCTAGATGAGTTGAACCCATACCCAACATTTGTCTCAAGATAGCAACATAATCTCGTGAATTTACTTAAAACGTGTGTGTTTTTTTTTTTTTTTGTTTTTTTTTTTCTCTTTTCAGTTTTGCTTTTGGTATAGCTTAATTGCTATTAGTTTAGGGGTGTGAATTTTATTAGAGATGCCAACCATGAATTTAAATGTCAGAAGGCTAGACCCTTTTAAGAGTCTAGTTAAGAAATGAAACTTAGGGCTGGAGGTATGGCTCTGTGGTTAGAGCACTTGCTGCTTGTCAGAGGACCCTAGCACCTGTAAGGCAGCTCACGACTGCCAGTACCTCAGTCCTGGATGGTTCTTAGTAAGGGTACTTACTAAGTGTATGTAGCACATATATGATCAAGCAGTCACACACGCTTACATACATAGAAATAAAAAATTAAAAAAAAAGAATATTTGAGATTGGGGGTTAGTGTGCTTGCCATGGAAAGGTACAGAGCACATTTCATATTTCTGGAGACCACATAGCTACCTGGCCTGTAATTCCAGCCTTCAAAGATGGAGGCGGAAGATCCCTGGTAGTGAGACTAGACATGTAGGAAAGCGCTGACTTTGAATGAAAGACCCTGGGGTTGAGGATGACTTCTGACATCAGCCCTAGCCCTGCTATGGATATGCACACACATGCATATGTGCCCGGCATATGCAAACGTGTACACACAAGCAAACACCACAGGCATACACGTAAAGGCAAATGGGGGAAAAAAGATGATACTGGTTGAGAATCTGGTGAAAAGAAATGGTTAAAAGAAATGAAGGCTTCAGTGATATTGAAGTTTAAAATCATGGAGACTCACTGTTCAAGCCAACCTCTTCAGTCTTTTATTTGACAATCATTTTCTGAACACCCACCGTCTGCAAGGCATTGGTGTTGGAGACGCAGTTGCGTAGAAAGCAGAGCTCTAGAATTGCCCAGCCCTCAAGGGTGTCAGACAAGCATCACACAAATAGACACGAACTTATAACAGAGATGCAGGCTGAGAAGGAGCAGTCTCCCTGGCAGAGTTTAAATAAGTTAAGGAAGCATTTGCCTTCCTCCAGTGATGGCCTGGTAGGAATAATAACTGAACTGAGATTGGAAGGGCTTGCCTTCTCTAGAGCTGAGGGGGTGGGTCAGGCAGGCGGCTGTGAATGCCTTACAGCTTATGAGGCTGTTGTGGGCAGCAAGGAGCAGGAGCCTAGAAGCTGTTGCCAGTGATACGGTTTTATAAAGGAACAAGCAGAGCACATGAGAAGACCCAGGGAAAATATCTGAGAGGCAGAGAGCAGCGTGGACAGTGAGTGCCATCCCCGCCGGCATTTATTCTCAGAGCAGATCTCTGTGTTCGGTTGTTTGTATTTGCTCCTTCCTTAGGAGTGAAGTCAGATATCCCTTTTCTTTACCCAATGCTTGGGCAATGAGATGCTTGGACACAGATCGTAGGAGCTCCATCTGGCTGCTGTGGTCCCGGTGTTACAAGCACCTCTCAGGGAAGCCATGTTAATACCCCACTGCTCTGGCCCAGCTACTCTTCAAGAACCCTGTTCTGACAGGATCATCAGCCAGCAGTCAGTTGGGGCGGGTGATAAATGGTGGCCCTTACAGGTCATGGAGATGGCAACACTGCTTTATGCAAGGGCCTTTGTTGGTGCTTACCAAAGTCACAGACCCAGGCCTCATGATGACCTAGTGTATATTTGGGGACAGCAAGGCTTAGGGAAGCTCTGCATTCCTCTACTGAGTAAATGGCAGAACGTGGATTCATTGCAGGTACTCTGAGCCTTCAGCCCTCTGCCTGTCTTCCAGTGAGGTGAGCTCTTGAGACCATACTGTGTGGGGGTGGAAGGAGAGTGGTAAACGTTTGTGTAGGAGACGCTTCTCAGCAGTCACAGATTCAGAGGCCATTGAGACTTAAGAGGACAGGTGAGAAGGGCAAGTTTTGGGAAGGGACTGCCTCCCTGCAGGGACAGCAGTCATTTTTCTAGCAGTGCTGCGTGTTTAAGCGGTAGCTGAGACTTTCCAGAGGAGGCGTTTTTCGGGATTCCAGCAATGAACAAGAAATGGCATGATATGCTTAGTCAGTGGTTCGTGCCGTTGTGTATTCTGTGTCGTCAGAAAGGCCTGCATGCTTCATTATTGGGAGTTGAGAGTTGCTCTGTATTGTTCAGCCTTTTCCCAGTAGAAGGATCAGGAAAGATAATTATCTTTCCCTAAAGTAAAATACATCATCGTGGGTCTTACAGGGGTCATTTGTTGCAATGCCTAGCTGGGTTTTCATACAGAAGATCTTTTTTTTTTTTTCTTCTTCTTCTCTCCCTTTATGGAGGTTGAAACCTTAGATTTTGCCAGAATTATTTTTTATCTCTTAACTGCAAAATATAAAAATAGCTAGCAGTGAACACCGAAAGAATGTCATCTGCTGTCTCAGGCACTTTGCATGCATGATCCCCTCCTTTCCCTCTGATATGTCTCTGAAGTGGGTTCCCAGGGTACAGATGCATACAGAGGTCTGCATAGGCTGAGAAACAATGGTAGGCTTATAGCAATATCTTATGTGCAGAGAGCTGGGATGGACTCTTAGGCTGACAGCTGAGCCTTTTTTGTAGAGCTGTTGGCATGGAGCCCTGGGTGTCCTTATAGTATTGGAAGTTTCACAGTTATGACACAGTACCATGGCAGGTTGGTTCCTGCTTTGTTTTTCTCATACTGACTGGGTCATTGTGTATGAGGGACACTGGGAGCCCTAAGTGCATCTGGTAGAAGCTTTCAGGCACAAATGGTCCACAATCAGATAAAGAAGTGGCCTCCCACCCAGCTTCTAAACAACAGGAAGTCTTCCTGAAGATTGTTGCCAGGCCCACTTCCCACCTCTTCCCTCCAGTCTGTTATTTTGGCTCTGCTGGCCTGAGTTTTCCCTTTCAGGACGGATACAACTGATAATTGCTTCAGGGTCTCTGCTCCTAGCTCTCCACTATCGCTGGCCCACTACAGGCAGACCAGGGGAGACCCAGAGGTTCCCAGCCATACATGGAAGCTCTTTGCCTGCTCAGATCTTGCTCAAATCTTGTCCAAGGAGGGAATCACTGCCTGATGCCCCAGGCAAAGAATTCAACCCAAGGATCCTTAAGTTTTTTTTTTAATTGGGACCTTTGGCATAGTGCCCAGTTGAAGATCA
The DNA here is from genome assembly GCF_030254825.1 of Meriones unguiculatus. Taxonomy (NCBI): domain Eukaryota; kingdom Metazoa; phylum Chordata; class Mammalia; order Rodentia; family Muridae; genus Meriones; species Meriones unguiculatus. Next base: position 99,309,733 of record NC_083353.1, read on the forward strand.
TTAACTGTGGGGGGTGTACTGGCCTCTGTTTTGGGGGAAATGTAAACCATGGCAAAAGGTTATTTGTTCAATTATCTTGTCTACTTAATAAGCACATGGGTGAGAAAGAATAAGCTTAACCTTTCTTCTGACTTCACAAAAGTGTTAAATGGCTAAGGAAGAAAAATGAGGAATTCGGCATTAGGGAAAAATGAATTAGAATTGTTCATAAAGAAAAAAATGTAGAGGGGGGGGCTGTGGTTAGGATGTATTATATGAGAGCAGAATAAATAAAATAAATTTAAAAACAAACAAACAAACCAGTTCTCCATTGTTACCCAGAGAATAAGAACAGTCAACCTTTTCGCCTGTGTTGTGGGATTACTGTTGATGGGAAAGTCCACTTCGGAATTCAGGAGACTCGTATAACTTTGTGCCTCCTGCTTTGTTAATTAACTGTGACGAACATGTGAACCTTTGTGTTCCTCAGTTTCTCCAACAACATAGGGCAACAGCGGTGATGCCTGTCTCGCACCAGGCCACATTATCTGGAGGATTCGGAAAGAGCACAGTGAACGTTAGTCCTCGACAGGTGTCAGCTGTTAACTTGGCAGTGGGGCAGTGGAGGACCATAGTACTCAGAAACTGTTTCATCTCTCGGGGTCTCAGACGCTAAGCAGGGTGGTGTCTGGTTAGAACCTGGATGGGACAAATAGAACTAATGTAGACTCTTAGTGTCCAGTGCAGTCTGGGAACCTATTGTGATTCTCAGGTTATAACCAGCAGGCCTTACTGGTTATGTCATGCTTTGCCACTGCAGAACTGGGTATTATCTGCTGCTTTACAGCAAGGGAAGATACCCAGAAGATGATGCAGATTTGAAGGACAGCATCTTACTGCTGCTTTCTGGCTCGGTCTTCATTGGAGTCAAAAGCCTGGGAGGAGGGCTTTAGTCACCCTGGTTAGGCCCTAAGTATATTCCTGCCCTCCTGCATCCAACAACTCCCCATTGGTCCTTTAGGAGGCCAGTATGTACAAACACAAATATAGTCTGACTCAGAATTCAAACAGAAATTGTTTTCTAATAATTAGTCCTACAGATGGGCTACACAACAGAGCACTTGCCTAGCATATCAGAATCCTGGGTTCAATTCCTTAATGCCAAGGAAGCAAAGTGATCATCTTGGGCTTTTACTATACATGGTCTCCTGCCTTTTCACTGAAAATATACACAGTTTTGGGTGGAGGACATGGCAAAGAAGTAGAGCCCAGCATACAGACAGTGCCTAGCAGTGACCCAGCTATGGTGTCCATGCTTTAATCTCAGCACCAGAGAGAGTCTGTGTCAATAAGATCTTGAGTTCAAGGCCAACCTGGGCTACATCAGACATACGATGCTATCTTAAAACCCTTTCTTTTTTCAAAAGGAAGAAAATATTGGTTCCAGCAGTATACTAACTTTCTGGCCCTTTGTGATAAAGCTTTTAAATGGAAGGCCATAAAGTGATTTTTTTTTGTGGGGGGGCATTCCATTGGTGTCTCTTTTATGTATGTTATTCTAAACATTGGTCCGGCTGTAGATATAACATCCTTAGGAAGAAAAAGCAACGTGATTGACAGGATTCTAGAGAGCAGTTGCTGGCATCTTGCCCCTCTACATGCTCTTTGGGTGCCCTTCCTCTAGAACTGCAGATGGGGGTTGCTTTGTCTGAGAGTCACATTCTTGGTTGCTGACTTTTCTATAAATATGTGTGAGTCCCTGCCCCTCCTCAAGTGACCGGGTTGTGGGGGCAGTGGGCAGCTTTTCCTGTCACTTCTCCGAGGCAGGGGAGGCGCTTCGCTCAACTAGTTTGCTTGCCGCATCTGGCATTCCTGCCGAGGGAAGAGAATGCTTCCAGAAGTTTGCAGAGGAAAACTTGGCAACCCTGAGGACAGTTGAAAGGGAGAGAGGACTCTTTACCCCTCCACATCATTACAGCTCTTGCGGCCTTGTGGAGTACATGGTTTATTTGAGTCAGTAGAGGAGGAAAGGTGTTTAGAGGAGTCTGGGCTGAGAGGAAAACCCCAGCACTTGATGGCTCTCCACACCAGGTGCCGAGGAAACACTGGGAAACTCTGGCAGTCCACACCAGCAATGCTGCTCCCCTCATAGGAGTCTGTTTGCTAAATGTCAGTTTAACAGCTTGCAGTTGGCTCCTGTTTCTCACTGTTCATGGCTCTGGTGAAAGATGTTGTTAGGAATCACTTCACTATTGTTGTTGATGTTTGTGTGTGTTTAATAGTTTCTGGGCTTTGTAGAGATTTCCTGGAATGTAGGCATTTTTTTTTCTTTTTTTTTTTTTTAAACTACTTCTAACTAACCATGTATGCCAGCCAGGGAATCTTACTATTGATTAGTGCCCAAATCAGGAAGGGTTTGGGCCTGAGCAAGGGTCTTCCTACATCCAGGAATATTTCCTGGTAAAGAAGGATAGACATGTAACCAGCATTTGTGTGGAGTGTGTTCTGTTGTTGGCCTTTGAAAAGGCCTCAAAGGCACTGTGATACGTGTTTCTGGGTTTCCTTTAATTAATGTCATTTTGTTGCTTTGATTCCTCAACCCAGGCCCCATGGCTTTGCCAGTCCTAAGTTTTTTACCAGGTGTTTCCTTCTGACTTAACATTCCCTGAGCTACTCTGAATATGTTAATGTGTCATAAGTCAAACTTTCCAGTTTCTTAATCACAGCAGAGTCCTTGGCTGGATTCCCTGCTGTCTGTGCAGTCCGTATTACTGAGGGGTCCCAAAGCATTGAACCTGACTTGGGTGTGGCTTTGTTAGAATCAAATGATGATGTGATTGGAATACCCAGAAATGTAATATGCGGGACAGAATGTAGTTACATATGTCCTCCGTTGCCTTGTGGAATTGCCTGCTTGTCAAACGCCTATTTAAATTTGAATTTTAAGTAACGCAACTGGAGAAAATCCAGCCAAGCCAAATCTTAGTGACATTTTTTTTCTCCCTCATCATTTCTCTTCTGCTAACAGTGTTGCATGTTTTACTTTGTCTAGGATTTTTCAACGAAGACATGTCTGACAAAATGTCTAGTTTCCTACATATTGGAGACATTTGTTCTCTGTATGCGGAAGGATCTACAAATGGATTTATCAGCACCTTGGGGTAAGCCTGGAAGTCCTTTTGTGGCTCGGTTTGTTTAAGACATCAGAACATCTGCTTAAAAACTGATTTGAAAGATAAGAATGTTATCAGGTTAAGCGGCTTTCCCAAGGGCTGCTTGAAATCACAATTAATAAATCCTGTGTTAGCGTTAGTCACTTAACCTTTTACACAGAAACATTTCTGTCACTTTTGAAAGAACAAAACCTTTTTAGTTAGGACTCTATTAATTTTGAATTTGTTATAATCTGCTCTTGTTATGTAAGAGAGAAAGTGCTTAAGAATAGGGAAGAAATTCAAAGGTTAGTATACGCAGATCCAAAGAAATGCTTTTTGGCTTTGTAGAAAAGCTTTTTGGGTTGTCTTTTTATACATCAGCTTGTGTGTACTATGAGCAAAGACCATTACTGCTCCCTTGCTTATCGTTCTTCTTTGAAGCAGACCCTTTCCTACTAAATAGCCCAGTGCATTTGTTTTTTTGTTTTTTTGTTTTTTTTTTTTTTTTTTTTTTTTTTTTTTTTTCAGTGCATTTGAAAGTTTCAAATTGCACCAAGTTCGGTAAATTTTTTTTTTTTTTTTTGTTCGTTTGTGGTCCCTTCAATCAGTCGTCACACAGCTTTGAAGGATATAAATATATTCCATCGTGTGCCTCTCTAGTTATTTTCTCCTTTCCCCCTCCTACTCCTGTTGTCTAAGGGAGGAAGTGTAAAGTATTGTAGCCCCTAAAGGCAGACAGAGGTAGAATGGGGGACTATTCCAGAATAGTTAGGAATGGACTATCATCTTTGTATAGGAAGGAGTAGCTAGGCCTGGGTGGCATTGTTGACTTTGGCAGGACCTAGCCTCAAATAAATGGAGGCAGAAGGCAGGCCAACAGATTTTCCAAAAACCTCATTCTTACAGCAGCCAGAATGTCCGTTGTAATTATGGCTATTACTGGAAGTGTGCTTATTTTCTGGTATTTGTGCAGAGGTGAGTATTGTTAAGCGCTCATTCACGTTACCCCACCCTCCACAAGGAAATTATTTCAGATAACAGAGTTATACCTCACTTAGACCCGTGTTCTCCTTCTAGGGAGTTTAGTTTCAGAAGTTAGTCACAGCTTCTTCCTAGGCTCTGTCTCTGCGCAGTAGAGCTTACCCTTAACTGTTTATCTTCTGTGACTTCGGGCAAGCAGGCTTCCTGCTACTTCAGCCTCTCTGATGAGAGCCATCTTAGCTCTCCCCTTCCTCTTTTTATCCCCTGTGGTTAAATTTTTCACCCTTATTTTTATTTTTTATTTTTCAGCATTGACTACAATACTATACAGCAGTGGTAAGCGCTCTCTAAGACCTGTGGGTGTTCACTGTGTGCCAGGGGCTGTCCTAAGTCCTGGGCCTCCATTATCCCCCTAACTCTCAGGCATCCCTCTTCATGCTGATAACTGCCATCATCATCATTGTGTATAAAAATGACACTTGTGTGCTTCAGGCAGGTGCAGTCACCTGCCTAAGTTTCATATCTCAGAAGACTTGGGTCACCAAGGCCAGGGGTCCTAACACGTGACTTTGTAGGGCAGTTTTTTCTGGGTTCTTTGTCTGCTTATAGCCTTTCTGAGTGTTTGTCAGCCCTCAGCGCCATCCTATGTCCTTATAGTTAATTCTGGCTCAGATGCTGATTCCCTACTGAGCCCCTAAATCATAGCCTCCCTTTACATCTTCCCTTTCACTGGGACATCCATTATTTTATATTACATTATTGTTTTGAGCCTAGTCTGACCTTGAACTTGAAGTTCTCCTGCCTCAGTTTTTCGAGTGCTGAGATGATCAGTGTATGCCATTCTTAACATTCCTAGGGATGCATGCTCTTTGCTTTAATCTTTTTCTCAAGCACTGTGTGATGACTCTCTCACAAAGTTAGGATGTATGTTTTTTTGTTTTTTTTTTTTAACGTTGGGTGCTGAGCCTTCAGAATTTACCCACACATTTTCGAGAATAGCTTGCATAAAAATTGATTTGGAAAGTTCAATTTGGCCCCTCCTCCCCATTCTCAGAATGGGTTTAACATTCTTGGAGTATCAGTCAGAGACTGTCAGTAACTATCAGTCTCCTTGGGACTTGGTGTCTGGCCCCCAGCCCTGTCCTGTTCATGTAGACCATTGGTGGTTACTTCTTAGTGGCTTTTCAACTCACTGAATGTTAGAATTTCAGCAGGACCTTGCGGAGTCTGTATGTGTGTGTGGATCTACATTAACCTACAGTGTGCTCCTAAGTCAGCTTTGGAGCTTGTTAAGAACAAAGGTTCTGAGATCACTTCCTGGAGCAGAGAACTTCATTGTGCTAGGCCAGGAAGGATGGGGTTGTGACAGGGCCCTGGAATTGGTACAGTTAGAAGCAGAAAGTATCAAAACCTTCCCTGAGAGGAGAATCCTTGAAAGCAGTTCTTTGGCTTTACAGATGAAATTCTGAGACAAGGGCAAAGTGAAATGGCATAACATCATGCCATTAGATGGTAGTTTAGTGTTCTCTATAGTCTACTCCATGAGGCCCATCCTCCTATTACTTTCTCTTACTGAAACCTGACCATTAGTCCAATTTTGCACTGTGTATGTCCTGTGGAGACCAAATCCAGTGTCTGGTACATAGTAAGTACTCCTACCACTGAATTATGTCATCATTGAATTCTGAGCCTACCCCTTTAAGTACTGGGTTAGTTTTGCTGGCCTTACTAGGCTTGTACTGTAATACAAGGGCCCAGGGTAGAGATTTTTATATGTACATTTTATACTCTTGATTTTTGTCGAAAAACTTCAGGCCACTGACCACACTGTACACTGTGACTCTTATGGATGTGTAGTGAGGTCTTGTGTTTTGAGGGGAAAAGGTAGGATCTCTTCACACTTTGATTCACTTCACTTGACAGATACTGAGCTTGAGCCTTGAGCATTTTATAAGCCACAAAGCAGGGAGCCTGTGCCATTGCTACCATGGAGCTTGGTTGGGAGAGTGGAGGAGGAGAGGCAGAATGTTTTTAGTCAAGAAAGCCTTGTGTGGGGTATAGTTTAGTTTAGGAAATGACACTTAGCATCAGGGCCTTGAAAAATGGCAGACTTCAGGAGGCAAAGGGCAATTTTGGGGGAAAGAACAGGAAAGGTAAATTTGATTATATAATGGTCCCAAGAGGTATTTGGAACAAGAGGCAGCATAGGCTAATGGAAGAGGTTCCAAAAATCCTAGCATGGTACCTGGGACTAAGTTCCATGGTCATGTGGGAAATGAGCTGTCTCTCTCAGTTTTAGGAACTTGGATAAGTCATGTAACTTCATAGTATCTCAGTGACTCAAAAGTTCAATAATAAGTATACATTTTTAGTGATTCTTCTAAAAAGAATTATACAAGTTAGATTAGTTTCTAATGAAGTCAGAGTTCGAGTTATTAATCTGTATGTAATCTGGGACTATTACTTATTTGTAATTTCATTGAGCTTTTGAAGTCCCAAGCCCTTCCCATTTCTGTCCATTTGCACTGGTTCCTACCACCTAAAGCTGCTCCACTACTCATCCTCCCATCCCTCTTTCAGCTCTTTCAACAATACATCTGATACATCTTCCTCTTTCCAGTTTCAGAAGGCCTCTGGCACAGATGGCACGTGACTCTTTTTTCTTTCTTCTTAGGTTATAGCTATTCTTATTTGCTTTTATGGCTTCTACACTTGATCCTTGAGCTCCTTTAGGGCTGGGGCTTGGCTCTCTTTAGTCCTCACATCCCAAGACTTGGTTCAGTCCCTGGCACAAGGTTGGCTCCTCACCAACTCTTAGCTGAATGCACTGACCCTTTGCTGTGTCTCAGATTCAGCAATATTGCATGCTGTGTGCAAATCTCTCACAGATGTGGTTCTGGGAAAAGGAGCTGCAGAAAATCAGTAACATGTATATCACAGAAGCAGAGTGGTGGTCCTTTGGGTTAGGTTTATTTCACTCCATGCTGGGAACTCTCTGGCAGAGGAATATGGCAGTCTAAATTTTGCATAGGAAAAGCCTTTGTATACTCTGTTTTTGCATAATGCCTTTTGAGGGCTTCATTTTCCAAGGCTTGGTTTGATACAGCAATTATTTGTTTTTGTTTTCACAGCCTGGTTGATGATCGTTGTGTCGTGCAGCCAGAAGCCGGGGACCTTAACAATCCACCCAAGAAATTCAGAGGTAAAGTTGTGGTTTTGATGGACAGGTCACCTGGACTTACTTGATAGTCTATGAATGGTGTTGCTGTGCCTGTGAGGGCAGCTGGGCCTCCCTCCCTCCGTCTCTCTCTCTCTCTCTCTGCTTCCAATCCCTCCTTCCTTCCTGTAGCAACCTTAGGATTATTTACTTAAGTATCTTTTTCAAAATCAGATTTCAAGTTCTGGCTTTAAAACTTCTTGAAAAAATGTGTAAATAAATTCTCAGTCAAGATTGGCATGGCTTTTATTAGGGCCTTAGTTTGTCTACAGAATATGTGTTGCCAAGTGCTAATTCATCTGAAAGCTTTTCATTAGCATAGCTATTTCTCCAAACAAATGGGATTTAAGGATCCAGTCACAAGGACCAAGGATTATTTCAGAGATCTCCTGATCCCTGCTGGGCCTTGCTAATTCTTAGCTGCTTTACCTGGAATGAGACATTCTTCATTAACTTCTACTTGAGCTAAAAGTTACGGCGGGGCAGCTTTCCTATGCCTTCTGTAGCCCTGTGTCATTAGTTTTTCTCAGCCTGTTGCAGAGTGTTTGGTGTCTTAGATGCCATGGCTTTGTTTCTTTCTTCTGTTGTGACTTGTTAGTAAGCCACATCTTAGAATTATCTGGAGAAGTTTTTCAATTCTGTAGATGCTTTGGACCAATTACATTAATGCTAGAGGTTGGGTACTGTTTTTGTTGTTGTTCTGTTTGGTTTTTTTGGTTGTTGTTTTTTTTTTTTTAATTAATTAATTAATTAGTTTACTTTACATCCTGGTTGTAATCTTCCCCCTTCTCTTCTCCCAGTCCTACCCTCTGTCCCTCTTACCCATCTCTCCTCCACTGTTCCTCAGAAAAGGGGAGCACTCCCCACCCCAGATCAAGTTACTGTTTTTTTTTTTTTTTTTGTTGTTGTTGTTTTTTTTTTGACTGTCCTAGAACTCACTGTGTAGACTAGGCTGGCCTTGAACTCACAGAGATCCACCTCTCTCTGTCTCCTGAGATTAAAGCTGTGTGCCATTGCACCCGGTTCAGCAATGGCATTTTTTAAGGTTTCTGAAATGCTTTAAAAATTACATTATTATTTTTTTGTTTATTAATTTTGTGTGTGTGCACTTGTGTGCCATTTTTTTTGGGGCGGGGGTCAGAGGATGTCTTACTGGAGTTGGTTTTCTCCTCTCACCATGTGAATTTGAGAGATCAGACTCAAATGGCCAGGCAGATCTCTAAAGCGTTTTTCTGCCTGATAACAAGGAGAAATGGATGTTTAATGAAGTCCTACCGGGAGTGTAGCTGCAGACTTAAGTCTGTTGGGTCTTGAGTCTAATGCCTTGACCACTTGGCCATCCTGGTGACACAAAGTGATTCTTCTTTATAGTGGGCTTGGGAACTCATGGCCTCAGTCACAGAGGGTTCCACTCTTACGATTTGCAGACTCTGTCATTTGGGTTCTTAAAATCTTTCTGTTGAGTGATTTAGAGACTGTTTGACTCCTTTGAATGAAGGCTAAAGAAATTAGGATGAAATAGAAGGCAGGCATTCAGATGGAAAGGAGCCATTTGGATGCAGCATAGTGTTGAGCTGTATCCAGTTGGCATAAGACTTTCAGGAGAACGTTTTCACCTGAAGATGAGCGAAAACTATTTTTTTAAAAACGCGCCACAGAAACTTGAAGCAGCTATTGCTTCTGCTGAATTTTTCTTCATGACCTCCTCCCTCATGTCTCATTCTAAAACAAAATCTTGAGTGGAGCAGAAATGAAAGATTCTATCTAATGACCATAATGTCACTTACAGAATTAATTTCCCACTCCATATTGACTGTGTTGGTCACTGTGCTGAGAAAGGATGCTTGTCTGTGTTAGCTCAGTTGGAGGGTCATATCTTCTCTGCACTGGGAATAGGCTCACATCTAAGTATATCACCTGAAGTCACATAGCTAGAGGCAGGCTATTACTTGAGTAATCTCAAGTTTGGCTGTGCAAGGAAATCACCTGGAGAGCTATGAAAAATACTGATAACTGCACTCACCTGCCGTGTTCCTGATTTAATTGGGCACTGGGATTTTTTTAAAGCTCCCTGGGTAATTCTGTTGTGCAACCACGGATAAGAACCATTGCTAATAGCTGTGAACTATCAACTTTCTTCCTGAGGGAAGGGCTAATCTAGGCTTGGCTTTTGCATGTGGGACACAGAGAAAGGATGCTTGTCAGAGTGGCTGTTGGGTCCAGGGGGACCTCTTGTTCCATCCCAGCCTTGGGGATCAAGATGAACCTGGAAGAGATTTTAATGCAATGAGTAAAGGAAACCAGTGGCTATTCAGTATTGTTTTAGAAAATATTGTCAAATATTATTTTCATTTTTAAGTTAACAACATTGTACCTATATGTGATTTGATTTTGGTAGACATTATGGAATGCCTCAACTGGGCTAATTAACATGGGTTTCTTCATGTTGCTTTTGTGACTTGAGTTATCCAAATTTACTCTGAGGTTTTCATGTCTTCACTGTTTTTGTCGCCTATTGTCACCGAGTTGTAACTTCTGAGTCTATTCCTTCCATCTAAGTGAGATCTTAGAGCTTTTGACCGATCCTCTTGCCAGCCTTCCATCTTAACCCCAGTATTTGGTCTCTCCTACTGTCCGCCTCTCTGACTTCATGTCTCTAAGATTTCATGACTACGTGAGACTGTACAGTATTTGTTTAAATGAAATGCCTTGGTTCCTTTAACATCACGTCCCCTAGACTTGTCACCACAGGTGATCAAGTGGCTGTTTCGAAGAGACTTAAATCAATACAACAGCCTGGTAGAGGCCATTTGGAAACATCTAGTCTCCTTTTATTTCCTGATTTAGTTCTACAGGTAGGAACAAGTCAGTGACTTACTTGGTTTATTGATTTTTCTAGGTAGTTTCTAGGATGTGAACTGTTTTGTGCTAGTAGAGGCATCTGGCTTAGAATAAGTTGTTCTGCAGGCTTAGTTCTTTTTTTCTTTTCTTTTTTTTTAAGACAGGGTTTTTCTCTGTAGCCTTGGCTGACCTGAATTTGCTTTGTAGACCAGGCTAGCCTCAAACGTACAGCAATCCACCTGCCTCTGCCTCCCTGAGAGGCTTTGTGAATATAGGTCAGAGCTGCCTGTTTGCAGAGTGTCAGTTCCATCCATGCAGATAAGAAGCATGTCACATCTGCCTCTGCAGGCTGCTGCAGAGCTGGAGAGATCTCCACCAAGGGACTTGGGCAGGAAATACTTTAAATTGTTTGAAAACATCTCTTCAGCTGTGGTGCTGGCCGCTTCAAGAATTTCCACCCCCTGAAATGAAGAAAAAGGTCTCCCTTTTGGAAGAGATTGTTGCCTCTTGACCTATAAGTACATTTTGAAATTAAGGCCATTTTGGTGGTTTAGAAATTGTGCATGGGGCAGATAGGTAGTTTTCAGGCATTTCTGATCCATTCTTCATGAAGCCTTTGCACCCTGCAGTTGAACAAGCACATATGGAAAAAGAAGGATGCTGCCAAGCAGCTCTATGGGATGATGGAGTTTTTATCCGAGCAATCAGCAGAGCTATGTTGAGTCACTTGGGTTTGCTCTCATTTCCATTGTTGGCTTGCCAACTGATTTCCTACAATGAAAACCATTATAACCTGTTCCTTAGTAAACGGAGATTGGAGGGAGCTTGTTTATGTTCTGTTCCCCATGACATCTGACTTTGGGGACTTCCTAATTTTGGGAGTTCCTCCTGAGATTTGTAACCCTGCAGTTCAATAATATGAAACCTTAGACGAGTGAGCCTTTTTGGATTCAAATAGTTTCCACAGATATTTTATTTACCTGTACATTACTGGCCAAATTATTTCACCTCTGTAAGCCTGGTTATATCAATTGTAATAAAAGAGAAATGTGAGCTGGTGGTGGTGGTGCATGTCTTTAATCCCAGGACTCTGGAGACAGAGGCAGGTGGATTGCTGTAAGTTTGAGGCTAGCCTGGTCTACAAAGCAAATTCAGGTCAAATTTAGGTGGATATCTGTGAACTCTGTGAGCTCAAGGCCAGTCTGGTCTACAGAGGGAGTTTCAGGACAGCCGGGGCTACACAGAGAAACCCTGTCTTGAGATACCTGTGAAGAACTTGGTGCTAGATGAAAGAGTCAGTTGTGACAGTGGATCTGGAAGACATTGTGGCATAGCAGGACAGGGGCAGGTAGAGAAACACTGTGTTTTCACTCTCGGGGAATCTGAAATATCATCTCATAAAAATGGGGTGCCAGAGGCCACAGGGAGTTAAAGGGGGAAGGTGAGAGGGAAGAGTCAGTGGATACAAGGTTAGGAGGTTCTAGTGCGTTCTAGAGAGAGTACAGTAGCTATGGTTAATGATCATGCAGTGAGCCTTTGGAAATACTTAGAAGAGGTGATTTTGAATATCTATACCATGACGAAGTTACAAAGAGGTAGAATTCCTGCATGTGCGAGGGCATGGATTTGACCTCTCGAAGCACAAAGAAAGAACAGAAACAAAACGATAACTACTTAAGGTGACAGATAAGCTAAGGAGATTTATGTGTAAAAATATGAGTTGACACATCACGTTGTACCCCTGCTATGTATTAAAAATAAACATAAATATATATATATATATATATATATATATATATATATATATATATACAAGGACTCCTCAGCCTAGATTCCGGGTCCACTGCTGTGCTGTACAAGATGCATGTTCTATGTAATTTCCTGAGCTTGTTTGCCTACCTGTAGACTAGGGCAGGGGCTGTTTCCTTCCTTACAAAGGTAATAGAATTGAAGACACTGTGGCTAAACAGTGCTTAGTATGGGTGCCTCCTTAATGATACTAGCTTTTCTTTTGTACAGTGGATGCAGAAGGAGGAGTTGAGCATTGAGTGCCCTCAGTTTTGTCTGATGCCTTCAAGTGCGTTTCCAAAATGAATTTCTCCTTTTATTCATGTAATTTCCCTGGCCACACCCCCACAGACTTTGTATGGGAAAAATTTTGTGCATCTGTTTTCATATTAAACAAGATCTTTCCCGTTATCTGAATGAACGTGAACTGTGCCATTGCTCTGTGCGGTGATGAGGAAGCACGGCGATCTGAAGTCTTTCAGGTTCCTTGGTTCTTCTGTCAGTTCCGTAGTGTTTGTTTGCGTGTACTAGAGTCTGCACGGTGGGGCAGAATCACTGTTATCTCTGACGGGTGTTAGCGTTGCCCATACTATAGAAACAATTAGGAAGACAAACCTCGGATTGAAACCAGGAATAGAAACTTTGTGGTCAGTGAATTCCTTTCTCTGTATTACCTTTTGCTCTTCCCATCTCTCCACATCTCTCCCTGTTTCAAGATACTAAATATAAAAAGCACTTTCTATAAAAGAAAGGGGTTTTGTAGTAGAAAGAAGGGATCTTAGGCTTTTTGAATTGGTTGCGGCATCTGTTGTGTAATCTTTCTTTCACAATGGAGCAGTGGTCAAGTTTTTGTCCTTAATACTTTCACTGTACTAGAACAACCTTGGCCTCAGATTCTTGACCTTGGACCTGTGTTAACTTATCATCATCCCTAAACTGCAGCACCTAAATTGATAGAAACCATTGAGCTTCTTAAAAAAAAAAAAAAAAGCTGTTAGAAGAGCTGTTTACATTTACAGGGGGTGGGGGTGGGGGGCGCTAGGCATGGTGGTGCTGCATACTGCAATCCCAGCATTTAGGAGGCTGAGGGAGGAGGAATTTGAGTTGAGGCCTTCCAGGACTACAGAGGGAGACCTTGACTCAGAGAGAGGGGGTTGAGGAAGGACAGGGGGGGAAAGAAGGGGTAGGGTAGGAGAAAGAGAAATTGGCCAGGGAAGATTTGAAGAAACCAAGCTCAGATCATTTAAGTAGATACATGAATATGGGAGGGGCCTGAATCAGGCTGCAGTGTACAGGCATGTTCTGGGTGTCTTCCCTGCCCTTGGTTCCCTTTCTCTTCCCACATTGTAATGGATTTCAAGCACTGTTATTCCACCTAAGCTGGCATATGACTGAGGCAACATCGTGCACCAGCTGCTGGCTGTGCTGACACAGGCAGGGGGTGTGGACAGCAAGTTGAGTTAAATATAGTTTCCTGTGCTTTTAAGAATCTTAGGCTTTTCTGGAGAGACAGACCCATGTTATATTTAACAGCTGATCCCACTGATAGATCATCTACTTTGTGCAAAGCATTGTCCTGATGAGTGACTTCTTCTAATCTGTATGTGTGTGATCCATGGCCTTGGGGTAGATATATTGATGGTCCCATTATGCAGACGAGGAAATGGAGACTCCAAGAAGTTGAGTGACTTTCTCATAGACAGTCAGATGTCCTTCCTAGGCTGGTTTTCATTTATTCAACAAACATTTATTGGTTACCTTCCATTCGTCTGCCATTTATTCTCCAGGGAAAATAATTACCAACATTCTCTGGGAAGTCGTTTGTTCCCACAATGCAGCAGTTATATATGCAAGCAGAAGGGTAGTAGTCAAAAGTATTTTCCCTGTGGATGATGATGCTTTTCATAGGTGCCTTCTCTTTGGCTCAGCAGCACCTTTCCAGAACAGAGCACATCTGTCTTATACCTAATGCTATTTATGCTAACAGATGTTAGCAGCTGGTCCAGTGTTATGTCAGGCATGACTGTCAGTCCTGAGAACTAAAGGCCGTGCTTTCCCACCCTTTGCTCTATAGATTGTTTTCAACTCCTAGCCCAAGGGTTCTCTAAGGGCATGAACCTTGTTACTGGCATAGTTTCTAAGAGAGAATAGGTAAGACCTTACTTTTCTGTTCTTAAATTCTTCCTAGCTTTTACTCAGGATTATTTCAATGAGAAGGAATGCTAAGAAGGAAAGAAGGCTTGGATCGTTTGGTGTAATAAGTCATTAGTTGTTCCCAACACAAGCTCAGGGATATACATAATGTCCACAAGATTTGGGGCATATTTGTGGTGTATGTAAGGGTCCAGGGCTGTGTAGCCAGTATCTGAACATTTCAAGCGGAGTGTTGGTTGAAAGTCTCTGGTTCCTCAGCCTGGGCTCTGCATGAGATGGTGACAACCTGAGATTCTAGCTCTTGGAATGAACGTGGGAAAAGAGTATGTTGCTTTCCTTGGTGGGTCTCTCCTGGCATGGCTATGGATTTGGGGTTCAGGCTTGCCTTTTCACCTTTGCCGGTCCCTTTGTTCTCCATTTCCAGAGTTCTAGCAGAATGTCAGTCCCTCTGTGAGGGGTCTTTGAGAAGGAGGGGAGTAATTTAACCTATTTCATATCTTGTTTCATGTCTCATCCATGCACTTTGCAGTTGGCCTTGAAACTGGCAACTTTGGTAGGTGCCTCCACCAAGACTGGCCTATTTCAAGGTCAATGATACAAATCAAATGGTAAAACCTATTTACTTGTCATAGACCTGCTTGCGCTTTTGGTCTAGGTAGGACACTAAGGAAAGGGTACCATCTGAGGCCAAAGTTAGAGCCTGGCCAGTGTTTACCACAGACGGCTTCATTATCTTGGAGGAATCATTCTGTATTTATGTGTCAGTTTCCCCATTTGTTAAGTGCAGTTTAAGTGAAGTATCTCCCCAAATCCACTCCAACTCCAGACATTGCAGCCTGGTCTGGAAGCGGGCAGGTTAATAGCTCACAAGAGAGCATTGGTATTCAGGAGCATTGGTATTCACTACCTAGAAGCAGATCTCTATTTCCCTGGGATTACAAGTTTTCTCTGTCAAGATAAGAAGGAACCCAGCCAGACTTTCACCCTGAGGCCAGAAGGAGACACAGCCAGGATCTTGGGTCACAAAGGTCTTCCAGGGTGACTATAACAAGCTTGCTGGCTTAGCTTTCTCTCAAACCCTGCTCCTTTGCTGCACATTGTTTTAATTGTTGCTAAGCAACATTCTTTTCTTTTCCCTCCCCTTTCTTTTTAGCAAGGCATCCAAGGAATGAACCCATATCTTATTTAGTTATACCCACATGCAAAGGGGAGGACCTAACTTAAATTTTGTTTGTTCTTCTGATTCTAATGCATGACAGGAATGCAGAACTTACTTTTTGTCTGTCTTGTTAGGGCAGAAAAATCAGTCTATTTAAGGTACTTGTCAGATACGTGCCACGGGGCATTTTCAAGATACCACGCATGTGCAAAGCTGCCTTGTAGGAGAGGCTCTTGCAACTTGTTCTTTATTCACGAAGTCAATTCAAATTTAATGAAAAGATTAGTAGGTTTTTATAATCTTCATTTTAGATTTACTAGCTTATCTCAATCTTGCACCAACAGACTCCATTTAATGGGAACAAAGCTGTAATTTAAATCAATTCCCTGGGCAGCCTAGAATGCTTCCAGGGTATTACACAATCAGTGGGGCTGGTTCCTGTAGCTTGATTATTTCAGGAGTCCCACACACTCCTTCAAGTGGCTCCATGTGTTTCTGCCCACCTTCTTGAAGATACGAGATGTGTGTCCAAGTGAGCATGGATACTCTCCTGCTCCGAGTTCATTCATTTTTGAATATTTGAGTCACCCGTGGAAAATAGAACTCAAACGTCTGTTTCATAGTCACCCTAATAGTTAATTCACTTGCTAATGGAGAATAATTTTCAGCTGTGTATACTGAAAATGTTCCCAGCAAAATAAATATGATTACCATGTCGTCTAATTCAATCCCACTGATGCGATGTGGCTTCCTCCATTCAAGAACAAATGGATTTTGAAGTCCCAGCCAGAGTAATTGGGTCAAATTGTCATATCATTGTATGGTTCTTCTGACAGCAGTATCTAGTAGATGATTAAGGACTTTTCTTTTGGCAGAGAGTTTTTATAATCCTGTCTTGAGGGCATCGATGAAGATGAAAATGCAGGAATCACTTGAATTTATGATAACTTTGTTCCTTCCTCACTTAACATGAGAAAATTGGGGCTGTGTAACTAGTTGGCTGGGGCCAGAGAATAATGCCGTGTCAGACTTAGAGTTAGAATGTACCCAGGCAGTCATGGATTAAAACAAAGCAAGAATGTGTTGTCCCATTTTTCCTGTATTTATTACCTGCCTTCTATAAATACAAATAAATGGTTCCGAGTGCTTTGTATGGTCCTTAATCAAATTAGTTAAATCTGTTTACTTAATTTCATAGTTTCCTTTACATACATTGGGTTATTTAATTTTAGAACAATTCTGAAAGGAAGGTGCTTTTTTATGGATGGGGAAGTTGACATACAAGAGGTAGGGTGTTTGGTCCAAAATCATATGGCTGGAAACAATAGAGACAGAATGGAGAGCCAGGCAGTCTGGCCCCAAAGCAACTAACTATTTTGTCCCTTTCTTTGTGACCTCCCCAAATATGTCATTCTGAGTTGCTTGTATGGACCAGATACTTGCTAACTGTGACCCTGACCTTCCTGTGTAGTGTTTATTACAGCTGTCTTTACTTTTATCTTTCCACCTAGGCTTTGGGTCATGTAGAAGTACAAGTTGCCTGTCTGGCCCGGTGCCTGTAATGTCGATCCTTAGGAAAAGCCAGTTGAAGAGGAGTCAGTGTTTTTCTTGGTGTGACATTTCATGGTTCCCAGCCCAACTGTGTTTTCATTGATGACATTTTAAGTCAGCTGGCCCCTGATCTTTTTAGTGTGCTGTCTCATGCTCTAATCTCTTCCCAACTACATGAGTCTGATAGTTCTATAGAGGTTTGTCTTCTCCCTGGAACAGTGGGCTGCGGTTGTTCTCATTCTTTGCTACACATAGGATCTTGATTACCCCTCAAGGCTTGGGTTATAAAGGCTTGAGCAACAACAGTGTGGTGGTACCTTTAAGAAGTGTGGCCTAGTGAGAAGAGTTCAGGTCTCTGGTAGGGGTGGTGGTGGGGGTAGGGTATGTCTTGGACCCCTTGTTCTCTCTCTCCTTTGTTTCCTGCTGAGTTGACACCATAGGCTTTTACTCTAATGTGGTACTTTGCTGCAGGAATAACTAGTCATGAGTTTCAAAACTATGAACCAAAATTTGCTTTTATAAATTGATTATCTCAGGTGTTTCTTTTCACGAGAGGAAGCTGATCCATCATGAGGGGGTATTTTTTGGTTTTCCTGTGTTTTTTAAACTATAATGTTGAATCTTTATTGAATGTTGAATCTTTATTGCTCCTTTGAAGTTATGTTTTTGAGATTTCTTGGCTGCCTTCTACCTGACCTTGTTATAGTACAAGAGGTGCATTTGCCATTAATGGTTAAAGCAATCCTGTGGTATGGGCGGTGCTTTTGTCCTTATTTGACATTTGGGCACCTTTAATCTAGAGAGTGTGAGGAACCAGGCTGGTCTTGGATTTGAACCCATGTCTGGAGAGCTGCAGAGTGTCTATTTGAATAGTGGATTTGTAGAGTTGTGCTTTTCAGGGGTCATCTAGGGCCTCTTGCTGCACACCGAATCAAGCAGGCGTGTTCAGTGAGAATAAATCTAATGAAGGAGGAGGCTAGCTCTCAAGTTGACAGTGCAAAATCTCATTGTAGACAAGCTCTAGCAAAACTTCTGACCGCACTCATGGCAATATTCCCCTCCCTTGTTTGGTCACTCCCACCTTTGCGTTCTTTTTTATTTTTAAAAGATTTATTTATTTATTATATATACAATGTTCTGCCTGCACACCAGAAGATTTCATTATAGATGGTTGGGAGCCATCCTGTGGTTGCTGGAAATTGAACTCAGGACCTCTGGAAGAGCATCCAGTTTGCTTTATTTCTGAGCCATCTGTCCAGCCCTACCTTTGCGTTCTTTATGCCTCTGTGTGGGCCCTGTTTTATCCCTCTTCACTGCTACTAGAGGAGTCAGTACAGGGCTAAGGGTGTTACTTGTCTACTTGGAGTTGCTTGGTTACATCCTAACACTGCTTTGGATTGACATTTTGTGTCCAGGGATGGTAGATGGACTTGGGGCTTTGAGTTTTTAATAGACCCCCTGGCTCCTGCAAGGTGCCTGCAGAGACAATGACAGATGTCACAGGGACTAGTCAGGCCTGTGGGACTTGGTTAAGTGAGCAGAGTGCTTTAGTTGTAAAGAGCTTGGTCCTGAGTAAGTCCTGATTGGTTACTCCTGAAGACTCCTGCATCCATTTGTTTCCTCCGTCTTGCAAAGAACTGAGCATCTGTAGGGGACTCCGGGAGAGAATTTCTGCTCTGGGACAGAGGTTAGATAGATGTTCTCCTTTGACAGTGTCTGTTTTTGCACCAGCTGTTCTTCTGTTTGGCTTCCTGTGGAAGCTCTATAGTTGGGACATGGAGCAGCAAACAGCTGGAGAGAGTGCAGAGCCAATGGTTATGCAGAGAGGTTCTTTGGAAACCAAATGGATTCAGTCTAGATGTTGGAGAAGGTTACAAACGAGGGAGAGATGGAATTACTGAATATATGGCGAGACGCACCAATGGCAGAACCAAGCCTTGTAAGTCACTGAGTGTGTTTGTAGTGAGCCAGAAAGATGCTGCGGAGGGTCAGTATAGCAGAGTGCCTAGGAGCCCCCACTATGGGGTCTGATGGTTGCTCCAGCTTTTGCCTTGCCTTTTATTTAGCTAGGTGGCTATGGGCAAGCCCATTACACTTTGCAAGACTTACTTTCCCCACCCGATGTTGGCAACAATTAATAATAGTACAGGCACAGTGGTGCTGTTTCAGGATGACCCAGTGTGTGTGAAACTCTGCCAACATGTGTGGCACAGCCTAAGTGCTCAATATCTAGACGTCAGTGACTGACTATGTAATTAGCTGCTTTCAGGGCATCTCTTAGAAAGACCCAACTCGGTTTGTGCCATCCTTAAAACACTGATCTGTGTTTTAAAGCTCATTTATGAATCAATAGGCCAACCAACTTTGTTTCTTTTTTGAGACAGGGTTTTTCTGTGTAGCCCTAGCTGTCCTGGAACTCTCTCTGTAGACCAGGCTGGTCTTGAACTCACAGAGATCCCCCTGCCTCTGCCTCTGTAAAAAGCTGGGCATAAAGATGTGTGCTGCCACCACCACTGGGCTATGCAGACCAAATTTAACCTTTCTGAATTTTGTTGACTTTATTGAATGTGGCAGTCAACAGGAAGACATCCCAGACAGACACTGGCCTTTAGAAAGGAAGTCATCAGGCTGTTTTTTGTTTTTGTTTTTTTTTTTTAAAACAAGTCTCAGTAAATGATAAGTCATTTGCGTGTGCTGGTAATCCTGTCTTCTATATGGAATTACAAGTTTAGCAGAGAGAGAAGAGGAAGTTGTGTTTCTGTTATCTGAGCAACAGGCATGCTGAGACTATTGACACACAGAAGGAAGATAAAACCAGTCTGGCCTTTCTCCAAAGCCACCTCTCTCTGTCTCTATCCCCAGGGGTTGGAGGTTTGGAGAGGTTTAGGCAGTTTGGCTTGCTCTGTCTGGCCCCAATGGTAATCATACTTCTAAAAGGGATGTTGACTGATTATTCTTCTGTAGCATTGACTAAAGTTGACCACTCTCAGTCAGAGGTGTACATGGCTAATACTGGTGGCCAAGATTATGCTTCTCTCAGTAGCATCGGTTTGGAGGTAGTACAGGGTGTGGAGAGCAAGACACAGCTCTTCAAAGAGCCATTCTTCTTTTTTCCTTATGACACCAATAGCTTCAGGTCAGTATGACAAAAACTAATCTGAATAGTTGTAGTAATTAAGAAAATAAGTTAAGCAATTACTGCTTTTATTGAAATGTAAAAGGTCTTTTTTTCCCCCTTCTTTGTCTGGTATTTTTCCAGGTACATTTATGCTCTAATTTGAGTACTCTGAAATGCCTGGATGTTTTATGCTGCTAAAATTGTATGTGTCTAAAAATGTTACTAGTGATGACACATATAAGCGCACTTGGACTTATGCTAGCAAATAGCTGCAACTCTTCTCACCCCTCTGCCTTCCCACTAATGTGGTATTCGAGGCAAAGGGAAGAAACAGAATAATTTAATCCGGTTCAGGTTCAGCCATCAAGCGGAAGACTGTCTTGAGAATTTTGTTTTAGTCTCGTCGGCAAAAAAGTACTGGGGTGTTGTTGCCATAGTTTCAGTGAAAAATTTGACCTTCGCTATAATAACATACAGTTAGAGAGAACCAGCTAACTTGTTTTCTAAAATTAGTATTCTCTAGTACATAAAGCAGTCAGAACAGAGTATTTAATTAAATATTATCCAAGGCTATAAAAGCCCAAGGGAATGCAGTCCTTTGACCTGGGTAGCAGAGGAAGGAAACCCATAATCCCTCTTGATTGGTTCTTTGCAAGCTAGGAGAATTGAGTGGTTTTGTTTGTTTGTTTTTTTGTTTGGTTTTAATATTAGCATTGATTTTATTTTCAGAACTCTCAGGAATGAGTTTATACAGCTTTTTGAGAGAGCAAAATAGAGCATCCAACATTATTTCTAGTTGTTTTCTGTAAGGTACAGAATAACATGGCATGGTGTGAAAGTGCTGCCAGGCCAGGGTGCTGACAAGGTCACGTCTTCAGATCTGGTAGTGTGTTTGGCGAAGGGCTATTATTTCATGGTAGTTTTGAGCATTTCCAACTTGTTTATAGACTCATACTCCTTTGAATGCCTAATGTGTCATTAAATGGAACCAACATCTTCATGTTGTATGTACAGCTGTGTTCTGCCTCCTCCATCTCCATTAGTCCATGAGTAGGGATCCAGCCCCAACAATAATCATGGATTATGCAAAATTTGGCATCTCTCATCAACTGCTTATTAAGAACTACAGTAGTTTATCTTTCTGAACTTGACTGGAAATATCAGAAATAACATTATTTCAGATTTTGTAGTTCAGAATGATGTTGATCCTTTGCTGACTTTCTTAACCCTTCCTTCCCCTCCCAGACATGGTATTCCCAGTGTAGCCCTAGCTTTCATGGAAGTGTGACCTGAGTGCTAGGATTAGAGAAAGGGTTATGCCACCAGGGACAGTTGAGTTGCTAGGATTATCCCCTGGTTTGTGAATTTCTATTGTCACTGCTTCATGTCAATTGTGTTTTAGCATGTTTTTTTTTTCTCACATAATTTTTATGACTTACCTCTGTAATTTTACCTTAAGATGATTGTTTAATAGAATTTGAAGAGTGAAGTATACTTGAGGGAAGATAATTTGTTTGCTTTTTCTTCCTTTTGCCATTTTGCTTATTTCTGTACTGGCATCTGAGCTATTGCAATGGAAAATGCATCCTTGGCAAGACTCTCAGAAAAGCAACCCGGAAGATTAGGGGTTGTAAAAGCACCTTGGCTGCTTCTGAGGTCATCTACCTGAATGGATAGGAATGGCCCCTGCCCTAAAGGAATTTACAGTCCTAGTGAGAGAGACAGGTGAAAAGGCCTTAGTGGGTTGTTGTTAGAGAATGTTGAATCTCAGATATGCTTTTATTTACTAGGTCATTTTGTCCAAATGATTTGGATTCATCTTAGTAATAATAGCTTAAAAAATACAGTCAGAGTGCTCACTGGAAAAGCTAGGCACACATTCTAAAGTACTTCCTGGTTTTCATTATAGTATGTCCTCAGGCCCTTCTCTAAGATGGAAAACGAAGTTGTCATTTAACAAACTATCCAAGAGGTAACTTGTACCAGGCTGGCTGCTCATGGACTGGTAAACTAGAAAGGACTCTTGATTTGGGGGCGATAGAAAGATTTTATTGTTTCCGATAATCCCCACTGAGTGACATGAATGAAGCCCTGGAAGCCAACGGTCTCCAGACACACCAACCGTGGCCCATGTCGGCGTCTTTGTTTATCTTTTGTTCTGTTTCGTTGTCCTGTGCTCTTGGGGTTTTGGTAAATGGAATTTTTGAGGAAAGTCCCAAGATGTCTCAGCCTCTTCTCTTTTTCCTTATATGAAGACTTAACTACTGGCCGAGAGGCTTTTATGTCTTTAAAGAGCTGGGTTTTTTTTTGTTTTTTGTTTTTTTTTTTAAGTCAATACTGTAAGCTTATTTTTTGAAAATGTGCTGTCCTGTTAAGTGTTCTTATTTTGTTAATTCTTGAATGAACTTGTTCGTTCCCCAACTTCCCCCAGTGATGCCTCACTACCGGATCCCCGCAGCCTGTGGATGTGTTCCCTTAGTGGTGAAAGAGACTTCGCAGATGTGAGAAGGACCTTGAGATGGGAAGTTCTCTCCTAGCTCCAGTTCTTACTCCTGAATCAGAAGGGAAGCCAAAAGTTTAGAGTAGGTGAGAGATGTGAGGATCACAAGAGTCTGTGTGGCCGTGAACAACAGAAGGGTACACGGAAAGGACAAGGAAACTCCCCCAAAGCTTTCATAAGGAATTCCTCTGCCCTCCTCTTAATTTAACTGGTTTGTGATTATGTGTGTGTGAGAGAGAATGTGTGTGTGTGTGT
The DNA here is from genome assembly GCF_030254825.1 of Meriones unguiculatus. Classification (NCBI taxonomy): domain Eukaryota; kingdom Metazoa; phylum Chordata; class Mammalia; order Rodentia; family Muridae; genus Meriones; species Meriones unguiculatus. Next base: position 99,332,431 of record NC_083353.1, read on the forward strand.
GTATGATATGTGCACCAGTGCATGAACTTGTGAAAACCAGAGGTCAATGATTGATATTTTCTTCAATACTTTTCTACCTTATTTCATGAGACAGGGTCTCTCTCTGAACCTAGAGCTCATGATTTACCAGCATGACTGGCCAGGGAGCCTCCAGGATGTTCTTGTCTTCGCTGTTCTAGGATTGCAGGTGCAGGATGCTATGCCCAGCTTTTAGCATGGATCTTGAGAAACTAAGCCATCTCTCAGCTCATCTAACTGTTCTCTTAAGTTGCATAATTAATTTACAAATTAATTTACTTCTCAAATTAAGCATCGTAAACTGTAAGTGCCCTTCATGTACAACTTTACTTATATCCTACACATATTGACATACAGGGTCTTCTGTTCTTACTCAATTTTTAGTTATTTTCATATCTGTATTATAATTTGTTATTTGTGGCTATTTAGAAATGTTTGGGTGTTTTCTTGTGTGTGGTTGTGTGTGTACATGTATGTGTTCCTGTGGAGGCCAGAGGGTAAACCCCAGGTATTATTTCTCAGAAGCCATCCACTTTGTTTTTTGAGGTAGATTCTCTCAGTGGGACCTAGAACTCACCCATTCCGCTAGGCTGCCCAGCCAGCCAGTGAACCTCAAATATTTGCCTTTCTTCAGCTTCCCACTGTTGGGATTACAAGTATGGCTACCATGTCTGCCTTTTCATATGGGGGCTGAGAATTGAACTCAGGTCCTTATGCTTGCCTTGTGAGCTCTTGGCTAACTGAGCTATCTTCACAGCTGGAGAAGTGTTTTTATATTTTAAATTATATAGAAAGTTTCTAATAATAATTATTTTTTATAATCTGAGGGTATCTGAATTTCACTCATTTTTTTGTTCTGTTTTGTTTTCTGTCTGTTGGATCTAACAGTTGTTGAAAGATGTTTGTTAAGATTTCCTGCTGTTACTTTTTTGGCATATGGAACTATTCAATATCCTAACAACATTAGTGACAGCATGAATTTATGTATGTGTTTAGGCTCAAAGAACTGTGTACCAAGTAAGAGCATGAATTTTACCGCAAATAAAATTTGTAAAAAGTTAATTTTAACAGTACCAGTTTATCTTCTAGGTTTTTTTTTTCTTCTTTTATATATAATGAGGTCATGCCGATGTGGGATAAGAGTGGTGAAACTGTTAAGTTTACTGGGAAACTATTTATCATTATGTTGGCATATTTCTTTTTGCCTGTTAATGTTTTATATACTAAAGCTTATTTTGGCTATGCTAAATAAAACATTGGTAACAAAATCATTTTTTTTTGTGATTTTTATGGGTATAACTTTAACTTTTAAGTTATCTGCCATATTTTAGCAATATGTCTCATATTCTGTCTATAAGCAGATATTTAGAAGCTACCCTGTCTTTGTCTATTGATTGAAGTCTAATTTTTATTTGTTGAAAATATCAGTATATTCGTAATTTTTCTGTATTTTTTCTTTTGTTTTCTTGCTCTCTTTCATTGATTGAAGATTTTTAAAAAATTTTCCTTTTATTCCATTTGTTTAAACTATGCTGGAAGGGGGTTATACTCCATGGGTTTGTCTTAGTGATTGGCCCAGATGTTTTATTGTGCATGTTTAATTAAGCCTGAAGTTTATGATTGTCATTCTTTCCTACGGTGTCAGGATATTAAATGTTTAAATGCCTGTCCTTCTCCCTGACTATGTGCTTTTATTGTTCCTAGCCTTGCAAAGTAAGTATAAGTTTGTTTTATATAGCCATTTTAGAAAATTGGCTTAACCTGTGTATTTGCTAAATTTCTGTCAGACAATTTTTCTTTTGCTTTAAGAACATGCCTTAACTTTAAGGAATTCTGAAAATATCTTTATTTCTTTGTATCTTTCTTTCTTTTTTTTTTTAATCTTTAAGTGCTAGATTGCTTGGTATAGATTTGTAGATTCTGCCCGTGTTTCCCCTTAGTTTTGGCTTCTTTTGTTTCTGTTCAGGTAATAAGCAGAGAATATCCTGTGTCTTTTTTCTTTTGTTGACTTTCAGATATCTCTCTGCCTTTGATTTTTGCCGTTTTCCTCTTTGGAATCCAAGTGTTCATTTCCCTTCAATAATTATGTACAGTATTTGCTGGATTTCCAGGTTAGAAGTTAGTTTTTGTAAATACTCATGGAGAATTCAGAACTATGCAAATGCTCCCTGGTCTGCTACTTCTTGGAGCCTTAGGATATGTTTATTTTTTCATTTTCATTTATGCTATTTAGCTTAGACCTTCTTTCATATAATCTATTCTTGTTTACTATGTCTATTCTATGTTAATTGGAAGCAGTGATTTTATTTATATTTTTGTTCCAAAAAATTAAACTTGAGTCTTTTCCAGATGTCTGTTCGGTCATTCTCATTTTTCTATACTTTGAAGCCTTTGCTGTTTTGTTTTCTGTTCCGTAAAGCTTTTTCCTACAATAGTTTACCTGTAAAAGTTTTAATAGTTAAGATTGGCTGTTTTTAGACATAGTTCCACATTGTGTGTAGTGATTTTGATCATGTGTACTTTTTATATTTCATCTGTGGAGATTCTTGGAGGCCTGGCTTGAAGTTACGCTCTTTCAGAGAAAATCGTATTGCCGCCTCAAGATTCATTGAAATAATTTTTTTTTTTTTTTTTACCTTTCCTTTGTTTTGTTTTCTTGAGACAAGGTTTCTCTGTGTATCCCTGGCTGTCCTAGAACTTGCTCTGTAGACCAGGCTGGCATTAAACTCACAGAGGTCCGACAGCTTCTGCCTCTCAGTGCTGGGACTAAAGGTATGTGCCACCACTGCCCAGCAAAATCAAATTCTTAAGTTTTTAAAGTTTTTTGTTTTGTTTATTTTCTACCTAAAAGTACATGGCTTTCTCGTGTAGCAGGAAACACAGTGACAAACCGATATGAGGCCTGCTCTGGTTCTAAATTGCTATGACAGTTTTCCCCTTACAGATGTACTGAATTTAAAAAAGTAAGTTGCCTTGTTATGTAGTGTAACTCCCGTTATGCAGTGCGGGCTTGTTTGGTGTTTGCTCTTGCAGTGATAGACACTTAGTCTGAACTCTTCTCAGAGTTTCTCCTGAGACTTTGACCTTGAGTGGGCTGAAATCCTTGTCTGGTGTTTTATGTTCAGCCATGATCCCTGGAGTTTTTAGAATCCCTTAGAAGAAATGTTTGGCTCAAGATGGACTTAAGCCCCTGACACTCCACTGGATGCTTTTAAAGTGTGTTTTACTACTTCCTCAAGCTTTTTATGTTTTAGTAGAGAGGCTCCTTCAGGGTATCCCATCTGCTGCACTCCAAGGAAAGGAACAGAAGTGTGTGAAGTCTTCTGTACACAACAAATTCATTATCTGTGTGATGGAAAGCATGGCTCCCTGGAGCCCCTCAAATGTATTATTGTATGGATGGAATCATTAGAAAGAGACCAATCTTCGGGTCTTGAATATTGACATTATAGGGAAGGGACGCAAGTTATTTTGGGTCACTTTAGGCTCAAGGATTAGGTAATGCTGTGTTCATATGGAAGCCCACATGGGAACCATTTGGACTTGTACCAGTTCAAACTAAACTAAAAAGCAAGCAAAGAGGCTCTAGGCTTACAAAGGTGCAAGGCAGATAAGATATTCCCTGCCATGGATGAAGGATTTGGAAGGATTCTTTTGACTACAATAAAAAAAAGAGGTAAGTCATTAGCTATTATTAAGTGGCTTAAAACATAAGGACTTACATTGTTAACTTACGTTGTTAACTCTTAGGCAGAAAACATTAGTTACAGTTGTAGTCTCAATATTCTTTTTACTTCTCGTTTTCCAGGTGTGAATTCTTCTTTTTTTATAGTCTCGTCACTTACAGAATGGCTGTGGTACTTCCAGCCCATGGCCAGGAGTGAGGGGTGAGAGCAGCGCAGTGAGTCCTGCCCTCATCCCTCTCTCTATTCCTGGGAGCTCACTCCTAGCGCTACACTCCCAGTGTGCTTTTCACTGGTCAACGCAGTTTCATTCTCATTCTAAGTTTCAAAGAATTTGGAGAAGTCAGGCTCTTTCTCTCTCACACTGTGTTACACAACAGTGAATCAGAAAGGTAACAGAAGTTTTTTGGCGTAGACAACAAGGTACATCTTGTTACATATCGATTGCACACTGAGGAGCCCACCTGAGTTTCTGTCCAATAGTTTCTGTGTTTTATCTGTTGAAGTGATTTTTATCAGCAGCATCTGATAAGAACAAGCAGATCTTTTTCTAGTTGAAGATGTCTGTGAAAAGACATCTTCAATGAATACAGGTAATGATGTTTCCCCAGATGTTATTGTCCTAGTTACTTTTTTATTGCTGTGACAAAGCAGGATAACAAAGCTATAAAAGAATGCATTTTATTTGGGACTCACGTTTCAAGAGGGTTAGAACAATGCTCAGCACATTGTAAATGTTTGGTCCTGGATCACCAAATTATCACGATCTTTGTGAAGTTAATCTCCCTCTGTCTTTTTACGTTCTTCTTCTAAGAGGAAGGAACTCTCTGAAGGGCAGAGGTAGCCAGCAGGGTGTCATCTCTAGGCACTGTTAGGTGTGTACTAGAATCTTCTACTTATCTTCCTGTCTTCCATTTTTCCTCATCTCTGCTTGGTGAAGTCAGCAGATTTTACCCATTTTCTGGGTGAGGGATGATGGTGACCTTTAGTTTGCAAAACTTGAGTCAGCTAAAAATTGTAGCAAAATGTAGATCTAAGGTTTGAGTCCAAGAGGTCATTTCTGTATCTTTCCTCTTTTCCAAAATTTCCTGTTTCAAAGCTTTTTTTATTTGACTCATGTTCTGCTGCCTTGCTATTCAGTGGCAGCACCAGGAGCCATCAGCACCAGGAGCCTTCAAGCATTGTTGTGCCATTTTTGTTGTCTTGTTTTAAACATCATATACTATGCTAAAAGATTGTGAGTTTTTCTAAAGAGTGAACAAGTAATTTAATGGTAGATGTGCAAGATACTGTTTAAAACTCACTAAAATAAAGCAAGCAAGGAGATGACTGTGCCTCTCTGTTGTCCTAGAATTGCTGTGTGCTATATTCTGATGTAAGTCCTGCATGACCACTCTGGAGGAAGTGCTGTCTGAGGAAGTGTGAGCACATAAGATAGGATAAGGAAACCAGAAGGCTGACTTCTGGTGTTCTGAAAACAGTGTGGCTTCAGGAGCTGGGTGACGTGACTCCATCGTTTCCTTTGTCTGTGTCTACCAACTTGACCTCCAGTGCCCTTGACCTGGACCCTTGCTTCTTCATTCATGATGTGATAGTATATTGGATTTGATAATAAAGTACAACACAGCTTCCTGCAAGTCTGTGTCATACTAGGCCAGCAATACTTTGCATTGTGACATTATTTTCAATCATTCTTATCTCCTGGTAAATTTTCATCTCTGGATTAAGAAAAATTAGGCCTGGCATTTTCTTCTTGGTCCTCAGATGTAAGAATTACACAATTAGCTGGATGGTGGTGGTGGTGGTGCATGCTTTTTATCTCAACACTCTGGAGGCACAGGCAGGTTCATCTCTGAGTTTGAGTCCACAGTGAGTTCTAGGACAGCCAAGGCTATACAGAGAAATCCTGTCTCAAAAAAAAAAAAAAAAAATCACACAACCTTCATATTAGACTAGCCCATTTCTTTTCTTCGTATTTAGGTATATGAGTCACCAACATATGTATGCATTTATTAAAGTCACTTGCTTAGCCAAGACATTAAAATATTTTTCTCTACTTACCCACAATGGGAAGCTCTAATATAAGCAACGAAAAGACTGAAGTTAAGCTTCCAGAACCCCTACTTCAGTTTCCCTCAAAATAACATAGGTTTGGCTTTCTTATTTTATGTCAGTACAACATAGCTTCAAAGGACTTTTGCATGTAGGGAGGCAAATTGGCAAAGTGATGATATCAAAGATTTCATACTGAGACTTTGAATCAAATACTAGCCACCACTTACTATAAGTGAATGTTGTTGAAGTTTAGATTTTTACACTATAAGATACCATTCCCAGCAGAGATAGTCTTTTATGTACCTTACAGGCACACAGTAACTGTTCATTCCCATCTCCTTTCCCATATGCTTATACTAGGAATATAATTCAATCACCAGCCACAAGCATTAGCCTTTATTTCCCCAGAGTTTATGTGGTGTTTTGTGATAGATAGGGCCTAAGGAAAGAGACAGGCCCATGTATTTTTAAAAATTAAGTTCATATTTTTAAATAATTAAGTTTTCTGCATGAAAGCCTGCACACATGAGTGGGTACGCGCACCTGTGCACCTGTGGCAGCCAAAAGAGGCCGTTGGATCCTCCAAGATGGAGTTAGAGGCGTTCACAGGGGGCTTGGATTGTATTCAGATCTGAACTCTGGTCCTCACGATTGTGTAGCAAGCATTCTACTGAGCCATTTCCTCAGTCCTCCTGCCTTAGAAGGTTGCCTTTGTCTGTGTTTATGTGTGCCTGTCTCTGTGTGTCTGACCAGCACATTACTTCTTTTTCCTTTCAGTGCTGGATATAAGCACTCTGTCACTGAGCCATTTTCACAGCCCAGCTATTCTGGGGCAGCTGTATTATTTATATTGTTTGTTTCACTCTACTCTTTTAGATTTATTTATTTATTTTTTAATCCACCCATGCAGCATAGCTACACAGCCACCTCAGTGTGGGTCTTTGGCCTTCAGGCAAACCACCCCACCTAGTTATTTCTCATTTGAATTTAAAAGTCAGACTACCTCTCAACTCTAAGCATAGGTCAGAACTTGGAAGGATGACTGAGTAGGAACAGGCCGAAAGGTTTTTAGAAATTATTATTACAAACTGCTTCTGAATGGAGTCCCTCCTTGGCTCAGCTCAGGTTTGTTTTCAGTAGTGGGTAAAATTAATAAGACTTTAATCTGACTGTAAGTGGAAAGACACTGCCAAGATTAAATTGCCATTGAATTAAAACCAGTACAATTGAATTTGCCTAATTAATTGAGAATTACATCTCAGCCCGTGTTCATCTTCAGTTTTTCACCTTTGTGCCAGGCAAACACCAAGTTTGGATTAGTTACACATTTGGATGAATTTTTCCGGAGATTTTTGTAGCAGTGTCATCCAAGAACTTGTTGAGTATATAATGGCATGAACCCGTATTAAAGTAGGATGTCCTTATCTTTTTAGTAAATAGTCAGCCGCCCCACATCCCTCATTCGCTGATGATGTTTAACTTAGTCCATCAGGCATAGCAGATGGTTCATATTCATCATGCAGAAAATAAAGTCCAGCGCTTTTCCCAGCAACTCGCTTACCTCTTTATGAAATGTACAGGCAGCGATGAATAAATTCTTTGTCCTGTTTATTGGGGTTGTGCCAGTGACTATATCCCATGTCCTTTCAGGGTGACGTGAAAGGCATTTTATCAAGTCTCACTCATGTTATGAATATCACTTTAGGGGTATGGCTAAGTGGACGTTCAGATTTGGTTGGGATTTAGAGCCCCACATTGTCTCTATAAACCATACAAACAGTTCCCAACTACAAAATTTGCACTTGACAATGGAGTGCATCTGGTCCAATTCTCCCCACCTCTTGGAACATTTGGGTTGTTACTTTCTCCACTCAGCAAAAAAGGACTCTTTGATGCAGAAGCTGTTATCACGCCGCTTAGCAATCACTTTCAGGAGAGGGGATCTGGTTTTCCTTTGAGTGCAAATAATTCTAAGTAGTATGAGCTAGAAAGTCAGCATATAAAGTCTTGGCTCTTGAGAGGTTTTATGGTTGTTGATTTTTTTTTTCTTTTGAGACTAGGTCTCACTATGTAGCCCTGGTGGGGCTCAAACTTTTTCTGAACACCAGGCTGGCCTCAGACTTATACAGCTCTGTCTGCCTCTGCCTCTTGACTGCTGGGACTAAAGATGTATTCCATCATATCTGGCTGATTTAAACATTTATTTATTTATTTTTAGAAACCATTGGCTGTTAGAAGAATTATAGTGTGTAAACATTTTATAGAATTATCCCAAGTACCAGTTTACATAACTAGTTTAAATAAATATCATGGGGTTGATAGGATGGTAAATTAGGTACTTGCTGCCAGGCCTGACAGCCTGGGTTCCATCCCCAGATCCCCCATGGTAGAAGGAGAAAACAGATTATTCAGAGTTGTCTGTTGACCTCTATGTATGCTGTGCCAGTGCATGCTCACATGCGCACACACACACTCACACACACACATGAATGTAAAAATTCTGGAGTTTGCTCGTATGTGTGTATTTGGGGATGGGAATATCTTTCTCAGTTGTTCTCTACCTCTGTTCTTTGAGACAAGTCTCTCTCTGAACCTGGAGCTCACAGAATTGGCTGGACTAACCACACAGTGAGGGATCCCCCGTCTCTGCGCCCTCAGAGCCGAATTTATAGATGCATGCTACCACATTGGCTTCTTATATGAGTGCTGGGGATCTGAACTCAGTCCTCTTGTACTGCAGCTACTTTATCAAGCGATCCATCTCTAGCTCCTAGAGCAGTGGTTCTCAATCTTCCTGATACTCTGACCCTTTACTACAGTTCCTCATGTGGTGACCCCCAACCATAAAATTATTTTGTTGCTACATCATAACTGTAATTTTGCTATTGTTAGGAATCATAATGTAAATATCTATGTTTTCCAATGGTTTTAGGTGACCTCTGTGAAAGGGTTGTTTGACCTACCTACCCCCATAGACACACACACACACACACACACACACACACACACACACACACACAGGGTTTGAGATCCATAGGTTTAGAACCGCTGTCCTAGATTAAATACCAGAATGGCCTAATGCCTTCACAGGAATGTTTAAGAATCAGTTCGATTTGTATGAGGAGATTGCAAATCAAAGTCACAAAGTGACTTTTAGAGTCACTATGGCTTTTTAAACAGAGGGGCTTCCTATTTTTTCCCTCTGGGAAAAAAACAAACAGTTTTTCTTTAGTATCACAAACATAAATAAATAATAGAAATAATTATAAGAGCTCCTCAAGCTTTTAAATCCCTAACAGTTCCATCATGAATGAAACATATAAGTGCTTTGTTTGTCTCATGAACATTAGTCTGACTTTTGCTCTCCTTCCCTCTTCTTACCCCTTTACTTTGGAGTCTCTGAACAGGTGATTTTCTTAACGGCTTTAGATGTTGTCTGCCATGAATCTACAAATTAGGGCTCTTGCATGTCCCAGTGTTGAGGTTTTCTCAAGACAGAATTGAAGTATGGTTGGATCAAAGCATCATGTCCCCATCCTGGGTTTTCACCAGTAGCCTCTGGCTACTTTCTTCCCCAAATTCTAACTTAAGGTGCTGAAAAGCAACATATTTTTAACTCTCACTTTATTTCTGTCCATCAATTGTCTGTATTTCCTCCTGCAAAGTGGGTGAGTTTTATCCAGAAAAGGTCCCATGCCATAATAGCCCTTGGTAGAAGGAAGTGCAAAAAAAGAAAGAAAAAGCAAGGCTGAGCCTTTTTTTCCCCTTCCCCCAAGAAGTCTTCTGTGGAGACAACTGTTCAGTGTCCTGGTTCTCCCTGGAGGATTGCTTCTACTCATAGAATCAGCGTCTGAAGCATTTCCTGTGCTTTCAATCTCTTTATTGTTACAGCAGTCACCTGCCAGCGAATCTGCTGACAACTTGGCACAAGCAGGTCTTTGCAGCTCTATTGCCTGTGAGTAAGATTTTGCTACCATCCCAGGCCCCGCCAAGCAGATACTGGATATTTCCAGCACATGAGCTATTTATTTTAATCAATTTATTTTTTTATTAGTCTTTTCATACACTGTATTTTATGGGCTATTTAAATAGACCCAGAGGCTCTAGCAAGTAGGTCCTCTCAGCAAGAACACTATAAGCGATATACTTCACTGTAACTACCTCACTCACAGACATGCTGACATCTACCTACTGCCATTGTGGTAATGATGTTTTTGGGGCTTTGTGCAAGTTATGTAGTGCTGGGTACATAATTGCAAACTAACGTTATCTTTGTGCTTTGGCACATGATATATGTTGGTAAAGCATTATGTGAAAAAAAAAACAAACAAACTTGAGAATGTAATGAGACCAATTAACTTTCAGCTTTGAATTCAACCCCATGCTACAACTTACATGTTTTGCCAATACATGCTGGAAGAGTTAACAGGAAACCATGCTTGTCTTGAGAGTAAGAAGAATCCATGAAGACCCGAAGTGGCTGGAGAAGGATTGCCGTGTGTTCTGTGTTCACATGGTCCCTGGTGCTGCTCTCTTCTGCACATTGCAGGCTTTGGTGACTGTGCTGGCATGTGCACGTGGACGGACCACAACACAGAGGAGATTCCAGCTGGGGCTTCTCACAGCGGATGTCTGAGGCCAAGGACAGGGCTGCAGGGAAGGACCTTCTGTACTGCATGTGGTTAACTGGTCTCATTCTGAGTTTTTTTCTGCATATGTCAAACACACACACACACACACACACACCATCTGGTGTCTAGAAGGGAAAAATAATGGGAATAGAGAGTGTTAGGATCATCCAGCATTACCATATTTATGGGGTGTGCTTTTTTACTTGTCCTGTATTTGGGGGACTGAGATTGAGAGTTGAGCAATCATGTACTCTGAAAGGTTTTCTTGTGAGCACATATTTCTGATAGCTTCTATGTATAGGACTTTCTTTTTTTTATTTTTTTAAACCTGGATGCATCTTGTTGCTCAGTTTTGCCAAGAAATTGCCATGCTTCTCACCTAGAAAGTATAGTCTGCATTTTCTGAAGAGTTTAGGAGGGTTTGGCAGGAGACCTTGCTCTTAAAGCAAGGTCACAACAGAATTAGCCTTGGCTTTGGTCAGTGATGACGTTCCTTTAGCAAAAGTACCCACAAACGTTTGCCATATTTGTAGACTGTGCTCTTTGTAGTACCTTAGATACAAAGATAATATCTACCCTACCTGCAGAGCTTTTGACAATTTGTAAAGGTCTATCTTGTTATTCCGGTGTGGACTCTGGAAATTGGAAAAGTCAGGTCAAGATTGTGTTTTTCCTTAGTTAAAGAGCAGGTACTTTACTTGCACTGTTTTACTTCCTCTCTGTTCTCTAATACATGGTTTGTATTCTCAAACAGCTTCTAAGAGATAATTTGGTAGATCCAATCAAACTTTTATTGAGTAGGTTTTGGAGGCACTGTATTGAAACAGATTGGCCTTTGTGTCCTAAAATAGCAGAAATAATCCCACATACTTTTGAAAAACTAAAGAAAGAACAACTTTTATGTGTATGTTTGCATATATTCATATATACCACATGCATTCAGTGAAAGCCAGAAGAGGAAGGGTGTCAGGTCCTTTAGAACATGAGTTAAGCAAACGCATGGGTTCTGGGAATCAAACCTGGGTTTTCTGCAAGAGCAACCAGTGCTCTTAACCACTGAGCCATCTACCCAGCCCTCTATATCTTTTAAAATCTGTTTTGTTTAAGGTGCTTATTCTAATTTTAAGGAAGACATTGTTTGAGTGATGATTTATTCTTGCCTACCTCCCTTAGTAGACAGTGGGCAGAGATTTTATCTTTCTTGTTGACCTCAGCATCTCCGATACAAAATGGAACATCTTTCAGAAAACATACTCTCAACAACAGCTTGTTGAATGAGTGTGCTATAAAAGCAATGGCCAGAACTATTTTACTGAAGTATGAACTGCCACAGAAAATGCTTGCAGTCTACTTGGTGACAGGCATGGTCATTATTAGGGAAACTTACTTACAAAGAAGATTAAGTTGGGCCATGAAAGATGAGTAAGAGATGAAGATGAATTGTGAGAAAATTGTGAGGTTGGGATTGAGGGAAGGGCCATACAGAATCTTTTCTTTTTCCCCCTTACTTCTCCCCTCCCTTCCTCCCATTTTTCTGGGTACTGGGAATCAAACGTTCTAGGCAAGCATTCAGCCACTGAGCTATATCGCCAGCCCCTCTCTAAGACTATATTCACAGATGGACAAAGTACAGAGGTACTACATCTTATGGATAGACTCTGTGATATTGAGGTTGCAGCAGGTGATGGTTGTCAGATCTTGAGGAGACAGAAAAGACATTTGAATTTTGTTCTTAATACTACAATTGTTAATTTTAAAATGGCATATCATGTTAAGTTGCTGTGATGAATGAGCTATATACATCACTTCATTTAGTCGACAGAATACTCCAATTAACTACAGTGAGAGTACCCTATCTCAAAAGCTTGACATGCATTCAGTGTCCATGAAAGCTAGAAGTTTAAGAAACATTCCACCTTCACAGTCAGCAATGCGTTTCATTATCTTTGATAGGAACACAGGCCCACTGATAACTGCACCAAGGGTTTCTCTGTGACTGTGGAAATGAGATGCACCCCTTCCCTTTTTGTGGTTGTATGCATATCTGCAAGAGTACTAGCTTTTATGTATTTGTGTGTTTGCATGTGTTTGTGTACATGGATGTCTTCAAGTGTGTGTGTGTGCGCACTCCTGCATGTGGAGGCCTGAGACTGAGGCCAGGAATTTTCCTCAGTCTTTGTCTAATACCCATTGAGGCAGGATCTCTCAGCAGAACGCATAGTGTAAAAATAAAGCTAGTCTAGCTAACCCGCTGGCTCTGGGGATCCCTTCCTTCTCTGATCTCTGGATTTTAGGCTGGTTGCTATGCCCTCCTGGAAATTGTGTAGATGCTGGGAATCTAAAGTCCAGTCCTCACATGTGCATGGCAAGTGCTTTCCTCGCATCTTTCTCCTCAGACCTGTAACGTTCTTAGTACTGAAATAAACAGGCACCATGCTTGTCACATTACAGATCCACTAAGGTTTGAGGTAATGAATTTTGCTCACATATAGGTGTGGTCACTACTTCTCTTTATTAAGATGATCCTTTTAGTCATAAGCATTAACTCTGTTTGTAAATTTGGTGAGGTTTGGATCAATGAATAATTTTTGTGACAGCTGAATGCCAGGCACTGTAGTAGGTGCTGGTCTAAAATGATGTGATCAATGCTATACTGGGGAAGGACAGGGAAAGAGGAAGGAAGGTGATGAGAACGTGATGCTGACTTTAAACAGCAGTTTCTTGTATTCCTGTTTGCGGGTTGTTGATCTGGGCTGCCCGTGTTTATGAATGATAGCATAAATATGTTTCTGTTGTTCATGCATCAATTGGTAAGCAGTTCTTTTCTGTAACAGAGCATGGCAGTATTGTGGGAGTTGGGAGTGAGGGGAGGAAGAGTCTGTTACTGAGAGCATGATCCGAGGATGGAACTGTACCCACGCAGAGCAAGTTCCCATCTGGCTTGGGCTGTGCTTTTGAAACAGTGCTCCATGATTTACAGAGTCTGACAGATTCTTAGCAGGATGGGAGCATTGAGGGATTTAGTGTTTTTGTTTTTGTTGTTTTGATTTATCGAGACAGAGTTTCTCTGTGTAGCCTTGGCTTTGTATACCAGGCTGGTTTGGACACACAGAGATCCACCTGCTTCTGCTTCCCTGAGTGTTGGGATTACAGGTGTGCACCACTGCGAATGGAGATAGTGCTCTTCTTTATAGAATGCATCAGTCCTATAATCAGATTCAGGGGATTTGGAGGAATGGTACCAGTCGCAGAAATTGCTGAGTCTTACTATCCCTAAAATGTGGAAGCTGCCTTAAGTGGGTCCAAATTAGTCAAGAAGACAGACATCTGGTTTGTTAGTATGGAGACAGGATGATGGCCTTTGAGAGACATCTGGACATCTGGTGATCATGCTTAGCAGTTTGCTGTACATCTTCCCCAAACATCTCCTGCACATTTGAAGGCAGATAGGAGTCTGTAAAATAGCACATTTTTAGGAGTTTTCTTGAGCCTATTATGACTCTTCTGCACCTTGCCTTTTTCCACTTGATGGTAGTACTTTAACGTTTTCACCCTCATTTGGAATTGGTGTCAGTGTCCACTACCTAGTTCTCTTCAGGTGTAATGGATGGTTCGTTATATAACATAACTATGCCTGAGCAGAATTTTCTGTGCTCAGTGGTATGCATGTAAGTCATTCATTCATTACTGTCCTGAGTAGTATTACCAAGTTCTAAGATATATATATAGATAGATAGATACACACACACATATATATATATATACATATATACAGCTCTTACTTTGTGCTCTATACTTTTCTAAAGGCTATGTAAATATTCACTTTTTTTGCTTTTTGTAATTGCATAATGATCTTTGTTGGTTCTACAGCGAAGAGGTTGAGTCAGGTTAGAAGTTAAGTAATTATTTAATGTCCCATAACTATGTTGTTGTTAGGATTTCAAGCCCGGGTGAATTTCAGCGCCTTCATTGTGTTCTTAGCATCGTGCTGCCTTTTAGCAATCACAGTCTTTCCATAGCTTTTTGTTCACACGTCCAAGTGTTTATGAGTAGTGCAGTGATAGAATTATCAAAGTTTTTTTTTTTTCTCCCTAATACATTTTAAAGTAAGCTCTTTCTTTAGGTCAATTTGAGTTCTCAGAGGAAAAAAAAATGAGAGGAAGTTACAGGGGTGTCTCATCAACTCCATGTTCCACATATGCACAGGCTCCCTTTCGCTGGCATCACCCACCAGAGAGAGCAGTGTACAGGCCAGGACAGATGGACTGACACTGACATCATTGTCACTCAAAGCCCACGGTGTGAGTGTTTCACCCTTGACATGATGTATAGTCAGGGGATTTGGTTAAGGTAGCCTTCCCACCTCCCTAACTCTTGGAAACCATTGGTCTTTGAACTGTTTCCGCGTTTTGTCATGTGGTTAGAGTAAAATACTGTGCTGTCTTTTCACATTAACGTTTTTCAGTCACTAACATACCTGTAAATTTCTTTCAAATGCCTTTTTATGGCTCAATAGATCATTTCCTTTTAAGCACTGAGAAATATTTAGCTCTTTGGATAAACCCAAATCTCTATCACTCACTAGAGACATATTGGCTGCATTCACGTTTTGCCACTTATAAATAAAGCTGCTATAAACAGCCATGTGCAGGTCTGGTGTGGACATGTTTTCAGCACTTCTGGGTAAACACTTAGAAACATCAAATAAACTTATTTTTTTTTTAATACAAAAATAACCAGGCCTTCCACACAAGATGGCTCCTGTTGAAAATAGTGTAATGACTTGTCTTTCATAGTGTTCTCCTTGCTTGGTGCTTGCTTCCAGCCTCTTGTCAGAGAGAAACCATAGACACTTCAGTAAAATTTTTTTGTCTCAGTTTACTCATTCAGTGAGTGACGGTTGGTGACTTGAACCCAGAGCCTCGACTTTTAATCACCCTTTAGTTTCTTTTTGACTGTGTTCAGTTCCATCTCATTTTGATAAATTATGTTAGCAGATGGTCTGACCTGATGTGCAAATAGTGATGTTTATTTCCAGCTTAAAGAATGTGTCTATGTGTCTTTGTGTGTATGTGTATGATGAATGTGTGTGTGAGTGTCTGTGTGTATTTGTGTGTCTGTGTGATGTGTATGAATGTGTGTGTATAATGTGTTTGAGTTTCTGTAGTTAAGTTTGCAAATTGAAGTAATCCTGTTTGAGTTTGCTTTTTCCTTTATATTAATTTTACTCATGATGTTTTTTTCTTCTTTACCAGAGGAACAGTACAGGGTTATGACTCAAAGCCCAGATGAGGTGGGATAGTCCGGTTCTAAATGTAACTGAGAATTTGGAGTTTCGTGTGGTAATTTCATCTCCACTGTAAATTCAGCAACATTTATATGTTCATGGCATAAACTCATCTAAATGTATCAGTGTGCTTTATTGTAACCATATAAACCTATGTTTTATTACTTTCTCTATTTTTCTTTGCCACAAGACTATTCTCTGCTCATAAGTAAGTTCTCAGTAGTATTGGACCATCCTCAAATTGGCCAGCTTTTGAATTCAGCTTGAAAACTGGGAAAACATGCTTGGGGATAGATGTTCTGAATGAGATTTTTTCCCTGTCATTTGGCAGGCAGAGTTGTGTAATGTATAAAGATGGCTTAACTGAAGTTACGTAGTTCTAATAGAATAGGCGATAGGATGAGGAATTTGAACAAAGTTGAGGACATGCAAATGGCAGATAGTACAGGAAAAGCTAAAAGCGACAAGAAACTCAGGGCAGGGGAACAAAACTGAGCTAAAGGGTAATTAATTACTGAACTTATTTTATTAAAATATGTGTACTTCATAATTGATTAAAACCTTATAATTTAAAAAAGAAATGTATTAATATTGTATTCTTTGATGCACCTTAAGTAGAATCAGCCAGATTTAGAAAGACATGAAATGGAGGAGGGGGATCAGTGAGAGGAAAGGGAGGTGAGGGAGGGAACTGGGGGTAAATCTGAAGAGTGCGCATGCTGCAGGCATATGAAAGAGTCATAACAAACCAACCATTTTGTCCAATGAATTTTTACATTCACAAATGTAAAATGTAAACAATAAAGAAAATGCTATTTTTTGAAATAGAAATGCAGCCCTACTGCATTACTTGATATACACTGAACAGTACTTATATGGCAATAGTTATATAAACTAACAGTCATCTCATGGCTAGAAAACAGTAATGCCGATCCACCTTGACTATGAAAGGAAACGAACAAACAAACAAAAAAAAAAAACCAACACGGAAGTAAGATAGCCTAGCATAGAAGGATGAGGAAAGGTGAGGGGTCCATTAACAGCTTGAAGGTTGAGTGACTTTACTGTAGGTAAAATCCTATGAATTACAAGGGGTTGTAAAAGGCTGCTGTCATGTTAAACTTTCTGTGGAGTTACTGCTGGATTTGGGCTTTTCTGTTGAAGAGAGAGCATCAGGAACTATTAGTACTCTTAAAGCCTTCAAAAGTCTCAGTGAGCACAGTGACTTGCATAGGTAGGACAAACAGTAC
The DNA here is from genome assembly GCF_030254825.1 of Meriones unguiculatus. Taxonomy (NCBI): domain Eukaryota; kingdom Metazoa; phylum Chordata; class Mammalia; order Rodentia; family Muridae; genus Meriones; species Meriones unguiculatus. The sequence goes on from NC_083353.1 coordinate 99,349,355, forward strand.
ATTTTCTTTGCCCGTGTAACTTACTCCATGGTCCCTGCAGAGGAAAGGTGACAGTGGATTGTGGCAGTGTGGCTGAATGGCTGGTGACAGCTCCAGAGCATCTGCGTTGGTCTGACTGTTGCTATTGTAGTTGCTTGGAGTCCAGGAGACGAGAGCTTGGAGACCTGGGAACTGCCTCCAGGTTGGCACTTGACTGCTTTGAGGATTCACAGTATTGCCGTAGTTGTGGTATTCTTCGCTTGTCCTGGAAATGCCCACAGGATGGAATGGAGACTTTTCTTCCCAGTGTCACGCAGTTCATTTTCTGCACCTGACCTGATTGGCCACGATTTGCTGATCATTCCCCTGTAGTGTAAATCTCAATTAGTTTTGGTTGAGGAATCTTGAAAGAATGGAGATGCACTGCCTTCTGGGAATTTTTTTTTTTTCTGTAATGATAATGATGTCAGTGGAATTCTGTCGTAGCAAATAACTTCCCTAAATGAGAAGGGCTGTGTGCCACCTCCTAGACACTCTTAGGAATAAAAAAAAAAAAAAAAGCCAGTGTTAGCAACTGATAATGTTAATGGTGGCTCAAGAAATCTTGACAGGATCTTTTGCTTCTTATTCTTGATATTTGCAGATGAATAGTTAGGTAGAATTTATGTACTTTTGTGAACCAGAAGTCATCATAATATATTTCTGGGTTTAAAAATGTTGATTTGGGGAGGCTCACTGTGACACACTGACTATAACAGAGGGGGAAATAAATTACATTACCTGCTTTTATCTCTGACTTTTGAATCTGAAATGGATTTTGGATTTTGGATAATGTTAAGTTTGCCTGGGAATGGCAGGCATAATTGCTGCTGCTGCTGCTGTTGCTGCCGCCGCCACCCCTTCCCCCTCCTTTCTCCTGCTCTCTCTCCCCTCCCCTTTTCCAACCGCCCCTTCTGTCACAGCATTAGATTGTAATATTTATGGTCTAGTCTGAATAACTTAAAGGCTTTTTAAAAATTAAATATGGGTTAAAAGAACATGAGCAGTAGACCTGCCGATAAATATTTTAAAATATAAGCAGATAACTGTTTGTTTTGTTGTAAAGGTCACATTCGGAATTCAGTGCTCCTGCTTCTTAGAATGGCCATTTTTCTTAGAAGAATAATTTAGACAGGTTGAACTGAGTAGCTCTAATGTTTTTGGCATTTATTCAACTTTGTCTTTAGTTCTTGTCTGAACTCTGTAAAAGACTTGAACTTAAGTCCACATCACAGCATCTTGATAACCTAAAAAACTATTCTGTCCCATCTTTTGTAAAAGAAATTATGAGACTGTAAAGTTAAGTTACATTAAGTAGGATTGCATTTTGACTGATGATAGTTCCTATTTGTCTTAAAATCTTGGCTTGTGGTAACCATAGATTTTTAGTTTTCATTTTAATGATAGTATGTGGGGGGAAAAAGACACTGAGTGGGTGAAGCAGTTGGCCTAATTGTTTAAACTGAGATTACTTAGGAAAAGATATCTGACATGTTTATGTTACGCGGAGCAAATTGTTTACAGTAGCAATCATTTAAATGCGTGTTACCAATATCTCAAGTTTTACATTTGCCAACTGTGTATGTTGAGATTTTCCAGAAACTTACAGTGACAGCCGTTAGTTGTTCTTCCTCTAATAGACAGTAGGACTTTGCACTTAGCTGAAAATAGCTCACCTTTGGAGGTGGTACTCATTTTCAAAAAATACTAAGTGCCCACAGTGCAGTGTGCGAAGCACGGGGATGTGATGTTACTTGTCTCTGTCCTTCTAGGGCTTGCACTCTAGGCAGGCGTGATAACACACCACACAAGTAAACAGTCGCTTGTAAGATCACACCCAAGAATGATAAATGTGGGAGTGTGGAACATGGAGATAGGATACAGTGGGCCAGCACTAAGTTGGCGAGTGAGGGAGGTCTGCTAGGGAGGTGTCATGTAGGCTTGGTTATCTCTTAGGGGGCTGGCCCTGTGAGTTTATAGAAGAAGGATGTGCAAGGCCCCAGGAACCACAAGCGTACAGGCCAGGCTGTGAGCATAATAGTGTTGGAGTCCAGCCTGTGTCCAGTTGTTTTTGTTTTTGGTTTTGTTTTTTTTTTTTTTCTGTGTTTAGGGGATCAGAATCATTTGATGAATTAGATTTTTTTTTTTCTAAAGCCGTGTAACGTTAAGGTGATAAAGATCCAATTTCCTAGTAGATGTTAAAGCATGGATTCTTAGTCCTTGGAGACATATCCGTTTCCACTGCTTTCTTTCTTTCCTTACTACCCTTTATAATTATGGATTGTTCAGGATGTTTTAGGCTCCTGTGAATCAATAAACCAATAAATATATGTACGTAGAATTGGGGTGGTGTTCATGACTGTTTATTAAATAAAAAGAATATTATTTATATCTAAAAGTCATATTAATTTGCTTGGACAAATGTAAGTGGTTTGAAAGACAGAAACTTCTTGTCTCACCTAAATTAAAGTTTTCCTAAAAAAGCTTCCACTTGAAGGCAGTGAAGAAGACATCAGGTCCTGCTGTGGTCTAACTCATGGGAATTTGATAGAATTTGGTTGTTCATTGGCTTTGGCTACTTTGATCAACTTCTACCTTGATCTTCGTGTGACATGTTACTAAATAAATATAGAATTACAACTTTAAAACCCTTATTGACCTTTGTATGTGTGTATGTGTATGCATGTGTAGGTCAGGGGTCACCTTGCTGGAGGCCATTGTCTGGTTCTGTCCTTGCACCTCCTGGGTCAGGAGTTTAAACTCATTTGTTAGGCTTGCTGCCAAGTGCTTTTACCCACTGAGCCATCTTAACTAGCCCTGTAACTATTTTGAAATATGTATTTTTATTTTTAATTGTGTATATGTGGATGCATGTGAGGGTACCCAGGGAAGTAATGGACTAACTAGAACTGCAGGTATAGGCAGTTGTGAGCTACTCTGCGAGGTGCTAAGATCTGAACTCTGGTTTGCTACAAGAACAGTACAATTTCTTCCAGCCTCATTTATAGTTATTTTTAAAGTAGTCATATCAAGTAGGGTCTATTCTGCATCAGTTTGACCTACTCATAACTAACTGCATCTCCAATGACCCTATCATGTCACATTTTAATATATTATGTATAGTTTTGTATGAAATAATTATTTTTATGAAACCTAATAGCTATGATAATGATACCCGGACGTGATGCCTTTAGGAAGTGTTTAGGTCATGAGGGTTGTGTCATCATTGAGATCGATACTCAGGTTTCTTTTGTGCCAGAATTGTTTTGTTGTTCATGGCTACTTTGTAGTAGTCTCTTCCTTGATAGTCATGTGACTTGTTACTCTCCAGTAGACCCTTTTCAATGTGGCATTATTGTTAAAAATGTATTACGACTTAAGGGAGGAAGAGTTTCTTTTGACCATTGGGTTCAAGGAATAGAGTCTGTCCTTGTGTCAAGGCATGGTGGCACAGCATGGTGAAAGAGTGAGGTGGTGGGAGCTGGCCACTACTGTGTGTCACAGCTTGATAAATTGGGGAGCAAAAGGTGTGGGCAGGAACCAGACGCAGGTATCATTACCAAGACAGAAGCCGAGCAAACCACTCCTTCTGGTAGGCCAGCTTGGCAAGTTTCTACAATCTCCTAAAACAGTTCTACAGTTTGGGGACCACAGGCACGTGAGCCTACGGGGACATTTCACATTTATATCATAGTGATCCCCTTATAAAAAGAGGTCCATGAGGTTGGGGCAGTGTCCCCATGGTTCAGAGCACTGGCTCTTCTACTAGAATACCTGAATTTGATTCTCAGCACCCAACTGGTAGTTCACAACTTCCCATAACTCCAGTTTCCAGGGGGATCTGAAGCCCTTTTCTGGACTCTGTGGGTATCAGGCACCTGTATGGTACACTGATGTACATGCAGCACACACACACACACACACACACACACACACACACACACACACAGGGCCCAAGAGAGAAAACCTTTGTCTCTTTTTAGTAACTAGCAAAGAAGGTGCTTTTTGTATATGGGGACCTGGCCTCTGAGCAAACTAAGTTTACTTGCAATTCTGTACTTCTCAGCCTCCAGACCTATGAGAAATGTATGCTTGTGTATAAACCATCTTGTTTTTGATGTTTCGTTGTGTGAATCAACACACAACAAAAGTATGTGTAATTTGGCAGAATTTGTTGTTTCCTGCAAATAGATGGAGACAATACCTGCTAGTTCCTTGAAGCCTTTGAACCTGATATTCAGAGTGGGTAGCTGGGGATTATGTCCCCTATCTGATTGGTAGCAACTAATGTTTATTGAGCTGTGCTATGTCAGGGCTCCTCAGGAGTTTGTAAATCATGTCAGCCACTTTCTGGAGGTGGCATTATAACGTTTTTCACTTTGCGCTTGAAGGAACCCAGCCTTACTTCGGCAAGGAACCTTTGCCTTCACTACCATATGGGCTCTAGTTTCAACAATGTCCTTCATACTGGGTTATAACTGATAGGTGGATGAACTAGCCAAAATTACAAACAGGAGTGTCCTTTGGCTGCCAGTCTGCTAAATGAAAGGCTTTTCTCAGTGTCAGAGAGGTTTCTTATCTTCCTTGTCCCATTCTGGCTTCTTTAATGACTCCATGGTTCTATTCCCAAAAGATTCTCTCATGTGATATATAGCAGCACCGTATAACTTAACCTTGAGGTTAAGTCATTAATATTTGTGAAGCACTCTGAAGATGAAATGCTCATGATCATTTAAATTGAATTTTGTATCCCACTGCCAAGAAATAACAGGCTTTCTCCATCCTTGGGATGCGGAAGCTCCCTTGGCATGTAGCACAGAGTTCTCCCAAGGTGAGAGGCTGCATGACTCTTCTTCCCTAGTGCTGAGTAGGGAAACCTCTGAATGGTTACTGCTCCATTAGGCAGGGTTCTGTCGAACAGTGGACACCGTAGAATGGAAATGTCATGTTGAGACAGGTTCTGAATTCAAACTTTTAGGAAATTAAGTGTAACGAGAGATTTTGAGGTTAGTGCCAGAATAATTTCAAAAGCAGTTCTTACATTTTGCTAGGTATGTTAATTTGGAAATTGGCACCAGTGTTTAGGAATGTCAGCATGTGGTCATTTCCTCCCTCTCCTCCTCTCCATCCATTTTGTCTTAAGGCTAGTATGAGGAAGTCCAGAGTTGCTGGTCATGAATCTAAACAGTGTAATGCCTGACTATGCCTTGCCATTGCTTTTCCTGGTAGCCAAATCCCTGCACACATCCTCAAATGAACTTCAAGAAAGTGTTTTGGAGGAGGGAAAAGATACCAGAAATCCACAGAACAAACAAATCAAAAAGTCAATGACTTGTAAGAATTTATAAGCCAGATCGGAAGGTGAATCTTGAATCTTTTAAAGTTTCCTTCTTCCAGCTCGCCTCAAGAGAGTTAACAGTTGCTTCTCTAGGGGCTGGTTGAGGAACACTGACTGTATGTGTGAGCAGGGTGTTGTTGCACCGTAGTTGTACTCTGTAGGGTGCGTTGACCAGTATTCCGGTCTCCCCTGGGAGCAGGCCTGTGTCTGTTGAATCGGCTTCTAGAACCTCGGCTCCAAATAAATACAGCTGAAATTTAAGGTGTAGGCGGGACCGTTGAGGCGAGAATGAGGCTAAATAAAGTCATAGTTCAACGGCGTGTCAGGACTGAAAAGGAGGAAAATAGTATTGTCTGGTCCAGGACACACACATGTGCCCAACTTTCAGTACACTGAAGAAGCAGAGCATTTCCCTAGGTTACTTATGCTCTAAAGCAGCACATATATCTTCCCTCTCTACCCCCTTCCTGAGGTGGTCCAGCTGTCAAGCCTGTGTGCCTCAGGACCAGACAATAATCAGCTTATCCAGGGCCTTGAGCAGTGCTAAGTGCTTTTCTGTACCCGGACCTGTGTAAATGTTTGCCCTCTTTCCATTCCCTCTACTGTCAGGAGACCTGAGTGCTTACTAGATGACATTTTCCCCTCCTCATCGTTTAGGAACTCCTCACTCCCCCAACCCATCTTCCAGGATGTGCATTTTGAACAGCAAGGCAAGGTAGTAAGATGTCTGCATTTGAAGCCTGCTTCTGCTACTCATGACCCAGGAAGGTCTTTTTTTTTTTTTAAATCCTTTATTAATTACACTTTATTCACTTTGTATCCCCCCTGGGTTCCCTCCCTCCTCCTGTCCCAATCCTTCCCCTTCCTCCTGCCTCTGCACGAATGCCCCTCCCCAAGTCCACTGATAGGGGAGGTCTTCTTTTCCTTCCTTCTGATCTTAGTCTATCAGATCACATTAGGAGTGGCTGCATTGTCTTCTTCTGTGGCCTGGTAAGGCTGCTCCCCCTCAGGGGGAGGTAATTGAAGAACAAGCCAATCAGTTCATGTCAGAGACAGTCTCTGTTCTTATTACTATGGAACCCACTTGGACACTGAGCTGCCATGGGCTACATCTGTGCAGGGGTCTTAGGTTATCTCCATGCATGGTCCTTGGTTGGAGTATCAGTCTCAGGAAAGACCCCTGTGCTCAGATTTTTTGGTTCTGTTGCTCTCCTTGTGGAGTTCCTGTCCTCTCCAGATCTTACTGTTTCCCACTTCTTTCCTATGATTCCCTGCACTCTGCCCAAAGGTTACCAATAAGTCTCATGCTGTGTAGAATGAGCTAGCACATGGTGAACTCTTTTTATTTTTTTCTAAATAGTTTATTTTTATTTTATGTGCATTGGTGGTTTGTCTTGAGTATTTGTCTATGTGAGAGCGTCAGATCTTGGAGTTATAGACAGTTGTGAGTTGCCATGTGAGTGCTGGTAATTGAACTCAGGTCCTCTGGAAGAGCAGTCAGTTCTCTTAACCACTGAGCCATCTCCCCAGCCCCATGGCGAACTCTTCAACCATGCTTGCTAATGTCTTCAGTTAGTGTTACATGATGCCTGAGGGATAGACCAGACAAGATCTCACCATTGTTATTTTTGCTTATCATTATTTTATAGTAGAGTGATAAGACATAAACGAGCTGGCTGTTAACAGAATAGTGCTTGGTTGAATTTCCTAAGATGCTATGGGTTGGAGGTAGAAAGATAGAAAGGTAAACACATTTCTTTGTCTTGGAACTTAAACCGTTGTAGGAAAGCTGTTGGGTCAACAAGGGATTGCAGTAGAGTGTAGAAAATGTTAGGCACCATGAATAAATCAAGAATCAAGCCAGGAATGGAAGAATGAATTAGCTGTATGGAATGGGCTTAGTCACAGGAGCCTTCACAGAGGAGATGGAACTTGGCATGCCCTTGAATGGTGTGTCAAATGCAAAATTCCAAATTTAGTTGTAGGTCTGATTGGCTTTTATCTTTGATTCATGACTGAGGGGGCCCTCCGTCTTGCTGAATAGAATCCTACTGAGCAATAGCACAACAATGGGTTTTATATAGTAAGAATAAGGGAAAAAAATAACTAATAGTTAGCATTATTTACTCCAGTTACCAAGTCAAGGGACTTGCTTCTCAAGTCAGATATAATTGGCCTGTTTGGGAATGTGGTTTTTTTTCTTTTCTTCAGCATGAGTGACTGTATGTTTCTTCTCTTGGGTCAGTTCAAACCAATGTTTTTTGTTTTTGTTTCTTTGGGGTGTGTGTGTGTGTGTGTGTGTGTGTGTGTGTGTGTTTATTTATTAATCTTAATTCTTAATGGGTAAGAGATTAGATGATGAAATATTTTACATCATTAGCCTCCTGCCCCCAATAAGTCAATTAATATTGTAATGAGGAAGCTTAGTTACAGCATGTATGTGGTCACTGGAAGTCTGGAAGGTCAGCGCAGTAGGGTGGCCTTGGGGAGGATGAATCAGAGACCTATGAAGAACGGATACTGATGAGAGTTTTACAACAAAATGACCAGTGACACTGTTTAGGGTAGCTACAGAACAAAAATCAGTACTCTATGTGCAGTCATCCTCCGCTGCTGGCATCGCATCCTTATTGTCTGTCAGGGTGTGTGCACGCTTTCCTCTTTTTCTAGTTCGACTTCTTTCCTATCCTTGTCCTTTTCACTTCCTGTTCCATGGAGCCCTGCTCTTAGCTGTGCCATCCTGTGGAGGAGAAGATCCCAGCATATATTAAGTGTTATATCCTGTTGTGAACGACTGAGTTCAGTGTTGAGTGTGGGTGGGCATGCAGAGAACTGTGTATGGACGAGAGCTGGAGTGGGGGATGACGGGTATGGCTTCAGGATGAGTGAACTCTTATACATACATGGGTATTAACATGGGATAAAGTCACTTCAGCAAACACAAAGAGCTTGCAGAAAGGAGATATGGAAGGCCATAGCTGAAGTGATGAATGTTCTCAGTGAGTGGCTGGAGGGGAGGAAAGATACAACAGGTTCCAGATGAGGCTGGAAATGTTGATGAAGACCCTGTAAAGAAAGTTTTTCTTCTTCTGTATTTAAATATAGGGGCTTTCCCCGTAGAATCCAAGGAAGCCATAAGAACTTTTAAGCTAGAAAATGACATCATTAAATTCACTTTTAAAAAAGAAAGTTAATTCTGGTGGTGGTGTGAAATGTCATTTCTTTATTTTCAGTTTTTCATGTGAAATCCAAATTTTGGTTTTAACATTTTTGTTTAATGTCTAATGTTATAATAGTATTTGTATGTATCTATATTTCTATCAGTACAACTGAATAAAACTGTCACAGTGATTTTATAAACCTATAAGCAAGTCACCTTTAAATTGTTAGAGGTGCAGTTACTTTTGTGTTCATGCTTTCTCTAGGAAAATGAATACTGCTACCGAACAGAACTCAGTGAGTGTGTGAGAAGTTATGTCTTACTCGTCTTACATGTTGACCTCTTCAGAAGTTGGTGCCTTCTTAAAGGAACTTTAAAGACAACACTTGCTTGTGTTTCAGTAGAAGTCATAGATTCTATGATCCGCAGACTAGGAAGCAGTGACTCCACGTGCTGTCTAGACCAGTGAAGCCTGCACAGACAGCTGTTTTACAGCCATCTTTCAATGGGTACATGGATATTTTGGGGTTTGAGGATAAGTTTTAGAGCTTGCCATGGGAGTTGCATAGCTTTAGAAAGGAGTTCTTAGTTCGCAAAGATCATCTGTTGAATGCATTTATACATATTTAATGAGAATTTTTATGAATGGCTATTGAAGATCTAAGGACAGTTACATGCAGGTTCAAGGAAAGGACCTTTTATGGGAATTTAATATTTTTAAACTGTTGGCAAACCGCAAACTGATATTTATTGTCATTCTTGTGTTCATGAGTCCAGCATTATAACTAAAGATTCAATTGTTGCTCATTTCCTCTCATTTTTCAAGTCTATATTTGAGTTCCTTTTTAATTTGAAGCATCAAGTATTTTCCATCCACTTGAAAATGAAACTCTTTAAATTTTGTGCCTGTAGTTATGAATGTACATGCCTGCTGTTGTGTGTGTGGGTGCACATAGCACATGTGGAGGTTAGGGAACAGCTTTGCCGGGTCAGTTCTCTATACCTTTATGTGACTGCCAAGGAGTGGTCTCAGGTTTGGAGGCTTACTACTATTTCAATATTATAACACAGATACAGCTGCTAAAAGAAAGCGATAAGATGTCCAGCTCTGTCACAGGTCAATCTGAGGTTGTTACTTGGGCTACTTGAATTTCACAAGCTTTTAAGCAAAGAAATGCTGTCAAATGAATAGTCTAGTTCATTCATTGCAGTTTATTGACAATTTTAATACTCCTTGAAGAATTGTGGCTTTCTTCAAAATTTGTTATAGTGCGTGAGCAGCATATGAAAGCTGTGGTAACGTGAGCACATTTAACACATTCTGAGAATCAAATGCTTTTGGAAGTCAGTGTCCTGCCTCACCTAAAAGGGCAAGCAGGACTCTGAGCACTCTTTGATGTTGAGCAATGTGTTTAGGAGAAGAGAATAAAAGACTTTTTTTAAGTGAAAAAAAAAAAAAAAAAGAAGAGGCTGCGTTTTGAGTATTCTAGCCACCTGGATAGCAAGTATTAAATAGGAGAGTAAATGCCTAATGGCCTTCTGCTTCATTTTGTTTGTCTGTTAGGGTAACTGACAGATCAACCCTATCCTGAATCATATATTAGTTATGCCCAGCCTTTTGACATTGCGACATGACACTGTCATCTACAATGCTCAGGGCTGAGAACTGCCCAGTTGAGTTACAAAACAACAAAACTCAAATTGCAAAACAAAACAAAACAACTTATGTTTTCAGTATTTTGTGTTGGGCTGCCTTTTTTTTTTTTTTTTTTTTTTTTTAGTTTTATCCTCAGCCTCAGGTAGGACATGCCTATATGTTCATATTCTTGTGGTGTCAATGACTGTTCATCCATGCTGGGGAAGGGGCTTGCCTAGTAGTGATAACTGTGAATAGGAAACAAGGTGACCACATCCATTCACTGTTATTATCTTTGCTACATGGTAGTTTCAAAACTTAAGTAGTGTGTAGTAGCATTGTGCTCATTGTTAATGTTCTGGGGTCACAGAGGCTCTGCTCATCTTGCGTAAGTCCGTCATGAGCCTTGGGGTTGACTGCTTGGTCAGGTGACCTATTCAACAGATCCAAAGCATGTCCCTTTGGAGGGAACACAGAGTCAAGGGCAGACAAGGCCAATCCACCCACGGTAGTTTAGCACTGAAAAGTTACAAGGCAAAGGGCATGGATGCAGAAAGGAATGAGACCTGGAACCAAATGATGCAATTCATAGCACAAGGTTTCTTTTTAAATTGAATTTTGCAGCCTTGAGGTTCAACCAAGGCCGCCTCACACATGTTAGACAAGTTCTCTATCATTGAGCTGTACCCAAGATTACCTTGTAAGACCGGCAGCTTTTACCCACAAAGCTGATTTCACATTTTAATATTATACAGACAGTGTTGCTGTTCCTTAGGTCTTTATCAGGAATCATTTGGTGATAAAGAACACAACCCTACTCAAGTCGGCTTTAAGATTACTCTACACACAAGAGCAAGAGAAAACTGCGTGACAACAGGAACCAAGAATAGGCAGGGCCATCAGAATGGACACTAATGTGTTACCCTCCGAATGGCTCTTGTGTGCAGTAGAGTTCATGAACCTTCTTTCATTTCCTGTCTCTTCTCTCTCAACCGTTACTGTATATAGGACTCAGTGTGGCTACCTGAGATGCAGTTCTGTGAGAAATTTTAGCTCAGCCCTCACAGTTATCTCATTTTCTGGATCTAAATTTATATCCCCACCCCTAACGCATGGACTTTTTATTCCACAGTGCACTCTTGAGTATAGTGGAGTTCTGTCTTCATCTCTTTGTTTTCAGTCACTCATGTTTATGTTACCATGATGCCAAAGACTTACAGTTCTGGCTCTAGCCTAAACTTTTCCCTTGAACTACAGATTCAGCATACTATATCTGATTCCACAGCCCCACTTACATACATTATGTGGACATCTCAACCTTGTATCCTAACTGAACTACTTGAATTCCTCCCTATAAATCTGCATTTTCAGGCAGCAGTGTCAACATTTTACTTTGTAAAACTTTGGATTCTTGGCTAAGATGGCTTTTTTGTTAGTTTTGTTTATTTGCTTTGTTTGTGTCGGTGGCTCTTGCGTCTTCCCCAATCAGTCTTTATTAGTAGCAAATACAAATGATTGTAGAAAGAATAACAAAGTCCAATAATAGGAACATGCTGTGCCCTCCCCCCCCATTTTTTTTTTTAATCCTTTGGCCAGCTCTGCACTAAGCAAAAGGGCATTTCAGAGTGAGTAAGTGGATGATAGCTAGTTTTGGACAATTGATACACCAAAATGTTGGTAACTGGCAATTTAAAGGGACTTAAGATGCTTTTTGTGATACTTCTTAAAGGCAACTTCAATGAATACTTACAAAAAAAAAAGATTGAAAGTCACAGAAAGATTAAAAATCAATAACATTTCTTTCCGTGTACTGCCAAATCATTTTGTTATATGCATATATTATAAATTTAATATACTGTGTATATTATAAAGGAAAGCAAATTGGGAAACACAACCTATGCAGATGAAATAACTAGAGCTTTACATTTTTGTTCTTTACCATGTTTTGTGTTTTCATTTACTAAGGACCTTTAACAAAAGAAATTTACTTATTTTTATTTGTGGCTTTAAAAAATTTTTTTTTATTAACTACAGTTTATTCACTTTGTATCCCAGCTGTAGCCCCTCCCCCACCCCCTCCCTATCCCACCCTCCCTCCCTCTTCTCCTATGCTCCTCCCCCAGTCCACTAATAAGGGAGGTCCTTCTTCCCTTCCATCTGACCCTAGTCTATCAGTTCTCATCAGGACTGGCTTCTTTGTCTTCCTCTGAGGACTGGTAAGGCTGCTTCCCCCTCAGGTGGAGGTGGCTTTTTAAAAAGCATAAAATTTGCCAGTTTGAGAAATTCTACGTAACCATTTGGTACTGTTAAGTACATTCACAGTACTGAACTTTTTCAGTTTATGTCCAAAACTATATTTTTTTCTTTCATCATTTTCCCCTGTTTGGGAAACCACAGTTCTACTTCTGTTTCTATGAATTTGCCTACCTTGGTTTTAGAGACAGGATTTTGCTAGTAGCCCAGGATGGCTTTTACATTTACTTCGGTGCTCCTGCCTCAGCCTCCTAAGTGCTTGGATTACAGTAGTGTGATACTGTTTCTAGCTACTTTAGATTCCTCACATACATAGAATCATAAGGTATTTATATCCATAGTAGTCCTGTGGAGCTTATCTGTATTGTAGCGTGGAACATGATTTCTTCCTTTCCGTGGGCAACTTGATTTCATTGTTTATTTATTCATCTGCCAGTCACACCATTCACACTAATGTGAATGATTGATTGACAGGATCTAACATAGAAAACAAGTGTTTTTTTTTCCTTTCTTTTCTTTTAGTATTTTTTTATTTGTAGTACAATAAAATTAATTTTTAATAAAAAATAAAAAATTTTAAACTATCAATGCCAAAGATCAAACTGAGGGCTTTCTTTGCACATGCTAGTCAGTGCAAAACTGTATCACCAGTTCCTTTTCTCTCTGTTTCATTCCCTAAATCTAGTCCATAGGAAACACACTTGATTTAGATACATATTACATCCGGCACCTGACTGCTTCTCATCTTGCTTATTACTGTCACCGTTCCCCTGTCACCATCGACTCCTTTTGAATGATCACCCTGGTCTCCCAACCGGGACTTTCTGCCTGGACCTTTGCATGGTGATAAATTGAACCAATAGTCTGGCACTCCTCCTCTACCTAAAACCCAGTTGGCTGCCATCACTCAGAGGGGAAGACCTGAAGTTTTTCCTTTGGCTTGTAACCGAAACTACATCCAAAGCATCCATCCCTGTAACTTCACTCACCTGCCTTAAGAACAGCACCGTTTTTCCTGCTTCAGGGTCTCTGCTCTTGACGTGCCCTCAACCTGAGGGGCTGTGTTCATGGACATCGTTTGACTCATACCTTCTTGCAGTTCAAGTGCTGCTGATTTGTAACCTCTCAAAAGTGTTCCCCATCCCATTCTCCGACAAGACAATCCCTGTGAGCTACTTCTAGCTCCTCTGCTTTCTTGGTGTGTAAGCACTTGCTCTCCTCAAAGAAAGCAGACTGTTTTTATTTGTTTGACTTTACTAGCTGTCTCCCCTGAGAAAATGTAAGCCAGACGAATGTAGAAATTCTACCTCAGCATTTGAAAGATGGCCTGCTCAGTAAGTATTTGTGGAATAAGTAAATAAAAGAATATTATATATGTGCTCTTTTATCTGAACAGCTTTTGGCATGGTGACAGAGACACTATGTGTGGGATACCCAGTAGGGGTGATTTTTCAAGGAAAACACCTTTACCTGGGCTCCATTTTGTACTGGTTTCTATAGCTTCTTGAGTTCTGGGCCATTGTCAAGAGCTTGGAGCAGGAAAGTAGAGATGCCTCGTCTACCTGAAAACAATTCCGACAACTGTCTGTCTTGGTCCTCTTGGCCCGAAATCACCTTCCCTCACGGAGTCTTGGCTGCTTGTTATTACCTGCAATTCCATGTCCTTTTGTAATGTGAGTGCAGTGCTTCTTTTGTCTACAGACTGTCTGTTGGAAGTGAGCATCATAGTGCAAAGCCAGAAATTCCTCCTGCAGGGGATGGTCCATTGACAAGCCTGTGGATTAGACAATGGAATTTCCTTTTACTCTCCTTTTTAAAGACACCCAAATATAAAACCACAAACAATGGGCTTTTCTTTCCAGTTTGTTATGGATATTTCTGGCATCCTCCCACCTTCTGTTCTGAACTTTGGGGGCTCTGGGATTAGAATCATCTATAACTGCATTGTTTTCTCATGGCTAGGTTTATGGCAAAGTTATGCCGATGGAGACATTCATTTAATTATAAGTACTTTTACATGGTTGTGAGCACAGTTCCTTTGCCTTCCATGGCTTTCAATGCTAAGGAAGCCTGAGGCTGATGCCTTAGTCACAGAGACCATGTCATAGGACTGGAACATCATCTTTGCCTATTCTTGCTTCCTCTCAGCATGGAGCTATTTCTGTGTCACTAGTCTGGTAGTCCTGATGCTTAAAACAGAACTGCATGTTGTTAGGGTCTTGATAGGTAACCAGGGGCCTACTGATTGCAAGAGACCCAAAGATGGCTGGACATCAGAGTCAGAGGATATTCCTAGGGTACCAGTGTCATTTAACTTCTTAGTCTGGGGATTATTTGCATAAATGCGTTTTCTTTGAAAATCAATGTTCTGTACTTAACAGTGTATATACTTTATATGCCTCAGTTCTTTTCCTATTAAAATAATACTGTGTAATTATTGTGTGTTTGTATGTGGTGTGTGTGGAAATGTGTTTGCCACAGCGTACATTTGGAGGTTAGTGCTCAAGTGTACAAGTTTGTGGGGTTGGTTATTTCTTTCCTACTTTCTGTGGGTTCTGGAGATCAAACCCGGGGTGCCACGATGGCTTGCATGGAAAAGCCCTTTACTCACTGAGCCATCTCACTAGCCTCTTCCTCCTTCTTTTTGAGATGGGGCCCTTATTGTGTAGGTCAGGCCAGCCTTGAGCTTGAAAACCCCTTGCCTTATCCTCCTAAATGCTTAGATCAGAGGCTTGTACCCCCACACCCGATTAAAGAAGATTTCATAAGAAAACAAGCCAACCATAGTACATGCTTAGAAGATCTCCTTCTGCTGGAGAGAATCAAAGAGACAATCATAGACTTAGACTAATGCAAGAATTAGCATATTATAGGAAGGCAAATTGATGGGATCAAACTCATCTTTTGAGAGAGAATTGAGAGAAGTCAGAGAAGATTTAAATAGGATTTATCTATTCAGCACCTTTTCTTGGCTGCTTCTGTAGAAGGATTAGGATGAAGAAACCAGAATAAGCAGGTTAGATTCTAGAGCTGTAATAGTATGTGTGAAAGATAAAATATTATTGCCTGAAAAGCATATAAACAATTCCTTGCCTTCAGGCAATATATTGGTTGTCCTCTTCCCAGACGTCACTGTTATCATACATGGCTCAGTGAATGCACGGATAATTGAAACCAGGAGTGGGTATCTGGAGTAGAATGTCTGCACCTTTGGGCATATGACAAGGAATGGCGTAGCTGGGACCTATGGTAGGTTTATTTTTAGATTATTTATCATTCTCCATATTGATTGAATTTGAGAGAGAAAGAGAGAAAGGGGTGTGTGTGAACGTGGGAGATGATGGAGAGAGGAAAGGGGAAGGGAAATGATCTAATTTTATTTTTATTTAAAAATTTCAAAAAGGTAAATAAAATCTATTGCCAGGGTCTCAGTCTAAAACAACAACAATAAAAACAGTGGAGAAATGTTTGGAGAAGACATCTCAGCGTTCACCTGCATGGGGGAGCCATACCTGCACGCACTTGTGTAGATGACACACAGAGTAATGGTTGGGTGTGTAGTCTGATGAGTCTCAGAATGGTCCAGTTGCTTCCTTTTCATCTTGATGCACTAGCAACCGGCAAATAGCTGTCATTTAGAAAAGGACACGGAGACTCCTCGAGCCAAAGAAAAGTATCTTGCTGAGGGGTTAGCAGAGGTTTGGCTACAATTCAGAGATATCTTCGGTTCACTTGTTGGTTTGTTTCTTGAGACAGGGTTTTGCTATATAGCCCATGGTGGTTAAGTCTTTCTGCCTCAGGCTTCTCAGTACTGGGATTGCAGGTGTGGGCCATCATGCTCAGCTTCAGAACTCCTTGATGGGAAATAATTTCAGTTATTTGTTCTTCAAGTGCTTTTTAAGCATGTAGCTCCTATGAGCTTAGCTCTGGGCTAGGCCCTGGAATGCTGTTACAGCAAGGATCCCTTCTCTGTTAGATCCACCCTTGGCTTCCCTCATGGAGTTCATAATCAAATGAAGCAGTAATGGAACTATCACAGGGATTTCTGTTGTGGTAAGTGGTGTTCGCAAGATGCTGGCTAAATGTGACAGCAGCTTGGCTAATTGGGAAACAAGGTTTATGTCCCACAGCTGCCTCCTTGCTTAGAGTATTATTGAAATGAGGAGCTGAGGCCATTTAGCTCTCAATCTGTACATTAAAGTAAGGTTGCTCACTTGAATCCAGAGCTTGACACTATGGCTAGTTCAGACAGAGGACTCACTCCAAGCATCCCTTGCCTTTGCCTCTCAGCACTAGGTCACAGGCGGTCATGCCCGCCCGGCCTATAGGTGGGGGCTGGAAATCTGAACTCTAGTCCTCATGTCTTCCCAGTAAGTGCTTACTCACAAAGCACCTCCTCAGCCCCACTCCAGTCTTCTTACAGTAGTAATTAACACTATGCTGGCTCCGAAACTCAGAGGGTGGTAACCTTTTCATCTGAAGCTCATACAAAAAAACAGTGACAGTCAAATTATATATCTTACAAATATCTTGAAATATTAGCCCTTCCGACTCATAATTTGTTTACGGCATGTAGAATGAGAAAAATTATTATTTTCACATTGCTCTAATGCTTGACAGCTCTTGGGCTTTGTCAAGGCGCTGAAGTGAACACGTTGAGTTTTTGTGTAGGTGTGTTGCCTTTTACAAAAATTGTTTGATGTGGGTTTAAATTTTTTAATTATGTAAGATTTTATAGAAAACAACTTTTTAAGGTTTTTCTTTTGATTTCCAGAGTGATTTTTTGTTGTTGTTTTTTGAGTGACAGTATCGAAGAATGCAGCGACGTTGGAGCCAACAGTTCAGTTTCAGCCCTTTTAATTATTTTCCCACCTTTGTGGAATGGACCCTGTGGTGATTAATACTATCACCTCCACAGGTTCTGACATCCCAGGAAGGACGAACTTCTAGGCCTGTCTGTGTAGTTTCGAGATGAGGTTAGTTGGTGCAGGAAGACCCATTGTGAACGCACGTTGCATCATCCCAAGGCACAGACCTCACACTACAAAATGAGAAAGTAAGCTGGGCCCTAGCATTCTTTTAGCCCTGCTTCCTCAACTGTAGAAGCAGTCGCTCGCCATCCTTGGTGGGATAGGCTGCACCCTCCTGAACTGTGCTCACCTGAGGAGGTCCGTCAGGTAACAGGAGTGCAAACTTAGTTTCTAGTCCAGGTTTTCTTGCCAGTGAGAACTGTGGTGTTTGAGATGTCTTCAGAGCTAAGAAAGGCACAAGTACTTTTCCTGCCTAATGTACCCGCATTCAGTGGTGAGGGTCTTTAGTGTTTGAGTCTTCTTTGCTAACGGAGCCATGAGTGCCATGATCTCCCAGTAAACATTTGTACATGGGATAGAAGCATTGAAACGTTCCTGTGACTGCCATGATAAAATGGGTAGAGTTCCTGTCCTGGCTAGTATTTTGTTGACTTCACACAAATCTTGACATAGCTGGGAAGATTAGCATGACAAAATGTCATCATGAGATTGGCCTGTAGCTAAGCCTGTAGGGTATTGTCTTGATTGGTGTGGCAGGCGGTCCTGGACAGTATGAGGAAGCAAGCTAAACTGGCCACGAGGAGCAAGCTTGTAAGCAGTACTACTCCTCTATGGCTTCGGCATCAGTTCCTATTCCAGGTTCCTACCTTGAGTTCCTGCCCTGCCTTTTCCTGAATGATGGGCTACAAAGCTGTATGCTGAAATAAAACCTTTCCCACGTTGTTTTGGTTTTATCCCAGCAACAACAGGAACCCTAAGAAGTTCCCAAGAACAAGCGTTACAGATGACTAGATCTCAGAAGGTTTGTCGTGCCAAAGGTTTTCTGTGTCTCTTAGATTTTACCTGTCAGAGCACCCAGTCTTTTTGTAACCCTATGCTAAAAGCCATTTCTAAATGTGAACTTGTGCAGGACCGTCAAAAGAATAGTATGCAAGCCATTTTTGATCTCTTTAGGTCATGAAAATGTCAAAGTAAAATAAAGGAAAAAGTATTGGCTCACATGAAGTACTGGTTTCAGCCTATTGCAACGTTATGTGTAGTTCCATGTAGTCAGCCCTGTGAGTGACTCTGTGGCCATTGTTGTCTGGAACATTCAGACTCAAGTGCAGTAGCTTTGAGAGCACTGGGAGGCGTGGTGGGGTCAGATTGCTGGGGCTTAGTTTCTGGCTGTGTGATACTTTAAAATTCCTTAAGTTCCTGCAGCCTCAGATCTTGCTGAAGGATGTTTGTTTTGATAATTAAATGAGACGGTACTGTGAAGTACATACATAGCTCATAAAACATTACAACAAATCAATTAAAATATGAGTAGGTACTTTTTAGCTTTGTAATTATTAGTTATATAATGATAATACTTTACCAATGTCAGTACATTTATAAATAGAGCTGTATCTTAGTAGCCACAGGGGATTAATTCTAGGACCCCCTGGAGATAGCAAAATCAGCCATTACTCAAAGCTTTATATAAAATGGTATAGTATTTTCATATAAACTAGGCATAGTATCCTGTATACTTTAATCATCTTGAATTTATTTGTGAGACCTAATACCACATCAATGCTAAGCATTAGTGATCCAATTTAGAGAACAATAAGAAAAATACATTTACATGTTCATTATAAGCACAATTTTTTTTCCACTGGTTGTTTTTGCTAATGTTTGCTTTGTGCATATGAAACCCCTGGGTACAGAGGGCTGACTGCACTTGTTATTATTTATTAGCCAGCTTATTATATGTATAACATATATGTTGGATACCACCAAACTTAAGGATAATAGAATAGAGGAAGGATCATATGGATTATGTAATAGCATAGAGCTGACTTCATGGAAAATTATTTCTCCTTCCAGGAGAACTAGCTATACCATTGCTGGTTGCTGCCTTGGGTGTGCTTAGAGGATAGACATTTGGACAAGTCGTTAATTGAGCATGTCTGTCTTTGGTGGCTTTCTTTTTAAGTTGGTTACTGATCTCTTTGTGGGAAAGTTCACATTAGATGGTGGGTTGAGCTTGAGTTATTTAATATGAGAGGATCTGCAGTGGCCATTCCCAGGTGGGACATTGTGCTTTCCCTCTTTCCAGTAATGTGTGAAAGGAGATTGGGCATAGCCTTTACGGGGATTGCCCCCACTGTTTTATTAAGCACCCCTACTTCTCTGCAGATTGTTATAAAT
Organism: Meriones unguiculatus; assembly: GCF_030254825.1. Lineage (NCBI taxonomy): Eukaryota > Metazoa > Chordata > Mammalia > Rodentia > Muridae > Meriones > Meriones unguiculatus. The sequence continues at coordinate 99,368,965 of NC_083353.1, forward strand.
CAACGCAAGATCATTAAGCTATACAGAATGATATGCCTAGATTATGTGGGGTTGGACAGTTAGTATTTAAATTGCCTTCAATTTTCCTGATCAGTATATTTTATAGTTGTTCTGATAGAGACTATTAGCATTATTACACATTCAGGGATGAAGAGGAAAGTTAAGCATTAGATTAAACAAGAAGCTGGTCAATTGTTCAGATAAGCATTATTTCTAGCTTTGTCTGTTAGTTGTTTCTGTTACAAAAGAGATGGAGCTGAGAAGCCCACAGCCTTCATAGTAAGAATTACTGAGCCAGGTACTTCAATTAGCAGAGTTGTCTAATCTCCTCCTATCAGTGGCCTGAGAACAAATGTGACTGGGCGATTCTGGGGAGGTGACAGCCAGCTCCATGGAGTCATTGCTGATCCACAGGTGCTTTCCTCACAACTCTCCTTGTTCCCCTTCCCTTTGCATGTCGGGTGGGCCAGGGTGGGGAACTCATCATGGCCTCTCTCTGGATAGGTTGTAGAGGCTGAACTGAGCATGTACAGTCATTGCATGGAGTTGCCTTCCACTGAAAAGAGGGATTGAGTGGACATAGAGAAACCAGGAGTGGTTTGCTTGTGGGTGGATTCTCCTCACTATGGGAAGCATCAGGGAAAAGGAATGAAGGTTTCCACCTCCAGCCAGCAAACACCATTTCCTATGAACAGCAAGCACTTTGTTAACTGCCAGAACAGCTTGAATCAAACTGTCTCCCTCTGGATTACATAACTCATAGGATTTAACTGTGACGACCCTGGTGTGTAAAGCAGTCTATGTTTCAGTGTAAACCACTCAAAGTTCCAGAAGGAGAAAATAACCACCTGTGTCAGGTAGACGAATTTTCCAAGTAATTCTCCGGAGAACCTTTGGAAGGGGCTCAAGCAACCCTGACACCTTGGAGACTGCTTTTGTGGGTGCAGCTAGAGTCAGGTTAGCAGGCCAGTGCCAAAGGCAACAACTGCAGTCACAAGAGTCCCCAAGGTCGAGTCCAAAGTGGAACCCTCGAATGGATGAAGCCCATATTCCATGGTGCTGCGTTTGTTATACCTGAGCTGTGCTCTCTTTAGGATTCCTAACTCCTGGCCTCTGTACTGGAGGCTTCTAGACAAGCGTAGTGTATGCTGTTTCTTGTACTTGTGTTTAGATTGCTTGCCATGTTCTACATAAAGACTCTTTTAGAAAAATGTGAGATGATAGTGGTAATCTATATTGGGACCATCTCAATTCAGTATTAAATAAGTCTGGGACAACAAGCAACGCCCACCCCATTACAAGTTTTATATGAAGCAAACATCTATTTTTGCTTTGTGCAGACTCCACAGTATGAAGCGCTAAAAATAAGCAAATGCTCAGAAATCATTTGCGATGCAAAAATGACTGTGGGGGGAAACCATGTTGTTTTCTGCCCTGGATATAGCTAAATCTTATAGGGCAGAAATTGTGCCCTAGAACTGTGTTTGCTAGGTCATTTCCAGGCTTTTCTAGGTTGGAGGGGCCCAGACTGCTCCCTGTGGACTTGAAATGTCATCTTGCCAGCACAAGCTGTTAACACAAAAACAATTTTCTTCGTATTTCTTGTTACCTAAAAGAAATCCACCTGGATCTTAGCTTTTGAAGGGTTTTTTGTTTGTTTGTTTTGTTTTTTAAATAGGATAGTGACTAGATGGAATACATAAACCATAGGTCAGAGTCACTGAGCGACAGGATCATTAGTGGTTTTAGTCTTTATTTTTAAAAAATAATTAATTTTTTTAATGTGCATTAGTGTGAAGGTGTCAGATGCCTTAGAATTGGCTTTACAGATAGTTGTGAGCTGCCATATGGGTACTGGGACTTGAACCCAGGTCCTTTGGAAGAACAGACAGTGCTCTTAACTACTGAGCCATCTCTCCAGCCCCCTCATTAGGGGTTATAAAGGGCTCAGCTTATTTCCCGATTCTGACAGCATTTCTTAAGCTTGTGCTATACACCAGGACTGAAAAGATCCAGTCTGGCCTTAATGCAGTGACAAGTACTGAACCATTAATTCAGATGAAGTGTACTTCACACAGTCACACAATTGGCCTCAGTGACCAACCTCTGAACCTAGAGATTGGACACCTCTTGCTTTTACCAAGCATCCTATTCTACCCCCGGTAAACAAGGTTTCAGATCTAGAAATGTTGAAACATGCCAAGGAAATGGTTGTTGTTTTACAGCCTAAAAGCCGGGTTGCTGCTGAGAGTGAGACACCTCCCACCTCCCTCGGTGTGGCCCAGGTGAGCCAGCTGACCCAGTTCTGAGTGGATTTAGGAGAGAGGTGGTCACTTCCTCCTCTCCCTCCAGCCTGTGCATCTTAGCTTCTTCCACCTTAGCACAGGGTGAAGATGCACCGTAGCCTTGGGTGCCTCTCTATGCTGCTGCTGAGGTAGGCACAGCTGACAAGGTGACATACTGTTTTCTGAGCACTTAACCCTATACAAAACCTTCTTTCTGGCTGTAATGCTTTCTTACCATCTGTTACATTTTCCAATGAGCTGGTTTGCTTTTAGAAATCTACGTGGCTCAAGGAAAGGGGAAGCGGTACTAGGTTTTCCAGAAAAATCTATGGAATGTGTTCTTCTCCCAGCTGTCTATATGTGTCTATCTTCTCCTGTCATATGCCCACGCTCTGGCTTGGTGACATTTCTGAAAACCCACGGGAGACAGTGGCAAAATCTAAACTTGAACCTATATAGAGATTTGTTTTGTTTTGTTTTTCTCCCACAGCCAACCTTTTATTACTGCAATAGCAATCTTTCCCTCTGGTATTTATTTAAAAATTTCTCAGCATATAAAAGGCTCTTGGCATATGGGTGGAGGAAAATATATTTTAAAGAACCAAGTCATTTCTTCTGTAAGGAGATTTCCTAAAACATGAAATATGGACTTAATTTGGAAACCAAAATATATACAGTGAAATGCTTACATAAAATCAGTCATGTGAATTCTTTTACTTTGAAAAATGGAAATTGATTGTGTAGGCTCATATGTAACACTGAGGTAATATCAAAGCTTTAGACTGTGAATTTGTACTTGGGGACTTGGGGGGAAAAAGTTAATTTTGAATTCTAGCACCAGCCTGTGCCACTTCGCACCGTTTTACAGAGTGTGCACAGCAGCATAGAATGTCTGAAGGTTCCCAGACCGAGCCTGTCCGGAGGCTGGCAACAGCGGATCCCGGCACATCTCAGGCTTTCACTGTGTTTTCACTTTTGTAGCTCTTAGCATTTTCTCTTCCTGTGCACAATCCAGGCAATCCAGGCTAGAGCCAGAGTGTGCGTCCCTGCATCCAGCTGGCTTCTCTGAGGAAGGGCCTCCTTGGCTTTTTGCTTTCATTTGCCTTATTTGGTCAGCAGTGGAGTTCGTTATTCCTGGAAAGGGCCTTTTCACTGTTTCAGGCACTATTTCCCTCCTTCATCTCCTTCTGAGGAGAACTAGAGCTTGCCTGAAGCTTGCTTGGTGTTTCTGGTTCTAATGGTTATCCTAATGGATTCTCCCTGGCTTCAGGGTAGGTGACGGTCAGGCCAGGCTAAGGAGATGTTTACCTATAATGTATATAGTTAAGTATAAACTTCCTTTTAAAAAAAATTAGGGGCTCCAGAGCATACTGGCTTCTCTCTCTCTCTCTCTCTCTCTCTCTCTCTCTCTCTCTCTCTCTCTCTCTCTTCAGAGCCCAAAATGAGTTTGTCATTTTGGTTTCCCAGGATCCTGCTGCCTACATTGCTTTTCCCCCAGTTATTCTTTCTGGCTCTGCTTTCTCTGCCTTTTAGAGGACTCCATATTATCCCTCTCAGGGGTAGATAATACGGATTCAGTAAAGATCCATATCCCCAGTTGTAATGAGAGCATGGCTAGTCATTCTCCTAATTATTGCTTCCAGCATAATCTTCACTCTTGCTGCTACCTCTACTCCCTCACCTGATGGGAATCTAAGACCCCTGACTTCCTTCTAAGACAGTCAAGCAGCATCACTTTAAAAACAATTAGACTGAGCACAAGAGAGATGAGAAAGTGTGGTTTATCTTAGAGGCTATGGTTATTTTGTGTTTTAGCCTAAAAAGGAAGTTTGTAGTATGTAGAATGAAAGTTAGCTCCCTCCTGAAAGGTGGAGATGACAAAGGGGTGTGATGGGGGGAGGGGAGAGGAAGTGAGGTTAATGGAATTAGTCCATGCTCCTGGTTTGGAGAGGAAAAAAAATATTTTAAATTTATTTATTTATTAAAAGAATTTGGTAATGGTTTGAGTGGGGCTGCCAACCTACACAAAGAATGTTTTTCCCTCCCATCTTTCATAGGCTGCGGCTCAGTGGCCGTGGGGATTGGTGAAACTCCGAACTCACTTTCGTTTTCTAGAACTTGTTGGTGAAGGCTTTTCTTTTCTTTTTTTTAAAGTTTGGCTGCATTTCTCTTCCAGCTCCTCCTGTCTCAGAATGACTTCCTGTTCTTCAGTCCCCTGTATTTCACTGCTGGAGTGTGTCAGGTCAAGGGAGCTAGTTAGCATCCTTATAACCCTGAAAGGCCAAGGGACAGGCAAAGGAGTAACATCTGGCAGCTTGCTTGGGTAGAGGGAGAGAAAGAAGGGAAGCCTGCCCGTGTTTGATACCGGGCTTACTCTGCGATCCACACCGTCAGAATGTATTACCCACCCACACATGCCGGGAGAGGCATGCTGGGGTGATCCACCTGTGGGATTGCGTGCTCTTGCCTGGTTTCCTGCCCCGGCAGTTATTTTAGCACCTGGAGACTCCATTTGCTCCTACCTGGTTCATGTATTTCTGTTTCCTGTTGAGAAAATAGTGAGCAACCTTGAGAAGATTCAAAGCAGCATTCTGGATGCTTCAGGATCAAGGCTGCCTGATGCTGAGCAAAGCATGTAAAACCAGCCGATTACCCGTCTCCAGGAATATGTGGGATGGTTTTGATTAGACTCTGCCCAGAGTCATCCTGCACTTGGGTGCCGCAAGTTCCTTTGTCTGTCTCACTTACTCCCTGTTCTGGTGCACAGAACTTTCTTCTCATGAGTAATGATGATTTCTGCTCCTGCTGACAGGTAGTGACACTCCGTGTTACCTGCTCTGCACTGAAAGCTCACCCATATGTAAATCTGCAAACATGCTCTCTCATGAGGGTAGTGCCGGCCCTCCCCCTGTTTTATTCTTCTAGAAACATAGGCCTAGAGAATTAGCATGCTGAGACCCACAGTTAGAAATATGAAACCTGGCTGCCAGACTTGGGAAGTGGCCTTGCCAGCTGCCTGCACCGCTGAGCTCTCGCAGGAGAAGCCACTGTCTGGTCCCCAGTGGCCTTGCATGCTTTCTCTTGATTAGTTTGATCTTCTGGTGCAAGGACTTCCTAGATGAAATGTATGCATTCTTTTGGTGATTGCTGATTCTTCCATAAAGTCACTGTTTATCTCTCTTTAGCACCAGGTTCTTTTTGTTTGTGTGTGTGTGTGCTTTGTGCACGCGTATGACAGTTGTGTGGACATGTGTATAATGCTTGTACATGCCAGCAGAAGTCAAGCTGTGGTGTCAATCCCCAAGAGCCATACTTGGTTACCTAAAGTTTTCTTTTCAAGAGGGAAATCTTTTACTTTCCCTGGAACTTACCAATTGAGTTGCCTAGCTTGGTTGACCAGCAAAGCCTCGGGATCTGCCTGTCTCTGTGTTGGGGTTATAAGCACATATTACCCACATGCCCTTTTTATGTGGTTCTGGGGATCCAACTTAAGTCCTCACGTTTATCTGATGCTTATTTACTGGTGGAACTATCACCCATGCCTGCCACAATCCCTTTTAAGCTTCCTTTGTTTTGTTACTTTCCTGTTTCTTTCTGACCAGTGTTCTCTGCTGCTTGGAACTGTTGGCTTCTCAGGGCCTCTTAGGTGTTGGTTGCTAGGACTTGCCTTGGAGATTATGATGTTGTTTCCTCATGTTCGATGGCTGCATTTGTGAATTGGGCTTGGGAATAATTTTTTAAAACCTTTCTCTGGAGATCATGATGATCAGCTGGCCTTGCCTGAAGTTGGTGTTTTACAAGTTAGGTGTAAAGGCTGTGGTGATGCCAAACAAATGCAGGTCACCACTTTTCTGTCTGACTTGCATTGGATCCAAAGGGTGACCATTTCTGCTAAGAAGTGACCAGGGATGTTGCCTCTGTAAGTCCTCATTTCTGCCCCTGAATAGAGGGCCTGAACTCACTGGTATCCTGGCTATTCATTATTTATTCTTTTATTTTATTTTACTCTCTTCAGTTCTTTTATGGAGCTGTCTCTTGTGGTTTTAATTTGTGACTGCAGCAACCATCTGGAAGCTTTGCTGCCACCAGAGTAAAATGAGAACAGGGAGAAACATGTACAGGGTATTGAAGGAGGAGCTGTTGCCATTTGGGCAGAACTTGCTAAAAAGGCAGGCATCCCTAATTGGTAGCTTAGCAGCTAATGGTTGTCACTGAAGGCTGTAAATCATGCTGCCTGGAGTCTTCTTGAAGACAGCTTCTAACTGCAGAGGTTTTTAACACCTTTCATCTGACTTTTTGTTAAATAGCCTGCTGGAGTCCAAAATAGAAGCTGTGTAGGGAGATTATCCTTAAGCAGATCTCAGCTGCCAAGACTGCTGTGGTAAAGTTATATTGCTCCCCACCTCCTGGCCTGAGATTGGCAGAGAAAAAATCACAAAATGGAAGGCTTGGGAGATGGTTCATGGGTTACAGTGCTTGCCATGCAAGTGTCGGGACATGTGTTTAAATCTCCAGAACCCAAACAGTGCAAGATTTGGTATCTCACATCTGAGATGGAGGCTGGGAACTCCCCAGGAGTCCATGTGCCAGCTAGAAATTCACAGTGGTAAACAGCTGAAAAGAGATTCTAACACAAGGTAGAAGGCGAGAACCAATACCTCTCTCTGTTGTCCTCTGACTTCCATGCGCCTACCTGCGTGTGCGTGCGTGCGCGCGCACACACACACACACACACACACACACACACTCATACGCTCATGCAGACACACACAAACATGCATCCACACACCCCTTAAAGATAAGCTCATTCAGGTGGACACTTGATGCTTGACTGTCCCCTTGAGCATCTCCATCCCTGATCCTCAGATTATGAATCACAGGATAAAAGAGTATTAGCTATGAAACAGATACATACCATATTTTCCTGCAACGTTAAGAGACAGCCTCAGGATCTCAGGTTTCTATTTGCTTCGTTACTCACCGTGACTAACATGTCTGACAGAGAAGAACAACTCAAGGGCACAGAGATGACCTTAGCTCATGGTTCTAGAAGGTTTCAAGTGTGAGCTGAAGGCAGAGTGGGGTAGCTCAATTCACGGCTGTGGGGGTATGTGGTAGAAGCTGCTGACAAGACAGTGGCTCAGGGAGCAGAGAGCTCAAAAGGAGCCAGGAGCCATGGATGATTGGCAGGAACTCTTCCTAGTAACCTACATCCAGCAGCTAGACCACCCCTCCCAAAGATTCTGCAGCCTCCCAAAGTCAACAGCACCAGCTGGGAAGCAAACATTCAAAACACGAGTCCATGGGGGACACTTCAGTTTGAAAAATGGTAACACTGACCCTAGAGTTAGCCACCATTATTAGGTTACCCCCTGAAGTGTGTGTATTTTAAGGCTATACAGTTTTTTTCCTTCCCCTTTTTGTGGTCCTTAAGATGAAACCTGGGGCCTTGTGCACTCTAGGCAAATGTTCTTCCTTGAGCCATATCCTCAACCCAGTCTTGGTTTCTTCCCCCCCCCTTTTTTTAATTAAATTTTTATTTTTTTAAATATTAGTTACGGTTCATTCGCTTTGTATCCCAGCTGTATCCCGCTCCCTCATTCCCTCCCAATCCCACCCTCCCTCCCTCATCTCCTCCCTGCCCCTCTCCAAGTCCACTGTTGGGGAGGTCCTCCTCCTCTTCCATCTGATCCTAGCTTATCAGTTATTTTCAGGACTGGCTGCATTCAGGACACTTGATGCTTGACTGTCCCCTTGAGCATCTCCATCCCTGATCCTCAGATTATGAATCACAGGATAAAAGAGTGTTAGCTATGAAACAGACACATACCATATTTTCCTGCAACGTTAAGAGACAGCCTCAGGATCTCAGGTTTCTATTTGCTTCGTTACTCACCGTGACTAACATGTCTGACAGAGAAGAACATGTTCTCCTCTGTGGCCTAGCAAGGCTGCTCCCCCCATGTCTCTGACATGAACTCAGTCTTGGTTTCTAACCCGTATTCAGAGAAGGACGCCCTTTTATCCACAGGTCTCTACAGATGCCTTCTACACCCCCAGGTCTCCCTGCCTGGACTTCTCACCTCTACCTGTTGGCCTGGCCCAAGGCTTCGTTCTTGCTCTGTCTCTTCTCCATTCACACCCACTGTACAGCTGATCTTACTTCATCCTGGAGGTTAGATATGCAGATGACTAGCACATTGTTTTCTCCTGTCACCCTCCTGTGTATCCATCTTTCTGAGCTACAACTCCCCAGGAATAGTCTTTAGTGATAGAGTGATAGTGAGGTCTCACAGTGAAGCTCAATGGTAGAGGGCTTGCCTATCATGCTTGAGGTCCCAGCTTCCATCCCCAGCCCTGCAAAGTCACCAACTGGGAGTAGCATGAATGACTGCCGGTAGAATATCTTTCCCAGCTCTCTGTGTCTTCTCTGGCTGGACAAAGGGTGAACAAGGCTTTGTTGTCAGTCAGTTGTCACACTGGGCCTGTCCATGTATATTGATCGAGGGTGACGTTTTTATTATATTTTTCTCTTTAAGAAAAATATAAAGAGGAGAAAGAAAACAAAAACAACAGCAATAGACAAACAACAACAGAAATAACAAGCCTATGTCATTATCTTCCTAAAGCAGCATGTCTGCTTTTGGATTTCTAGGTCTTTGCCCTGCATTGTTTCTACTTTATTGCAGGCCTTGGGAGACTTTTTCATTTCACCTGGTCATTTTTTTTTTCTTCCTCAATCACACACAGCATTCACACTGTCACCAGACCACCTTTGTCAGAGGTTGTTATGGCTTGGATTTAGAGGGGAATTATTTAATGTGATGGCTTACTTGGGTTTGGTTAGAATTTTTATTTTATTTTTTTTTAAATTCTTCATCTGGAGCAGTGTCAGTTGAACAGTCAGATCTGACATAACCATCTTATATAATCAGACATTTCAAGGATGCAAATTGGAAAGCTTTTGCAGCTAGGTTTTAGAACTCTTTTTACTGTGCCTGCTTTGAGGCTTGGGCTTCCAGCTTCTGATCCTTTATTCTTGATACAGCCTATACAGGAGGTTAACTCAGAGCTGGGGTTCTGAAGGATTCTTGGACTTTTGAAAGAGGATGGTGAGCCTCATATCTATGTGTAATAACAAAATTTGGGCAAGTGCAAAAGACCAGCAATCTTTCTTTAAATTTTTAAAAATTTATTTTTTATTAATAAAGCTTTTTTATTTTATATCCCAGATGTAGCCACCTCCTTCGTCCCCTCCCAATCCCATCCTCCGTCTTTTATATCCTCACATACCCCTCCACAAGTCCACAGATGGGGAGGTCTTCCTTCCCTTCTTTCTGACCCTAGCCTATCAGATCTCATCAGGACTGGCTGTATTGTCTTCCTCTGTGGCCTGGTAAGACTGCTTCCCCCTCAGGGGAAGGTGATCAAAGAGCTAGCCACTGAGTTCATGTCAGAGACAGTTCCTGTCTGAGCTGCCATAGGGTACGTCTGTGCAAGGATTCTAGATTATCTCCACGCATGGTCCTTAGTTGGAGTATCAGTCTCAGAAAAGACCCCTTTGCCCAGATTTTTTGGTTCTGTTGTTCTCCTTGTAGAGCTCCTGTTCTCTCCTGGTCTTTCTATCTCCTCCTTCTTTCATAAGATTCCCTGCATTCTGCCCAAAGTTTGGCCATGAGTCTCAGTATCTGCTTTGATATCTGCTGGGTAGAGGCTCTCAGAGGCCCTCTGTGGTAGGCTCCTGTCTAATATCAAGAATGTATAAAGAACTCAAGAAGTTAAAAAGCAACAAATCAAGTAATCCAATTTAAAAATGGGGTACAAAACCAAACAGAGATTTCTCAGTAGAGGAATATCAAATGACAGAGAAGCAATTAAAGAAATGCTCACTGTCCTTAGTCATCAGGGAAATGCAAATCAAAACGACCCTGAGATTTTGCCTTACACCCATCAGAATGCCCAAGATAAAAAACTCAAGTGACAATACATGCTGGAGAGGATGTGGAGAAAGGGGAACCCTCCTCCATTGCTGGTCAGAATGTAAACTTATACAACCACTTTGGAAATCAATCTGGTGTTTTCTCAGATAATTAGGAATAGTGCTACCTCAACATCCAGCTATACTACTCCTTGGCATATATCCAAAATATGCTGAAGTGTACAACAAAGACATTTGCTCCTCCTGCTGTTTATAGCAGCTTTATTTGTAATAGCCAGAATCTGGCAACAACCCAGATGTCCCTCAATGGAGGAACGGATCCAGAAATTGTGGTACATTTACACAATGGAATACTACTCAGCTATTAAAAACAAGGAAATCACGATATTTGCAGGCAAATAGTGGGACCTAGAAAAGGTCTGAGTGAGGTATCCCAGAAGCAGAAAGGCACACGTGTTATATATCCACTTATAAGTGGATATTAGACATATAATATAGGATAAACATACTAAAATCTGTAAACCTAAAGAAGCTAAGGCAGAAGGATCCTGGATAAGATGGTCAATCCTCATAGCAATCTTATTATTATTATGTTTTAAAAGATGTACCACTGCAGCCTTCTGGTCATTCCTGAGAAGGCTGGCAGGTGATTGGGCCAGCTTCTGAGTATTCTAGATGTGAAACTCAGCCCCTTGCCCTTGGTGATGGTAAGGAGCCGAAGTGTACACCAAGCATTTTGCCAAAATTTGCTCATTACATATAAAATCTGTCCTCCTTGATCTACTGGAGAAATTGCTTCTGTTTAAGCAAAGAGGCTCTTGTTGCTTTTTTCTCATGGTCTTTTTTTATTAATCACGGTCTTTGACAGTACAAACAACCAAAAAGCCAACTCATATATGTTTGTTTACATAACTGGCTAGGGCAGGGTGGCTGTAGGGATGGTGCCTTGTTTTTTGGGGACTGAACTCTGCCCCCTTTCCATATTTCCTCTGCTTTCCTATGGGTGAGCCACTTCTGAGTCCAGTACCCTCTTTATGATATCTAAACCCTTGTCAGTAGCTCTGGTCATAAACTCTCTTTTACAGCTAGGCTGGAAGAAGGAGAAAGATAGTTTAGCTCTTCTGCTGGTCCAGTCCACTAACTATGGGGTCAAAGGCTTATAACACTAAAGTAAGGGATGTGTTCTGTCTCTGACTAATGCTGGCTTATGTAATTCCTTTAGAGTAGAGAAGTGCAGCAGCGTCACCCAGACACACAGACTCTGACAGAAGGCTAGTTCAGAAGAAATGGAGTGGTGATATTGGAAGACCCAGACATTACTCTTTCCTGGGCATACCCTGAACCGTAAGCTTCTTGTTAAGATCATTGGACAGAGTCTGTAGTTTGATAACTGAGGTGTCCTTTTTGCCAGAAGAGAACATGTTAACGTCAAGAGAACTACAACCCCTACACACACACACCCTTGCTTCTTTGACTCATAAAATGTTGGGTTGATTTCAGTTATTTTGATTGTTGTCTTGACCTGACCCTTGGTGGTCTGTCTGCTAACACCTTTTGGATCTACATGTGATATTTATTCACATAGCTTGTGAGCTTATACTTACCATTTCCTTCCTCTGAGTGGCTGTTCTACTTGCAAACACAAGGCTTAGACATGGTCACTTTGAGCCTTAAAACTTGACATTGCTATTTAGGTCACTTCATCCATTTTCAGAAACAGAATGTTTGACCCAAGAGATGTTAGGCAAAGTCTAGGTTGCATTTTACATTTTATTGAACACATGAAATTGAAAAGATGAACACAGCTCTACGGTTTATGTAGCTCAGTGGTAGGGCACTTACACAGCATGGGTATATCTCCGGATTCCATCATCAACACTGGAAAACAAAGCAGAACGGAATAAGCATACCAGTGGGGGTGGTGACAGATTTATTTTTCTTATAATTTTGAATTTGATTTTGAGATATCCATTGAGTAGTTATTTGTAAAGTTGAGATGCTACCTGGGGGAAAAAAAGACAGAAGGAGCCATAGAGCCCTTTAGATATATAAAATACTGTAAAACATGGTGGGGGCAGCTGTGTTCTATTATAATTCCATTGTAAGACATGACAAAAGCTCAGTAGATGCAAGTTGAGGGTAGAGAGGAAGCTGGAAAAGTGGGTTGAGAGGCTTTATTACCTTGAGGGACAGTTTTATGGGATTCAGAGCCTAGTGCTTAGCAATAAGAACCGTTGAGGATTTCTGGGTAAGAAAGGGAATGCTCAATCAACAGGTGTTTCAGAAAGCAAACTTTGGCAGCCTCCTGGGAGACTGGAGCCAGGGAGGCTCCTGGAAGGGTCCCTGTGGGAGTCAACAAGTGGGGGTTCAAAGCTCCCAGTGAGGCAGCAGGAAAGAAGGGGGTGGCCTTAAGCAGGAAGCAGTATCTCTGGGGCTTGCTCACCAGCTTTAGAAGATTTGAGGAGAAAAGGAAAATTAAAGATTATGTAAACAGCCTTTCCTGACTCCCAGAAAAGCGAAGGGTACCACTGGTAAAGGCTGATGTTTATCAAAATGACTGGATACCGCATGAGGCAGGGACAAGAAATGATTTGTTCCTGGTTCAAGGGGACAAGTCTATGAGACATACATGTCAGTCTTTCAGATCCAGCTGAGGTCTGAGCAGCTCTAGAGTTATTTACCAGGGACTGAAGCTCTAGTCTGAGTATAGATAGGATGGAGGTTAGAGCTGCAGAGCAAATGTCTTTGGCTCAGAGATGGCAGTTAAAATAAAAGTATAATCACAGCACAGATATTACTTGGCCTGGGATCCTATGGACTTTTTCCTGGCTCAGTGCTGCTTCAGCTGCCGAGGCCAAGCTCACCATGCACAGACCACCTTTGGTTTGGGGAGCCAGCTCTTCTTTTCACACCCTCACTGGCATCACTGGTAGAGAAGATTGAAAGAGCAGTGAAGCTTGGGCTTCAGGAGGCAGAAGAAGTATTGAGTTGTTATGGAGCTTGCTGAAATAATTTTCTGTAGACCCTTGCCTGAAACCTACCCTGGTAGCTTTTAATCCTCACACAACTTGCTTTCTTCACCTCCTTCCAGGTTTATCTGAGAAACATACTCTTAACAGATCAGTTGATGTCTTTGTTCCAAGACCCACTTTCAGGGACCATAATCCAATATAGCAGTTGATTTTTCTTTAGGTAAATGAAATCCAGCTGGGTCTCTTGACTCTGTCTTTCTGTCCCAGTGTGTGCCTGCCCTTGTGTTATCCCTTACTCACTGGGCCATCTCACTGGCTTTTGTTTGTTTTACAATCTAGCTCCATTATCTCAGTGATAAGGTGTTTGGATAGCAAGGAAAAGGAGGAGAATGGGCACTGAATAAGCAATATCCTGCCCACTACTAGTGTTTAAGGAGAAAGTGAGATGGTATTATGGAGGGGAGTAGGAGGGAGAGAAGTGTGCCAAGCGGTTGTGGATAACCATAATAGTTAATTTTCTGGATGAAATCCTTCCCCTACTCTTGCCATTCCCATGATGTATGCCGTGGGCTAGTTGATGAGCATCAGTTCACCTGTCTAAAAAGTGAGGCTGGTTATAGATAATGAGTATCACTACAGGGTAGTTAAGAGAATCCCTTAATGAAGCTCATCATAGTGCATTACAGTCAATATTGAACAGTTTACATATGAAGAATAGAATAATCGATTTACATGTGTTCATGTATGCATGTGTCTGTACATGTGTTGGTGGTTGGCAGTTGGTGCCCTTATCTGTCTTTCCCCATCTTATTTTTTGAGACAGTGTCTCATGACAACTTGGATCTCACCAATTGGCTAGACTGGCTGGCCAGCAGGCCTCTGGGGTCCTCCTCCCTCTGTCTCTCAGTACTAAGGGTAATAGGTACTCACTGCCATGCTTCACTATATATATTTTTGTAGATGCTGGGAATCCTAATTCAGGTATTCATGCTTGCACAGTAGGCACTTTATCCATTGAATCTTCTCTCTAGCCCTCAGCATTTTTTTTTCCTTTTAAATAAAAGAAAATAAGTGTCCCCTGAATTCTCTCTTTAGTATTTTTATTTTATTTGTATGGCTGTTTTGCCTGTATGTATGTCTTTGTCCTACATGTGTACTTGGTGCCTGGGAAAGTCAGAAGAGTGTATCAGAGCCCCTAGAACTGGAGTTATACGTGGTTTTGAGTCACCACGTGGATGCTCAATTGAGTGAGGGCCCTCTGCAAGAGCAGCCAGGGTTCTTAACCACTTCAGCCACAGGAATATTTTTAACAGCAGGGGGAAAAAATAACAGAGAAACAGCCTAAAAAGGAACAGCACAGCAGAGTGGAAGGTGGAAGGGGAATGCTGGAGTGGTGGGCCCTTCTCAGGAAGGTGATGGAAGTGTCAGATGCCACCAAGATGAGGAAGATGAGATGTGGAAAGTAAGCTGACTGCATCATTTAGATCCCTGGTGACTGTTGAGAGGGCACTGTAGGGTGCCGGGGTGGATGCTCTTAGGAACCTTCAAGGTCCAGTTATGACTGGTTTCCTGTATGAGGAAGTGTGCCTGTGTTTGTCTTTCTACCCGAGTGCCCCCATCTTGCTTTATACCTGCTCCAAAGCCAGTAACAGACCTGCTGATTTTTGAAGCTTTTACCATCCACCCGAGCAGCACTCACAGAGTGGAGATAAGCCGAAACTGGAGGCAAACCCTGCTGTGCACAGCTGTCCGTCTCAGAAAGCCAGCAGGCTGGATATAGTTGGTGTGTACATCTCAAGCAAGTGTTTGCAGTAAAACTGCATTGTGAGCCAAGAACAGAGAAAGAGTTCCCAAGGGTTCCCATGGAGAGGGTCTGCCATTAGAGTTGAAAGCTGAGTCCATGGACAAACAGGCACCCCCTTGGTATGAGTCGTTCTCTTTCTGCTTTTAAAGTATTAGTTCCTAATAATGTTTGTCATCTTTGATTCCCAAACTCAGACTTATTAGCAGAATGAAGCAGTAACCTGTTATCCTTGTAAAGTGATATTTATGCTTTGTTAATCCCCTGTTTATAGGGGCCTTGATTGGAACTCAGAGTTTATTTATGTTCCAAAGAGCCGAGCAACTGGTCATAGATGGGTTCTCTGTTTTCTGGAACAGGCCGTTAGCATATCAAGATGTATTAAACTGTCTAGTTGGGGGTTAACTGAATCTTTGCTAGGGTACACTTCTGTATGCCTGTTATGAAATCTTAGGAAGCTTCTTGTGATCAGAAATATTCCTTGGCAGTTGCTTACCCTGCCCATCTGTACACTTATTACCAACACAGCCTGCAGCTTCTCTATGCTAATTGTATAGAGTAGGATACAACCCACTCCTTGGACCAACTGGTCAGTGGCTGTAATTCACACTGAACTATGTCTACTTCTATAGGTGGGTAGGAGTAGGCTGGCTTTTAGAATCTGATTATCTCTGTGTGCTGATGTGTCACTGGGGCTTTGTGGCTAATGCATATTCAACAAGCTTGAGTTGGGACTGTAGACAGAACAGTAAGCGAGTAAATAAACTCAGTGAGGATGGAGAAAATGAGAAAGCAACTCTATGGCCAGTCTGAAGAGGTCCTCTTACTTCCAGCTGCTTGCTGCCATAGAGTGTTGCCAAACACTGGGTTGTTTGGCTTCTTTGCTTGTTAGCAAAAAGCTAGAGAGCTGGGTTTTAATGTGAAACAGCCCCGTTTCCAAATAGTGGCAATTAATACGAGTCTGTTTAAACCATCAAAGAGGCCAGATAGAATCTTGTGGGTGGGATTTAGACTGAAGTCCAACAGCAGTCAAATTTTACTTAAAATAATGCTTCCTGAAGTGAAACAGCTATTAGCTCATGTGTGCAGGGCAGTGAGAAGGATGTTTTGTGAAGCTTGGGGCCAGGGGGAAAGGTAGGCAATACAGACATCACTCACAGTGCAGTAGAATTGGACCAGGGATATATATATAAGAAGTGCTGTAGAGAGGGAAGACAAGTGTTACCGGTGTTCCCACGTTGGAACGCCCTGTCATCACTAAGGAAAGGGGCATTTGAGTTTGTTGGGCAAATGAGGCCTATGATAGGCAGCTTTCCAGCACTATAACAAAGTACTAGAGATAATTAACTTACAAAAGGCCACGATCAGTTGGCCTTTGGGCTTATGGCCAAGCAGTTCATAATGGTGGGGAGCTGGTAGATCATCACACTGCTTTATGTCATGATCCACGCAGGAAAAAGAAAGGTTCTAAGGACCCCATTCCAGTCTGTTCCAACTGACCTAAAGACTGCACAATAGATTCCACCTCTGTATGGTTCCATGGCATTTAGTAGCACTATTTGGGAGACAAGGCCCCAACACAACTGCTCGTGGGAGGCATTAAAGACCCAAAATCTAGGAGTGCTGTTCTAGGCATGAAGGATATGATGTAGAACTTGGACCAAACATGGGCTCTGGAAACTGTTCATAACCAGGCCTGGCTAGAATTTGAACATATGGCATCCTGGGAAGACCCATGTGTCATAAACTAACTTCCTTTCTCAATGTGGTGATTCCCAAAGGTGGTACAGACTTTTGAAATTTAGGGCTTAGTTTGAGGTCTTCCAGTCAATGAGGATATGTGCTTGAAGGGGATTGTGGGACCTTGGTGTGTGTCTCTCTCCTCTTCCTCTCTTCCCTCCTTCACCTCTGTTCCCAGATCCACAATCTCAGCCATGTGGTGGGTATGAGATTGGATAGGTTTTTCATGAAAATAAACCTTTGTTTTGATCACTTGACTCTCCCAGTTATTGTACAAGCACACTGTCTTGGGCTGTTGTCTGCTGATGTGATGGCTTACCACTAAGACGTTTATAAGAAGATTTTTATCTCACTCTTTTGGAAGTCCAAGACGTTGGCACCAGTTTTTGGCAAGAGCCTCTGTGCTGTGTCATAATGTAATAGAAGGGCAAGAAAGTGCACATGAGACAAAGAAAATTGTGGGCCTCAATCATTGCTTTTATTTGGAACTCAGGAGATAATGCCACACATCCATTTCCTTAGGACCTAATAACATTTTAAAAATTCCACCTCTTAGTGTCATCACAATGAGAATTAAATTTCCACATGAATTTTGGAGGAAGCTGTACAATTATCACAGAGGCCATTTGGGGAAGCGTGGACTGGCTCATTGAAGCCCCTCTAGCAGGAGTTCATGAAGAACTCCATCACTCTGTTCCTTCCTGTTTTGGGCTTTTTGAAAGAACAGTTTGAATCAGTTTCAGTTTTACTTTCAAAATTAAGAATATTTTTCTGGCCTTTGTTAATTATATGTGCATGTAAGTTGATAGTCTGTGGGCTGTTGAGGAATCGCAGTGTGGAGAGGATGATGCGATGTGTGGTATACTCAGGATATGGAGTCAGTGATGGAAGATGCAGTCCTTGGAGGAATGTCAAGGTTGTGTTCTAAGGGCTCGTGTCCGTGGCTGTGCTTCCCAGAGCGAGCCCCACTGAGCATCGTCGGCGTTCATAGCTCAGGAATGGAGAGGGAGAAACATAAGCACCGCTTAATTTTTTGGCTGTGTGGTGTACTATATGAAACCACACTGTAATTTTGTGGTCCTCACCAAAATGAATTTGTGTCAGCAGTTGTATTTACTCCTGGAGGATAACTTGGTCAGAGGTACTTCACCAAATATGGCATTGTGTCATTGCCTGCAAAATTCTTAGGGAACATTGGCCAAGAGGTATCAATGAGACTCAGTCTGAGGACCCATCTTCCTCTTCTTCTTGTCTCTGAAAAGCTAGATTTTAATGCCCAGGTATATCATTTCATATTAAACAGCACTTTGTCCATTTGTATTATTATATGATATATTCGCTTAATTTTAGAAAATTTTATGATTTAAAAAATACTTTCAGGTCTTCATAATTATATTTTTAGACTTGTCTGGTGAATTTCTAGCATTTTCTTCTTCTTGGTTCATAACTGAGCTACATGCCTCACACTTAGAATTTATTTATTTTTTTAGGATTTATTTTTTTAGAATTTATTTTTAGTGTTTTTAGAATTTAGTTTTTAGTAATTGAAGATTCACCTTTGCTATTATTGGTGGTGGTTGGGTGTTATATGCATTGGATAGATTCAAATCGTGTATTCTGGAAGTTAAGGGGAAGAAAACCTGTAATCTACGGCTAGCTGGTTTTTAGCAGAGATGCTAAAACAGTTACATGGGGAGGGGGTGTACAAATGCTACCAAGACAATTGGATTTCACACTTGAAGGAAGATAGGAGACCACTTCTCTGCCTCACAGCGCTCCTTAATTGCCTGCTGGTGTTTGTCTAGGGTTGGAGCCACTTGAAGTTTCCCCCTTCTACATTAGCTTGCCTATGGGCCTCATCCTCATTCAGGTCTCCTTTAGGCACCTGTGTTGGTGATATCTCATGACTATAGTTCTCTGACATTCTCAGGAGACACAGTCCACAGAAAGCTTCCCATCCCCTCTTCCCCCTTCTCTGCAGTGATCCCTGAGTGTCACATGCAGGAGTCATGGTGTAGACGTGTCGTTTGGTACTGGGCTCCACCACTGCTTTCTCATTGGCTGTGGTAATGGTTTGTGTCTGTTGCAAAGGGAAATGTATTTGATGGGTATGGAGAACTATACTTATCTGTGGGAATAAGGATAAATATTCAGAATATAGTTATGAACTATGTTGGTTTAGCAAACCTACCTCTTTCTAAAGTTAATTCAAAATGGACCAAATGCTTAAAGCATAAAACTCCCGTTGAAAATACAACTTTAATTCTTCATGGCTTTGGATAGGTAATGACAAAGCAAAACAAAAAGTAAACAAACAAAAAGTAAAGAGAAAGAAAGAAAAGTCGAGCTTATAAAAACTGAGCATCCTCAATTTAAAACACAACTAAGGGAGAAAATATAAATGAGTTTTTGGTTGGGAACTAGTGTTCACAGTACATGAAGAATGATCACAAGTTAGCATTAAATATAGGAGTAAAACAATTTGAAAACACAATTATCCAAAGAAACTTCATAATTAGTGGGAATTTGGAATGATATTCTGAATGATTACTCATTAGGAAAATGCACATCTAAACAGTAATGAGAGGTCAACAGGGTGGCTATTGTAAGAAAGATGGACAATAAAAAATGTTATAGGCTGGGGATACTGTTCAATGGCAGAATATTTGCTAAGTATGTACAAGACCCTGAGTTCAGTCCTCAGGAAGAACTGGGCATGATAGTACATGCCTGCAATCTTCCATCTTAGGAACATAGAGGCCATCCTTGGCCACTTAAACACTATTTAAAAGAAAACAAAACAAGGACTGCAGAAAAACAAGAAAGAAATGTTGGCAAGAATTTGGAGAAATTGTACTCATTGTATGACACTGGTTAGATTATTTAAAATTACGCAATGGCTTTGTGGAACAAATAGACAGTTCCTTAAAAGGTCAGATGTAGCCTTACCATGTGACCCATGAGTTGCACTTCTAGATATCTAACCAAAAGAGTGCATATTCATAGCAGCTTTATTAATAACGGCTAAATTATAGAGGTAACTCAGAGGTCTATAGCTTAATAAATGGAGAAGCAAAACACAATGGAATATTATTCATGCATAAGAAGGAAAGAAGTGCTGATATATGCTACATGATAATACCCATATTACTTATATATATCTATATATCACCCATGCTAATGAATAATGAACCTTGTCACAAAAGGCTGTATATGTTAAGTCTCTGTTTATGTAACATGTTCAGAATCCGTAAACTTTTAGAAAGTAGATTGCTAGTTGACTAATAGGGATGGATTTTCTTTTTACCCCCAAGGTAATACTACAAATGCTCTACAATTGGATGGTAGTGGTGGTGGTATTAGCTGAATTGTTTAAAAACTGCTAAACTGTATTGTGTATTTTGTTAGATTTGAATGAAATCTTAGTGAAAATGGCTGTGTGTAAAATGTTTAAGCTTACCTTTCATGCCACATACAAGGAGAATATCGGAAACGTATGAAGTAAAATAGTGAAGTATCTACTTTTGACTAAGAGAGAAGAAAGTGAAAAGAGAGGGGGGTGTAGAGGAAGGAAGATGAGGTCTGCTCTGGAAGTGAAATTTTCATTATGTCTGACTATGTGTTTCTTGTGGCACTTACATTGCAGGCATATGTGCTGATAGGGCACTTTGGAACAAAATAGACCAAAGGTGTATGCTTTGGGGTTTATAGAGTTATGGGGGTAGGGTGTCAAATAGACAGAATGGAATTCAGAATCTTTGTTGAAGCGCAGAAGGCACAAGTAGGTTTCTCAGAGAGCTGCTTATATATTTTCTTCGTTTGGGACCATATAGAGGTATATAATTTTCTTCTTTTCCTTGAGACAGAATGAGTCTTGTGTAGTCTTGCTGCCCTACAATGCAGCCGAAGTTGGCCTTGAGCATCTGATCATCTTTCTGGTACTGTCTGATGCAGGAATTGTAGGTGTGGACCGCCGGCAGGCAAGGGGATGTGGCCATGAGAGCATATGTGTAGGTTTGACAGGGGCTGTCTAGCTGTTTTGACAAGTGGAATAAAGAATCCCACTTGTTCTATGTTGGCAGCTGTTTGACTAAGCAAGGAGCGCCTACTTTCTCCAGATATGGGCTACACATGAAGGCACTGGTATGGGAGTCCTTATAGCTGTAAAGAAAGCTCTACAGTGGGTGGAGCCTATGGGTAGAAGGCTCAGGAGGGAGGGGTGCTTGGTATTGAAGAACAGATGTCTTTCTTCAGAACTGGGAATGCAGGGGAGGGACCTGTAAGCAATGCCAGGCTGATGGCCAAGATGCCTATGGAGGTGCCAGCAAGAGCAGATGGGCACTGTGAATCTTCAGATGGGTGGCCCTGTGAAGGACAGCACATCTTTTATGTAGTATTCCAGCTGGACTCTCACCACAAGGAAACATCAGATAAACTCATATGAAGCACATTCTCTATATTTTTTTAAGGTCTTGGTTGAAGAAAGACAAAAATTGGCCTTTGAAAGATTGTATTTAAGTGTGTTACTGATCCTCTGTTGGATCCTGAATTGGAGGTAGAAGAGAGTGCTTGGAGAGTACTGAGTCAAATGGCAAAATGGGAACATAAGCCATAGGTAACATAAACATATAGCATTCACACTAAATTTAGTGGAGCTGGTAGCTGTCTGGGAATACATATATTTTACATTAAATGTATGCTGTGATAAAGGCATGATTTATACAGCTTACTGCGAGATTCTGGACATAAGTTCATGTGTACATGCACTCATCTACTAATATGTGCATATATCTCTGTGTACTAGAGATCAAAGCTAGGGCCTCATATATGCTAAACAAATGTTCTACCACTATAACCTAACACTCATGCATGTGCACGCACACATACATACACAGGGAAAGAGAAAGAGAGAGAGAGAGAGAGGTGATGAAAGGTTGATCCTGGGTTTAGAATGCTGTTTACCTTGTAAACTTTCTGTAAGTTTCAGCTCTTTCCAAATAAAAATCTAGGAAGGTGTGTCTATGAGTGAAGAAGCCACCTTTCATTTCATAATTCCTAGGTGAAGCCAGCTTGACCCTCCAACCCTCCTTGTTCTTGTGGCCCAGTTTGTTCTATCGTACAGATGGAATCTGAGAGGAGGGAACACGGGGATGAAATTGGGACAACGAAGGGAAATACAAGGCCAGAAAGTGTGAGGGAGGCAGGTAGTAGCCTCTTAGCTTGAGACAGTCCTGGGAGCTTTGGTAGCTCATGGGAACAGAGACTATTAACGTCTGAGCTGGCTCCTCAGCAGCTCTTTCTGTCCCCAGAGGCACAAGTGAAGTTTAAAACAACAGTGGAAGATCAAAGTCAAGATGTTTTCTGATTGTATCATATATGTTTTTAACAGCTAAGACACTCATTCCTGTATGCCAGTTATAAGACAGTTCTAGAATAAAAGGGCCATTGATGTCTTAGAGGATGGAGTGATGGGCTCTACAGAGTAGGTTGCAGAACAGGAAAATCTTCCCTAGAGAGCTTGACTTTGAGGTGAGCTCAGAGTGTTGATGGATGAGGATAGTCCTTGAGGCAAAGTGTTACTGATGTGGATAAGGTGTTGCAGAATATAATTTCTACAAGAGGAGAGGGACAACTTGGTCAAGCCTCAGAAGGGTGATACCTGGAGCATACTTAGGAGTTGTAATGACATTCAAATCGCCAAAGTGGTGTATTCATGGAGGGGCCGCATTTTAAGGAAATGGAACAGGAGAGACAGATGGGTCAAATGAAGGCCTGATACACATGGCTAAAGTTCTTTCTGCAGTGGGTAATAGTGTTCAAGGCATCTCTTCATTTGCACTGACAAGCTGTTTAAGCTGTGCTTGGACTGGGAGAGCCACCATTGCTGGCAGTGGCTTAGTGACTTGTGTCTGTGGCAGCTGTTTTTCAGTGAGTCTTAGACCAGGATCTTGTCAGGAACGTCGGTGCTTGGGCTCCCCTGGGCCTACATCAGAGATGACATTTTAACAAGTTCCCCAAGCAAGCCATCTGCATGGTGCAACCTGAGAACTGCTGTTTTCAAAATCAGCTAACCTGTATGCTGCGTGTTTCTCAGTGTGCTGGGGCAAAGTCACCTGGAGAACTTATGAGAAACGAAGATTCCCAGGCCCTCTATGTCTATCTGGTTACCATCGACCGTGCAACGGGACATGTGATGTGAAATCCCAAAGGAGTTGCTCCTAATGGAATCCATCATGGAAAGATGGGTAGAAAATATTCTTCAGGACCCACCTTCCGATCGATGGGCCAGAGCACTGTGTTGCTTTGACAGCTCCCCCAGTAACTATCACATCCCTGTAGGATTTTTGACAGGGAGCCAGTTTTAGAACATGAATTACATCCATTAATTTGGGTTTCATGATACCTCTGAGGCATCATTCAGAAACTTCTAAAATACCTTTGGCCCCCGCTCTTGTATTCATGAGTCACCTTCTTCCTTTGATAACTTCAGTACATTGGTTCACAGAAGAGGTGAGGAGGAAAATTTAATTGTATAATTTCATCCCGTTGAGGACATTTACCCAACTCCTGGAGTCACTTTTAATTGTTATAAATAGAAGTGCAACTGACAGCTATCATTGCAAGCCCAAGGATGGTGCTTAGCACCTCTTACGGTCTGTTCTGTATTGCCTCATCAAAATGCCAGAGACTGGATAACTCACGAGGTAAAAGGTTTACTTGTCTCATGATTGTGGTGTCTGTGATGGCTCCATATCCTGTGCAGAAGTGGCACGTGAAGGGGCAAGAGAGCAAGGCTGGAGAGCGGCCAGACTCACGCTATCTGTAATAACCTTCCTTGGTGAACTAATTGAACTTACCAGACCTGATCCACTCTGCAGAGACAGCATTAAACTGTTCATTGAGTGGAGACCGGAGCCCTAGAGTAGCTACGCTTTTCATTGTTCTGACAAAATATCTGCCAAAAGCAGCTTAAAGAAGGAAAGGCTTGTTTTGTCTCATGGTTCAAGTTTACAGTCTATCACAATGGAGAAGGCATGGCATCAGGAGCATAAGGCATCAGGGCAGAGCCAGGAAGTGTACAGATGCGTGCTGGTGCTTAGCTCAAGTTCTCTGTTTTATTCAGCTGGAATCCAACCCGTGGGATGGTGCCACCCACATTGAAGGTAGGTCTTTTCCTTCCACAGTGAAACTTTTCTGGGAACACCCTCAAAGGCACATACACGGGCGTGTTTCCGTGGTGATCCTGAATCCGCTTGACAGTGAAGATTAACTGTCATAAGCCCCATTATCTTACCACAACCTTTACACTCTGGGGGATGAACCATCTCTAAAGCATGGCGGCCTCCTTTACTACAAAACAGCTCTCCCCAGTAAGGAATTACAAATGGTGACCTGTTCTTCTAAGCACGTTCATAAGTGTTAGAACCATGTATGAAATTTTCTTGAGACTGTGACTATGAGGAATTATCTGAGGCAGCACTGTACTGTACCTTTGGGGTGGGCACTCTTGAGAAGAGCAGAGTCTTGACTATCATTCTTGGCAGAGATTTTGAATTTTAAGAAAGCAGTTTAGTAGTGGGCTGTGTTGCCAGGATAAAAATATGTGTAAGCACACGAAACATAGGTCATGAAAGAAATTAAGAAAACAGTTTTCATCTTCAGGGCAGATGCTCTTGATGTCTGTAGAGTGAGCCCCAATGTAATAGTTCCTGTTTAGCTGGGCATAGGGGTCAGTGTTAGGGTGTTCACGGAGGTCAGGTTTTGATATGTGCAGATATAAAAAATGGTTCTGTGAAAAATGTCTATCTATATGTAGGGAAATGAAATTGGCTCTCTGTCTCTCAACCTTCAGTTCAAAGTGTATCAACAACCTTAATGTAACACCAGACACTCTAAAACTTAGAGGAAAAGGGAGGGGAACATGTGAAGTTATAAGTAGAGACAGAAGTTTAATCACAAGAAGATAATCACAAGAACTGACAAATGTGGTTACATGAAATTAAAAGGCTTTGGCACACTAGAAGAAACACTAGAGTCAGGAGACACACATACAGACTGTGAGAAAATCTTTGCCAACTGTACGTGTGACATATACAGTTGGGGAATAATACCTAGAATATATAACAAAGTAAAAAATTTAAATACCTGAAAAAATTATCGAGCCAATAAATGGGCAAATGAATCAAACAGACATCAAAGGAAGAAATACAAACAGTTAACAATTATATATATATATATATTAAAAAAACCCTCAACATTCTTAGCCATAAGGGAAAAATAGATTTAAACTATATTAAGATTCCACTTCACCCTGGTCAGAATGTCCATCAAGAAAACAAATGACAAATGTTGGTGAGGGTGTGGGGAGAAGGAACCCTCATTTACTGCTGCTGGGAATGTAACCTCTGGAGCAATCACTGTGGAAATCATTCTAGAGGTTCTTTCAAAAGCTAAAAATAGGACTACCCAGTGATTCAGCTCACGCCTGGGTGCAAACCTAAAGGTACCTAAGGCAGCACCTGACAGAGATACTTGGGGACATGTATTTTGATGTGCAAGTTACAGTGATACGACATGAAACTGGCATAAAGGCTCAGCATTAGATAAGCGGATGAGGAAAACATGGTGCACATACCAGTTAGAATGCAATACACCTGCAGGAAGATATATGGCTCTGGAGGTCATTTTGCTTAACAAAATTGTATTTTTCTCTTTATTAGAATCCACATTTAAGTCTGTTCTTCTGTCTGACATGAAAGGGGTGGCTTGGGAGAAGAAAAACTAAGTGAGATGGGGGAAAAGAAAGATGAAACAGATATGAACAAAGTACAGAGGTATGGTTGTCTTTAAATATCAAGGTGAGACTGATGACTTTGAGGAAGTAGCCCCACAGCCACCTGGTGGGAGCTGGCTGGGAGAGCCGGGATGTTCCAGATTAGGTTGCCGCCTCTCTAGTGGCAAGCAGGAAAGAAAGGAATAGAATGGCACACGTGGACCTTCTTGTCTCCCTGTGGAGAAATGAGTCAAACCCAGCTGTGGCGGTTCCACTCGGCTGGCCCCGTAGCCTTGTCCACAGGTGGCAGGGAAAAGTCAGTACTTTCCAGTTTCTAGCCAGTGGGCCAAGTCAAACACTCTGGCCCACTGTACAGATGAGTAAATGAGTAAATGAGGGCGTGTACCTGCAAAGCTTCTCGGAGGCCTTCTCTCAATGCCTCTTACGTCTTTGCCTGGGTTTGCTTCCCTGTGTTTCTTTGCTCCAAATATGCTAAGGCTTTCCATGATGCCTGCAACCGGCCAGGTTCTACTGACTTTGTATCCCCAGTGAGCAGATATTTAATACATGTTTGAGTGAAAGCCATCTATCATCACTGGAGCAGAAGCAGCCTATTTTCCTTTTGTGTAGTGGAACTTTCTGGTGAAAAAAGTACTTTTCCGGGAGACTGTGGGAATGACCAGCCTGGTAGCTTATATAACTCCTTTCATGCCAGTCGCCTTAAGCCTTCTGAAGGCCCTTTTGTGGCTATAACCTGCCATGGCTAGGGCTGTGGCTTTTGAAATAGCAGACCAATACAGTGAGATTTATTTGCTTTTGACTCTGAAAGGTGCTTAGGAAGTTCTATACGGCAAGAGTTTTCAACCCAAAGTCTACGGTGCTGTTTATATCACATATCTGACTTTTCTCTTTCTTCAACCCACCCCCACTGTCCATGTGTCTCCATGTGCCAGATTTTTTTTTTAATTGAATAGACCTGTCTCACATTTCTTTTCTTCTTTCACATGGAAGACATACCTCCTCTCATTCCCGTTGTGTTGAATTAGGACTTAAAAAACAAAAAACAAAAAAAACCAAAACCCTTTTTGAACTGAGTGAATTCTTTGGGTTTGGTTAAAAAGTATAAGCTTAAAAGTAAATTTAAAAGGTGATTTTTAGAACTTTATTTTTAGAACTGTATTTATTAGAACTTTTGCTTATATTTAGAACTGTAGATTGGGAGAACAGTGGCGTTAGAATCTTCATACATGTAGCACCTGCCTTCAACAGCCCTGCTTCGTTGCTCTTATTAATGGAAAGCCATTTCCAGGCACTGTATTATTTGGTTAGGAAGGACATCTTTAAATTTTTACCTTTTAATGTGGTGTAGCTGTTTGGGTAGAGTGGGCAACCCAGGAAAGCCTGCCTGTCTTCTGTTGCGGTCCCTGTGGGCCACTAGGTATTGGACCAGGAAAGCTGCATTGCTCGAGTGTCCTGTGTCCTGTGGGTGACACAGATGACTGAGACCATAGGGGAAGTTGGTGATGTCACCTCTCTCTTTTTCCTTCCTTTCCCCAGTCCCAACCCTGAATCCTAACCAAACAAAACATATTTTTCTAGTGATAGAAATCAAGACACTTTTGACCTTTTGCAGCAAAGGAGGCTTTGTTTTTCCTTCTTTCTTTTCCTTATCAGCAAGATCTTCCTTTCCATGAAACCATGAAAAATACTCATTATGTGAAGTTTTTTCATACATGTATGTGTATGTATTCATATACATCTTTTTATACATCTATATGCAAAGACATTATATATATCACTGGTTAAATTTTACCTACTTATTTCACTCCCATGCTTGAATATAGACAGAATTATTGGTTCCCCAAAATACATTTGAACTCTCCAAACACCACCCCGCTCCTCAACAAAGGTGACTGCTGTTTTGATAGTGTCATGAATTTCATATAAATAAGTTCATTCTGTATCAACAGACTCCTTTCTGTTGTCACTGCTTTGCCACCTTTTGCTCAAAATGAAATAACATTTGTGAAATTCATTCCTGCTGTTGTGTGTGACACTGGTTTGCTTTTTAGGGCAGCATGGCCTCCCAGCATCTCAGTGTAGCGTGACTGTGCCATTTGCCTGCCCACTGCATCATAGCAATGGTATTTAATTGACTCATCGCTCTGTGTTAGGGTTTGTTCAGAGGACTTTAAGTGAAGTTGATGATTTCATCTTGAAAGTTAACTTGTGATTTAGCCCTTGTAACTATTCCCTGTATCGGTAAGAAATTTAAATATATTGATAATTTTCCCGAAATCATGCAAAATATGTATGATAGAGCGACTACAGCCCTGAACATTTTAGGATGCACAGATCTGGATTTCCTGTTAGTTTCAGGACATTGGATGGAAGTTTCTATATGAATGTAGTGAGCTCTGCCATCTCCAAGGGATGATCTGTGCCAATGAAGGGAGACTGAAAGTCTGGGGAAATTTAGTTACCCAAAGACTGATCCGTGGCAGAGACAGGCCTGGAACCTGTCTCTGTGGGCCCCTGAACAGCAACAACAGTTGCCATTCTCTTTGGTATTGTTGAAAGCTTTGTGCTTAGTCCCATTGCCAGCAGAGTGAAAATATGTTTATCATTTACAAGTCACCTGGGACTCTTGATTACAAACAATAACAAGTTCCTAATGTTGGCTGAAAAGTAAGACTCTCGGCTAGCCTGCACACTCAGTGTAAAAGCTGGCGTCAAGAGTTTTGATGTTTTGCCAGGTTTGTGCTGAAATCTCTGTGGTAGGAGACACGGCCTTTGGTCCTGTGACTCCCTTCCCATCCTTTCTTGATGGGACTCTGTGCTGCCCCTGGTCATGTGATCTTGCTACATCAGCTGCCCTTTAATAGGATACTGTCCTTGCAGACATCTTCCTAGGTGTAGAAGCCAGGATACAGCATCTGACTGTACAAATGTAGGCAGTGCCTGTGTTTCGCTGGTAAGAGAAGACTTTTGATCCCTTTGGTCTTCTCTTGCTGTTTCAGCTGATTGGTAGCTGCCATTCTCTGGACCAGTGCTAAGCTAAATACAATAATCTTGCAAATTGGTAAATAAAAATTGAATCGCCTCAGCTAGAGGCCAGAAAAGAAGTTTTTTCTTGCACTTCCAGTTCCAGAAGATGTGTGAAAGATTCCTCCAAACACAGAAAAGGTGACAGAAGGCAGAAAACATCATGCTTGTGTGTGTGTCTTCTTGAGTTTTCTGTTTGGAGAAGGCATCTGGGTGTCTCAAACAGAAAAACAGTACCTCGTCCTTCTTCTCCTAATGACAATGTTTATGCATTTTGCAGACAGGTAATACCAGGTTTGCTTGGCACTCCCAATTGGAAAATGTCACTTAACTTCAAAAAGCTGCTGCCACAGCTTGGGAAATACTATTAGTATGCAGTAGACACAACAGTGTCTGAATGGCTTCCTCTTACAGTGACCTGGAGTTAATGACTCGCTCACTGAAAGGCATTTGTTGGACACAGGATTAGTTTTGTGAGCTGCTGTTTGAGGGTATCCTTTGATCCTGCATATCTTCTCACTGATCTGTTTGTTCTGTGCTTATTGAATACATGACCATCAGAACCAGTACAAAGATAAACCCATTCTAATTCATTCTAATCATGTAGTAAGTTCATGATTCTTAAGTTGGGATGATTCTTAAGTATGTGATACTTTATAGTTCTTTTTCATTGATACTTTGGTGGTAAGAAATTATCCTGGTGAGGACTGGATATCCCCCTTCTTCTGAAACTTATTCTGTTGGTTCTTATTCTTTTCAGAAAAAAAGGGAAGCTATGAATAATCAGCAGTTTTTTGTTTCTTATTTGTGACACACTAACGTACACTCATGCCCACACGTCCCCTTCGTGCTATATAGAAAAGTTGCATTTATGTATGTTGGATAAATGAAGACTTTTTTTTTTTTCATTTAAAAATTTTTGAGTATATGTGAGTACAGGGTTTGTCTGTGCCCTTGGAGTTCAGAAAGTTGATGCCAATTATCTCTCTCAATTGCTCTTTAATAAATTGTTGTTGTTGTTGCTGTTAAAACATAGTCTCTCACCAAACCAGGAACTTACCACTTTGGCAGCTCCAGAAATGGACCTAGTTCACCCTCCTGGCTCCCATGCCCTGCTCTAGGATTGCAGGCTTAGGCCGCTGTGCTTGGAGATTATATGGCTGCCACATGTCCAACTCAAGTCCTCATGCATGTGCCTCGGGCACTTCACCATTTCCCTAGCCTTGGAATGGAGAGCTTTGTTAACAGTGGTAGCTTGTTGGTTGCTTCTCTTGTTGGTCCTCTGGGGTCGTTTTATAGATTACAAATTCTAGAAGAGTCTATGTTTAATTGCTTGATCAGCCAGTGGATGGAGCACAAAGTGAATCAAATCAAGTTAACCTCAAATCCTTGTAATAGAAACTGTAGCGATATAGGGAGACCTCACTGTTTCTTCCAGGGCTCAGTCAAGCACCATGCTTTAGCTGCTTTGCCTCATAAGATCACTGATTGTG
Organism: Meriones unguiculatus; assembly: GCF_030254825.1. Lineage (NCBI taxonomy): Eukaryota > Metazoa > Chordata > Mammalia > Rodentia > Muridae > Meriones > Meriones unguiculatus. The sequence continues at coordinate 99,399,013 of NC_083353.1, forward strand.
AATGAGTGCAAGTGTGGAGTTGCTTCCTAGCTGAGGCAGCTGAGAGCCAGTGTGTGAGCTTGTTGAGCCTACAACATCTCCCACCCGTACACTTATAAGGTGGAATAAACTGCCAGGAATGAGTGAACAACGGAGCACCTTTTCCACCCTCTACAGGCACCTGCGACCATGTGCTCATACCTCCGCACAGATAGACATACACGAAACATGTCTTCTCCATCTTTGGGTAGAGTGTACCCTCCACCAGCTTGCTGACTGGAGACTTGGCTCTCAAGCCTTCTTGAATATTTAGGTCAGTCAGAATTCTATGTTGAGAATCATTATTAAGTCAATATTTTGAAGACACTGATGTGTTGGAACGGAGTCCTGGGGTAGTTAGTATGAAGTGTTTGGTGGTACTATTATTGTTGTTGTAATTATTATATTTTTAATGTTATGGTTTGAGAGTTAATGGTTCCTCCGCCCCTGCTAAAAGACTCAAGTGTTTTCTTCTTTTCCCCATTAGTCTAGAAAAAATTTCAACATATGTATAGATTCTAACCATATATAGGGATGAGTTTTTTTCCCAACCTAGAAAGTCTTCTCCAGTTCCAGGATGTTTTCTTCAATGATTTTCTACACTTTCAGTGTCTTGTTCTGAAATCCTTAGGTGTTAGAGCTGTGGGTTTTATCTGCTAGTTTATTTTCTCTTCTTCTTTTCTGTTTTTACTTTTAGAGAAAGTCTCTCAACCTAGTTTCCAAAACTTAACATTTAAAACTGTGTTATCATTGTATCTCAGGTTCCTCATTTTAAATTCCCTTTCTTTGTCACATAGTAAGGTGCCATGCATATTTAGGATGGTAATTTCCAGTCTTACCAGTGAGAATGTTGACTGTACTATAGTCTCTTTTCACCCATCCATTCTTTGCTTTCTCCCTGTTTCTTCAGTTTAGTTGCTTTTGTCAGTTGCCAAGTACTCTGAGTGGCATTGGGAGGTATTTCCTATGTCTGCTGTAGATGAGCTAGGAAAAGGGGAGCCCGAAGGAGCTAATTGAGTAGCTGGGAGATAGGGGAGGACATGAGTTGGGAGGGCTTATGAATGGTTGCGTTCACACATAAATTATCAAGCAGTAAGCCCCCTTTCTCATGAGAGACTCTAGGCAGGACATCTCTCTGGGGTGTTACTTGTCTTCTGAGAAGGAGCCTCATGTCTAAGGTCAGCATTCATTTCCAGTAAAGGATGAGACAGTAAATATTTTATTACCTTACTACTTCATTTATTTATTGTGAGTATGAAAGTCAGAGGAGAACTTGCAGGAGGCGATTCGCTCCTTCCTTGGCTTGTATGGCTAATGCCTTTACCCACTGAGTGATTTTGCCAGCCTTGAGAGTAGGAGATATTTTGAGCTTTGGAGCTCAATAGACAGGATATTACATAACAAGAGAACAAATGTTTTGTAAATATTTTTATTGGTGAGAGTCATTCATCTTCTCTATGGACACTGAAAGTTGAATTCGACATAATTTTATGTTACAAAATACCATGTGTTTTGTTTCCTCTTATGTGAAAATGTGAAACTCTTCTTAGCTTGTGAGCCATACACGGGTGGGCTGCCCTTAGTTGACCCAGGAATCCATGACTGGCATTTCCTGTTCCAGATTCTTACCTGAGAAGAAAGTCTCGGGTATGAGAGCCTGTACACTTCACCATCCCATTTGTACATTTGTATTTGCCCCCCTGATTTCTAGTTCTGTCTCTTAATCCTTTACAATAGTTGGTGTCTGGGAGCTTCAGAATCTCTGTGCCCACCCCCACCCGCCCAATAGATAAGCTTCCCTCCTCAAGAAAAGCCCTGGTTGTCCAGGCGACCTGTGTATGTTGGTGGTGGAGGTGGGTGGTGCGCATCAAGGTCTGATGGCCTTTTCTGTACATTTTCAGTCCGTCCTTCATGACAAGCCTCTGCCTAACCTGTACCTTGCTCCATGTCTGAGGCCTCCAGCTTCCCCCCGTCCCCCAGCCTTCCTGAAGGCTCACTCCCTTTGCTGCCTCTTGGTTTTTCCCCGCAGAAATACAGGCTTCACTGCACCTCATCTGTCAAGTTCTACCCTCCTACTCTTACCATCTTTACTTGTAACTTGGGAAGATGAATTTTGGTTTCATAGAAGATGGATTAAAATTTATTTTAAATGTTTCTCCATTCCCTTTTCCCCGCCCTCGGAGATGGGGAGTAAAGGGCTTTATGCTGTCTGTATGCAAGTCATTAATCAAGCTCAAGGTTTTGTAAATCTCAAATCATTACATTGTCTTGATGTCAATAGAGAGGCTTTGATGTCCCTAGTTCCCGAGGTAGCTGCAATGTATTTCTAATCTTCCTTGCCTTCTCCTTTTTTCCATCTTTCCTCTTCATGTCCTGACATCCTTAGGTGTTGTTTACTGGGTTCCACGTGCTGGTTGACCTGCTCATTACTCAGCATTTCCACTTGGATGTTTTATGAACATCCCAATTTTGGTATAGTGCGAATAAAATTGTTAATTTCGACTACTTCACCCCAAAACTTGTTCCTGCCTAGTCTTTGCTTTCTTGCTAGGCTCCATAGTGAGTAAGAACTCGCTCTTAAGAGACATGCCCAGTGCTGAAAGAGTGCATATTGCCCTTGCAGAGAAGTCAAGTTTTGTTCCTACCAGCCATATCTGGCTGCTCACAACCACCTATGACTCCTACTCTAGGAGATCTGATCCTCGCCTTGGCCTGCTCAGGCACTTGCATTCACACGTACATACCTACACACAGGCACACACAAGTACACGTAATGAAAACTAAAATAAACCTTAAAAAAAAAAAAGGAAACTCCCATATAATTGTAAGGCAGACCAAATTCTGTCTTTGCTTAAGGCTATCTGCAGCTTCTCAAGACCCAGAGGCCACCAACCCCAGGCCTCCAGTACTCTGCATTGTGTCGCGTGTGCTTGCTTCTAGAGCCACAGCTCTTATAACTTACTGTTGTCCCCTATATGTCAGCCTTTTGATTTCATTCCGAGTGTGTTGGATGTTAACGATGATATTGGTGATGATGACTGTGTGTGTGGTGTGTTACATGCTCTGAGTGTGTGGGTTCTCCTGGATCTGCTTTTGTTCACCTGGCCAAGCTGGGGTTATAGGCATGCCTATTTTAAGCGGTGTTGGCTTTAAATGCAGCTTCTAACTGAGGCCTTCATTCCTGCACGGCAAGTGGTCTTACCCACTGGACATCACTCCAAGCCCTCTCTATCCTGTTCTTCAAAGATCATAAGCATCATTTCCCTCTCTGCTCAGGGCCTTTGCATTTTTTTATGTTGTCTTCGAGGAATGCTGTTCCCCAGAGTGTCTGCTCCTGTACTAGTTACTATTCTCACTGTTGTGACAAAGTACCCCACAGGAGCAATTTCGGAAAGGAAGGATTTATTCTGACTCACGTTTGAGGCACTGTCCACCATAAGGGGAAGGTGAGGTGATGGGTAGGCTTGTTGCATCAGCAGTCAGGAATCAGAGAGAGATTACAATTTCCATCTATTGCCTTTTTTTTTTCAGTTTTATCCAGTCCAGGATCCCCACACATAGAACTCTGTCCTAGACATACCCAAGGCTCTGGCTCCTAGGTGATTCCACCAACTTAGCATTTGAGGTTGACCATCACACTCCCTTTCTGCCCTTCATGTCTGCCTTCGGGTGCCCTACGTGCTGGAGTCACTTTCCTAGTTGGGTGACTTTTGGGAAGCTCTGCTTCTCCATGCATCCTGATTGTGTCCAAAGGCAGATCTTGCCTCTGATTGTTGCCCAGTGGTACCATTCACACAGCAAAGGGTAACAGAAAAACTATTGAATTGCTAATCATTACATTTGAATTGCTTCATTTAATTTTCAAGCACTGTGAACTTGTTCCTTTGACTAGTTTGTCTCTGCCACTGATAGTGTTTTAGGATACTGCGACGTCTAGTTCTATTTTCAGGACCCAGTACCTGCTCAGAGCAAGCACTTCACTAAATAGTAATTAATTTTGTGAGTAGACGTCTAGAAGCAGAGAGCTGGAAGTGTCTTCAGACGACCCCTCAGCTGTTTTTTCTGGAGCCCAGGATCATAACACATTTGGATTACTGATCCAGCGCCTTCTTTGAGCAGCTGCTCTATCCCTAGTCCCCTGCCCTTAGGGACCTAGCCATGAGGGTGGAAGGGTGGTGTGAAGACCAAGAGCTCCCACCTTTATTCTTGATGTAGTTTTTGATGAGTCCACGTATTTCTTTCCTTCTATTCAGTTCGACTTGGTATGTTTGTGACTTCTTGCCTTTCTCTTATGTAAGCATTCTAAGTCCTCATGGTGAACACATCACACAGCTCATCCTTTCTCTTCCAACTGAGCTCTAGGGTGCATTTAAGCCATGGGAGATGCCTGAACTCTATTCTCTCTGGTGTCTAGCTCACCCAGGGCTAAAACATTTAACCAATTCCTCAATTCAGGTAAATTCTCCTCTCTTAATCTATTGTGGCATTTGAGAAAGCTTCAGAATATTCCTATGATATATTTTTTGAAAGCTTATTTTAGTTTATTCCTCAAAAACCTAAAATAACAGCAGTCATATAAGTTTTTCTGTGGGGCATATTTTTGGAGTGAAACCAAACTGCGGTGTGTGTATGTGTGTGTGTTTATGTCTACACACACACACACACACATACAAACATGCTCACCTCCCCCCCATGGGTTATATGTATATACCCTGCTCCCGAGTGTCCTGTTCTGAGTGGTTCTATACTTAGCACAGTGTTGGGACCCAGCAGAACTCTGATTTTTGCTCTGATCCGCCATCCAAATAGCAAAGGGCACCATGAAGCCATGGAATTGCAAAATTCCAGAAGGGTACTGTAACATTATATTTGAATGCTTAATTTAATTTTCACTTTGGATCCGTTGCTAGGCAACCAGGAAGACAGGGCAAAAATCAGCAAGGCTAATTTGGTTCCCTTACTAGTGTGTTAGCGTCTCTTGTATTTACATTGATGGTTGTAAATACACTTCCGCCGATGCAATGCTACATTTCGTCTGCAGAACGTAGTTGTTGAGTCAGGCTCTCCATCTTCCGGTGCTTACATGTCTGCTCTAGACCCTAGGTGAAGTTACCTGAGTGTTGAGGTGTGTGCTAGGTCCTGCTGGTTTGCGAAGTGACGTGGCCATAGCATACACAGGTCCCATTGCGTCACGGATTCAGCCTATTCCTCACATCTACCTAAGTCAAGTTGTTTGTTATTGTGGCCTTGTTTCTGGTTATGTATAGCTCCAAGCTATTGGCATATGAGATATATTAGAGGTTTAAAAAAATTAGGCCAGTTTATTTTCTGTATCTTAGTGTTGATGAAAATTGAAATTGTTAGCCACATTGGTCCTAAAGTAAGTCAGATGCTAAAAATTAGTGCTGCTAAGTAGGTTCCGTGGAGCACACACACACACACACACACACACACACACACACACGTCTTTTAAAAAGGCAGAAAGTTGGGATGTGGTTGTTCGGGAGCATCTGAGAGGAGTTGGAGGCAGGAGTGAATATGACCAAACATGTATGAAGTTATTTACATGGATGAAGTTATTTACATGGATGAAGTTCTCATCGGAGAGATAAAAATATTAAAAGCAGTACTGGTGAATAATTTCTAAGTTCTTTTTTTCCTTAAGTGATAGGTTAGCTGGGTTTGGTGGGAAAGGTATAGAATCTCATTTACTCAGGAGGCTGAGGTAGGAGGATCCACTTTTAGGATGTAGCTGGGTGGTAGAGTGCTTCTGATACGTGTGCCAGGAAAGGGGCCACGGGTGGGAGATGTTTATTTATGGAAGTCATTTTGGCTCAGCCTAGATGGCACCCGGATCTTGTGAAGAAGATACGACGTTTGATCCTGACCAGTTGTGTGACTATTCAGGCAGTGGGTGGAGAGTTTTCATACATCATGCTGCTAGGAAAACACTCTCTCCGTGTGATGTCATCACTTTCCATGATTCTGTAAATAACCGTGACTTAATCCCTTTTATAATTGGCACAGAGAGCAACAGCCTTATCTTAAACTGGTTTCCTGCCATGTCTTTTGCTTTCTAAAGACCTGGGCAGTGCCTTTCATATGTAATGAAAATTAGTTTCAGCAGACGAGTAAGATTCTTGGTAAAGATGAATCTCTATATTCCTATGTTTACCTTGCAATGAGCTGTCTGTGACTATATAGAAATACTGAGTTGATAAGCTTGTTAAATGGAGAAAGTTCCTTTTGCTTCTACAATTGCATTTTTTTTTCCTGATGATGCGGAGTATTCGCAAGTATAGTATGGAGAGAGAACTCATTGATTCTCACTAGGAGAAAGAAGCCTCTGAGTAGAGGAAGGTTTTGGTGTTTATAAATTGGACATAGCTGTGTGCTACATGGCCCCAGAAACTGACCAGATTAGAGTGATTAGGTAAAAAAGAAATGACAGACACACAGACACATAGAGCCACTGGGATTGGATGGTCTGGGCTCTAAGGAACAGGAACGTTGTAGTACCCAGAGTGCTCAGCATGTTTCTTATGTACAGGTGAACTGGGAAGGGGTTATTATATATGAGATAAATGAGGAGGCAGGGCTTATGAACCAAGGAGGTAGGGTTAACTAGTATCAGCAGGTGCAGGGGTTGAAGGATGGAGCCACAGTGGACATTTTTTTATACACATTGTCAGTGCTCTCATTCAGATCAGATAAAGGCTTTTTCATCCCTCTGAGCCTTTCCTGAGGCATTGTGCCTTGACATGTCTGTGCCCATGTCAGCAATACACATTCACTGAGGACTTAACCTGATTTCTGCAGGCAATATGTGAAATTTTTTTTCGTTGAGGTAATTATTGAATAAGATAATATGTAGAATTCATTGGAAAAGGTCTTCTAAGAGAATCTGTTTTAACAGATAAGAATAAACTGATTTGTCTATTTAAGAGTGTTATTTTCCAGATTGGGGATTTGCTTCAGATTTATTAATTTTGGTCTCTCTATCATACTATTTCAATACCCAGTATGTCAAAGTGAGTTTTGGCATAACCCTCTCAAAATAAATATATATTTTAAAGCTTATATATACATGTGTTACTGAGCTTAAGTATATATATGTATATATATATATTAAGCAGGACTATAGAAATTAGTGAGAAAGATGAAGATGAAACAGTAATTATTGTCTGGTTATTCACAGTGGTCACATAGTTCTCTTATACTTCAGCGCAGTTCGAGGGCTTGTTTTAGTTTCTTTTCTAGTTGCTGTCAGGAGATGCCTGACAGGAACAGTTTAAGAGGGGAGAGAATTTCTTTTGTCCTTTGATCTCAAAGAGATCATCAGTCTGGGAGGCCATGGCTGCTGGGCTGAGATGGCTGTGGCTTGCAGTGAAGCTCATAGGAAGCAGATAGGAAGCAGAGTGTTTGGTTAAAAGTAGGCAAGTCTGTAGCCCTAAAAGGCCTGTCTCTAGTGGTCTGTGTCCACCATGTAGGCCCCAAAGGTTCCTTGACCTGCCAAGACCTGGCCGTCTGCTAGGACCAAATGTTCAACATGAATTTGTTGAGGACATTTCATACTCAGATCATTATTGCTGCGTTAGGGTGAGGCTCATCATCAGAACACAGTGTGTGGAGGGATTTTCTTTATGATTTTTGCCTTCTGGGTAACTTTGATCTGACTGGATCATTATTTTCACTTTGGAGTGGATGACAAGAAGAGTCAAAGAAGGGTTGCCTGTGCCTTTTTGTTTGTTTGTTTGTTTGCTCGGTTGCTCTGTTGCTATCCTCATTGCATCTAACTTTTTGTAGAAATCCTGGAGCCACTTGTCAATGCTGTGTATGACAGTGCAATAAGGTCACAAAAACCCAGGATTACTAATTGGAAGCAGTTAAGATGCACTCATTGCAAGGGGTCAAAAGCACATTTATTGGTTTCAATTTGAATTTTGTTGTTTTTAAAATGTCTGTATCCTAGAGGGTCATTGCTCACACAACACTTGAAAGACCTTTGCTTTAGGAGGTACTGTCAAATAGGCTATGCACAGGCTACTAGTTCTGCATTTAAAAACTATCAGTAAGACCAAAGATTCCTGTATGCATTGTTGAATGCAGTAGGGACTCTTTGACCTTAGTGTTATCTACTATGAATGCCTGGTGGTGACTGTGGAGAAAGATTAGGAGCTCTGGATTTTGACACTAATCCCAGCTCTGTCATTAACTGCCTTGGTGACAATGCACAATTGATTACCTTCCTGTAAACCTCAGTTTCTTTATCTGTAGCTTCACACGATGATGGTAAAACTTTAAGAAGTCTGTGAAAGGGCTTTAAAACTTTAAGAAGTCTGTGAAAGGGCTTTGTACCAACACTTACGTGTAGCATGGTAGAAAACCTTAATAAGCCTGGAAAGCCTTTTTTTCATAGGCTGCGTGTATATGCGTTCCCAGTAATGGCTTTTGCCTTTTCTTTCCCTTCTAGACTGCCTCTTTAAGCTATGTCCTATGAATCGATACTCTGCACAGAAACAGTTCTGGAAAGCTGCTAAGCCTGGAGCCAACAGCACGACAGATGCGGTGCTGCTCAACAAACTGCATGTATGTATGGAGATGGGACTAACGTTATCCAGAGTGTCACCTGGATGGTGGCTGATGGTGGCTGGGAAGGGGTTGGTGATAATGAGCCTCTGACCCTATCTCCTGGCTTTTCAAATTCATTGTCGTAATCATCATCACCATTATCATCATCATCATCATCATCATCATCATCATCATCATCATCACTGTATAAGTGTTTTAACTGTGTATATTGTTGCACCATGTGTGTATATGCTGTGCCCAGAAGAGGACTTTGGATCCCTTGAAACTAGAGTTGCATATGGTTGTGTGCTGGGAATCCAACCCAGGTCCTCAACAACAGCAGCCAGTGCTCTTAACTGCAGAGCCATCTCTCCAGTCTCTCCAGTCTCCTGGCTTTCTTAAAAACTTCTGAGGAGAGATGGACTACAGCCATCTTGAGATGTTTTGCTGGGAGGTGGCACTTCCCCCTTTTCTGACTTATGAGGGGTAGCTTGAGACAAAATAGTGGCTAGAATTGAAGCTTGGCTCCACCACTCACTCACTGTGATCTTGCTCAAATTGTACAGCTTCTTCTGTGGACACATAACATGGAAACAATGGTCATGTCCACCTTTAAAGAAGGTTGAGAAGGTTGTGAGAATCACAGTAAAGAGCCGGACAGAGTGGTGCATGGCCGTAATCCCAGCCCTTGGGGAGGCAGAGGCAGACAGATCTCTGTGAGTTTAAGGCCAGCCTGGTCTACAAATTGAGTCCAGGGAAGCCAAGGCTGCAAAGAGAAAAACCCTGTCTTGAATGACCCTCCTCCCCTGCAGAATCCCACTAAAGGATACATAGAGGTCTTATGAACACCACCAGGCAAGCAGTTAATAACTGTTGTCTATTCTTTAATAAATTGGTGTGTAAGAGAAGTACTCACAGCACTGCTAATGCGCTGTGTGACCACATCAAGTGTCTGAGCCTTTCTGAGATGATCATCCTATAAAATCCTGAAGTAATTCTTCTGGTGACCGATACCTGGAGGCTAAGCTATATAGGAGCTCTGTGAGGTGTGTAGAAGAGCAATCTTGCCCTAGGTCCAGCATAACAAATTGAACTATTGAATACTTGGTTCCTCATACTCTTTTATTTTTGTCCACAGCATTTGTGTGTCTTCTTAGAATGTAAATTGCATGAAGACAGGTGCTTGTATTGCTTTTGATTCTTGCCGAGTCCCTCATGTCTATAGCCAGGCGTTATGTATCCTGGGTACTCCAGAAGTAGGCAGGAGAAGCACATAGACAAGATGCTTCTTGGTGCCGAGTCATAACTTGAAGATGGTTCCTTGGCCCTGGAGGTGCTCAGAAAGTGTCCAGGCTAAGCCGGCCCTGTTTTGGCTCAGGTGTGGCAGTATCGTAACCATCTGTGTTTGATGAGGTTGAAGTCAGGAGAAGGGTCTCCTTCCTTCATATGCTGCTCCGCTGAGGACCCTGTGTTCCAGGCACGATCCGCTGCTCAGGGTCCTAACCTCCATCAGCACTTCCTGAGCCCAGTGTAAAACACACAGAGAGTCATTCTCGTTGCACCAGACTTTTCCTCGTTATGTGTATTGTTGTCTGTGCCTGGGCTCTGAACTTCTTCTTGGGGCTACTTTAGAGCCCTCATAGGGTATAGGATTTATTCACTTTATTTTATTGAGCAGCCCATGCTCATCCCAGTCACATGATCGTCACACCCCCAGATCATCCTTCGCCAGGGTATTCTTCAGCTAAGCCCTTTGCATTCTTCCTCTCACATCTCAGCAGTGTGTTCTCTACACACTCCTCATGGAGATGTGGCCTGTTTTCCTCCACTTCAACTTCCTGTTTATGTCTTTCTCAGTGCTGATTATAATCTGCAATTATGTTTAATAAGTTTCTTAATTATTTGTCACTCATTAAAATGGCAGCCGTACCAAGTCAGGGGCATCGTCTCTCTTGTTTATGCCTGTTACCAGCTTCTTGAGGTGACTGGAGGAGAGGAGCCATGAGAAACCCTGGCTGACTGAGCACTGTACTAGATACTAGAGGTAGAATTGGGTCAGCGCTTCCTAGAAAATAAAGAATAAAGAGGTAATGCTGTGTTATAATTAATAAAGAAGCAATACAGAGCAAACTACCCTTTACTGTGGAAGGGTGTGTGGTACAATGTTCAGGGAAAGCTTCCTGGAGGAAGATGGAAGTAATTTGTAAGCCTCAGTGTGAGGCATCTCTGGAGATTACAGAACAGGAGAAAGAATAAAAGCAAAGACTCTGAGGGTAGAGGTTGTGCTAACGACTGAAAGAATTATGCCATTGTTAATAGTAATCATGACATTGGGCTTAGTGCCCGCAGGCCCATTGCTACCTCTTCATAGAAAATACTGTAAAAATTCACAAATGTTCAATGGGTTCCTAGATAATAGTTTTCAAAAATAAATGATGAAGGAGAAGTAAAGGGAAAGTGATAAGTTGTATAAGAAATGACACATGTAAGTTAATGAGTAGTGACAGCTACTCTGTGAGACAAGGGAACCAGGGTTTTTGCAGGTCTTGAGTGATACAGGTAGGTAAGTGCTTGTGACACGGGAAGCATAGGTAGCTGTTATGAGACTTTTCAAGGTGACTGTCAGCTCTCAGTAATGTTATAAAGAACATGGAGCACACTACTGGGCTTCCTTCAACAGTCCCTACACATCTGGAGAAGAACATTGGTGACAGTACTAACGAAGCACACACAATTATGCCTTTTACTGAGGTGTAAAGTGCAATGGGGTCCCGGGTTCTGAAAGTTACCTTTTAATCTAGGTGAATGTCCTAGCAGCCATAAGACTGTATAGAATGAAATGACAGCCTGCTGCATAGGACCAAGCCAGGCCTTTCGTGGGGACCAGGCTTCCTGATTCCTGTCCACTGAATGTCGCTAGCTCCACTCCTCCTCTTCCAATCATTGTTCCAGTCAGAAGTGCCACCTCCTACCCCCACGCCTGTGATCAGAACATAGGCTTCTCATCAACGAGTGGGGAAGGCCCTTCTGTTCTCCTTGCTCATAGGAGGGCACTGTTGGGTTCAGATGCCTAGGGCATAATCTTTGTGGAAGCCCTAGGTGTCTTTACTTGTCTTGCTTTTGCATCTCTGGTATGAAGATGACTCTGGTTCAATGAGATCTTAGCAGTACATCTTGAACTCTTTCTTCTCCTGTGCTTTTTTTAGTGCAGCGGTTCAGATTCATAGTCCTTTTGACCAACAGGAAGCTAACAAGAATAAAGAGGGCATGGGGAGCAGTGCTACTCAGGGGGTTCCTGAATGTGCAGCTCTGCCAGGGAAGGCCGTGCCACCTCCTGGCAGTGCTGTGTGGGAAGGTGGGCTCAGAGCTGAACATGGCTTCTGATTGACAAGCGAAGATAGGAATCCATACTCATGTGTGTAACCCTCTGATTTTTTTTAACTTTCCTGGCAGCTAATTCAGTTAAAGCTTACAGCATATGCTCAACAGCATCTCAGAATGTCTGGGCTACAGCCAGATGTGAGTGTCGTTTGCAACCTGTGAGCTATACACTTTTTCATCAGCACTTCTGTTTGATGCTCTATCCTGCAGCTGGATGAACAAAATAGGCCCTTTTTGGCTTTATGGTATTTTTTTTTAAATCTATTATTAACGGTGATTAACTTTGGGTGTGTTTGTGAGAGAGAGAGAGAGGGAGAGAGGGAGACTAAGAGACAAGAGACAGAGAAAGTGTGGGGGCTGTATTATATTCCTTATGCTATTTTTGTTGTTGTTTGTTTGTTTGGTTGGTTTTTAACCATGTAAGGGAAGCCAGTTCTTTGCCCTGATGTGACATGGCCGGCATGGCTTTGCTATCTTGAGTAGTGGTCTGCCCTTTTCTTTGTAGGGGTCATACTTTCTTGCTTAGTTGGAGTTTTTCCCCCGTTGTCCCCAAATCTTCTGCCTGCTTTGGTGTAGTCATTAAAATGTGGTATTTTGGTCAGTGCCTCCCTTGTTTCTGGGGGCTGGTCTCTAGTGGGTTTTCATTTTTATTTTGGTCAATTACTGGGCAGGACCCGAGAGTCAGAGTTCAGGTTATTTTTAATTAATGCCATTTAAGGAATTTGTTGTCTAGACGACTCAACATCATTTTGACAGAGGTAAGCAATGTGCATAGCCTTCTGAAGGAGAATGACATCTAGTGGCTGCTTACTGTGTGCTCAGTGCTTCAACAGAAGCTGGATTTCCCAGAAGTCACTTGGGCAAATGAATTAACTTCACCTTCACATCACAACATTAGTTATGAAGGCTCTAGCGAATGTTTACGGAGAGTTAGTTTGCCCACGACCTTGACATGGGTGCCCACACTGTTTGGAGTTTGAAAATGAACATGTTGTTAAGATATTTGACCTAAGCCAAGCAGAGGAGTGACAGGTCTTTATTGTTTTTTAAAGCCTGAGATGTGAGTGCCTGTTTTTCTGGATCTTTAATTCAGTACGCTATTACGTCATTGAGAGCTCATTGACCTTCCATTAATAACCTTTCCCCACTCTTCCAGTGCTCCTTCTGTACTGATTTAATAATGCTTGCTTTACTTCTGAAATAAAATAACAGGTGGCTTTATCAGAGTTGACCTTGATCTTGTTTAGGGCTCATGGTAACATCAGCTGCCCAGAAACTGTGGGATGGAGTATTTTGTCCTTAGAAATGAAAAAGAGTTTCTAACCCACTGTATAAGGAAAATGAATAGTAGGTATTTCATTTGGCAAGGTCTTTAAAGAAAACATAAAAAAACTTCATGGTTTTTAAAACTATCCAAGCCACTTGCCACAGAGACACAGGGAAGATACAGTTCCAGCAATCACACAAATGAGCCTTATAGGAAACTAATTCCAAAATAAACGTGAACAGGAAGAGGAAAGACCATTAGCTACCAGGATCCTGAACCTAACTTTATGAAGACTAGCCTTGGTCTTTATTGCTATGTGTGCTCCCCTCCCTCACAGGGCGATTTTAAACTATTGGTGGAGATATTGCTTTTTTCTCTAATTCCAATGATATCTGTTTCTCACTTTGTTGTGAGTAAATAAAATAATTTCTTTCTACTTTTAAAGCCTACATGGTTGCTCCACTGTATGGCAGTATTAGAATTTTACATAACCATTCCCTGGGGGGAGGGGAGGTAGGAAGACTTATTCAGGATCGCGACAATTTTTTTTGCCATTGAAAAAATGTTGGGACGTTATACTTTTGAGAGTTTATCTAAGAAAGAAAAACTTCTGGAAATAAAATTCCCGAGTAAAGTCACGTCCATTGAGAGAAGCCTCCCCTCCCCATTAACAACCATGACCTCATTATTTTCAAGGAAGTAGGGAACCTTAGTCTATGGGCCCAGGTACAGTCTGGGTTTGGCTACCTTCTAACCTACATATTATGTTGCCTATTGAATGTAAAAATCATGATGCTTCTCTCTCTCTCTCTCTCTCTCTCTCTCTCTCTCTCTCTAAGGAAAATTACTTAAGGATAGATGCATGAATTTGAATGAATTTCATTTATTCTCTCTCTTTCTCTGTTTGTGTCTGTTTGTGTGTAAAGGCTACGAGTCATCCTTCGATGTTGATCTTCAGAAGCCAGAACTGTGTTGTTGCTTTTGTGTGTGTTTGTGACCAGTGTCTTGGTTGATCAGAGAATCCCAGGGATCTGTCTCTACCATCCCTGCGTCCAGCACTGGAATTACAAGGCTGTGCTAGCCTGCCTGGTTTTTTATGTAGGTCCTGGGGATTGAACACTTAGGTCTTTATGCTATCTGGCAAACACTTTCTCAACTGAGCCATCTCCCAGACAAACATATTTTACATTCATGCTATTACTAAAGGGCGAATTAGAGACTTTCCTCTTTATATGATAAGGAGCTTTACAAGTGAGACCACAGAATGGGCCATAAATTACTGCTTACTGGGTTTGTTCAGTACTGATAGGCATGCACAATCATAAGTGATTGTTAACAGAAATGAAAGAGGCCTAATTCATAGTTTGACAAACTTTTAAATGTGATCTTCCAGGGTGTCTTTAAGATAAGTGTTAGGTTCTATTTTCCATGTACTTTCTGTTTTTGTTTTTAATTTTTATTTTACATAACTTCCCTCTCCCTTCAGAGCCACTGCTTTGTAATTAGATTCTGTTACCTTTTGGATGATCAATTTACATTGAGTTGTGCCCACCCAGCATAGAAAGGAACTGTCTTATTTATGGTTTCTATTGTTGTGGTAAAACATCATAGCCAAAGCAACTTGGGGAGGAAAGGGTTTATTTGCCTCACACTTTCATATTGCTGTTCACCACCAAAGGAAGTCAGGACAGGAACTAAAGCAGAACAGGATCCTGGAGGCAAGAACTGGTGCAGAGGCCATGGTAGGGTGCTGCCTATTGGCTTGCTCCTCATGGCTTTCTCAGCCAGCTTTCTTACAGAACCCAGGACCACTGGCCCAGGGATGGAAGTATCTACAGTGGTCTGGGCCCTCCCCTGTCAGCCACTAATTAAGAAAATGCCTTATAGCTGGATCTTATGGAGGCATTGTCTTAATTGAGGCTTCCTCCTTTCAGTTAACTCTGGTTTGTATGTCAAGTTGACATAAGCCCAGCCAAGCAAGGGAACTTAATATTTTTAGGCTCTTAGGTCTTAACTGGGGCTTTTGGAATTTCTTGGGAATCAGAAAAGGTTCATGAGAATTTTCCGTCTTAAAATCATTTGAGTCCAAGACGTGTTACTCAAGAATTCTGTAAGCAGGAACCTCACCAGCATGTTGTTTTGGTCACAGAAAGGCTGTATTTGCTTTTTTTGGAAAATGTTATTTTATTTTTCTGAACCCATTGATTTTTCTCCCTATGACATTTTTTCCCTGTTGAGTTTCTACCCAGTATTAGCTGAGAACAGCTTAGTAGAAAGAACAAGTCACTCTGTACAGAGTGCAAACTCTCATTCCAGATGAATCCAGTCCAGTGTTTTGTTTGGAAATCTATTTGTGGGGACTATAGAGAGCTCCAGAGTGCATGAAATACAGGGTGGAAGTTGGGAGAGCAAGGGCAGGGCAGGGGTAAGACTGAACACCTGTACAGAGGTCATCATGGATATTGAGTGCTGCTATATTGTCTACAAGGCATTATCTCTGGGTATGACTGGAGTTCTGTGACCTTATCTTTGTGTTAGTGAGAAGAGAAGACTAGTACCTAATTCAAGAAGAGGCAGAGAAAGGGCAGATTGGATCCTTTGTCAGAGCTGGTATGCACATGGTTACCCTGCAGGAATTTTCCTGATATTCAGGTCATTATCTTCCTGCACATCATTGGCCTTTTGAATTGGGATTTCTTCCTGCAATTTTCTTCAGATTTCACCTTTCTAAGTCACATGAGCCACAGGTAGAGCTAGGGAAGACCCTGAACTTAAAGGAATGGTTAAGGTTTTGGCCCAGCCCACCTAAGTCTTGTTTTAAAATCTTTGAGATATTTAGAATTTTGTTCCCAATAAAAAAGGATTAAATTATTGTCTTAATAAAGTAAACTCTTAGTCGGTGAAGAGGCACCATGAGCACAGTAACTCTTAGAAAAAAAAGAAAACATTTAGTTGGGGCTTGCTTACAATTTGGGGGTTTAGTCAGATATCATCATGACGGGAAGCATGGTGGCCCACAGGCTGGTTTGGTGCTGGAGAGGGAGCTCAGAGTTCTACATCTGCATCACAAGCAGTGGGCAGAGAGAGACTGGGCTTGGCCTGGGCCCTTGAAAACCCAAAGCCCACTCCATAGCCACCTTTTTTTTAAACAAGGCCACACCTACTCCAAGAAGGCCACATCTCCTAATCTCTGTCAAGAGTGCCACTTCCAAATGTCCAAGCATTCAGATCTGTGAGTGATAAGGGTCATTTCTATTCAAGCCATCACAATTATTTTATTGAAAGACTGGAGGTGAGATAACACAGTGGTGAAGCATTTGCCTAACATGTGTGAGGCCCTGGGTTTTTATCCCGAGAACACAACAATGAAATAAAAGATTCGTTAAAATGAAAAATTATTGAATGCTTATGATGTCTTTTTCATACATCTGCAATATGTATGGTGGTTTGCTAATGCTTCCAAGTTTTCTTTTGTGGTAAAGACACCAAGTGAGTTTTGCTAACATACAGGGACCTGCTTAGATGATAACGTTTCTATGTAGGGAGGCTAACACCATCTCCCCCAAGGCCCTGTGAAAATGAAGGGGTGTTACCTATGAAGTGGAACCTATTGAGATCTGGCGGTGTCTTGCCTGAAGAGAAGACCTCGACTCCAGGGAGCGAACATTGCATATAAACGCTTCTCAAGTCTCAAAACATTACTGGTCATTGGGCTGCTACCTTCCATCAGATTCTCTCTGTAGTTTCTTTCCTGTCATGTTTAGTGGACTTGATGGGTAGTGGACTTGAGTGATAGTCTGCTTAGTGTCCATGGTGTTAGTAGTTCCCGTTGGCGTCTTGTGATGTAATAGCTCCTTTAGTGCTGCTTGGACAAAAGAATGAGAGATGGCTGTTTCTGATGTTGTCCCCAACAGCCTGTTCTCTAGTACCCTCTATTATTTGACTTTACCACCTTGCCAAGCATGCCAGGCTTGACTGGTAATGTCGCTACCCCTACCTGTAACTCCACAAATTTGGAATTCAAACCAAATGTATATTTGAGGATTAGCTCTGTCATTTAAGAAATGAATGAAAAAAAATATTAAAGCTAAAGTTAAGCAAAATTTGTCATATACAATAGAGAAAATAGTTCACTCAAGCCCATTGTATTAAACATCAGGTTAACTGGGTGATGTGGACTGTTTTTAAATTTTAAATTCTACTGTTTCTTGTTTAAAAATGGGCTAATCTATCTTTTAAGGAATTATATGAAAATTAAATAAGATATGATGCCTTTTTGGCAGTAATGAATGAATAACAGGCCGCATAAGATACAATAAGTAGCCATTATGCAAGGTGATTTATATAAGGTGTGGGTGCTGTTTTTATCCTTGTTTTACAAATAAGAAAATAAGCTCACAGAAGTTTCTTAATAAACCAAAGTTCCTAAAACCACATGCTGCCCCAAATTAGCTTCTCAATTCCATTCTCTTTTATTCCAAAGCCTTAAAGAATATTTGCAAATCACAAGAGGAATGGAAAACCCTTTCTGGCCTTACTCGGTTGTTAAAATATGTATGCATGCTCTTGACTAGTTTTTCATAAGCAAACACCCATGACTTCCCTGAAGAAAAAAACTCATTTTAACGAAGCCCTGGAGGCCCTGAAAACTGACACCAAGTACATAAGCCAGGCCGAGTTAGATGAGCTCCACAAGCTCCTGGCTCATTTCATAGAGCCTCAGGCTATACCTAGGAGTTTGCTTGCTCTGAGAGCCTGGTCAGTGTGGTTCTGTATTGCCGCAGAGGAATAGAACACATTCACTCTGTGACCAGTCTTCCTTGTCAATGTTACAGCATGCTGCAGACCTGGAAAAGAAGCAGAATGAAACAGAAAACAGAAAATTGCTGGGAACCGTGATCCAGTATGGCAACGTGATCCAGGTAGGTGGAAGTGTCTCTTCTCTTTTAGAGCTGAAGCCTGACAAAGAAAAGAAATTGAGGAAGCAAACTTGTGACATCAGTTTACCATTCCCTCCTTGGCAATGGGGCTCCAATAGAGAGAGGCAGCTACTGTATTGAAAACAATCTAACGTGGTCATTTTATTGGGTCATGTCAGTGGCATAACCATTTCTCTGCCCATTGGTGATCACTTGCATGTAGACGGCTTAGATGGAAACTTCAAGCCTAAAGAGGATGATGCTACTTACTACGGTTTTGCCTAACTTAAAGTGCTTGAGAGTTCTTTTTATTTGGTGAAACTTGGATATCCTGTACATTTTAGCTGTTGTTTAAGAGCTGTTTGCCAGAGAAAAGAAAAACAGTTCTGTGCACATACAGACACTTGTATGTATGTGTGTATGCATGCATGTGCAAGGTTTTATTCAATTCAGACTGGCCTCATGCTCACCATGTTGCTGATTTGACCCTCAACTCTTGATCCTTCTACCTCCACTCTCCAAGCATTGGGATTACAGGCACATGCCTAACCTCCGCCATAAAACTTTAACCATATATATCCTTTTCAGTGAAGTTTTTGTTAATCAAAAGTATCTCACGATTGTCATATTTTATGGTCTTCTGTACCCTTGAACCTGCTATGGAGATAACACGTGCCAAACAAGGCTTCCACAAGTCTTTCACAGGTGGTTCTGCTAACCTTGTAAAAACTATTAACGAGGAAGGAATTTATTTCTTTTATTGTTGCTGTTGGTTATAGAGAGCACTGATAACCCTAAATATGTACACACACAAAACTAAAATTCTACTAAAACTCAGTAAAAACGATTTCCTATGATTTTTTTTTTTAAATAAGGGTACAAAAGTTATCTTAGAGCCTTGCTAAGTTGCCTAGGCTTGCCTTGCTCTTACTATGTAGGCTAGCTGGCATTGGGTCTTCTTCCTGCTCTAGCCTCCATTAGGATTATAGGGGTGGGGGCCAACATTCCTGACTAATGTTTTTTGATTAAATGTTTACTTAGGCTAGGTCTTTCTAACAGCTCTCAAAAGCTATTGGAGGATTAGATTATCGATCCCGCCTGTCCTTATGAAGCTCCACCCTGTTTTCAAGCAAGGCCAGTACTCTGAGGGTCAGCGTAGAAGATACTCTGTTGGCTATACCCGTGCACAGGCTGGAACTAAGGATTTTAAAAGTGCACAGGGGATCCTGACAGCTAACACATTCACATTTTGTGAGGTTTCAAGAAAGACACGCCAAACCAGTGGTAATGGTAACGGCTTCTAGGATGGCTTTAAGTGATGTCAGTTTTGTTTTTGGTCTCAGGCCTTGGAACTCACCTGTGCCAAGGTGAGCCAGCCTGTGGAGGATCAGAGGCCATTCACCAAAGGAGGGCATTATTGTCTCCTGTTTATCTTGGCCACAGGCCATCCAGAATTCACAGAGTATACAGGTTATTCCACCACTCCCAGCAGCCCTCAACAGATTTGTGGGCCTCTTAGGGGTGCTTTCATGTTGTGTGAACAGGAGATATGGCAGCTGCAGTAGAGTAGCTAGCTGGCTTTCCCTCTCTAGGGACTGAGAAATCTCATGTTCTTGTTTTTTCTTTTACTCAGCAACATGGGAAACCTTAGTAATGCTTAAGGGTCAGGATTATTAGACAAACTCTTTCCCTTCTGGATCTTCCCTCTTTCCATGCTTCATGCAATATCATCCTAGAGTGAAGAATAAGGTGCTTGGAGCATTGACAGTGGGTGTCCAGGGTCACCCTGTTCTTCAGAAGGAATGACAGTTCTCTGATGGAATTGCCTTTTATATCCGACTGTTTTGCCTGTTGACAAAATTACCTTCCTCCATTCCCCGGTGGCATCAGTGTCTAGTTACACCACAGTTCCTTAGCCTTGCCCCACAGGGTGATGCCATGCCTCTGTAGTAGCTTTCAGATGGTGGTATAATTGGCTTCTGCAGTATTTGTCTTGCCCAAGGCCATGTTGGTCAAAAAGGCAAAAAAATTTCTTTCCTGCCTCCTCCTCTGCCTCCCTTCCCTGTTCTTTTTCTTGTTGTTTCCAGTACTTGGGTACTTTGTGTTTCTCGTGCTTCTCAAGGAGCTTGGTGGTGGGAGGGATGCTTGGTACAGATTTTACATGGTGGAGGGAGCTATACCAGAGAACTCACAGGTTCACCCGTATCGTGTTTTCCTGGTGGGTTTGTAGCTCCTGCATTTGAAAAGCAATAAATACCTTACTGTGAATAAGAGGCTTCCAGCCCTGCTAGAGAAGAATGCCATGAGAGTGACGTTGGATGAGGCTGGAAATGAAGGGTCCTGGTTTTACATTCAACCATTCTACAAGCTCCGCTCCATCGGAGACAGTGTAAGTACAGCTTTCCCAACTGGAAAGTGCCCTGTGCCATGTTTCCAGCTGCCACTGTGCTTGAAGCTCGATGAGGAGAAGTTCAAAATTGGAGCCACAGGCATGAAAAGAGAACAGATCGCTATGGAAACTAGTGTTTGGGAAACAAGGAAATGAGGAGAGAAGGATGTCCTTAAAGACAGTCGCTATGTTTTTCCTACTGGGCCTCTGACAAAATTCTATTACCTCAGTAATTGTACCATGAAAGCTGCCATCCCGAATTAATATCTTGGTCAAGGGTCCCTTGTCATTTCATTTCCATGTGTGCAACAGAAATGTTCAGCTATTTTGGAACTACTGAAGGATGGAAAGTGGGAAAAAAACAGCCTTTGTAGGGAATGGGAGTGGACTGTGTCTTCACCCCATGCTTCCTGCGTCAGTAGGCAGGCAGTGTCTCCATCTCCTCCTCCAACTGCAGTCGTCCCCTGTCCTGCGATTCTAGACAATACAAAGCCACAGGCATCCCTTTTCAAGGCAACCCAGAACACTTCTGATATTTGTTAGTTAGATTAGGCAGTCATTACGTGGGCACACACTTAACGGTGAATATGTTTAAATGCTATCAGCTATGTACTTGACCTTGTTAAGGTTTTAAAATAGATGCTTAAAAAAAAAACAAACTAAAAAGAAATTGGCGCCTTAAACAGCATGAAGTGTTCTGGAAACACTTACCTACACTTTACTTAAAACACTTAAAACTAAGTTTTGCCTTTTTTTTTTTTTTTTTTTTTTTTGCGATGCCATTTAAACTTACAGGCTGTGGTCGTTTAAATATTCTTGTGTGTTTGTATGCATGTTATATCACAATAGCAAGGTGTTCTCTCACTACTGGCATACAGTGAATATTGATCCCCGAGAGAGGTTCTTTTTAATGAACTTAGATTCATTTCAAGTTATAGAAATTTAGTCATGTATTCTTCTAAAATGTATCATTCTCAAAATATGTGGGGTTTACCTCATAGGAAGACAGACATCTCTTTTGCTTCCTTTCCTTCTACTTCCACCATAAAAAGCAAATGTAGGGCCGAGGAGGTGGCTTGCTGCGCAAGTCTGAGGAACTGAGTTCAGATCCCCAGTAGTCACATAAAATCCACGCTTGGCTGTATGTGTGTGCCTTTAATCTCAGCAGTGGGAGAACAAACTAGGCAAATCCTGGCTGCTCAATAGCCAGCCAGGCTCACTGAGGAGACCTTAGGTTCCCTGAGAGAACCTATCTCAGGGAGATGAGGTAGAAAATTATACAGGTTGTTCTACATCCTTCTCTGCACATGCCTCCACACACATGTCTGCAGACATGCTCCCCTGACACATAAACACACACACACAAGTGAGAGGCAGTGTACTTCGTTTTCTTTTCAGTAAATCTTTCCTGTTCTATCACTTTATCTGTTAATCTGTGACTTAGTTGAGAGTATAATATGAATCATTAGCTTTTAAAATAGTTTTTTCTTCTCATATCATAGTTACTGACTCATTCACACTGCAGTGGTTTAAGGGTGTTAGCTTAGGCAGTGGATCGGAATATGAGGTGTCAGGCATAGCGTAGGTATGGGTTTCTGGGCAGAGGACCAGTTTGTCAGGTATCAGAGCATAACCAACAACAGTTGGTGCACTGAATTCCAGCCTCGGCCTTCTTTCGGAACGCACACCATGCCTGTGTAGGTCAGGCTTTAAAAGCTTATATGTGGGGGCTGGAGAGATGGTTCAGTGGTTTAGAGCGCTCAGCTGCTCTTCCAGAAGTCCTGAGTTCAATTCCCTGCAACCACATGGTGGCTCACAACCATCTATAATGGGATCTGATGCCCTCTTCTGTCATACAGGCACACATGCAAATAGAACACTCATAGGTATAAATAAATAAATTTAAAAAAAAAAAAAAGAAAAAAAAGCTCATATGTGCTGTGATGGGCCTCCTGGAACCATGCAGCAGTGCCTGAACACTGACCTGTGAAAAAGCTGTGTTGCTCCTTCCTTTCCAGGTGGTAATAGGCGACAAGGTGGTCTTGAACCCTGTCAATGCTGGCCAGCCTCTACATGCCAGCAGCCATCAACTGGTGGATAACCCAGGCTGCAACGAGGTAAGGGTGCTCAAAGAGGGGAAGTCCGGGTAGAAGGGTGAGGGTTGCGTCACAGCAGCTGGCCTTGTGGGGCCCAGGGTGAGGGTGAGTGTGTGCGTATGTGCGCACACGCACTGCATGTGACGTCAGCAGCAACTCAGGCCACTGCCCCTGCTGCAGGGGAAGAGCTCAAGGCCCACATTTTGGCAGCATGAGGTTTTGTTGGTCTGTACAAGGGCAGTGAGTTTGACAAACTTTGTATCATTCCCTTTTTGCCATTTTCCCCCTACCTGTGGGAGGACATTTCTTCAAATTGATTCCCTAAGGAAGGCATCTTATTGTAATTCTGAGGAGATAACATTACAGGTTACTCGCAGCCCTGCTAGGGTACCTTGTTTCCATCTGTACATCTGCTAAGCCTCTCACTGGGCAGTTACAGACACAGGATTCCAGCTCTCTTTCGATAGAATGTCTGTCTCATGGCGAGGACACGGCCTGTAGATTGAGAAAGATGTGGATTCAGATCTCAGTCTGTGGTCCCTGAGCTCTGGAACTGTAGATGAGTTACTACATACTCATATCAGTTAGACTGATACTCTGTGTATCAGTCCCCAGTCCGAAAGGAGGGTAGAGTTTCTTAGGGTGCTGCTGAGGATTAAGTGAAATGCTGTTAGCACACCATAGTTCTGTGCCTGGGAAGTAGTAATTATACAAATAAGGGCTTTTACTGTTAATGATGACCAATAACATTTTCAAGTGTATGTTGCACAAGACTCGTTTCTTGCCTTGGTATCTCATTTCATTCTATAAGTATTTGATTTCATTTGGCCTTTATATTTGTGGCTATAGAGCCAGAGACTTGAAGGAAAGGAACATAGCATTCCAAAAGAGACAGGAGGAAAACAGGTCTTGAACCTTCAAGTCACATTGGAGCATGTATAGTGATGGGTACAAATGAGCCATTTGTAACCCAATGTTTCTCCCTCCCCAGATGACTTTTCAGGTTCTTTGTTCAGGATGTATTAGTTACTTTTCGAATTGCCTCGACAAAGTACCTGAAAAGGAGCAATTTAAGGTTTATTGTGGTTCACACGCCTGGTGTGAAGGTCATGGTGATTCGAGTGGAGCAGCTTGAGCATAGGCTGTGCATACCTTCATAGAATAGGAATCAGAGAGAGGACCAGGAAGCTAGGCCAGGCTGTAAGCCTCAAGGCTTCTGCTGTAGAGACCAACTTCCTACACTGAGGTCCCTCCTCTTCAAGGGTCCCAGATTCTGCCAGAACAGCTCCACCAGCCAGGGACCATGCATTCAGACACAGGAACATGCAAGGGACATTACAGAGCTCTGAACTATATATAACAAGATGTTTGCACCGAAGCCCAGCTGGCCTTCCTGGCTACAGTGAGGAACTTTGGGACTGTATGACATAGCTATTCTAGGAGGCTGTGTGAAAAATTAGCTCTGATTTGCTTTCTAGGTCAACTCCGTCAACTGTAATACAAGCTGGAAAATAGTCCTTTTCATGAAGTGGAGTGATAACAAAGATGACATTTTAAAAGGAGTAAGTTTGATGCTCTTTGGCAATTTGCTTTTCTCAGAGTAGCAGGCTGGTTTTGTTTTCAGACTCATTTTCCTTTTACTCGCATCTCGTGTTGACACACAGGGTGATGTGGTGAGGCTCTTCCATGCCGAGCAAGAGAAGTTTCTCACATGCGATGAGCACAGGAAGAAGCAGCATGTCTTCTTGAGGACAACAGGCCGGCAGTCAGCCACATCGGCCACCAGTTCCAAAGCCCTGTGGGAGGTGGAGGTAAAGGAGTGGGCCAGGAGAGCTGGGACAAGGGACTGGGGATGCGGGTGGGTGATGGAGTTCAGATACAGATCTCTCTGCGGATGTGTTTCTAAATGATACCCAGGTATATATAAAAACAAGTAGAGATGGCCCAGGAAGGCAAGCATAGCATGATGTACCAGATGGATGTCACATGGCCTTATGGAGAAAGATAACGTCTACACATTCTTTCCCTGAGCCATCAGAAATGGCCTTTTCTTACCCTCTCCTTTCCTCTTCTTCCCCCTCCATCCTTTCTCTTGTTTATCTGTCACAATATTATGCAATCAAATAGCCACCTGACATTGATAAACAAATGGCTCCCACACTGGTGTTGGGACACAAATTAAGCTGTGAGATAATGTCTTCTGTGTATGACAGAGAGGTGTACTCATGAAATCTCAACAATATGGTTACCTAAAAATGACCTGAAAATAAAAGCACCACCAGTTGACATACCTTTGTGGATGGGAGGGAATCTCACCTGATCCCACCCCTCAGTGAAGAGCTACAGGAAATTAACAGCTGCTGAGAGAGGGAGAATCAGTCTTCTTCAAGGATGAGCGCCCTGGTAGGTTATCCAATTTTAAGCTGTCAGCCCTAAGCACTTATACCTATGAGCAACACTAAATTAACTCAGCAGGTTTGTAATATCATCCTCATCTTAAGACATAAGAGGCCATAGGTTTGAGAAGGGGGGGGGGGAGAGAACAGTTAGAAGGAGCAGGGAAATGTTATTTCAATACTCATACATGAAATTCTCAAAGAATACCTTAAAAAAAAAGCAGTGAGCATCCTGACACTCAGTATGATGGCCTAGGTGACAAGAGGGGTATTCCGTGTGGTCTAGAGGTTTTGGTAAGGAAGGATGAACTGACTGGGTGAAGATTAAGATTTCCTAAATAGCAATGGATGGGCCCAATCCACTGCTCGCACAAAAGGCCCTGGTTAAAGTGTGTCATAAAATAAAAACAAGCGCCCTGATGTGAGAAAAGTGAAGGTAGAGGGGAATTGTGAGGGCTGGTGGTGAAGGGAGGGTGATGGGACAGTCACGGGGAGGGAGTAAGCAGAGTGTATTTCATAAAAGTGTGAAACCATCAAAGATCCTAAAGGATGGGAAAAGTTAATACCCGAGCTTTACTAGATGATCTGTATTTTCCAAGGGAGAGAAGTAGGGTAGGGCGTGTCGAGTAAGGGAAAGGCTTGAAACTGGAAACTTAATACAAGACAGACACTGAATAATCCTGCTTTTGAGCATCATAGGGTGGACATGGGACAATGACCTCACTGGAGACCCAAGCCTCAAACTTCCCCAGTCAAGGCTGCAGGGCATTGGGAATGGCACTCACAGGAAGGGAAGAAGTAGGGAAAGGTGTTTTGAGTTAACAGAGATAGTACAGTCAGCCTGCTTCTTAGAGAAGACAGTGATTCTGTCCTAAGCAGTAGGCTTGCAAGACCAAGAAAGAAACTGATATGAACGTTTGACGATAAAGATACTGAGAGCCTGAAGGAAGGCAGAGCTGTCCTTCCCACTGAAAGTCTCCCTCTGAGTGGCTGCATTTCTTTGTCTCTACTTGTTATCTTTCTCCCTTCTCCCTCCTCTGGCCTTGATTATGTAATGTCTTGATTGGCATCTAGACAAATAGAGCAGAATACCCAAGTCATACACAGAATTCTGTGTTCATTTTCAAGGAACCAGTACCTGGATCAAGAACCAGAAGAAGAGTAGCCCCTAAGAGGTCCCTCAGCATATCCCTGAGTACTTCCTGTTTCCTGCTGGATAAGTGACAGATAGGTGGCCAGTGTCTTCTTGGACATCACAGAGCAGCTATTAGACTAGGCAGCCTTTACTTCTCTATGTTGTGTGCTTATCACCGTCCATTTCTTTGTCTTGCCTCATGGTGCTGTATTGATGCAGCTTTTGAATCTGCTATTTCTTGATGACATTTGCATTGTTTCTAATTGGGAACTGTTATAAATAAAGCTTAGTGCCACTTGTGCTTACGAGTAGGATAACATACCCATATTGGGTATAGGTTTAACAGTATAAGAAATTGCCAATTCAAATCCAATTCAAATTTCAGTCTCTGGAAGCCAATACAGAAGGATTATTATGAGTTCAGGGTTAAGCTAGGCTGTAGAGACCCTGACCCAAAACAAAACAACGAGGAAACGGAGAATAAGAATGAGATTGCCCAACTGTTTTCTAAAGTATGTGTGTGTGGGGGGGGTTCAAATTCTCACCATGAGCATTCAATATGACCATTATTTTTCATGTCTGCCATTGAAATAGATGTGAAGGTGATACTCCTTGTGGCCTTTGTCCTCCCTTGTGGTGTTGATGCTAGTTTTCTCTGTTCTCATCTGTTGTCTGCTCAAATACTTGAGTCAGTTAAAACCCTCCTTTCTTTTACCTGAATGAAGAAATAGGCTCGTCTTGACATTGTGTCGATAATTTGCTGCAGATGCCATTATGAAAAGACACCTGTCTAACCATCCATCCATCCATCCTTTTATTCCCCCCCCACCTTTTTTTTGTTTACCTTCTTCATCTATTTTCTTTGTCTTTTCATTCCACATCTGTAGCATTTGTTCTTTGGATGTTCACATCTGTTCAGGGCCAGTCAATCCAATCCAGTTAGATTGTAAACTCCTTGAGAGCTAGAGCTTTGGCTGTGGGTTTGTCTTTGGTCACTGATGTCCTCCTTGTTCACACCCTAGTGTGTGTGTGTGTGTGTGTGTGTGTGTGTGTGTGTGTGTGTTTGCTTTTTCCTTTGCATTCAAAATAGTGTCAGAAAGAAAAGTGGGTAGAGGAAGAAGGAGGCAGGAAGAGGAAGTCAGGGGGTTGGGGGGGGGAAGCAGGGAGTTGGGTGCAGAGCAGAATGAAACAGTAGGGCAACAAACAGTCTCCTCAGGATAACAAGTGGGAAATGCAAAGTGAAGAAAACTGAGCATTTAGGAAGTAGAGGAAAAGTAGACCATCTTTCCCTGGGCCTAACCACTTTTATTGAGCCATTTTTTAGGGGGCAGGGTATTTTTGCATAGTTGGCACTTTATAAACAGATTTTTTTCCCTGCTTGATCATAGTTGAAGAATTGTGTAAGCCTACAGAAATCCGGTTATCCAACTCTGGTGCCTTAAAAGCAGTTCACCAAGCCTTTCTCATTCAAAATTGATTGAGATGAATAAATAATGATGGCTTTCCAAGGGATTTAACTTGAAAGTCCACTGGAGAGCATTTTCTTTTTTTCCTCTGAGGACAACCAGCTATAGATTCTTACTCCACTAAAAGCTGTCTCCTGCCATTTTCTTGTTTCTTCTGAAGTTCCTATGAAAATGTTTAGCCTTTCTTCAAATTGTTTTCTGCCTTACTGGAAACTTAAGTGTTCCTTCAAAATAAAAGAAGGAAAACAACATCACATTTTATAGATTAAAATATATATACATCTAGACATGCCGGAGAGACGAGCACTTGGGAACCAGAGTTCAGTTCTCAGCACCTACAAGGCAGCTCACAACTGTCTGTAACTCCATTCCCAGGAGATCTGAGGTCCTCTTCCGGCCCCTATGGGCATTGCATGGACATTGTGCTGAGAAAGAGAATCAGGGAAAACACTCATCGCATAAAATAAAATAAGATTTCAAAGAAAAATTGGAAAGTGCTCTGAGGGTCCCATTATGTATTAGCATAGCCAGCTGGCTTCAGTTAACACAATGTAACAGAAATGTGTTAACATAGTTTCCCTCTATTTCTCCCCACTGTTGCTGCTGCGATCATGTATTTTGTTTCCACATGTATCACAAACTTCAGTTCACTTTACTATTTCCCTTGCCCCCAGGGGTGTCTCGCCAGTAGTCCTTAGATCTTAATATAAGCCTATGTATGCCCTTGTAAACTGCAGGTTGTGTATTGGAACCCCTTGTATGATATGGCTCAGAGAACCCACCCCAGGGAAGCAGTTGCTTATGTGTCAGAGATATGCAGAGGTGATCACACAGGGCTCTTCCATGTTTGCTTGCGTAGTTACATCCTAAGCTCTGTGATTCTTTCTAGAGATCCAAGTTTGCATAGAGGATTTTGTTCTTCAGAAGAAGTTCCCTTGTTTCTTGTAGTCCAGGTCTGCCCTGGACAAATTGTATTCTCATTTGTGTGAAAATAACTTTGTTTGACTTTAACTTAAAATATTTTTCCTTTTTATTTTTCATTAAAAGCTTTATGGGGATACAAGTCACACACTGTGTGTTTACACCGAAAAGTGCACAATTCACTAATTTTAATAGATTCTTGGGGCTGTGGCACTATTAGCTCTAAAAATTTTAGAGTATTTAAAAAAAAAAAACAAAAAACCTTGTCCCCATTAGCAGCCACTCATCATCTCTCCCAACTTCCAGCACATCTCAGTTAAGCTTTTTATGTATTTATTACCATTTGACAACTTTGGGGTCATTTTTACATTCTGGCTCCCATGAAGAATACAGCTGTGAACATTTGTGTGATCATTTTTGTGTCCCAGTATTCTCATGTCTCAAGAGTAGAGTCATGGGAGAAAGGATTTAAGCTGGACCTGTGAAGAGTCCCCTGGCTACCTCTGTAGCATCTGCATGCTGTTCGTTCTATAAGTCTGGTTTCTCTGTGAAGTTTTCATTTCCAAAAGGTAGTTTTATTGGCTTTAGAATTCTAATTGGATGCTGATGCTTGATTTATACTGCTTGAGATGTGAGTGCAGTGTTTTTGAAATCTTTGTTCCCCTTTTTGCAGTGTATGTCTCATAAGTGTGACTATGGTATTTCTTCGTGTGTGTGTGTGTGTGTGTGTGTGTGTGTGTGTTTTTATCCTGTCAGAACTCTTTAAGTTTCATGACTATATGGGTGTGTGTCAGTAATGACACAGGTCATTATTTCTCAGATACAACTTACCCTGACAATAGCTGCATCATTTAATATCATTTGACTGGCTTAATGGGCCATCTTCTTATTGCTTGACAGTGTAGAGGGGCTGTAATTCTTTGATGAAAGCTTCAGTGTAATTCTATTGGGTGTATAGGATTTGTTGTTGTTTTTGTAGGATAAAGCAGTTTTGTTTTATTGGAGTCCCATACCTGTGAACCAGTTTGGTCCCATGCAGGCTCCTTTTCGTGCATCACTAGGTAAAGGTAGAGGAGACTATATTGTGATGCTCCGTCATTAACGGTGAATGTCCATCATGGTCCTTAGGATCTCTCTGCCAAGGTTTGTTAGTGAGAACCATTCCCAGCCCCGTGGGAACTCTGGGAGTATTGAAATTTCAGGTGCATGCATTTCTGAGGCACGTTCATCTGTACACGTGTGTGTGTGTGTGTGTGTGTGTGTGTGTGTGTGTGTTGCTGGGGCATGATCCCTGGTCTTTGAGAGTGGTAGGCAAGTGTTCTGCCACTGGACTATACTCCTCTGCCGATCTTAATCATTTTGGGGATCTTATGGAGGTCTTTAGGTATTGGTGGTTTGATATCTAGTCAAAGGTTTGTGCAAATTTCTGGAGATTTCGCTGTGTGTAGCATTATACCTCTGGAGCTCTTTCTTTCAAACCCTGGCCTTTTCCTTCACTTCATGAGCCTCGTGCTTAGCTGTACCTTCACTGGGCTGCTACTCCTCTTCTGAGAGACCACAGAGATGCACCACTTTCAGTCTAGCAAATACATTCATTTCATACATCCTTCCCAATTCTCTCCATCACTGCGGTGATGTCATCTGTATGTTGCAGTGCAGTTGTTACGTATGTCATTTGCATTATCATGGCTAGAAGATGAAGTTTCATGGTAAATTACCCCAGACTCTCTTCACTCTCACAGTTGAGAGCACAGGTCAGCAAATATATTGCAGCACACAAGTACATGTATGGGAAAGACCTCTGGAAATTTATTTTCTTAACTTGTGCATTTTGTGGATGAATTTCAGAATCTTTATTCCTGGGGTAAAGGAAATGGCTCAGCATTTGCCATGCAAGCATGAAGATCTGCGTTTGTATCTCCACTTTCACGTAAGAGTTAGGTGTAGTGGCAGAGACAGGCAGATTCCCAGAGGCTTGCTGGCCAGCTGTTTTAGCCCAAATGAAAGTCTCCAGGTTCAGAAAGAGCAATGGAGCAAGATATGTGAAGGTAACGAGCAAACGAACCTTATATGTCACTAAGGCAGAGATTTATCCCAATTCTTATTGCAGACACTGTATGTGAGCCAGGAGACAATCCTTTTTATAGAGAATCATCATTTTACTGATTCTATATTTCTAAGTTGAGACGTTCCATATTGGCACCGGTTCATAGAAGTGTGCTAACCCCTGACCCACTAGTACACTGTGACTTATGATGTCTCCACTTCAGTGGCAT
Source organism: Meriones unguiculatus (assembly GCF_030254825.1). NCBI lineage: Eukaryota > Metazoa > Chordata > Mammalia > Rodentia > Muridae > Meriones > Meriones unguiculatus. The sequence continues at coordinate 99,429,848 of NC_083353.1, forward strand.
TTCATTGTGGGCTGACAACTCTTCTACACCCATTAACCCTCCTCCTCCTTGTAGGTAGTCCAGCATGACCCATGTCGGGGTGGAGCTGGGTACTGGAACAGCCTCTTCCGGTTCAAGCACCTGGCTACAGGGCATTACTTGGCAGCAGAGGTAAGTAGCTTCACATGGTTTTCTCTTGGAAAGTGAATTCACCGTGATCATCTTTCTTCATTCATCTGTAGCTGCTGGACGCCTGGAAGCTTAAGGGAGTTCCCAGTCACCTTGCTTTTCCTTCTGCCTATTTTTCTTTTACCTTGTTTCTCTAGAACAGGAAAGTTACAGATGACTGACATGCTGTGGGGCTTGGCAGGGGTCCTGATGAAGCTGTAGGGAGAAAGGAAGCTAGAAAATAATGCTAATGTAGGTTTGTGTGGCTGTTCTCCTGTTTTGTTGTTCTATACGGCTCTGCTTGTAGTCATCTACCAACCCCCACTCCAACACAAGTGACTGATAACTTTCTGCACTGGACACATGGCATATAAAAGCAGAAGCATTGTAGTTCCCAGAGAACTAGAGGATTTCATGAAAAAATCTTACTCTTCAGGGCTTTAGGGGGAGACATGGGTGTCATCAGTCTTCTAAGAATATCGGGAATCAAATTAACATTTTTAGGGGGACAAGGTTTCACTCTGACTAGCCTAGAAACTACTGTGTAGACCAGGCTGGCCTCACGCTCACAGCAGTCCACTTACCTATGCTTCCCAAGTGCTGGGCTTAAAGTGCATGCATACACACACACACACACACACACACACACACATGCCAGGCTCTCAATTTTACTTTTTTGAGTCAGGATTCCACTCTGCAACCCAAGCTGGTTTCAAAATCTCTATCCTCCTGCCTCAGCCTTCCAAGTACTGTATCTAGCTTATGAAAGGTTTTTGAGGAAAGGGAAGACTTGATGTTGAAGGACAAGAGGAATTTCCATTTAAGTTTCTATATTAAATTAAGGAGCATCCTGCTGTGTAACAGATGTTGAGTTTTTACTCTGACCTGATGGAAGATGTACATACTATCATATTCAGATTCTAGTAGTACATCCAAAGGCCCCACTGCTGTCTGGCTCAGGATTTCTAAAGATTTGTGTGGGGATTAATACTGCTTCTGCCTTTGAACCTCTGAATTTGGAACATAAATGTGTAAACTACCTGGAGTGTGTTCACTAGTGCAAACTGATGAAATACTTATTAACCAAACATGTAGAAGTCCACGTTGACATTTGAAATGGAGGCTTAGGGAGGAAGAGATCCAGCTAAGCAGCTTTGAAAACCTTTGATTGTGAGGTTAAAGATTAAGGGTGTCTTATCTGTTATGTTTTAAGGTAAAAGTAGCTCTCTCTAGTTTTCCTGTTTTCTCTTTTTCTTTTATGCAAAAGTAAGCAGGGTTACCAATGACTGTGTGTCGACGTTATCTTTATCTGAGGCCTTTACTATTGCTTTCCTAGTAAATTTGTTGTGTTTTCTTCGTCTACACTCAGAGGTGAACTGTCTACTGGTGATTGGTGGGTTGTTCTGTGTGTACTGTAACTGTGTGAGTTGTGTCATTGTGGCATGCTGGTTCTGTGAATAGAGGGAAGGGACAAGTTCTTAGCTATTCAAGGATGGCTGCAGGTATTGACGTCTCCTGCAGATGGGTCCCGGTCCTTGAGAAAGCAACAGATATTTTAATTTCCTAATGATTCTTTTTCATCAGGTAGACCCTGACTTTGAGGAAGAGTGCCTGGAGTATCAGCCCTCAGTAAGTATAGGCAAGAGCCTTCTCGTCTTTGTCTGGTAGGATGAGGCCAAATAATCTGGAGCCCCATTTAAGAAATTGTCAAGAGGCCTTTGAGTGCTGGGGAAGGGGAAGACTTAGCCTTCTTTCAACAAGGTCTTGTTCTGTGCTTCTCTTAAAGGAAGTCATGTCCTCCTGTGGCCTGATTGATCTAGGGCCTCCTGGTCTTGATAGTTTTCCTGTGTGCTCAGTCAAGAGTCTCCACGTCTTGGGAGAAGTGCAGAGCATCTCTCGGAATATTTCTGGGTGGGAGATGGTGAAAGTTGGCTGTTTGCAAACAGTTGTCTGTTAATGCTGTTGTCCTTGACCCGTGACTCATCCAGATATTGAAGTGATAGTGAGTAGTATCCTTTTGACTGGATAACACGTGAGGCCTGGTACACAGGTCCTTGGATGAGATGAACAGGTGTCTAACCTCTAACTTTGCTTTTTACAAAGTCAGAAATGGGCTTTAGGTTCTGATGTGATTTGGAATGTTTTGGAGAAATCATGACCTAGTAATTTTGATCTGTGCATGCCCCAGCTAGTATCTGAAGAACGTAAGGGTCATGTTTCATGGACATAAAGACATCCACAAAATGACTCTGTTTGTAAAGTGCTTGATTATGCTGAATTCAAACCAAAGAAAATGCCAGACAGTTTCTCTCTGTTTGAAATGTGAGTTGATGTGCTGTTCCCAGTGGTTGGTATGGTAGCTACTCTTGAGGGTACTTGTTTTTCTAGTAAAATTTGTAATAGCACATCAAAGAGGTAGAAGTAACTCACAAAGAAGGTGCTGTGAATCTTGCAATAATGGTTAACTTCCTAGTTATGTTTGGGTAGAAGGTTGGCATTGAAAGAAATAGCCATCGTGGCTGAGGACTTCTGGCTGTGACTGCATACACTTGATAGGGCCTTACCAGGGCCATCTCCTCCTCTCAGTGTTACCACAGGATGCCTGGGCTCATCTTCACCTTCCCATTGCCTTTCTGTCACCTTTGCTTCAGCTGGCATTTGGAAAGCTTTTCCCCAACAGCTATTCTCCTTGGAAAACAGACCTATTCCAGCTTCTGAACCCTTGTCCTGGCCTTACTTTCTTGTATTAGACCTTTGGCATGAATATCAAGCTGTGCATCGTTTGAGAGGGAAGATGATGTTCGAGTGAACCATGGGCTGGGGCACTATGGGAGATGGCACTGCTCTTTGGGTTCTGTATATGATGGAAGACAACATTGACACTCTTAGGTAAAGTGCTGTGATCGTAAGCCTAGGAGGGAGGGAAGATAGACCTTCATTTAAAAACCAGACTAATCACTGACAAGGTGTGTGATCCTGAGCAATTAACTATCCCTCCCTGAGCCTCACTGTTGTCCTCTGCACAAGCAACATTTGAAGTTGCGCAAGATCAGTATGATCTTTGTGTGTTCATATCCAGCAGGTCACCTGGACTTCATAAGAGTTAGGAAAGGCCTTGGTGAGTGGTCCTAACATGGTGTATCTCAGGTTCTTTTGTGTTCAGTGGCCTTGATGAGTCTCATGCTTCTCCATGCCATTGATGCTTCTCCATGCTTCTCCAAGGCTGGGTAGCCTTGCTCTGATGGTCCCAAGGTTGCTGGGACTTGGGTCTGCACATGGCATGTGAGTGTGCAGAGAGTGTCTCACTTGCATCCAACAGGCTGCAAGCACAGCATTGGTCTCCATATACGAGTATTAGGCTTGAGAGGGCCCTGCTTCCTTTCATTGCCTCTTTAGCTGGAGAATGAGTATGCTCAGTCCAGAGTCATATAAACCTGAGTAAAAAGCATCCTGTTCTCATGGTTTTCCTGGAGATTGGCATCAGTGAAGTATTAGACCTAACTAGCTGTGTGAGGCGCCTTCTAAAATCAGGGGCCACTTGCCTGGTCCCGGAGGGAGGAAGAGGCTCATCCTCTGCTTCTCCTTGCACGTGTGCCTTTCTTCCCACTAGGTGGCGTATGCCGACTGCACACCAAGGACTCTGCTTCTGGGTTCCTTGTCTAGATGCTGAAAGACTACTGAAATCAGTTTTCTTGTAGGTCTGCTGCTGTCTCTGAACTGTCACTGCCTGTAACCAAGCCCTGAGTTATAGCTGGTTCAGACCTTGTGTTGAGAGTGGAGTGTGGAACACTGTGCAGGTGACAGGAGATAGGAGAGAACAGTCCACAGTTTCGCTCCTGATCCAAAGGCACAGAGTGTCCATGCTCCAGGTGTTACTTCAGCATAGAGGAAAAAAAAAAGCCTCAGATTTGTTTAGTTGTTAAGAGAGCTTCTTAGTTGGATTTTTATTTGTGGTTTGATGTTTGAGACAGGGTCCTGCTATGTTGCCCAGGCTAGTCTTGAACCCTTGGGGTCAAGTACCATCACAACCCCCAGCCTCTCCAGTAGCCCTGTTAGCGAGAGTACAGATCTACACAAGGCTAAAGAACGATCATTTATCTTATTTTTTTTTTTAAACGTGTTAGATCTCAGCCTTGTGAAGCTGAGTTTTCTTGCTTTGTTTCCTTTGCCTTTGATTTGGCTTCCTGTTCTTGATTACTGTGTTTTCCTGGTGCTGTTTTCCTCTGTGTATCTGGGCAGGAGGTGAGGTTTCAGCCAGAGAGAAGCAAGCCAGGAAGGAAATTCTTTTTCCAGGCAAACAGAGGGCATGTAGTCACACCAAGAATGTCAGGCATTGACAAGAACTGTATGCATGGTCACTAAAAGAGATAGCAGAGCCCATCTGAGCAGGTGTTTGGGCTAAGCCAGCCCACTGGCTAACATCTCTGGCATGTGGCCTCTGTTTTGGAGACGAGAATGTGTCCTAAGATTTGCCCAAGACACCGTCATCATTGTTCTTCAGGTTTTCCTGTGAAGGATTTTCTTCCATTTCAGCCAAATCCCACTGTAGCATGAATGACCCTTTGCTTCGTCATCAGCAGACTCCTTAATCAATGACCAGTGTGTTCTTTAGGGCTAGAGTGACTTGACAAACTACAGTGGAATTGTTACTTAAGGGTCACTTGGATTCAGGCTTATTTCTTCTTCTAGAAAGTACTTGTGCTGTATTTTTGGTAGGCAACCATTTCTGTGTTTTGCACCACCCCCAATAACTAGTTTCACAGGCCAGATTTCCTCAAGAGCATCTCTGCTCCCCAGCTGTTGAACATGAATGTAAAGTTGTTCAGTGCTTATAGCTCTCTTTCCATAGTCATCTGCTGCTGTCCCTTCACAGCCTGAACATTTTGTATGACAGTAGAGAATGTATAGTCTTGGATCAGTGATCACCATGTAGAGCTACTCTGACACCGTGGTCCTTCTCCTGCCAGCTGCTGACGCTCACTGTCATTTCTCTTCTCTTCCTGTGGACGGTGGCGCGATGATGGTAAGTGTGGCTTTTACCTACAGAGCTCCTTACTTGATTCCTTTTGCCCTTAGGTGGACCCTGATCAGGATGCATCTCGGAGTAGGTTAAGAAATGCCCAGGAAAAAATGGTATACTCTCTGGTCTCTGTGCCCGAAGGCAATGACATCTCCTCCATCTTTGAGCTAGACCCCACAACCCTGCGTGGCGGTGACAGCCTTGTCCCAAGGTATGGTTTTAAAATTCCTTATCCCAGGAGAGTCAGGGCTGGTCTTGATGGCCTGGATGTGAGTTTTGGAATGGAAAGCATCATGGCCTTTTCATGAAGCACTTATGAAGGAGGTGATGAAGCATTTGGACTGGCGCCAACATGACACTGAGTTTTGTATGGCTCCTCAATGTTAAGTTGTTGATAGTTGGGTAAAAGTATTCTGTTTATGAGCTGGCTCAGGGGTCCACCTTTAGAGGACAGAGGACCCAGGTTTGGTTCCCAGCACACACATGGTGGCTCTCAACTGTCTATAACTCCAGTTCCATGGGATCTGATACTCTCTTCTGGCCTCTGTGGCTACTGCATGCACACGATATACATAAACTCATGCAAGTACACATAATTATTATTATTATTATTATTATTATTATTATTTAAAAGTACTGTATTTGGGTTGGGGAGATGACCCAGGGGATAGCATGCTTGGCATCCAAGCTAAAGAACCTGAGTTTGAGTCTCTATAACTGAAGTAAAGCTGACTGTAGAAGCCTCATTTGCAATCACAGTGCCCTTCTGACAAGATGGGAGGTAGAGACAGGAGAGTGCCCGGGAGCTTATGAGCTGGGGAGCCTATTGTATCAGTGTTGAGCAAGAGAATATCTCAAGCAAGGAATGGAAGGTGAGAATTGACACCCAAGGTTGTCCAGGTTGTCCTCTATACTCGCGTTTCTCCAGCCTTCTCAGGATGACATTCTTGTATTGTAATAATGCCTTATGTATTGAACCATCTCACCCCCATTTGTTTGTTTGTTTATTGTTTATTTTGAGGTAGGGTCCCACTACATAGCCCTGGCTAGCCTGGAACTCACACAGACCTTCCTGCCTTCACCTCCCAAGTACTAGGATTAAAAGTGTGCACCAATACACGTTGTCAAAAAAATCACTTCTTAACCTAGTCAACAAGAATATTATTCGTTGAATTCCAACTACATGTGAAGCACAGTGCCGAGAAAATACTCGCCTTATTTTACATGATTATAATTTTGTCATTATTTGAAGCCCTGTGAGCTAGGTATCATCCACCCTTCTGTAGAAAGACGTTGAAACTCAATTTCCAAAAAAAAAAAAAAAAAAAAAAAACCAAAGTATTGGAAGTCCATAGTAGAACCCATATGGGACAGAGTATCTGGACAGTGCATCTCAGTCAATCTGCATGTCTGCATTGTTGGCAGATGTCTCGGTGGTGTTTATTGGGTTTTATAGAGCCCCTCCTGGAGTATGCCATTGTGTTTCATTGTGTGTCCCTTGCCACTTTCCTTCTTTGCTTGAGGAAGGCTGGGAAGCTAAACATCACTCCTATGTGATCTCTGTCAGAATCCGGGATTCTTGACTTGTGCTCATTGCTATGCCTGTCCCTTCTTAGAAGTGTAAGGCAGTTCCCATAGAGAACAGAACTTTACCAGGCAAGAAGGCCTTTCTTTGTGATTCAGATGCTAGAAATGCCCTTCTGGAAAACCCCACAGGTATGCACAACCTTCTTGTAGATCTGTAACGTGTTATTTTAGTTATCTTCAAAATTAACCTTGTGTAGGTAACCACAGATGCTGTGAGTTCTTGCATGTAACAAACATGCCATCTACAAGTCTGCATTTCACAGCAATCCTTCCCATTCTCCAGCTCTTTGCAATTCTGTGCTGTTCCCTGGGCCCAGGTAGGAGTAGAATTAGATAATCCACCTATGGCTGAGAATTCTTCCAGTCTCTTATTCTCAGTACTTTGACCAGTTAGGCCTCCCTCCACCGACTCCCGTCCACCACAAAAAGAAGCATCTCTGATCAAAGTCGAGAGCAGCCTTCCTCTACTGTAGTGCTATGGGCATAAGCATCAATATTTAGAAGGCATGTTGATAGCATGGCCATTTAGCAGAAAAAGAATAGCAGATTCTGCTCCAGGGCCTGTGACATCCCTGGCCATGCATGAGCTTTTGATCAAGGGTTACACTACAAGGCATAACATTTTCATCTGTTTACCTGAAGATTTAATTTTTCTTTACAGGTGGATATATTATGTACATGTACCACATTTTTCTTATCTATTCATTTGTTGATGGGCACCTGGATTGAGTCCCATCTCCTAGGTACTGTGAATTAGAGCAGCCACGATCATGATTGTGCAGGTGTCTCTCTAGTAGGATGGTTCTCAGCCTTCCTCATGTTGTGACCCCAGCCATAAAATTATTTTCATTGCTACTTCGTAACTCTGATTTTGCTACTGTTAGGAATCTTAATGCATTATCTGATACTCGACCCTCAACGGGGTCACAGCCCACAGATCAGAACCATGGCTCTAGGAGGTTATAAAGCTATATACCCAGGAGTGGTATAGCTTGATCATCATATGGTAGTTCTATTTCTTGCCTTTTGAGAAACCTCCAGTTTGATTTCCAACATGGATGCACGAGCTTACACTCAAGCCAACATCCCCTTTGCCACATCTATCTCATTTTATGACTAAGTGTTTTGTGTGTGATACATACTTTATATTTTAGTCCCCCATTTATTACTTGGTGACTACTTACTGCACTTCTATCCTATAATATGAGTAATGCCTTTGTGAATGCTTGTGTACACATTTCTATTTAGTCTATATCTAGAAGCAGAGCTACTAAATTGTAGTGTAATCTTATGTTTAACCTTGATGAGCTGACAGGTTGGCCCTCAACGTACACACACCATTTATATTTGCAATCAAGCAAATATGTGAGGATTCCAGATTTTTTACATTCTCACCAATAATTGTCACTATTTTTTGAGACATCCCAATTAGTGTGAAATGGGATCTTATTGAGGATTAGATTTGCATTTCTCTGATAGTCAGTCATGTTGATCATGTTTCCGTGTATTTATCTCCCCATATTCTTTGTCATTTTCTTAGTTATGTATCCTTTTACCATTCGTTACGTTTTCTAGATATAAATGTTATGTGATCCATGATTTGCAATTGTTTTCTTGCATGTTATTTTTCCATTCTTTAATAGTGTCCTGAACAGGTTTAATTTATTTTTCAATTTCATTCTGCTTTTTGGCTTCTTATCCAAAAAACAAACAAAGCAACAAACGATGGCCACAAAATTTTATAGCAATATTTCCTTCTAAGATTGTATTCATTTTCATTGTTTACACTTAGATTCTTGATTTATTTAAAAATCTTTTAAAACATGATTTGAGGTAGGATATACTGCATTTTAAAAGCTTCTTTTCTCATTGACTATCAATTCTGTAAGTAGGTACTGGTCTGCAGACTTCGAATGCATTGCAACTTAAACAATTCTCCACTTAGTTCTGAGGAGTAGTGATTTTTTTGTAGTATGTCAGAAAGGGGGCACCATTTATAGCCCGTGCTGAAAGATTCCTCGGCTAGTGAAGAACTGGGAGATGTGGTTTAAAATATCACATTGCCCATGAGAATCTTCTTTATTGCATGCATTGGCAGAGAGAATGAGGAACTCGTTGGCTTGTATTCTCCAGTGTCTTGGAAATCCCCATCATCCCTGGGAGAAGGCAAGTTTAAGTTTTTGGCCAGCTGGCCAAGCGGTATTGGCTTAGCTAGTTTTGAGGCCCCTGTCTCTGTGTTCTATGCATTTGTTACTCCTTCCTGTTGGCCAACTTTTCTTGTGAGTAGTTTCTAAGCTCAGAAATGAGGCAAGGACTTGTGTTCAGCTTTGATAGATAAAAGCTCTGACGTGGTCTATCACCTGTGCTCATTTATGGTTTGGCTGGATCTTTGCCTTAATGGTTTTTTTTTCCTTCATTCTTGCCCTTGGCTGCCGTTCTCAGAGCCAGAAGAGAATAGGGTCTCTTATCCATTGATCATGTGGAATCCAAGTAACCTTAGGAGTAGCAAGGTCTTCTTTTCTTGGCATATTAAAACTCTGCGGTGGATGAGGGCAGTTGGAGGAACACATGAGAACAAAATTTAACAACACAGAAGTATTAAGATGCTACCCTGATTCTATCCATTACTGTGTGCGCTAGCATATAAGTTGTTTTAAAAATTGTCTTATTTCAGATTGCAATGTATAAAGTTAGACACATGAACATCTGCATTTTTGCAATAGTGTCTAAAGAGTGCTTCAGGGATAAGTAAGATGGATAATGACTAATCCTGGTTATATTGAACCAGATAATAAAATTGTAGTTTGCATGAGTTAGATATTTTAAACAAGCATTGGAAGAACATCTACTTGGATGAATCCTGTGTACTTGTGTCAACAACATGACTTTTGAGTTAAGGATTAGGAATGGTACTTCAGAAGATTGATTGAATGAGCTTTGTATCTTTGGTGACATTTGTTATAGAACTCCGTGGAATATAATTATCCAACTAAAACTAAGCTCCAAGCTTTTGTTACACTCTGAAAACACAGAAAATAAATCAAGCTCAGAAGGAAAAAATCCAAATGCCTCTGTTTAATGTCTTGTCCGCACTGTCTAATTCATGTTAGTCAAAGTAAATAGCACTAGAGTTTCCCTCTTCTGGCTTTAGAATGTTCAGGACAATTACAGCAGAGAAAACTAAGGTCCATTGAAGGTGCATGTTTAGCTTGGCCTCTCCCTCGATAAAGTGGCATGCCTTGGTCCTAAATTACTCTTACTTTGAATGAGTTCCACTTTATCCTATCTGCCCGTAGCCTACCAGTGTCTAAAGTTCCAGTGCAAAGTTGTCTGTTTTCTCTAACAGAATGCTTTCATGTTTCTGAGTGCTCCTCAACTGTCCTAAGCAATGCTTTTGAGTGCCCATTTTCTGTTGTTTCTGCTTGCTTGGCATGATCTCGACTCGTCTCTGTTAGGAGACAGCAAGTTCTTGGAGGGCAAAAATCCCCCCATTGTTTTCTACTGCTTCAGAAGTGACACAGAGCTGAAAAATGTCTCAACCATGATGCATGTTCATCATGTAAAAAAACAACCTTTTTCTGTTTTTTTTGTTTTTTTGTTTTTGAGACAGGGTTTCTCTGTGTAGCCTTGGCTGTCCTGGAACTCACTCCTTAGACCAGACTGGCCTGGAATTCAGAGATCCTCCTGCCTCTGTCCCCAGAGTGCTGGGTTTAAAGCCCTGTGCCACTATCACCCGGCTCATAAAATGATTTTTAAACCATGTAGGGGAAAAAGAAGCAAGTAGCAACTATATATAACTCAACTATTCAGAGCGAATCAGCTGCACTCAAGATCCTGGGTTCATGTAGACTCCAGTGGGTCTCTAGGCACGCACTATAACATGTGATTTGTCATACACTGTAACCATGAACAACTTTGAATGATCTTAGTGCAATTCTGTATTCTGGAAGTGTTATTCAAGTAAGTGATTAACATTAATAAGGTGGCATTACTAACCCTGGAATGAACTAGGTGTTTATGAGACATTAGATGGTACAGTTTTTCAGTCTTATAATTATAACACTTGACCAAACATCATCATAGCAACCTGTGCTGTTGATTCTTCTAGAAAAAAAAGAAAAAACAAAACAAACAAACAAAAAAAGCTCCTAAAACTGGAGTTCATATATAAAAGAAGTATTCATGTTCAGATGTTTGTTTCATTTATCATGTTATCCCAACTACCAGACTTCTTTCTCGAGTTGTGACTGGTTATCTTCTAGCCAGGAATATACAGGGGCTGGTGTATAGCTCAGTGATATAGCTTGTGTCTAGAATGTCAAGGCCTTTGAGCAACACTGCCACTAAAACAGGATACCTACCATTCATTTCCCTAGGCTCTTGTAAGTATCATCTCTTCTCAGCCATGGATCTTAGAAATGTGATAGGGTAAAAATAGCAGTTCATTCTGCCTTGATTATGTACCAAGTTAAATATTTATCAACACTTTATATTTATCATTAAAGTATTGCCTGTGTCCTTCCTATTCATGTTTCTAATTGATTTGTAGGAGCTCATTGTATGTATGGACCAGTAAAATTTAAAGTCTGTATTTATTTTATTTTTCCAGATTCTTTTTTAAAATTTTAATTAATTACAATTTATTCACCTTGCATCCCCCCTGTAGCACCCCCTCCCCTCAAAACCTTACCCTTCCTCCCACCTCTCCACCCATGGTTCTCCTCCAGTCCACCTATAGGAGAGTTCCCCCTCTCCCCTCCTCTCTCCCTCCCTCTGACTCCAATCTATCAGGTCTTATCAGGAAGGTCTGCATTGTCTTCCTCTGTGGCCACTTCCTCAAGATCCAGCTATACCACTCCTAGGCATATATCCAAAAGATGCTCAAGTACACAACAAGGACATTTGCTCAACCATGTTAATAGCAGCTTTATTTGTAATAGCCAGAAGCTGGAAACAACCCAGATGCCCCTCAACTGAGGAGTGGATACAGAAATTGTGTTTTGCTTTTTGCTTTTGATTTTTCAGTTTACTATTTTTCTTTCAGCTTGGTTCATGTTAGTCATGTGTGTGTGTGCACATGTGTGCACACATTCTCAACAAAAGTTTTAAAATTTTGACCATGTAATCAAATTTACCCATCTTTTTGTTTTAAAAATTGAGAACTTATTCTTTTTTTTTCTTTTTTAATTTTTATTTTTATATTAATTATAGTTTATTCACTTTGTATCCCGGCTGTAGCCCCCTCCCCTACTCCCTCCTATTCCCACATTCCCTCCCTCTTCTCTTCCCATGCCCTTCTCCAAGTCCACTGGTAGGAGAGGTCCTCCTCTTCTTCCATCTGACCCTAGTCTATCAGGTCTCATCAGGACTGGCTGCTTTGTCTTCCTCTGTGGCCTGGTAAGGCTGCTCCCCCGTCAAGGGGAGGTGATCAAGGAGCCAGCCATTGAGTTTCATGTCAGAGACAATCTCTGAGAACTTATTCTTTATCACATACTTCAGAAGCTCTCCCTGTCCCACAAGATAAGTAAATATTTACTCATCTTTGCATCTAGAAATTTTACGGTTTTATTTTTTACTCTATTAAGCCTTTTGAAAATTTCAGTTATTAACTGTTGTAACAAGTACCAGTACACATTGAGTAGTATATACCCGCTTTTGTGGCTCCGTCTCATGCTCTTTCTAGTAGTTATTCACAGGTTGTCCTTTAGAAATATCACATATTCCAGAAACCTTAGAGCCCTTATAAATTACTTTTTATTGTACACACATCAGTAACAGGAACCACTGATTCCCAAATAGGTTCTGTCCTGTGCCAATAGCAGAGAACTATTTTGGTAGCCCTCTCTCTTTTGAAGGAATGTGTTTTAACCAATGGCTGTAGAATGACCCCAAACATCCATCCCTGTGTCTGAAATTTTTATTGCTTCCCTTTAGGAACTCCTATGTCCGTCTCAGACACCTGTGCACAAATACCTGGGTTCACAGCACAAACATTCCCATTGACAAGGAGGAAGAGAAACCTGTGATGCTGAAAGTAAGTCGAGGACTTGGCTGCCTCTCCATTAGTCTCTTGTTCTGATGAAAGGCCTCCTTTAATGACAGGTGGAGAGATACAGAACTTGGGAGTGTTGCCCTATTGTTGGGTTTCCTTTAGCGTTGATAAAAAAGAAAACTATTCCAAGGTATCTGGGTGAAGCAAACATAGGACTATTAAAATAACCAGACTTTTTCTTTTTTAAAAAAATTCTATTGATTTTCCATTAATAAAAAAATTCAATTTTTAAAAATTCCATTAATTCTCTGCATTTCATGTCTAACATGACTTTGTCTATGGGAATGTTTGCTTGTGTCCTGAGATATGCTGATATCTTGTTTATTTCCCCTTTCCCCTTTAGAATTTTTTCCCTCAGTGTATATAAGGAGTCTACATTTTTTGTGTGCCTAAAGGAGTTTTCCCTACCCCTGTTTACTGACACTCCTCTTCACCACTCACTAAGCTTATATAGCATTAATACTTTGGGATTTTTCTTTTTAGATTTTTTTTTTCTCTTATGGGTGTGTTCAGGTTCATAGAAAAACTGAAAGAATGGTATCACCTCTACGTCCTGTAGAGTAGTAATTGTCACTTTTTATATTTACTTTTTCTCCATTAATAAAATGTTGCTTAATTATAAGAATCGTACATTCTCCCTGTGATGAAAGAAGCTATAAAGTTACAGCTGTCCCTACTGCATGTACTCACCCTCATATTTTCTTTTGTTCTTTCTTTCTCCCTACACCCTGTACACTCCTGTGTAAATCTCTCTGTGTAACACAGCAGTACCATGTACAATGAATATACACAGTGCAGATTAACAATATTAGCAATAAACAATAGCCCCCTTACTACCTCATCAGTCCCCACAAAACTAATTTTCTATTTAGAAAACATCCTTCTAGAAGTTTCTTATGTCTAGTTGATATTAATGCCAAAAAAAAAAAAATGCCTCCAAGTTTTTTGGATTGCCCAATATCCTGTAAACAAAGCGCTTGATTAACATCTTCACTTTTCCATTCAAGATTATCTTACAACAACTCCCTTGACTTTCAGATTGGTACCTCTCCTCTGAAGGAGGACAAGGAAGCATTCGCCATAGTTCCTGTTTCTCCTGCTGAGGTTCGGGACCTGGACTTTGCCAATGATGCCAGCAAGGTGCTGGGCTCCATTGCTGGGAAGTTGGAAAAGGGCACCATCACCCAGAATGAGAGAAGGTGAGGGCATCCTGCCGGCACCAAGACAGCAGTCCTCATGGGTGGCTAGACTTTGAAAAGCCCTTGGGGAGCAAAAGGATCAGCACTCTGAAGATCTGTGCTTGAGAGTGATCTGAGCTTTCATTCGTGGCTTCAATTTATGATTTCCAGAAATGGGTACTTATATTATTTTCATCTGTGTTTTGTTTTGTTTTAGAGCGATAATTGTGTAGCTCCATTAGGCTTCAGCTGTGATTTCAAGGGTACTAGAAAGCATGAGTCCTCTTCTGTTTGCCTTGTTCTTAAAGTGTGACCCTTTCTAGGCAAAGCTTTTAGCCTATAGAAGTTTGAACACGGTCTTTAGCAAGCTCTGTTTTCCTAAGGTCTGTCACCAAGCTGCTGGAAGACCTGGTTTACTTTGTCACGGGTGGAACTAACTCTGGCCAAGATGTGCTTGAAGTAGTCTTCTCCAAGCCCAACAGAGAACGGCAGAAGCTGATGAGGGAACAGAACATTCTCAAGCAGGTCAGTGGGCCTTGATGGTTCTCAGGGGTTAGCTTTGTGAGAAGTCCGTGGGACCCCTGCTGAGAGATATGATGATTCTCACCCAGAAGACAGTCTGATTATTGTTTTCTTTTTTGAGTCTGTAGCAAATTTAAGTGGCAGGAGAGTGTCCTCCTGTATCCCCTCCCCCACTGTGAACATCCTGCAGCCGAATCGAGCTATGTAATGACGTGAGTGCACGGTCACAATATCATTGCCCTAGGAACCCACAGGGTATTTTCATTGCGCCCCACGTTTTCTGCTTCACCTATTCATCCATCGCTCTTCACTACCCTTGCGCCCACTCCTCTTTTAATGGTGTTCCTGTTTTGCCTTGTTCTGATTGCTGTATAGTTGGAATTATGTATCTTGCAGCCTTTTCAGAGGTTCAAGGCTCCCCACGTCTTCTCAGGGCCCAAGACCTCAGTCCAGTTGATAGGTACCATACTTGCTGAATATGAGCCACGTGAGTGCTTACTTGTTAGGTACCCTAAAAGGTGTTCAGGTGACACCTTTATATTCTTCAAAAAAAAAAAAGTGATGTGTCATATTTCCTATGGTTCCTTTCTATGTTTAGGGAATTTGCTGCATTTGGTGAACTCAGAGCCCTATATTAGCTCTTATGGGCAGCTTTAGTGATCACGTCTATATTTCCATAAACAGGGAATGGTAGTTGACAGGAAGTACCTAGATGACACTTGGCTCATATGACAAAATGTCACCGTGACAAAATAGCTGAAAAGTAATCTTATAGAGAAAAGGTCTGCTGTGGCTCCCGGTCACAGGATTTTTAGCCCCTGGTCACTAGCCCTATCCCTCTTAGTCTCTGGAGCAGTATATGATGGTGGGGAGAATGTGGTAGACAGAACTGCTTACCTATGCATGCAGAGAAGCAGAGATGAGCTTGCTTCTGTGATCAAGCCTGTCCTGTGAAACCCATTCAGCTGTCAATCTGCCGGCGGTGGCTGAATCCACCCAATCAGATCAGAACCTTCGTGACACATCATGGCACAGTCACCTCCCAAAGGACTCAGATCGCAACACTGCTGCCTCAGGAACCAGGCCTTTACCATGAGCTTTTAGAGGCCTTTAAGATTCTGAATATTGACAGTGTTAACTTAAATGAATGAACCAATTGGAAGGAAGGAGCATGAGGAATCCGGGTAGAGGAAGCACACCAAATGTACTCCAAGTATTTAAAGCTGCGGGAGATTTGCTTAGTTATTCCTCGGAACTTGCTGGTGACCGAAGCAAAAAGAGAGGCAAAGCCCCATAGTTCTCCATGAGAATTTGGCATGTGGAAACCCTTCTTCCTGTTGGGCTGTGATAGACAACATTCATATTTCAACAAGGGTTGAAGTCCAAAAATAAATTACCTCCAGATGTTTCATCTTTTGAGCCCCAAATTAGAATTCTCGCTTAATGTCCTTATTCATTCCCACAGTAGCCATTCCTTGAGGGGTTAAGACAGTGTTGGTCAGTTACATAGGATGCTGTACTCCTGAGGTTTACAATTGCTATGTGTTTTAATCCTTTCAGTACTTAGGTAGTATAGATACTGCACTTTGTATTCTCCCATGTTTACTTCGGCCACGATCTGCGCTATTACTGAGTGTTCCCCAAGATCCAACCCATCTAGTTGATAGCAAAGAATTACGCTCATGTTGGTCTTACTAGGATTGTAATCCAGGAGACACCAAATCCAGCAGCATTGGGAGAGCACTGTAAACTTTTATGAGATGATGGCTGTTTTTATAGCTGAATCCGCAAGCAGGCTGGCTAATTGCATCCTGTTTGTGAAGACTTTTGGTTGGTGTGGCCAAGGTCACACTGCCTTACAGGAAAAGGGTTGGATAGTCTCATGAAACCAGGTGGATAGCTTCCAAACTGTTAGCAAACTCACTAAATCTCCTTCCAGGAATTGTAGGCCAGCTCAGTGTTTGAGGTCAGCCTATAGCTGTGTGAGCATGTGCCGACAGCAGAGTTCAAAAGTTGGACTGTGGACATGTGTGAAACCTGGATTAACAACTCCTTACGATTGCAGTTGTAGTGCCTGACTCAGTGCTAATCTGTTTTGATTTTCTCCCTGGCAGAAGTCATAAAGGTGTATGTTTTCAACCTAAAACCCCTCCCTGCACTCTTCTAAAAGATGCTCCACAGTGTGTGTGAGAGCTGATGAGGTCTGCGTGAGCTGAGCGAGTGGGTGCCCAGCCCAGCTGATTGACAGACACAGGTTTCAGCCTCTTGATGAGTTTACATAGAGAAAACTTTCCATATAATCCTGCTACCGCTGCAGCTGTGTTTCCCCCTGGAAAGAGAGTTAGAGTTTAAAACCTGCAGTGATGGCAGCTTGCTCTTTCTTTTTACAAACAGATTTTCAAGCTGTTGCAGGCCCCCTTCACAGACTGTGGAGATGGCCCGATGCTTCGGCTGGAGGAGCTGGGGGACCAGCGCCACGCTCCCTTCCGACACATTTGCCGACTCTGCTACAGGGTCCTGAGACACTCACAGCAAGACTACAGGAAGAACCAGGTGGGGATTTAGATGGATGTGATCGTTGGGTTCCTCCCTTAAGCTCACATGCTGTACTCAGGAGTTTTAGGTGTTATGTACCTTTCTGTTTAAACAGTAGAGAATAGTCTACTGCTTAATTTGCCCCTAAAATGGAAACAGATGTTTGGCAAGCCTGGGAAGAACCTGTGTCGCAGAACTCCTGAGGATACTGGAGGAACATCACACAGTGCCTCGTAAATGCATGTAATTTTCAGGTGCCAATTTTAACAAATAAGAAATATTCCAACAAAATTTCTAGTTTTGAGATTGAGGTTACATTTACAGTGTGTGCATGTGGGGTATATGTGTGTGTGGTATATGTGCATGTAGTATGCACACCTATGTGTGAGCACGCACACCCATGCCTGTGGAAGGAGGGCATAGGTGTCCTGCTCTATCACGCTTCTTCCTCTGAGGTAGCTTCTCTCGCTGAACCTGGGGTTGAGCTAGCAGCTGGTTAGTGAGCTTCTGTCTCCCCCGACCCAGAGCTGGAGATACAAGTTTGTGGAGCATTGTCTGGCCTTTTGTGGGGGTGCTGGGGACTCACTTTCAGTTCTCATACTTGTGCAAGAAGCACTGCACCCCACTGAGCCATGTCGCTAGCTCTTCAGTATGTTTTGGTGCCATGTTCCCATAGGCATAAGCATGAAGTGATTCCATGTTGAAGAAATAGAAACGATGTTTTCCTTCCACCCTCCTCAGATGACCTCTGCCCTTGAAGGTTACTCTTTCCTGACTGTGGGTCTAGGTCATATTTGCTGTTGTTCTGACTCAGTGACTGTAAGTCTATGTGCATATTATGCATAGATTTGCATATTATCCATAGTAAAGGTATGAATACATTCTCTGTCTTTCTCGTTCTCTCTCTCTCATTCTCTCTCTCTCATACACACAAACACTGTATGATACACACTCCTTCCATGAGTTAATGGTGTAACAAACAGCACTGAAACTCTAAAGACACTGAGAGCTGAGAGCTGTGCTGACGGATCATTGATTCTCAACCAGGGGTGATTCTGTCCCATGAAGTACATTTGACAGTATCTGGAGACCCTTCTGAATGCCACATCTTGGGAGCACTAATAGCATCTAATGGGTAGGAACAGAGATACTAAAAAGTTCCCAGCAGTATCTAGGCCATCCCTTCGCAACAAAGAATGATCCATTTTCATATCACATGTAGTATTGTGGGTGTACGAATTGGTGCTGCTACTATTCTATGTCTTGGAGTACAAACCTGTCCATATGTCTTGTCTCTACATTTAAACCTTCTTTGTAGTTAAAGGCTTTCATTATCACGAAGATATCATTAATGGCTAATGATGCTTTAGGAATAAGACCATGCCAGCAGGCTGCAGATTTTTTTTAAGTCTACCTCCAACACATTCATGCCTTGCTCAGATAGGTCCAGAGATCTTAGTCTGCCTCTGTCCTCATTCTTTAGATTAAGGGACTTTGGGGCTACAGTGTGTATTAGGATATAACATTTGAACACAAGGAAGTCAAACTAGTCCTTGCTGCTGCTGGATTGGCTATCACTGCTTAGTAGTTTATGGATCCTGTGGCAGTTGGCACAGCTATATGTCTGAAGGCCGGTGAACTCTCAGACATGCATCCTTAGGTATAGACTGAAATGTGGCTGCATCTTCTGTGTTAAACCTGAAAAGCTCGCAGATTTAGGACTTACGGGAAATTGAAAGCCAGTTTCAAGCACTGCTTAGAACTTAAGCAAACAGTCTTTCTTAGGTAGAACTATCTTGCAGAATTGTGTATGTGTGCATGCTCATGCGTGTTATTGCATGCTCATGCATGTGTGGGGGGGGGGTTATGTCTGCATTCACAGATGGGGTGTGGGGGGAGAGAGGAAGGAGATGCCATACTGGCATTTTAACCCAGAACCTGGCACTATACCAGTGAGCTGTACCTCTATCCGTAAGGACTATCTTTGACTACAAACAAATTCTTGTTCAGAGGAGGCTTCTTTGATGTTGCAGGTATTTCTGTGGAATATGATGTTTGGTTTGCAAAGAGGGAAGGCAAGGCAGATCCATGCATCTGCGAATAAGGCCAATCGTCCTAGATATTCCCAACCCTCTTCTACTCATTGGCTTCATTTTTTTCTTCATTTTCTTTTTGAGACACGGTCTCTCAGTGTAGTCCTGCCTGGCCTGGAACTCTCTATGTGGACCAGGCTATGCTCAAACTCACAGATGTCTGCCTTTCTTTGCCACTCAGGTGCTGAGGTTAAAGTGTACCACAGCCCTGTTGACTTTAAAGAGAAGCTTTAGGGGGCTGGGGAGGTGATTCACTGGTTAACAGCATTGGCTGCTCTTACAGATAGAGGACCCTGAGTCCATCCCTAACAGGCACATGGCAGCTTACAATCACCCATACTTCTGGTTTTAGGGGTCTGATACCTTCTCTTGGCATCTGTGGGCACTTTACATGTGTGGTGAACTTAACATACATAATGACAAAATACTCAGATGAATAAAAGTAAGTTTAAAAAAAGATTTTTTTTAAACCCAAGACAAAGAAAACTATGTGTTGATATTCTGAATGTTCAGAGAGATGTAACAGCACCAGAGGAATGGGGAGGGTTATTAAGTTGTCCCTAATTAGTAACAAATTCAGAGCTGTGTAACTGCTTCCAACCCTATTTTTGCAGTGAATCAGTAGATTAAAACTGATGTTGCACACTGAAAATATCCACTGTAGATTTTAAGACTTTCCTTGCTGGCGTTGTTTGGGTGCTGTTAGTTAAGTAAAGGCTGTGAGGATCTGAGCTGCCATTGCACTGAGGAAGAAGGCTGAAGAAAGATGCCCAGGATCATTTGCCTGTTGAGTCATAGTTCCTAGGCACTGCTGCTAGTTTTCCTAATGTTAACCCACTCGCACTGTCTTTCTGTCCCTCCAACTGACTTGTTTCTTTCCCTAAAAGGAGTACATAGCCAAGCAGTTTGGCTTCATGCAGAAGCAGATTGGCTATGATGTGCTGGCTGAAGACACCATCACTGCCCTGCTCCACAATAACCGAAAACTCCTGGAAAAGCACATCACCGCGGCAGAGATTGACACCTTTGTCAGCCTGGTGCGAAAGAACAGGGAGCCCAGGTGAGGCACCAGAGGGGACTTGCCAGGAGGCCTCTGTGCATCTAAATGTGCGACTGTAGCACTCCATGGTATTGTGTGTGAGGCTTGCCGTCCTGGGGACTGGCCCAGCCACTTTCCAGTGGCCCTAGGATGTCTACTGGTAAGAACTGCTTCCTGTGATCCCACCTTCAGTTACCAGCTGCTCCCTTCCCCTTTCCCTCAAACTTTAATTTCCTCATTTGCTAAATGAGCAGCTGTGAATACCTCTGAGCTGACAATCTCGTGAGACACAGTAAAGGACATTTGTTTTTGGTCACTCACTTTTTAGGCCCCATGGCTCTCACCACGCCCTTTGCTATGTTTAGTTGTCTCTCAGATGCTTTTATGCAGTTCATAGGACAGTGTCGTCAGTCACACTGCAGGGCTGATAGTGCTGCTGTAGAAATGACCACTGCCACCTATCCCCAGTGTCTGCCGCCAGTCTTCATGAACCTTGTCATTTAATCCTCAGGAAAACCCTTAGAAAATGTGTGTTGTATCTTTTCCTGTAAATGAGGAAACAGGTGTAAACCAGGTTAAGTAATGTCACCAAATGATAATCCAGAGTATAGCCAGTTAGTGTCACAGCCAGTTAGCCTGTCACCCTGGGCTTTAGGCATCAAGCAGCCCTGGTGCCTCTGGTCCCAGTGTCATCCTTCCCTGTCTCTTCCTGATGACAACTTCCTCTTTGTACTGCTCCTCCTCCTCACATTGGTTCTGTCACCTTTTCATTAGCTCTAGTCATTTTTCCTCTTCTGCTTGATTATTTTTCTTTCTTTTTTTATTTTTTTCCATCTGTCGCATCCAGACAAAGTCATCAAAGTCTCCAATGTGCCTAACTTCTCTTCAGAGTGAATGCTGGTCTCCTCTATAGGAGTCAGGCGCCCTCTGCCTGCTCTGTGACAACATCATGTTTTCTTTTGGGTTAGGTTCTTGGATTACCTATCTGACCTCTGCGTGTCCATGAACAAGTCAATTCCTGTGACCCAGGAGCTCATTTGTAAAGCTGTGCTGAATCCTACCAATGCTGACATCCTGATTGAGACCAAGTGAGTGCCATCTAGGGACATAACTAAAGATGCATTTAACATTTGATGTTAAATCAATGGTATGCTCACAGGGAATAAGCCCGATTCATTCATCTCTTCAGAGTTTCTCTAATGTCGGTTGGGAGTATTTCATCTTTATTTCACAGACCTTGTTTAAAAGAATGGTTGATCTTGCTTTTAGTTTGGTTTTGGTGTGACCTTCTGTATATGAGGTCGCTTACTCTGTATACTGTAAAATATACTCTGTGTCGCTTACTCTGTGTATTGTAAAATTGTGTAAACCCGGTGCAGAGCATTTGGCACACACTTTAAGAGTTGAAGAGCCTTTAAAAATTAAGGATGTAATAAAGATTCAGTGTTAATTCAGTGTTGTGTGGAGGCATAAATTATCATTGTTCCAAAGTGTGATGGACTGGCGAGATGGCTCAAGGAATGTAGGTACCTGTTGCTGAGCCTGACAACCTACCTGGTTCAATCCCCTGGAACCACGTAGTGAATGGTTCCCCGAGTTCCCCACTGATTCCCCCAAGTTGTCCTCTGACCTCTACACATCCACAGTAGCACGCAACAAATAAAATGTAATAAAAATGTTGTAAGTAGTGTATTACATATGTTATAATTACTATTGATGTAATACATAAATACTGTATTCTAATTATGGTTGATAATCATAATTAGTGCTATTGCTGTTTCGGCAATAGTAATCATTCACTTTTACAAAGGAGCATTTTCTCTTGTGACTGTACTGCAGCAGTTGTGGGCAGTATCAAAAAAAAAGTTAAGGTGTGGCGCAGCTTTTTCTTAGTTGTGACTTAATTTGGGGACTTGTGCGAATGCAAGGTGCCTCAACCGTGGCTCTGTGACGTGTGGGGCTGGACGACGTTATGGTTGCAAATAGGCTGTCACTGTAGGATTTGAAAAAAAGTGTCCCTGGATGGTGGCTGCTCGGTGCTAGAAACACCTCTTTTGCCACCGTGACAACCAAGAATGTCACAGATCTTGCCAAATGTCTGCTGAGAAGAACAGTTGTTCTAGATGAGATTACCCAGGTTAAAGCACATGAAGACCACACAGACTCTCTGTGGCTCTGCCACTGGGAGAAATTAAGACCAAAGTGGCTTTCTGTGTGTTTTAGGCTGGAAGAGGGATCAGACTTCCAAGGATTCCATAAAAAACTGAGCTCCGTCTCCTCTCTCCATAGGTTGGTTCTTTCCCGTTTTGAGTTTGAAGGCGTTTCCACTGGAGAGAATGCTTTGGAAGCTGGAGAGGATGAGGAAGAGGTGTGGCTGTTCTGGAGGGACAGCAACAAAGAGATCCGTAGTAAGAGTGTCAGGGAATTGGCGCAAGATGCGAAAGAGGGGCAAAAGGAAGACCGGGACATCCTCAGCTACTATAGGTGAGTGGGAGGCATGCTGAGCTTGGGCTGAGGCGACCACAGCAATGGCACTTGTGGGTTTATGGTTTTCTTGATGGTCACTCTAAGGCAGTGGTTCTCAGCTTGTGGGGGCCACAGAACCCTTTTGTGGGGTCACCTCAGACCATCAGAACACACAGATATTTACATTGTGATTCATTACAATAGCAAATGTACAGTTATGAAGTAGGAACAAAAATGATTTATGGTTGGGGGTTACCACAATGTGAGGAACTGTATTAAAGGGCCGCAGCCTTAGGAAGCTTGAGAACCACTGCTCTAAAGAATGGTGTGGTGTCCTGAAGTAAGATTGTCCAGCAGAAAGATAGTTCTGTGTTCTTGAGTGGAAGGTGCCATGGACTCATGGTCCATTGTTGTCTGTTTGTGTGTCCAGGTCATGGGAAAGACAAGAGCTTGCACCAACCTCTGTTATATTTGACACTTAAACAGCACAGCTTGTATATAGTGCAGTCAGCAGCCTGCGGGCGTCAGGATGCATTTGTTCAAATCTTGATCTCTTTACTTAACTTGGCTTTTTTTTTTTTTTTTTTTTTTGGCTGAGTTTGGCTCTATGTTCCAGAGCCCATATCTTCCAACTAGACATAATAGGGCCATTCTTCCAGAACATTTATAGAAACAGAAGATGTCTCACCATATGTGTACACCACATGCATGCACACATACATGGTGAGACACATTTATTTTCATAATTTATTTATTTGTGTGTCTGTATGATAAAAACTAGGGGTTTACAGTAATGCAGTCAATGCCGCCCAAGTGTGACAGTTCTGAAATTTATATAGAGAACTGTTGGAGCCCTGGTACAGTGTTCAGGAAGATTCAGATTTTGGAGTACTTTTGATTTTCAAATTTGCAAAATTCAACTAATAAAGTTTATGCAAGAATTCCAAAATCTGCCTAACTCTAGACCCAAAACTTTGCTATCATATATTCCTGATGCAGGGATGCTCAGTGCCACAGATGCATTCTCCCTGCCACCCTCTAGTTTCCTTTCTGCCCCCCCCCATTTATCTATTTAATCACTTTATAGCCTGATCGCAGCCACCTCCCTCCTCTCCTCCCAGTCCCACCCTTAGACTTTCCTCCCCACCTTTCCCCTTCCCTTCTTCTCAGGGAAGGGGAGGCTCCTCAGGGGTACCATCCCTCCCTGAGATACCTCCCACTGAGGCCAGACAAGGAAGCCCTTCAGTTTGCATAACTTCCTCTAGCCCCTGTCATTCATCCTGGGGGCTGTATGTCACCACTGTCCTCCTCAGTCCCTAGTCTTGGTACAAGATCCAAGGCCATAAAGCCTTGCTACATGAAGCAAAGGAAAAGGAAAGAAAAAGAAGGGACATTAACTACTATATTCTTCTAAAAGAAAAGGGGAAAAACCTTAGTATGTCTCATATATCCTAATAAAATAGATTTTAAAAATTATAAGAAATAAAAAAAGTTATACTTTGCAGTTAAGACGCCTTTTCTTACTCCTGTATTCTAGTCTGTTCTCTTCAATCTATACACCTGATGGTCTTTTCTTATTTATTTTTATATGTTAATTTTTAAAACTTTTTTATTTTATGTGTATATGTATTACCTTCATATATGTATGTGTATGACCACGTGTGTGCTTTCTGCCGCCATGTGGATGCTGGCCACTGAACTGTGGCCATCTGTAGGAGCAGCAGGTTCATTTAACTGCTGATGCATCTCTGCAGCTCCTCATTCTGTGTTTATGCTGTATTACATACATGTGCATGTGTGTGTATGTTTTTCTTCCTCAGATTTCATGTAAATCATTCCTTAGAGCAGATACCATTCTGAAGCTGCCCGTGGCATTGTTTCTGAAATATATTATATGAAAATATAACTTTTGTGGTAGTAGTGGTAGACCTTTTCTAGTTTTTGACTGCGGTATGTCTTCTATTTTGCTAACAAATCACTCTTTATTGGCGTTTGGCAATCCGTCATATGCCACCATAGAGTTCTTCATTCCAGGACACATCCTCACTTAATTTTTGTGTGCACATACGAGTTTCTATTCCCAATGAAACGAGGGATTGATGGATACTCATATTTTTAACTTGAGTTGGCATTCCTTAATTGGATGATTTGAACTACACTTTTACTAGTAGTAACTTACATGACATAAGACCCTAAAAATATTGTAGAATTTTAATTACACTTAATATGAACAGTGCGTTTGATATTTCCTGCATGGTCTTTGGTGGTGCTTTATAAAATACAGGGAAGGCAGATAGAAAGTGGGGAAGAAAGACAATCATTTCAGGCCTAGTCATTTCCCCTATATTTTATAAGGTAATGATGGTAAATGTAATCACATGGTCACATGATTGAGATGCTGACCCACTCCCTGGCATGTCATGAACTTTTCCTTCATCTCTGTAGTCCAGAATCCAAAATTATGTGTGCAGCACTCATTTAGGGAGTTGGTATCAGCCATATGATGCTTCTATGAAATCTCCTTGAGTGATTTCTGGAGTGTGAGCCTTCTGTTGATTTTTTTTTTTTTTCAGGTATCAGCTGAACCTCTTTGCAAGGATGTGTCTGGACCGCCAGTACCTGGCCATCAATGAAATATCCGGCCAGCTGGATGTTGACCTCATTCTCCGCTGCATGTCTGATGAGAACCTGCCTTATGACCTCAGGGCATCCTTTTGCCGCCTCATGCTTCATATGCATGTGGACCGAGATCCCCAGGAACAAGTGACCCCGGTGAAATACGCCCGTCTGTGGTCAGAAATTCCCTCCGAGATCGCCATTGATGAGTAAGCCTGGGTCTAACTCCCTGATGAGATCTTAAGTCGCTTCCAACCCCTGTGATTCTAATGTTCTGTGCAGCAGCAGATAAGCCACATAGACAACTAGTAAAATCATAAAAGAAAGAAAAACCTTCCCCCCGCCTCCCAAGATTTAAATAGAACTTTGTAGCTAGCAAGTATTGTTTAATTTCTCAAGAAAATAGGATGCTGGGCTGCATTTTTCCATTTCTTGTTTAGCCCTGTCCTTCTGCAAGCATCTAAGTATATACTGTGTGCCAACATCGAGGCTTACTAGTGAAGAGTAGAAAACTACCTCTATGATAGTGGGCAAAGACAGTCAACATGATGAGTGACTAAAGCAGATATGTAAGCATACATGCTAAGGAAGGAAGCATGAGTCAGATCCACGTTAGGGGAGGCTGTCTTGAGAGCTTAAGCAGTCTGAAAGGCCTGGCTGGGGGATCTTGATGTTCCCATTCATTCTCTCTCTCTTTTCCTCTTAGCTATGACAGCAGCGGGGCATCCAAAGATGAGATTAAGGAGAGGTTTGCTCAGACAATGGAGTTTGTGGAGGAGTACTTAAGAGATGTGGTTTGTCAGAGATTCCCTTTCTCTGATAAGGAGAAAAATAAGCTGACATTTGAGGTAAGGCATGGTGAAACGCTCTGAAATTCTGTTATCAGTGATAATTTTTCTGTGGAGTAAGTAGAAAATATTTTAATCCTTGGCAGTTATTTCACAGCGCTCTCGTTTTGAAACACAAAAGGAACTTGGGTCAGAATTGTTCTAAATAAAATAGAACAGGTACCGGTCACTTAGCCTCATAAAAATATACAAGGCGAATTAATAATGTGAAGTGGCAGAGTTTCACATATGCTCTGCACTTGTTCTTGAAAGTACAAGGAAAGTTCATCCTTGGGCTGGCCCGTAGACAACTCACCTGAGGAAGAGATCCTTGATCCAGAGGATTAAATTCTTGTTGCTTTTGCATTAAACTAGTTCCAAGCCCACTATCACCCTTTAGGAATGATGTTTCAGAGAACTTAAGTGTCCTTATCTGTATTCTTGCTGGTTTTGATTGGGTATGTTCTTGGAAATTTAGGACACCAATTGACTGGGCCCATTGTTTTATGAACTAGTTGTCAAAGCAGATGAGTAGTTGCACAAGCTTTTATTTCTTAGAAACAAAGTGAAATTTTATCAGAAACAGAAAGCCAGATGTGTGCCTTCTCTGATCATAAAGAAGGGCACAATCTGCTGTGATTAGCTATTCGGCATCAAGCGGAATGGGAGGTCACAAGTCAGTGAACAGTGGTCTCTTCTTCTCTTAAACGCAACAGGTTGTAAACTTAGCCAGGAATCTCATATACTTTGGTTTCTACAACTTCTCTGACCTTCTCCGATTAACCAAGATCCTCTTGGCGATATTAGACTGTGTGCACGTGAGCACTATCTTCCCCATTAGCAAGATCACGAAAGGAGAAGAGAATAAAGGTAACAATGATGAGGAGAAGCTCAAGAGTGAGTATCTGAAGTGTCCGTACTGAGAGATGCCCTCCATGCTGTCGCACTCATGCTAGGCCCGCTCATGTGCCATCCTGTCCTGTCCTTGTTCGTTCTCACCACACCACTAGAAAAAAAAAAAAAAAAAAAAAAAATCTGGAAGAGTTCTTTTGGCCGGAGCATGCATCACTGTTGGTCATTCTCCGTAGTTTACTCTTCCCTTTGCATCTGTCTTGAGTCTTTACCTGTGTCTTGTGTTTTACTGAATAATTTGAAAGTTACCTTCTGCTTTGAATATGTAACTGTCCAGTCCCTATGTCCCACCATCCATTCTCGATGCTTCTGAGACACTTGATAATGATACTCCTATCTGATAAAATAAAGTACAAGTTTGTATCTTGATATTTCCTTTCACTTTGCAAATGGGGAATTCCACGTTTATGTGTTTATTTCTTCTTCCTGTATTTGGGGGTGAGAATAGGCAGAGAATAACCACCATGTGTCATATGCTTAGCTGGTTTTCAGTAGCTGGGATGGAAAAGGTATTTGATTTGATTCACTCTATTTGCTAAGTCTTGTGTGATGTTGTTTTGCACACATTATGTCACTGAATTCTGTCATAGAGCTTTTTCTGTATGTGAGAAAACTGAGCCCCAGAGGTGACATGGTATATTCAAGGCCAAGCAGCTTCTGTAAGAAGCAGAGGTATTTGTGCCCTGCTAACTTATATTCTTATTCTGTGCACAAGCATACATCACTTGTGCTGAGTCAAATTTGGTGATGGAATTAATAAACAAACGTGCCCCATTGGAGATGCCCAAACCATGTTGTTCTGCTAATCTCAGAAGTCTTAAAATTTGTAATGCATATTAACCTTTTTGTGTTCCTTGTGTTGAGAGAGTGTATCAGAGCAGGAATATGTTAAATAATTTACTTCATAAAGCCCATACCCCTAATCAGATGCTTTGGCCTCTCTCTGAGGATGTCATGACCAAGGTCTGTCTTGGCCCTTTCTAGGCAGCAATGTGATGAGATCTATCCATGGAGTTGGAGAGCTCATGACCCAAGTGGTACTTCGGGGAGGAGGCTTTTTGCCCATGACTCCCATGGCTGCTGCCCCTGAAGGAAACGTGAAACAGGCAGAGCCAGAGAAGGAGGACATTATGGTTATGGACACCAAGTTGAAGATTATCGAAATACTCCAGGTATGATGCAGAGCACAAGATACTTAAGAGGTCTCTGTTGAATGTCTTCTCTTCCTGTTCTTGTAGAGGTCCAAGGCTCTCTGTGGCTTAGCAGAAAATAATAGCAAAACTTTTACCTTATCCCTGTGTATCACTTCAGAACTGACTCCTTTTCATTCTTCGTTGCCACCTCCTACCCTTCCTTCCCTATTATGGCTTTGTTTGTTTGGCCATCTCATAGCTATCCCCAGTCACCTTAGCTCTACAGCACAGTGGATCTCTTTTTTCTCTGCTCAAGCTTCTGCTTAGAGTTCACTCACTGTGCTTCTTTAGGATTGTTAGCAATGCAAAACCTTCCTCTTCCTTCTTTTATTCCTCCTTCTTCTACTCGTCCCCCTCCTCCTCATCATCATCATCAATTATCTGCCCTTTTCATCCACCTACCTACTCACCCATCAATGTTAGTTGATACCAGCTCCATGTCAACTCCCTTTTAGCACGTGGGAACCTTCAATGAACAAAATCCATTAAAGTTCTGATCCTAAAGAGCTCCGTTTTGACAGAATGCCTAGGCATACATTATCTAAACATGAATTTTGTTTTAGTTGTTAAAACAAAAAGACAAGTCAACTGGAAACTGGAGAGATGACTAAATGGTTAAAAGCATTTGGATGCTTTTCTAAAAGACCTTTGTTCAATTCCTAGCACCCATATACTGGCTCACAGCCATCTGTGACTCCAGTTCCAGAAAATTGGATGGCGGTCTTCAAGCCTCCACAGGCACCGAGAATGCAAGTGGTACATACACAAGCATGCAGTCAAAACATCCATGCATATATATTAAAAATTAATTATTCTTTTAAAGAGGAAGGGTCAGCTGATTTGGAGAACACCATAGGTAGGGGTCAAGGATAATGGGTTTAATGGAGTTGTGAGAGAAGATCTCTATAGTAAAGTGGATTGATCAGACACAGATGCAGTGAGAGCTGGCCATGGGTATACCTAGGAAGTCTTAGGATTTAGTGAGTTCAAAGAGTCTGAAGTAGAGACAAGTTTGGGACCAGGTTTTTTTCAAGAGGGAATGGGAGGTGGTAAAGCAGGTTGAATCAATCAGTACACATTGCCACCCCTTTTTTGATAAAACCAATTAAGTAGCAGTTGATAAATGGTACCCACCATGTGTCTGTACTAACAGATGTAATGCAAATCTGTCTACTAAGGAACATCTTTGGGGGTTAAAAATCATGTACACAGAGCAAACAGAGAGCAGCACAAGCTGTTGGGAGTTCAGAGATGTAACAAGGCTAAGAGCAAACCTAGACTTTTTCCCCTCCACTCACAAGGACTTGGCTTGCTCTTAGAATTATTCATCTGTTCTCTCCCTAACATGATTATTTCCATCTGCCATGCCGATTGCTTCATTCCTACCAGTGGAAAATTAGAATTAAAATGAAAGGAAACCTTCCTTCCTCACTAATATTTTCTGTTTTCCCATTTTCCCACCTTTCTGTATATTTTCCCAGCCTCCTGCCAGCCATCTGGGTGTCCTTTAAATCTACCCAGGTTGACACATAGAAGCAACGATTGTAGTCGGTGTTTGTATAATACTGAATGTGAGGTTCTGGGAAGATACCAAACAGGATGTGCAACAGTCACTTGGGAACATGGACTAAGAGCTTGGAGACAGGTCAAACATCTGTCTCCATCTGGGATTGGTGACAGCCTGAAATTGGACAAGGTCACCCAGGGGCCTAAGCAGAAGCTAATGGAGAGAGGAAGAAGGGATATCAGTAGGATGCCTAAATGGTGCATCTGGCTAACTTTTCTTTTGGAGTCTAGCAATAATCCTTTGGAAAGTGTGTGCAGCAGTAAAGGAATAGGGTATATAGGAAGTTAACAAAATGAGAGTCCAGAGACTATACCTAAATCGGAGGAGACAATCAGAAGTAGGTGGTAATTATAAATGAAGCTACTTCTCAGAAGTAAAAACAAAATTTCTGTCAGTTTTTTTTCATGAAAGCAACCAACTTCATCTTAGGTTAGGCCCTTAGTTGTCTTTTAGTCTTTGCTGAAATATAGTCCTGTTTTGTAAAGGACAAAGGCATGAATGGTGTAGTCTTCTGGGTGTTTAATTCATTTCCAGGATGCCAAAGTCTCCATAGGAAGCTGAGGTATCATAGCAAACTAGATGTGTCCCTTAGAAGTCTGTTACTGTTAAAATGATTGTTGAAACCTAAGCCAAATATTTTTGACTCAGTGTTTAAGGTAATTGATGCAGCTGATACCACGCTCTGCCAGAGTGCAGTGGCTTGGCAAAGTGTTAAAGATGGTTATGTTAATGTAACCAAAGTGTTTCCATTTCTGCTTGAATCCTTAGTTTATTTTGAATGTGAGATTGGATTATAGGATCTCCTGCCTCCTGTGTATATTTAAGCGGGAGTTTGATGAAAGCAATTCCCAGTCATCAGAAACATCCTCCGGAAACAGCAGCCAAGAAGGGCCAAGTAATGTACCAGGTTAGTGATGCCAGCATGGAATTACAGTCATAGAATGGGACCTGGCTGTAATGCTGCTGGGAGATCAAACAGTATCTTCCAGAAGAAGGGTGAAATATGACTGCTGTTGAGGATTGCTCTATTTTAATTCGAGAGCTTATTGGGGAAAATAACAAACAGAAAACTCCATTGCTTCTTGGGGAGTAGACTGTTAGGGACTGAAGATTACTGAAGGTTACAGTTTTGCGGTTACCTATAAAGCAATCCCAAAGCAACATAATGCCAAAAGCATTTACCAAGAAACTTGATTGGCCATTAGCAGCTTTTGTTTTGTATTTGAAGTTCTACTCGGCCATACGATAATGGAGAAGGCTAAGGGAAAGACAGTAGTTGCCGTGATACCCAGCCCACCCACATGTTTTTTGGAGTGGGGCCATCACTCTCTTTTAGCAAGAAAAAATGACAGGTGTGATGGTCATCTGGGCCAGTCTGGCTCCATAGCTTTGTAGGTCATGATTCTGGCAGATTTGAGTATTACTCTTGAAGCACGTTACAACAAGCCCACCAGAAGCAGGTTTTCAGTCTTTGTTGTATCTAACTTTCTGTTCTCTCACTTTTCAGGTGCTCTTGACTTTGAACACATTGAAGAACAAGCAGAAGGCATCTTTGGAGGAAGGAAAGTGTGCTTTCATTGTCTGTTATGTGGTAGTTGTAGAGTGAGGAAGGCAGCTCTTTTATAATTCTCACAGGGTTCTTTTTCTTGAGCACACCACTAACTATTTAGTCTTCAGGTTCTGGTTTTTGTTCTGCTCGGAGCTACTGAGTTGCAGAACTTAGGTGGTGCACAGAGTGTGTGTATTTGTTTTCTGCCCAGGACAGGAAAGATTTAAGAAGATGTCTTAATATGCTTATTATTCATGATTATTTTTAAATGGTGTGGGTCAAAAGAGTAGAGAGAGGGTGTTCAAATCCGAGAGAGGTTTCTGAGGTCATTGACTTTGTCTGCTGACAGCCACGCTGTGCAGCAATGACAGCAAAAATAAAAGAGAAAATCCCACCATGTATCTTTTATTAATTCCTTTGTGAACCCCTCTTAACATCATAGGCCATAGTTTTAACATAAAGCATTATTACTATAAACACATATCTGCAAGAATAAATGCCCTGTGTGTGTGTGCGGTGATTATAACTAGCATTCTTGGTGGTTTGATTATTTATTGCTTAATAACACACATCTGCAAAAGTCTTAAGAATTTGAACATCAAGTATTTCTCAGGGTTCTCTGGGTTGACTGGGACTCTACTAAGCAGTTCAAGTCACTGTTGAATCAACTGTGCAAGTGTTGTGATATAGTAGCTGAGAATGGCACACCCTGTCTACTTTCTTATATTTACGGCGCCTCTAAAGGAATATGTTTAAGCCGAGGTGTCAGCCTTGTTCCACACAGTTAATTTATGCTTCCTTACGGAACAATGGTTGATTCCTAGAACAAATGTTCCAAGAAGACAAGTGAGCAAGTACTAATTACAGGCCTGCTTACACTGTGCTTGCTAATGTTTTGTTGGCCAAGGCTAGTCTCAGTAATAAAGGGGACTACATAAGGATGTATAAAGGCTCAGTTTACTAAGAATTGTGACTATTAGCAGTCTGCCTCAGTGCTTAGTATAAAAAATACGAAATTTGAGACATACGTGTTTGCAATATCTTGAGTTCGCAATTATGACACTTCATACCATGTGCCAACTGAGCTCTCCAGCCATTTACCTCACCTTGTGCATCAGTGAAACCATCATGCCACCTCTAGGTGTATGGTCCTCACTGTACTTTTCTTGTTAGCCTGCAACCATGACGGTCTTACCTCTTGTCATTCATTCAGTGGTAAACACAGCATAAGTGCTAACATAGTAATTGGCCGGTGGTGATCAGTTGTGAAGGAATTTGCCATTCAATCCACTGTGTGTTTCTTGATTTTCGTTATGTAAACAATGCAAAAATGATTATAGATATTGAAGCAAACCCTGATAAATATTTTGGCTCATCCTCACTTAGAGCACCGAGTTCTGTTGGCTCATTCCAACCCTTCAAAGTAGGAGTCATGGTACCAAACCATGTAGAATAGACCTGTACGACACACATGCAGAACAGAGAGTCATTGCTTGACTCTGCCCAACGTCAAAGTGCATGGTGAGCGGGCTTGGTATACTTCATGATGCCTAAGCGCTGCAGCCTAGACATTTTTAAAGCTGGTTTTTCATTGCAGATGATTTAGTAAGTGCTGAGCTACAGCATTTTAAACAGAAAGCTTGAGAGACGCACATTCATTGTAGATTTTGGAACACAGATGAAAAACACTGTAAGTTAGGTGTCATGAATCTTGTCATGTCAGTCCTGTTAGCTTAGGAAGGTAAGGACTTTGGTTTAAATATATAGTTATAACATCCTCCTTATTTCTTCTTCTCACAATGTAGCCAAAGTCAACCATCTTTTGCTTGTAAAGGAAGCTGATGAAAAGTGAGGTCCCGGTGCATGGGGTAGTAGTTGAATTCCAGTTCAGCTCTGTCAGGGCTCATGTACGTGACCCTGGGCCTGTGATTAACTTGGTCTGTTCTTCCCTGTGTTCCTGTAGTGAGGAGAACACACCACTGGACTTGGATGATCATGGTGGCAGGACCTTCCTTAGGGTCCTGCTCCACTTGACAATGCATGACTACCCTCCCCTGGTGTCTGGAGCCCTGCAACTCCTCTTTCGGCACTTTAGCCAGAGGCAGGAGGTTCTTCAGGCCTTCAAACAGGTACTTCCTGTGGGCCAGCATTGCCGCTGTGTATCAAAAGAGCTGTTGTGTTTCATAAGCAATGAAAAGATTATAATTTTGTGTGTGTACACGTCTCTTTGTACGAGTATGTGTGTATGTTTTAAGGTTTATGTAACTAATGGATTGTGTTCATTAAGGTTCAACTGCTGGTTACCAGCCAAGATGTGGACAACTACAAACAGATCAAGCAAGACTTGGACCAACTGCGGTCCATTGTGGAGAAGTCCGAGCTCTGGGTGTACAAAGGCCAGGGCCCTGATGAGCCCATGGATGGTGCTTCTGGTGAAAATGAGCATAAGAAAACTGAGGTGGGCAAAGCCCAAGTTAGGGTTTCCAAGTGGCTTTCCTGCTTCTTAAAACAAGGAAGCGTTCATTTCTAGGCTTAGATACAAATGCAGATGATAGGATGGTTGCTATCAAGAGATGCTAAGTAGCCAGGGTAACAGCTTTTTTCCTAGGAAGTTAGCTACAAATTCAAAGGTTGGATATATTTCTGGGCAATCCTGGACCATGTAAATGAGACTTTACTTGAGTGAAGTAGCACTAGATGTCCCTCAGAGATCCAGTAGGGAATGGCCTCCTGTGACCATGCCATCTCCTTCCAAAGGCCCTGGGCAGCCTGACTGTTGAAAGGCAATGCAAAATGTATGTGATTTCTTAAAGGGTGATGTTCACCCAACAGTAGATCACAGGAGGCACCTACTTACATGTGTGGATATTTTTCTTTGTTTTTGTTTTGTGGACCCTAGGAGGGGAATAACAAACCACAAAAGAACGAAAGCACCAGCAGCTACAACTACAGAGTGGTGAAAGAGGTGAGCTGGCCCGTGCCGACCTTTGTTCTGATCATTCTCTAGTGAGCTTTAGTCAGCAATCGGCAAGTTGAAGGCACAACTACTCAAGCCCATTTTTTTTGTGTCAAATTTGTCCTGGGAAAAAAGTAGCACCCTTAGGTTGAACACTTAGGTTTTAGCCTCAGATGTGAGTTTAAAACCTAGCTGTGCTATGTAGTAACTGAGTCTTTTCAGCCCTTCACCCTTTGTAGACAAGTTTTTAAATAGGGACTACATGATTCTTAGGGTTTGACACAGGTTAAAGATTCATTTATACAAGGGTTTATATCAGCTTTAGAAATCTCTGCATATAGTAGTTCTGGGTTGGAACCTTTGTGTTTTTACCCCAGCAAATCCCTCCTAAGATCTGGGCAGCTGTTTCTGGCCAGATCACTTAAGTGACTCATGACTCCATCTCACTGGCTGTTGAGACCTCGATGTGCCACACTTATTCTGTATGACATGTTTTTCTCACATAGATTAGACTTCATGCATTCAGCATGGATACTACACACTGGAGGAATACCCTGTCCTGAGTTGTGAATGAGTCGTAACCCCTCCCCACCGGGTCCCTCCCCACACTGGGGCTCCTGGTTTCCTGAGGTCAATTTCTTTCTCTCAGATTTTGATTCGACTTAGCAAGCTCTGCGTGCAAGAGAGCGCCTCAGTGAGGAAGAGCAGGAAGCAGCAGCAGCGGCTGCTGAGGAACATGGGTGCGCATGCTGTGGTGCTGGAGCTACTGCAGATCCCCTACGAGAAGGTGAGGAGGACTTACGCTCAGTTCACTGCTCTCCAGGGCAGGTTGGGTCTCCCTGTTCCCCAGACACGTTACTACTGGATGTAGTGGGCAAAGACCCACTGGTGACCTAACGCAAGTCCGGGTGATTTATGTGAGACAGACCTCCTTGTATCACCTCCAATGTTTATAGTCTATAAAGAAAAAAAGGTCTTGTTCTGCAGTCGCTCCCAGCCCTTGCTAGACGGGGACCACTAAGTCTGCACCAGAGCTTACGTGTGAGCGTGTTAGCTGGTGCTGTTCACCCTTGTCTGCAGCAAGATTAAAACAGGGTAATCGCTCCGTGCTGTTGAAGTCACGTGGAACGTGGGACTTGATTACTCTAGTCCTTGGCAATGTCCTATCATCTGAGTATGTGTTTGGAACAAGTCCCTTCAACCCCCCCTCCCTTGCCCCAATGTTTGTGTTTGTTTGTTTGTTTTTCTGGTTGTTTCCTTCCAGGAGGTTGTATTTTAGAAGGCATAGTTTGGTTTCTAGTACTGTGATAAACACCATGATCAAAGGCATCTTGGGGGAAGAAAGGGTTTATTGCATGTACAACTATCAGGTCACAGCCCACCACTGAGGTAAGGCAAGAACTCGGGGCAGGAGCCAATGCAAGACTATGAAAGAATGCTGCCTACTGGCTCTCTTCCCATGGCTTGCTTGGCTTGTGTTTTAGTACAACTCAGGTCTACCTGCCCAAGGACTGCACTATCTATGGTAGGCTGTGCTCTCCCAAATCAGTCATCTATCAAGAAAATGCCCCTGCAGACTTGCCCACCAGCCAATCTGGTAGAGGCGATTCCTCAGTTCAATTTCTCTTTCTTTAGACAAGTCTGAATTTTGTTGACAAGGAACAGCACAGCACAGACAGGAACATAACTACTCACTTTCTCTAGAGACAGACAAGACTCTTGGGAAAATATTCATTCAGACCTTGCAATAGCAGTGAGGCTTTCTGGTTTACCCACTTGACATATTGGGAAACTGAGGCATAGAGAAGTTTGGCATGACTGGAGAGCTGAGCACTCCATAACGATCATAGAGGCTGACCCACTGATGAAGCATCTCTTAAGGAAAGCTCAGTGCTGAGCGACTGTCGCTTGCCCCGCACCATGCTGAACTCCTTGTGCTGCTAGCTCCTGTTGTCCTTTGGACATGCTGATGAGACAGTGGTACCATCATCTCTGCTTTGAGTGAGGACATTGTGGCTAGGAAGGTTCAGGATGGCACATCTGTGGGGTCAGGGCCAGCTCTGTTCCCCTATGGAGTCTGGGTCTGCTACTTTACATTCCAGATAGCCCCTTACATAGAAGCTCCCTTCTCAGGCATGGAGAAGTTCTGAGTCGGGTGTGCTGTGTCTTTTTCAGTCACCAGGAAAGCCCGAGCTGAATCCTTCTGGGAGGTTCTGACACGTAGGTAACTGGGAGCTAATGCAGGTGTGCATGCCATCCACACTGTCCCAGTATGTAGTATGGGGGGATGATTTTATGGTCACAGCTTGGTCTTTGGTTTTTGATAGCCATTCAGAGAGCAGCATTAAAGTTTGTATAGCCAGATTGATCTGGAGTTGGTGCCTCTAAGGCAGAACTTTCTTTTTCTCTCTGTTTCTCTCTGTCTGTGAGTGTGTGTTTGCTCACTCACTGTGGGATAGACAAATATCCCAGTTTGTGAGAACAATGTCATCAGGTAACATCTTGTATCACAGTGTCTTCCAAGCCTGCCCACATTATGAAAATGCCCATCAAATTCCAGAAGCTCTTTACTACCCTGAGCTTATGGATTCCTGTTTCTAGTAGAAGGAATGGAGGACTTTTAAGGTGCCACACCCAAGCAGCAGTATCTTTCTGTTCTGGGTCTTCTGATTTCTTACATCTAGATCTTTTGCCCACAAAGTAGAGGTATGCATAGTACCGACTCCCTCCTCCAAAGACTTTCTCCAGTTTTATTTGATTACCAGAGCTGGTTGCTCATAGTCCTTGTGTCTCTTGCTCCTATGGTATGTCCTATCTTCTCCCAGAGTTATTTTTAAGGACAGAATTGACAAGCTATAAATATGGGCAGGTTCCAACCCACTGCTTGTTTTTGCCCAGCATGTCAGCTAAGAATAGCTGTTGCATTTCCAGGTAGTTACATAAGTACCTGCAGTGTTTTAGGTTTGGCTTCTTGACTCACTAATCCTAAAAAAAAAATGTTTTTCCTTGCTCTTTAAGTTTGGTGACCTCAGTTCAAGCCAGAACTGATAGCTGATTTTGTACTAAGCAATGACTGCCTAAACACACCATGTGGACTTTCTCACTTCACCCTCATTTGCTATACAACATATGCACTTTTTAAAATCTCCAGTTCCAGTTGGGCATGGTGGCACATGCCTTTAATTCCAGTACTTGGGAGGCAGAGAAAGGCAGATCTCTGAGTTTGAGGCCAGCCTGGTATACAAAGAGATGGCCAGGGCTGTTACACAGAGAAACCCTGTCTTGAAAACCAAACAAAAAGGGGGGGGGAAGGAAGAAAGAAAGAAAAAATTAAAATCTCCACTTCCAGATGAGGAAATAGAGATACAAGAGTATTGGAGTAACTTGTTCTGGCTCATACAGCTAGGAATTCCATGTCCATGTTAGTCTGAGCAAAGCAGACAAAGGTCTTTATTTCTTGTTCATAGTCTTCTGCCTCGGTAGGATCCAATAGGATGTGATTTCTGCTTTGGAGAGTCTCATTCTGCTTTTACTGCCTTAAATGCTTCTTAGCATGTCGTGCAAGCCCCTTGCTCTACCCACAGTGCCTTGGGCACACACCTCTGGGTCCCATCTTGGTAGAGGGTATTAGCATGGAGTAGAAGCCTCACAAATAAGTGCTTTTCCTGTCTCTCCTCCCACACAGGCTGAAGATACCAAGATGCAGGAGATAATGAGGCTGGCTCATGAATTCTTGCAGAATTTTTGTGCAGGCAACCAGCAGAATCAAGCTTTGCTGCATAAACACATAAACCTGTTTCTCAACCCAGGGGTGAGATAAGAAGCCCCCGGGCATATCTGTATTGGGAGGGCTATGGGAAAGCCGTTATCCTTTGATGTTGTATATTCTGGGAAGTATTAGAGTGCAGCATGCATTCCAGAGGGGACCATTTTGACCAGCTGTCAGAACATAAATACAACGTATTGTGAGCCTAGGATGCCATGGGTACAAATGAGGGAGGAAGGGCAAAGGATGTATAATTCTATCTTTTCCGAATACCATCCATCACTGTGTCACAACTACCAATACATCTCAGTACT
This sequence comes from Meriones unguiculatus, assembly GCF_030254825.1. NCBI lineage: Eukaryota > Metazoa > Chordata > Mammalia > Rodentia > Muridae > Meriones > Meriones unguiculatus. Next base: position 99,468,187 of record NC_083353.1, read on the forward strand.
TGGACAAATATACACTATGTCCACGTTAAACATTTGTATATTATGTTTGCTAAATGGATGTTTCTAGATATAGGAAGTAAGTATGACACATTGTTTAAGATGCCTTCACATGCATTATCTTACATACTGCACTTTTTTCCCCCATTTAACACATCACTCATGTCTTTGTAGATCAGAGATAAGGGTTTTTTCTCACTATCTTTGGCTAAGTGGCATTCCATAACATGGTTGTAAGCAAAAAGAAAAAGTTCCCTTCCTTATTAGTGAATAATTAGTCACTGTCTAGTTTTTAGTTTTGTAAATAACACTGCAGAAGATGTCTTTGTGCAAATACACATACACAGTAGAGCCATTAGAGCTTTCTGTGAAAAGAATTGCTGGGTACTAGTCATGAATACTCTCCGTGAAGTTAAAACAGGGGTCGAAGATAAGAAAATGGAAGCACTTAGGTTATACTAAGCATAAAACTCAGCACCTAAGAGTATCTCTGGTTAAAATCTGTAGAACAAACTTCCTAGAACATACCATGGGGTGCCTTCATGATTCTGGCAAGTCACATTACAATGTGCAAAAAGGACACTAATTATAAAGGAAAAGAGCAATTAATGGAACCTTATTAAAGCCAGCTTCTGTGCCCAAGATGCCATCATTAAAAACAGCCAAAAGCAAGCCACAGAGTGGGAGAGACATTTGCATTACATGTGATCAAGAAATAATTAATACCCAACAACTTTATAACATTTGTTTTAAAGAAGTCAGTCAGGGAAATGAAAAATCGCCTTTCTTAAAAAAACAAAACAAAAACCAAAAAACAAAACAAAAACAGTGGGTTTAAAGTGGATGGACCCAGCCAGTTGATGAGACAAGGTCTTCACACCATGATGAGTTATCAGACAAATGTAAACTGGCCAGTAAGACCTTGACTAAAATAAAAGCCTGTGTTGACAGGGATGTAGAATAGCTGTATTGGACAGGAGAGATGGCTCAGTGGTTAAGATCATACATTGCTCTTACAGAGGACTAGGGTTCAGTTCCGAGCAATCACGTGGTGGCTCACAACCACTCAGAACTCCAATTCCAGAGGATCTGACACCCTCTTCTGACTTATGCACACACCAGTTACACACGAGACATGAGGTGTGCATACATACACACAAAACATTTATACATATAAATCTAGCACAGCTGCACTAAACTGTAAAGTACATTGCAAAACACACAGATTACCTTATCAAAAGCTACATGACAGTATTTCGTGAAAACAAGAAGTTTGCTGGCTAACGGGGTAGTGTGAAGCAAGAAATGAGAAGCGCGCTCAAATGTAGGAGTGCTTCTGGGCTTGAGTAGCCTTCTCTGGCCTCTGTCTGACCATATCCTTGTGCTTGGTCCTTGTCTTGCGCCAGATCCTGGAGGCAGTGACCATGCAGCACATCTTCATGAACAACTTCCAGCTGTGTAGTGAGATCAACGAGAGAGTGGTCCAGCACTTCGTGCATTGCATAGAGACCCACGGTCGGAATGTCCAGTACATCAAGTTTCTCCAGACGATTGTCAAGGCAGAAGGCAAATTTATTAAAAAGTGCCAAGACATGGTCATGGCCGAGGTGACGACCGCGTGCTTGCATCTGGTGTTCTGTAGAAACTTGTTAGCCTTATCTGTGTGCTCTGGCACCCTCTTGAGGAGCCGTATGGAAGGGAAGGATCTCCTTGTACATGGGTGTAGTTTCACATTCGTGGCTTAGGCAAGAGTCTGGTCTGATTCTTTGTAGCAGTAAAGCTATTTCTTGGAAGTTCAAGCAAACTGGCTTGAACTTCAGACAGAGAAAAGGCAGAGGAATGACAGACCAACTTCTTTGTGGAGATGAAATGTGAATGAGACCAGTAAGCCTAAACAGCTTTCTCTTCACTAATTATGACTTGTTATTTAATTATTCACCTAATTAATTAGCTTGAATAGTTTCGATTTAATGTTTTATGAGAAGCATCTGGTCTTCCGGACAGAGGCAAAAGCTTCATTTGGGTCTTTGCAGAAGTTGGCTCTGAGCCATGAATATTGCCTTTGATTAGGAAGGCTCACCCTGCAAATATGATGATGGCTTCCATAGAGGTTGAGTAAACTCACTCTGCACTTGGATTTTCTATGCCATCTACATCTGTGGCTCCAGGGCCATAGAGTTGGCTCAGCTTAGAGTACAAATGCCAGTTGAATTGTTCGCTGGCTTGGGTGTATTGGCATTCATGTCTTGACATCTCAAGACTTCTGAGCATTTCTGTTAAGTGAGTGGTTTCACTTACTGTGTGGATTAAATGAGGAAATGACAACAACAGTAATAACATTCACTTGAAGCGTACAGTCGTCTGCATGTTGTTCTGAGACATTTCTATCTGATTATTTATTCTACACAGCAAAACTCTTGAGTCAGAGGTCACAGTTTGTCCCCATTTTTATTTAGAACCAAACTGAGGCACGAAGAGGTTAGGTAACCTAGCAAAAGTATTTGTCTTGAGATCTAGCCCCTTGACTGGAACTCATGAAGGTTAGTTGTTAATAAACAAACAGACCACTGGGGAACACAACTCAGTGGCAGAGCACTTAACCAGCACTTGACCAGCAGAGCACTTGACTAGGCACAATCCCTAGCAGCCCACCTACCCCCACCCAAAGTCCTGCAGCTACTGAGTTGAGGATACACTGGCAGTGATTAAATAGTATTGGCCGAGGTTATTTGGAATCCTGTGCCAGCCTTTTAAGAAACTCTTTTAATTCATGGAGTGCTAAAATTGATGTATATTAAAATAGATTCATTAGGGGCCACATTCTGGAAGACAGTGCAAGCCAGCAGTCTGTGTCTTCATTTAATGTTCAGATGTGCAGACTGGTCTTCCCCAGCAGGTTTGGTAGGGTCACCATGGTTATGCCTGCATCCTTGGATTCACGTGATGCTGGTAAGAAATTTTGGTTGGTCAGCCAAGTGGGATCTAGATGAGTTTAATGACACAGACACAACTTGCTTGGGGGGAAGTAAGTCTCTCTTCCTCCACATGTAGTTTTGTAAGGCTGCCTCACTCCTGCGAGGTGGCAACACCAATGAGCACTCTTCTCTGTGTAGCTTGTCAACTCTGGAGAGGACGTCCTGGTGTTCTACAACGACAGAGCCTCTTTCCAGACTCTAATCCAAATGATGCGGTCTGAGCGTGATCGGATGGATGAGAACAGCCCTCTCATGTACCACATCCATCTGGTGGAGCTCTTGGCCGTGTGCACAGAGGGCAAGAACGTGTACACAGAGATCAAGTGCAACTCCTTGCTCCCGCTTGATGACATCGTTCGTGTGGTCACTCACGAAGACTGCATCCCTGAGGTGAGCAGCTCAGCACTAAGAGCACCCTTCTCCCAGTCTCTGTGCAGCAGGTGGGGCTGTGGCTGGGTGGAGACATGGCCGCCAGCCTGGTAAGCCCTTGGGTTTGAGACCCTACAGTTCATGTTGCAGAAAGATTCCACATCACTGGGACGTGCTTTCCTGGATATTCATTTTGTGTGAAAAGAACATGAGGAAAGTGATTGTCTGCTTCCTTGTAAAGAGTGAGATGAAAGCCCCAGCGCTGTGGAACAAATTCAACTCAGAGAGAATGTTCCCTGCATGAACTGCCTAGAACTGGGCTAACATGGGGCTGAGATAGCTTCACCTGCAAAGCTAATCCTTTCAAGCAAAAACCCTTAGGACAGAACTAATGATTGCCCAGTATACAAAATCGGGCAACTACAGGTGACTGTGGGAAATAAAAATGCCCTATTATTTCACTTCCCTCAAAGAGTACCTGCAAAGCTGGGTATGTTGGCATATGCCAGTTAATTATGCCAGCACTCAGGAGGCTAGGGCAAGAGGATTGCTATGGATTCAAGGCTAGCCTGGGCTAAATAGTAAGTACCAGGCCATGCAGAGATACACCATAAAAATTTATGTCAAGCAGACAAAGAAGTGAATCTCTTCACCCACTTTCCCATTTCTCTTAGCACAGCAGCTGTGTCTTACTATGTCCCACTTGAGTGTTCTGTCCCCTGGTGTCTGTGATTAATCAAGGCTCTATACTCACATCTAAAGATTTGCGCCTCACAAATGAGAAAAAAACATGGTGCTTATCTTCCTGAGTCTATTATCTCAATCTAATATTTTTTAGTTCTATCCATTTACCTGAAAATTTCATGATCTCATTTTTTTTAACAGCTGACTAGAATTCTATTGTGTATATATACCACATTTTTTATCATTCATTCACCAGTTTAAGGACATTTAGGTTGTTTCCACTTCCTAGTGCTGGACCATAGGGGACACATTTCTACACGTCATCATGGTAATGTCTAATTCATTTAGAAGACTTGCTCTCTTTGACATCCTCCTCCCTCCAGAGCTGTCATTGCGCCACAGTCCTGTTAACACTTGTTATTTCAACTGGCTCATTGTAGAGTGATATCTCCTGGTGCTCAGTTAATTTTCTATTTACATACCACATGATGCTCTCATTTAAACTGTACGAATCTGTAGATGTAGGCACAGAGTTGTGGTGTAGTCTCCATCATCATCTGTATATCTGAAAAGAAACCCCAGACTAACCCTGTTTCTTTCCAGGTCCCCGTCACATAGATACTCATCAATTTTCCTCTGACTCTTGTGGTCATTCAGTATAAATGAAATCGCACATGCGTGTCTTGTTCTGGCTGGATTATTGCGCTTAGCATAGTTTTCACAACTTGTACGTTGTTTGTTTGTTTTTGTTTTTTGTTTTTTTTCATGAATTGCTCCTTCATCCTTGCCAAGTAATACTTCCTTATGTCCAAATACCACATTTTGTTTCTCCAGCTGTCACTGATGTAGTTTTGTGCTGTGTCCACTTGTTGACCATTAAAAGGGTACTGCTGTGGACACTTATATTCATGCTTTGTGTGGACATAGGTCATGTCTTCCATGGTTTACTCACTGCAAACATCTCCCAGGCCAAGCCTTCCTATGAACAAAAGCAGCGGAACGTGAGCCTCTCATCTGGGCAGAGTCTTTCACCAAAGCTTACCCCGAGACCATAAACATGTTTTTTCCCTAAAAAAAAAATTAATTTTATAATCATGAATTTGGAAAATCAAAAGGCCGCAGGAATGAAAGCTGACAGGGCAAAGGGAATGACCCTGTATACCCCGTCTCAGTGTGAGGAGGCTGGGGCTTGTGGGCTCCTCGTGGACAGAGCTGGATTTTCACAAAAGCTGCTTTCTGCCTTCAGGTTAAGATTGCTTACATTAACTTCCTCAATCACTGCTATGTGGATACTGAGGTGGAAATGAAGGAGATTTACACAAGCAATCACATGTGGAAATTGTTTGAGAATTTCCTCGTGGACATCTGCAGGGTGAGGCTTTCGTGTGTGTGTATGTGTGTGTACATGGATGTGTGGATATGATGTGTTTGTCTGTCATCTGTTTTAGGCTATGGCCTCCTATCCCAAACTGTGTAATTCAGTAAAATTTTAATTGAAATAAAGAGCATAGGGCCTCCAGGTACATTTGGCTTATTTCATTATGTGGATGACAGAGAGCAGACAGATAACTTATCTGGGGGCAGTTTATCCTTAAGGGAAATTGAATTCTCCCAGTCCCACTTGCTGCTCTCTAAGATTTCAGACTTGATGGGTACGGGCAGGAAGTTGGGTGAATGGCTGTGGCACTTCTTACCAGTTTATTCTTTTGTGTTATGTCATGCTACCCAAGCTGAGTTTTCTTTTCGTTTTTCACAATGCAGAATCTCTCTCTGTCTCTCTTCCTCCATCTATCTATCTATCTATCTATCTATCTATCTATCTATCTATCTATCTATCTATCTGCTCTAATGATCTTCATTCTGGAATAAATACTGGCCTGCAGATCTTAACCTTTGCCCTGTGATTGGTGATCAGTGAGAAAGGTGATGGATTTCTTGATATTGTATAGCAAGTTTGTGTGTCCAGCACCTACATTTCCAGCATGCAGCCATTTTCTTTTCTAGGCCTGTAATAACACAAGTGACAGGAAGCATGCAGACTCGATTCTGGAGAAGTACGTCACGGAAATCGTGATGAGCATCGTTACTACCTTCTTCAGCTCTCCCTTCTCAGACCAGAGTACTACTCTGCAGGTGAGAAATTCCCCTCTCGATAGGGTTTTCATGTGGGCATCTGTGGTCCAGGTCCTGGCAGTGTGCAGTGAGCTGTAAATGAGCCCTTCTGCAAGTTTAGAATGGAAGGCTGCTCTGTCAGGGGTTCTTGGGAACAGAAGTGCAGTTGACCATAGTATCTATAGGGATTGGTTCTGGGACCTCCCCTGTCCTCACATACCAAAACCAAGAAATGCTTAAGTCCTGAATATTAAATGGTGTGGTAACTGCATAGACCCTAGGCATGTGCTCCCACAGACTTTAAGTCATCTCTAGAAGACTGACCGTGAGCCATGCTGTGTGAGGGGTAGGTCGTCTATATTGTTCAGGGGCAAAGGTAGGGGGAAATGTGGATGAATTCCATACAGACCTGATCACTTTTCCGATATTTTCAGTCCTTGATTAATTCTGCAGCTGGAGAACCCACGGATACGTGAGAGTGACGGTACATACTTAGGAAGTGGAGCCCATTGGCAGCCACGTGCATCTGCTTGTACTTTGATACTAAGTGCCAACCAGTATCAATGGTTGGCTAGTGAGCCCAGCCCTGCTTCTCTTGTAGTACAAATACAAAGTGACAATCGCTGTGGCAATGCCCCTGGAGATAGCGAAACAGTGTTGAAGACTATAACATGAGTACTGTGGGCTGGCTGATGGCTCAGCAGGTTGAGGCACTTGTTCATAGTCTGATGACCTGAGTTCAATCACTGTATCTACAGGGTACAAAGAGAGAACCAGCTACTAAGATTTCCTAAGCTATGCTGATTTCCACATCTCTGCTGTTGAAAAGATGTACCTGTAGGCAGACACACACACACAAAGCTTTAAATGGTGCTTATATTATGGCTTCTCACCTTGGCTGCTACCGTTTCCTTCCGTGGACCAGATTTAACAAACTGATCAGCAGGAATCTCTAGAGAAGTAAATCTCCAAATGATAAATGTTCTGAGTCCCTCGTAAGGCATAGGTTACACACGTGTATCTAGAAATCAAAGTCTAATTTAGAAGAAGTGGTTGATGGGTTTCTGAAACACTCTTTGCTAAGGAACCCTCCTGCAGTGGCCCTGTAGCCTCCCATTCTTTTCTTTTGTAAGGCATGTCTTCTCCTTTAGCCATGTCTCAATTCTGTCTCCCTCACTCCTCACATGTCAGGGACGAAAACGATGAACTTGGCACTAGTTGTAGCGCATTTTAGCTGCCAGCAAAATGCCCATGAATCAGCTTGAAAATGTGGAAGCAAGGGAGGAAGAGGAGAATTCTGGAGGCGTCAGAGCAAGACAGATTGGATTCAAATCTCCGCTCTGTCCTATGAAAGCTCTGTTAACGTGGAGAGGTCACTGAATTTCCAGTGTCTTCCTCTCTCCTTTACCCTTGGCCCCCACTTTCTTGTTTTCTTTCTTTTGGAAGTAGGGTCTTGTGTGGCCTGTGGTGACCTCTCAGGGGCGCCACCACACCTGGCTCAGAACTTTACTTGTATGAAGAAGAAGGCTATGTTGCAAACTTTGTGTGCTCTTGCGAAAATGAGAGTTGATGTTTGTTTGAAACATTCAGGCCAGTCCCTGGCACACAGCAGGTGGTTCAAAGTTGGAAGCCTATATTGGTCTGTAGAGGATGTCTCTCAGACATTGCTGGGTCCTTTGTTGCTTGCCTTATGTTGGGAACCTGGTTACCAATTTTTTAAATGAACGCTTCAATTCTGAGACATTTGGTAATGACCAAAGATTAAAAATAGACTAAAGTCTTAGCCACAGCAGTGAAAGGGGGACTTCAGGAGGCCCGGAGAGAGCATGAATGATTTAAGGGAGGAGGGGAGAGAGGCCAGAGGTAGATGCAGACAGGGTAGGATTCAGAACCAAGCAGGACTACAGGACCTAGGAAGAGGGCTGATGGGTATCTAAACTAGTTTCACATTACAATAAGGCACCGGCTTCAGCTCTATTCTAGCAAGGAAAAATGGAATTTTATATAGCTACAAAATGAATTGGACTGGAGGCAGAAAGAGAGGTGGGCAGAGGGAAGAAGGAAAGCAAAGGAAGAGCCACTATCCCACTGTCCCTTCCACAAGGCCTTGCCTATCAAAGGGTCCATCACTTTCCAGTAGTGCCCCCTTGTGGACAACTCTGCAATCATATGTATCCTGTGGTCCCTGTATTGAATTTGATTATACAATCAATGTACCAAGTATAGGAATAGCCCTGTCATTTTGGCCAAGAAGTCAAGTGAGCTGATGTCACCACATTGACTGTTACATTTGGCAGTTAGGAAGTAGCTACTGGGAACCCACTTGTTCATTCTTTAAATCCCCAGGTATCAGACACTGGTTCAGGGGAACTGACTGACTAATGCATGGGGCACTTCTCAGTGGGTTAGACTGTAGAGTTCTCATCCCAAGTTCAGCATTTACAATGATGCCACTTCCTTCTTCAGTGTCATGTTGAGGCTAAGTGAGATATTTGTAAAGTACTTAGCAAAGGGCCTGGCCAGGGGGAAGCACTCAGAACCAATAGCTGTTTCGAGTGGGTCCCTTTGTAAACTCAGGAGCTAAGAAGCAGCCACCAAATTTAGGAACTGATTCTAGGTTTTTTTGGCCAATTTCTCTGGGTCCCTGCACCCTTGACCTCTATGAGTAATGTATCTTACTACTACATGGCCAGGAATACAGGGGAGGATGTACTTCCTGAAGATTCCGGTCCCGGGTGAACTGAATGGGGAGAACAGGCTGACTCAGTGTCCTCCCTGCTGGCCTCTCTCAGCTCTTTTGGATCATTTTCTCCTTCCCTAGCCTTTGTCTTTCATTGTAGCCTGAAGGTAGCTTCCACGTCACGTAATTATCATCCAGGCCCAAATGAGGTCATGCATGACATGTCTGGCTTGTATTATACACTTAAGAAAGGGAAGATACGTGAACCACATTTACAGAGGAGACTGAATTCTCTATTACTCTGTTTCATTTTCTTAAAATGGACTCTCTTCCTCCAGTACTTTTCTTTGTTTTTCTTTCACCACAGGAATCCCTTTCGGATTCTCACTAATTTTTTCTTTACTCCGTTTACTGGTCTTTAGTGAAGCTGAATGTGAGTCATCTGCCCCAAACAGATGACCCTGGTGCAGCTCATCAGAAGCAATCACCTTTGCCTCGTAGGTCCAAAGCTGTCATTTAGGTCGAGATGGAAGTCACCATTTTAAAAGGCATTCAGAACATCAGTATCTGATTTAGTAGCTGTATGCATTCTCTTCCTTCAGAGGGAGCACAAACTTAGACATTCGCAGAGAGGTCTTCTCGTGGAAGACAACTTACTTGTTCCCAGTGTCTGTGTAAAATGAATACTTGTAGACACCACCCATCACAACTGGGTTGTCTTTGTATTGGCAAAGACATTGCCATAAATAAGAAAGGAGGTAGCATTCTTGCTGACGTCCACTTAGCATCTCACTTTTGTAAATGAAAAATACAGTTTCTAGGGCCATCAGTGGGTAAAGACACTTGCCGTCATGCCTAATATGCCTAAGTTTGATCCTTAAAACCCACATGCTGGAAGGACAGAACCAACTCCCCGTGGCACACATGAATGCATATAAGCAAACAAATGACACAAGTTCCAGCTGAACATGTTGACACGTGCCTGTAATAACAGCCATTGGATGCTGAGGCAGAGGAATCATGAGTTGAAGGCTCATCTGGATTCTGTCCTTGGGACATGGTGCTGGAAGGAAAGTTTGGGGCTAAGTTACAGTGATCCATCTTACATACTGGGTGACACTCACACCAAGGTGAAATTGCTGACCTCAGTAATTCAGCTAGTTATAGCTGGGTGACATTATTGCTCTGGAGAGTTTGAGTCCACTGCTGATTCTTGAGATCAGAATTAATTACATAATATCTTGTTTGAAAATACATGAAAAATAAAATAAATATACGGTTTGTGATAATGCTATTTGATTGCTTTAAAATGCTCTTGAAGCCAAGCATAGTGATGCACACTTTAATCCCAGTGCTCAGGGAGGCGGAGGCAGATGAATCTCTGTGAGTTCGAAGCCAGCCTGGTCTACAAAGCAAGTTTAGGACAGCCAAGGCTACACAGAGAAACTCTGTCTTGAAAAACAAAACAAGCAAACCAAAAAATGATCCTCAATTTTTCTCGCCGTCTAGTCACTGTGTTCATCAGCTTTCTGTAACTATAATGAAAAAAAAAAACTGAGATTATTAAGTTACAAACAAAAAAAGACTGATTTTGCCCAAAGCCTTGAGAAGTTTCTGTCCAGCATCAGATGGGCCTTTGCTCTGGCCGTGTGATGGGGCAGCATGCCATGGCAGAAGCGTCTGATGGGCCTGATCTGTTCAACTGATCATAACAAGAAAGCAAAAAGAACAAAGAGGAGGCCAGGGTACCACCCCTGGCAAGACATTCTTTCGAAGCCTGAAGGACATCTTTCTAGGTCCTGTCTCATTCCAGTGGTACCACGCTGAAGACTAAGCCTTTAGGGGACAGTTAACATAGATTCTATAGCAAACATACTCTGGAACCCAGGCCCTTACCCTTCTGAAATCATCCCAGCAGCTTGTGGAAGATTCAAGACGGCATCTGTTTCTAATCAGGTTGCCAGTGTTCTCTCCAATCTTCTTCACCTTGCCTTTCTTTCTTACAGACCCGCCAGCCTGTCTTTGTGCAACTCCTGCAAGGTGTATTCAGAGTTTACCACTGCAACTGGTTAATGCCGAGCCAAAAAGCCTCCGTAGAGAGCTGTATCCGGGTGCTCTCTGATGTAGGTAAGGTACCAAATCATTTTGGATAGACTGGGATGCAAATGAGTTGCCTGCTATTTTCTGAGCTTTGGCTCTTATAAGGAAGGAAGTTGCAAAGCCAGACCCAGAGCCCAGTTCTTGATTCCTCAGCCTCTGTCTTTGCCAAGTAAGAAACAGTAAGTCATTGAAAAAATAAGATTCCATAGTTCAAAGTCAGACAGTTCTTGGCAAGAAACAATCCACAAAGATATTCAAGGCCCTAGGAAGTCCCTCATTCAAACCATGAGTTTGTTTACTCCAGCAGATGCATTTTGCTATGTGAGAATTTTCCTCCAGCACAACACCTCCCAGATCCCAAAGAGCACCCTTTCCCACAGTGCTACATCATTTGCATCTCCCTGCGCAGTGGCTCTTTTCTCTCTTTGCTCCCCAAGCCCTAAGACTCTTACCCCAAAGGCCATTCTAAAAGGCAATTCTCCCCCCTCCCCTTTGCTTTCTTCGACGCTAGGCAAGTACTCTAGCACTGAACTACAGCTCAATCCTTCCCCATAAAAAGTTTAAGTGCTACCATTGTTGTACATGTTTTGAGAGTACAGCATGTCAGGGTACTTAGCTTCCCATTGTGGTAGAAACTTCATATTTCTTCTAGTTACTTTTAAATAGTTGGTAAATTGTTGTAAATTCTGGGTACCCTGTGGATCCCCATTATCCAGCCTTCGTCTGGGCATTCTTACCCTGCCCTGGCTGACTACTTTTATTGTTTTACATATATAAAAATCTACTTATCACAAACAAACCTATGACTTTAGCTCCTCCCCACTGTCCATGATTTCTGTTCAAAGGAATAAGCTTCCTACCTTAGATGAGAAGTCTTGTGACTAAACTATATCCCCAGATCTTGGTAAGCAGCAAGCACAACACTTCTCAGAAAGGTTATTCCTTGGTAAATTATGGGTGATTTACAGGTAAGAAAATTTCCATAGTGACCAGAAGATGAACACACGGGTAATTCTGTGTTCCATGTTGTAGCTTTGGGCAAGCATGAGGTATGTTTGTGAGAACTCCTTGCCTTCATTATTTTAGACCCTGCCCAAAACCTCTGCTCTTAAACTTTCATCTGACAGGTATTACATATGTAACACATGCATGTGTTGGTGTGTTTGTGTATGTGTGTTGTGAGAGATTAGGCTGAGAGGATGTCTGGATGACCCTCTACTTTCATCAGACTTGACAGCAATTTATAGAGCTGTGACATGCTGTTGAGGCCTAAATGTCTGAATGAGTCTTTGCCCCACAAGTTAGTTGATTCAATTTTGAGGAAGCCATTGGCTTGATTAGAGAAACTGCATGAATATCAACCCAGAAAAGGTGAGAAAGCAGCTCAGTGGTAGAGAACTCACCTCACCCAAATGAGGTCCTAGGTTCAGTCCCTGGAACTGCTAGGAAACAAAACCAAAACAGAGGGCTGATATTTGTGTGATTTCATGAAAAGAGCCCAGCCTGTTCACTCCCCAAACCCAGTCCTCTTCCCCTTAGGAACAGTCTCCTTGTGACTAAACCATTCCCAAAGTGCTGTGTGCCCCCTTCAGGTAGGTCAGCCAGGACACAGGTGATAGTGAACCATGTGTCCTACTTTTCATGTTTATATCACAGTCTTCTCCCGTGGTTTTCCACTTACTAGAGTAAACTATTACGAAATTATTGACTAGCTATTGAGTCTTTCCCTGTGCCCTTGTGTGTACTATTAAAATAAAAATGGTTGCTCTGTAGCTCGTCCTTCAGAATGCTGCAGCTCTTTTCACAGTTAGATACAGACAATAGAGAACACTTTGTTTTAAGTAGTCTGAAGCAGCAGTGAAGATAGGTTACAGTTAGTTTGGTTTTGGGAGGCTTCCCCACACAGAAACAGAAGGTGTGTATCTTAGCTTCCTTTTTAAAGTTAACTTATATTTAGTAATACTTTCAGATTCTTAGGAAAGTTACAAAGACGATATAATAGGGTACCTCCATTATCAAAACAGAGAGCTGATGCTTGTATGATATGTCAAAAAGGGAATGACACTGATAGATACATTGCCACCAGCTAAACTGTAGGCTTGATGCAGATTTCACTGAAGTTTCCTTAAATGTCCTTTTTCTGTACCTGGTTATATCCAAACTCCTATTTCATACATAATTGTCATGGTCCCATGACACTTTCTCACTTTTCTCCTGATACTCATGACCTTGGACAGTCTTGACAAACAAGTACTGGCCAGGTACCTTTTTGAGTATTCCTGTGATGATGTTTCCTCATGGTGAGAACAGGGAGGGAAAGAAGAGCCTACAGTGTAGAGGCCGTTCTATGGTCCTGGTCAGCAGAAGTAGGCTTTTTGTAGGCTGTTATGTAGAACAACAAAATTGGTAATTTTAGTGAAACAATTTCTTGGCCAAACAAGTTGATTATCTGGATAATTGTTAAGAGGTACAAATACATGGGCATTTTTAATAAGCCATTTCTTTAAAAAGCAAAGTGACGTTGAGCTGTTACTGCCTTCCCAAGCTTTAACATCTAGAAACATTTCAGTGTTCGTGAGTCCTTCTGTCTCCAGAATCCTAACCTAAAATGTGGTTAAAAGTCAAGTTTTCTCTTTCTCTCTTTACCATACATGCTCGCCCATCAAAGGCATGGAAAGCTCTGCCTAGTGGGTGAGAAGGATTAAAACCCATGTCCTTGCTCCCTGAGTGTTGTAGACTCATGAGTCATCTGCCTCTTTCGCAGCCAAGAGCCGGGCCATAGCCATTCCTGTTGACCTGGACAGCCAAGTCAACAACCTCTTCCTCAAGTCCCACAACATCGTGCAGAAAACAGCCTTGAACTGGCGGCTATCAGCCCGCAATGCTGCTCGCCGAGACTCTGTTCTAGCAGCTTCCAGAGACTACCGAAATATCATCGAGAGATTGCAGGTAACGTGCTGCTACAGGAAGTGGAGTTTAATCTGACCATCACACGTGTGTTATCTCTAGACATAAAACACAAACTCAGCTACACAGAGAGAGGTCTGTGAAGCCGGGAGTACAAAGTCATTTGGAAAACAAAATCTCCCGCTAGGGGCCCACTTACATGTTAGCCAGTTGATGCCGAGTGTCTGCTGTAATTATTTTCTGGAGCCTGCATAAGACCTCCCTGTGTGGGCTTCCTCTCATTGTAACAGCTGAGTCTATAAACATTTCTAGGGACCACTTGAAAGCAGTTTTGTCTTTATCACCTGGCATTAAAGATGTCACTTGACATTAATTCTGCTGCCCTCTATTTGGTCAGTGGAGCCTCAGAGGTCCACTCAATTTCTTAGGAGGGAAATTCAAACCGCCACTCAATGGAAAGGCTGTCATTGGGAAATGCATGCTCTTGGCCAGCGCCTGGCATATAGTATTGTGAGCACCCAGGGCTTCTGTTACAATGCCTGAGGTTGCTGCTGTGATTATAAAAATTACTATCATTAGGAAAAGTCACTGTGCAGCTAGCTCCATGATTTACATAAAGACGAATTCATGGCTTCATTTATCAGCCCTGGGCACTGGTTATATGCAATGGTGAGAAAAGCCATAAGTTTTCCCCCCCATTTCAGAGTCTCTGAAAGAGATGAGGCTGTTAATCAGCTAATTATATATACAGACCTAGCGTGCCAGCAAGAGAGCTGATCTTGACTGAGGTTAGGATATGGCGATAGATGCCTGTCTGAGGGAGTAGTTTTGAGCCAGCATTAGATGTAGAGAACCAAAGAGCTGGGAACATCCTCTGTGAAGACCATTGTACAGAGCCAATGAGGTGCATGGCTGCAGCCCTTGCAGCCAGGTGGCCTGCAGAGCTTCCGAGTCAAGTTAGGCGTTGGAGTCCTTCCTATGCTAGAAGGCATTCTTCAGCAAATGTAACTGTGATTCCCAAATACAGAACACAATTCCTTACCTGTGCTTTTGGAAAAAAAAAGAGGAATAACAGACTCTGCACTCCATGCACAAACAGTTATGTTCTTACTGTACAGTCCAGTTCAGTTATCTGCAAACACGTCAGTTTCTTGCCTCCTCTTAGATTTAGTGGGTACATCCTAGGACATAGAACAGAATGCATAGGTAGGTCATATGTGGTATAAAAACTTGTCAGTGCTTTGAAAAGATCTTGTTCTGCAGTTCTGTATTACCTGAGTCCCTGCTGTCATTAGTTGCCCCCCATGAAGCAAAAGTTGTAATAAGGACAGTCTCTTGCCAACTAACCACCTATGTAATGAATTCTCATCTAGATGCTTGCTCTCTCAACATTAGCACCTTTCCCAACTCATTGCTTTGCCCCCTCCCCGCCACTCTTTCTTGCTCTCTCTGTCACTCTCTGATTGCTGAATGTCATTCATTTGAAAATACAATGCAAACAAATTCCAGTGTAAAATGCAGACTTCTCAAAAGATGCAAGATTTCATGCAGTATGTTAATACAATGTTAAGGAATTCCTTCCATTTCATGTAAATTCTTTCAGTTGTGTTGGAGTCAGGACCAGTAAGGAGTGAAGAGAAAGGGGAGGGGAGAGGAAGAGGAGTCATCCCCAAAGCCATATTCTTAGGAAAGCTAGTGAGACCTTCCTCTTCGCTCACATGAAAGCCTTATGAATTAGGGAACCTGCATCCTGCTTCTTATGATTATGTTGGGAACCCCTTCTCCCACCAGGAGAAGTTACCTAATTCTGCATCCCTTTTTCCATGTCCCAAACATGATTGGCCAGCTACCATTATACAGAGTCTCTTAAACGTTAGTCAAGACTATCTCTATGTAATTTAATTTTAGTTTCTGGATAAAAGATCTTTCAAGCCCCCTCCCTTTTTTATACCCCCATTAGGTTATAGAAATGAAATGAGGTATTTCTTCCCATAGCAATCCCCCTGTGTGCTGTGTTCTGCCCTGGTCTTAGCATGCTGCTAATTCAAACCTGGTGTCAGCAAGCCTTTGGGTCAGGTGGCAGCATCTTTTGAAGATGATTCCTCGTCTTTTCCCTATCATTTGCCTTTAAATGGTGTTTGTGGTGTTGGATTGGCGGCCCCTTTCAACTTCTCTCTGTTCTCCTTTCCTACAGCTGTGTGTTTTGCATTTGAAGACCATCATGCTATCAGGGTACATGTATTTAGCATGTTGATACAGCATGTTCATTCATTTGTGTTCTCATGTTTATATGACTATTATGTAAATTATGCCCATTGTAAAGAATCAGACAACACTAGCACCTTTGTAGAAGAATATTAGAACCCTCTGGGATCTCACCCACAGAAAACCAGTGGGATTTGGTATGTATTTTTTAGTTACGGATACTGTCCTTGAAAACAGTGTCTAAAATGCATACTGATCCCTGGCTATTTTAAGCTCATTCAGCAGACATCTTTTCACATTGTTAAACTTGATTTTGTGTATTGTACTTACAAATGTGTGGGATGGCCCTTACAGCATAAACTGTGTCAGATGAGGGGGTGGAGAACGTGTTGATTTGCTTGCCCTTTGTTTTCCGGATGGGGAGGCAATGCTTCTGGTAACAATGGACTGTATCTAGTGAGTGAAAGTCAGGGGAGACAGCACTAAGCTTCACTAACACAGCCTGGCCTGTACAACATACTTAGGCGGAGATAGCACTCCCCCTGCTGCAGCCAGCTCCCGTCTGAGCTGCTCACCAAGGTGCACTTTCATTCCAGGACATCGTGTCTGCCCTGGAAGACCGACTCAGGCCCCTGGTCCAGGCCGAGTTGTCTGTGCTTGTGGACGTTCTACACAGACCAGAGCTGCTTTTCCCTGAGAACACAGATGCCAGGAGGAAATGTGAAAGTGGCGGTTTCATTTGCAAGTAAGCACCCTCTCTTCTGTGGTGGTTGCTAGGCAGAAAACCCTGTTGACCAGGCCCAAGCCCCTGTTCCTGGAAGGGGGGTGAGCCGCTGGCCAGTTTTTAATTTTGCGGGTCCGAGTCAGACACTAGAGTCCTGTCCTGACCATCCCAAAGTAAGCTTGCCTATTAGGTCCTATTTACTGACACTTCCCTTCCATCTGAGTTGCATGCCTGTTCATTTTTTTTTTCTCCACTCAGCAAGTTGGGAGCAAACGCCTTTCATGTGTGGTACAAACAAACAAGCAACAACAAAAAATTGTTGTGACCTCCAGGCCCTCCAAAGTCTTGGACCTACCATGACCTCGCTATTATTTCCTAAAATGATTTTAGCTTCTTAGTTTATGCCATGAGGGCCATAATGGAAAAAGAAACCAGTGGTTTTACAACAAGAAATTTTTGATTTTTCACTGTGAGCTGAGTTGTTGGCCTAGCTTGAAGGTGGGCTCTGCCCTAGGAGCTCTTCTGAAGACAAGACTGTGGATACAGAAAGTGTGTGTTTGCCTGACCATCGTCCTCATGAGGCTTTTTAAAAGTATTCTGCTGGGATATTTTCGCAGCAATCCTCAGTGGATAAATAGCCACGCGTATGAGTAGGGCTCTGCCTGCCCTCTCTATATAATCTCCCCATTGTATGTGCCAGCCTTGTCAGCCTGCTAATCTGTTCCCAACCAGCAGATGTCACACTTGAGACATGGCTGCTGACTGGCTCTTAAGTGCTTAGATGCCTTGAAGTATATTTAAAGTAGGAGCCCTTAATAAATGTTTATTTTGTAACTGACTAGTTAGACCAAGTTTCTTAAGACATGCCTTTAACTGAAGGATGGTTTCAGGATGTCGTCTTGGTTTTCTTTTATTCAGGCTAATAAAACATACCAAGCAGCTGCTAGAGGAAAATGAAGAGAAATTGTGCATTAAAGTCTTACAGACCCTCAGGGAAATGATGACCAAAGATAGAGGCTATGGAGAAAAGGTACTGCATTTTATTTTCACTTTTTAAATTACATTATAGTAATAAACTTAAGGTTTGAGAGTATTTGGAAACCTCTTAGTTCCTGGCTGGTTGTTTAATTTTTTTTAAAGCTGTTTCTCTTCTCACTAAGACATAGCCTAATATTAAGGAAATGTTGCTATGGAGCGTCCCATTGAGGCATATCCTCTTGTATATCAGTCCAGAGCCATGAATTTTGCATTCCAGCTAGGCATGTCTGTGGGTTGACTTACCTCTTTCTGATGAGATGTTGCACAATCCTTCCAGCACCTCAAGAAACTCCCTCTAGTTCTAACTGGAAGTAAGACAAGCAGGCATGTCAACACTTCTGATTGAGATTGTGAAATGGACAATTCCCGTGACCTGATACTTCTTGGTATATGGAGAAAGCAGGCATTTGGCATTTGTCCTATAAGGCGCACAGTGGGCCAAGAGAGATCCTTGTGCTCCTCATCTCCAGCGAGGAACCTTAAGCATAAGTCCAATGCCATAGGCTTCATTGGGTAGTTAGTAACACCCACTGATTGTCTGCTGGGCACTTTTGCCAATGGTTCCTGATTTCATTGACCTATCAGAATACCTAGCAACTCACTGATCTACTCTAGGAAGAAGCCTTTATAATAAAATGACATCTTTCCCTGCAAAAGTAGAGGGTGATAACCAAATCATCATAATCATAACAGATTGCTGGGATCTTGCTCTTTAGCACGTGCAAGGTTGCTCACTAGTTTTGTCAGCTTACCTAACAAGCCTCCCTGAATAAGAAAAAGAAAAAAGGCCCAGTATTCAAGAGGCAGAAGCAGGCAGATATGTGAGTTTGAGGCCAGACTGCTCCGTAGTGTACATTCCATGAGCACCAGGGCTACACAGAGAAACCCTATCTAGAAGGAAATAAAGAAAGGAAGGAGGGGAGGGAAAGCAGAAAAGTGTATAGTTGTTATTGTACTATCTCTCCACTGTCTCTAAATCACCAGGCTTTTAAATGTCACTATAGTTGAGGCTGTAGCTCCTTTGGTAAAATGCTTACCTAGCACACACCAAGCCCAGGGTTTTACACCCTGCACTGCATAATACTGGATGTGGTGCATGCCCATAATCCTGGCTTATAAATATAAACAGAAGCTTATAAATATAACCAGTAGATGCAAAGATTGTGCAGGTGAGAAACAATGAGATGCATGCCTGTATAGACATACACACATGGGCACCTGGGTAGATTTTAATAGAAAGAAAGGGTAAAGATGGTAAGAGAGAAGCTTAGGACAGCTTAGTGGTGGAGTGGATAGAGAAAGAAAGACAGATAACTGTCAGGTTGAGGGAGATGATGCAAAAGATTAAATGCCCAGACTTAAGAAGAGTTTCTCATCCCTCAGTTCCTTTTTCTTCGTAGCTGGTAAAGAAGTTAATCAGTCCCAAGCCCAGAGGCTGATAGCTCTTTTTGTGCTGCTTGGGACCATCATCCCTACTTCAGGAAAATGGAAACACTGTAAACTAGAATGGGGAAGGCCACAAACCTGAGGAAGATGTTCTAGGAACTGTGGTCAGACTTGAAGCTTCTGGCCCTGGTGCTCTGACTATTTGAAGATGCTACTTAACCATTTGTAGTAATGGAACTTTGAAGTGGGCAGAGGGCAGGACAGTGTTTCTGCTTCCCTCAGTCTGGCATCCGTCAATGAGTCTGTCTCATCAAGGTTCTTTGATGATGTTTCTGATGGTTACTACCTGTGTTTGTTGGACTGAAGAAGCATGACACATACGCAGGCCAACATATTCAAGGGTAGAAAAAAACCTCACAGCCAGAGAACTAACCTCTTCTTCAGGAAGCCAGTTGGCTTGGGTTTTTATAAACGAGGTTGTCCTTGGCCTGGTGCTGAGGACTCTCCCGTGCTTTCATCTCAGTTTTCCTGCCGGTTGCCCCTTGTGTGGAATGTTCACATGACTACCACCTTCATGAGGGTATTTGGTACTGTCCTCTCTGCCCTTTCTTAGTCTTGATAGCCACAGAGTCAGAAGAGGCCTCAGACTTTGCCTCATTAACCCTCCCTTAAGCATAAGCAGCTGGGCTGGGATGAAATAGCTGCCTAAGGTCACGTGGCTACTCTCCCTGGCGTCAAGGCTAGAGCCTCAGTTTTCTCAGTGCTGGTGCATGTCCTTACCTGCCTATCATGCTGTGTCCTCCAAGTCAGGCCATTTCTGTGTCTTTTTCTCTGAGCTGTAGACCCTATGGATGAAGAGGTTTTATATGCCTTCGCTCATCTCTGCCTTTTCATTCAACTTCAGGACTTTATCAAGGTCAGAGATGAAAAAGAAATTTGAAACAATTCCTTATTCTGCTTAAACAGCGTGCTTATATGGCTCTACTTTCATAAAGGGGAGAAAAAGACCATTGGGAAGTATGACTCAGATTACCAAATAGATTAAGATATACCAGAATTTCTCTAAAACTGGCTTATACTTTTTAATCAACGGAAATAACATACCAACCTCTTGTGTGCCAGTCTCTTATCTCAGGTCAGCCTCAGAGATAAATATCATCATTATTGTTTTTAGACTCAAGGGTGAACACACAGAAAAGTTCAGAATTTTGTCTAGCATCATACAGCTGAGAGCAAGGCCCCATGAACAAACCCACAGTCTGACTCCAGATACCTAGATTTTCACCAACACATAAGTATGCCTATTAACTACTACACTTCAGTGCTTTGAAGATTATCTATAGTCTGAACTTTTTTTTTTCATTACGGGATATGATTACAACATAAAAAAAAAGAGCATTATACTATGTAGGTTTCAGTTCAGATATTCTGATTTGTTACCCAATTGGAAACAAGTCTCCATTTGGGAACAGGTAAGTTTATAAATTCTGGTTGTCCCAGGACCATCAGATACCGTTTTGAACAGATCCCATATAAAGAATTGAAATAGTGAGTGATGAGTGTTTGTTTAGCCCACTGTCTACAAAATTTGCTAGACCAAGAAGTGTTGGAGGTAGGAACTGGATGAATCACAATTGTTGTGTTATAGTGATGTTACTATAATGAAATACCTGAGAAGGCCTATGTTATAAGGAAGAGAGGTAGCTCTGTGGTATAATGTTGCCCTAACAGATACAATCCCTACTTCTGAGATAGATAGATAGATAGATAGATAGATAGATAGATAGATAGATAGATAGATAATAAACAGGGATCCTGAAACTCTAAAATTGGGTGGCTTCATTCACTTGTTGTCTGGTTATGATCTAATGTTGAGTAGTTGAGAGAGTGAGAGATCACATTCTGAAACAGAAGACCAAAGAAAGATTCAGGAATCTGCCTTGCCTTTAAGAACTAATTCAGAGCTCAGCTTGTAAGTAACTCCTGTAACCTCTGAACAGCAAAGAATCTCAGAAAGGAGAACTGCCAAGAGTTTGAGGCTATGTAGAGAGCTCCAAGAGCACATGGGCTACAGAATGAGACCCTGTCCCCCCAAGAACCAAACCTAAGCCAACAAACAAACCAATCCAAACAGCAAACTGTTAGTTCCATACAAGGACATAACCCTGTGACCTAGGGCTCTCCCACTAGGTCCTACCTCACCTCACATCGCCAATGAAGTCCAACTTCCCAGTGTATGAACTGCAAAGGTCCACTCAAGCCCTCTCCAAACCATTGCAAGCACGTATGAGAAGTGATAACTAAATGGTATTGAAGTACATCTTGGCATGAAGCTCCTCAGGTCTTTGTATCCTGCATCTTCAAAGAGATCAGACTTTACAGTGATCCCAGGACTGTATAAATACACTGTACATGAAAAATGCCTGCTAAAGTCTGCTTTTAATCTATATTGAAACTTGCCCATGATTAAGAAAAAAAAAAAATAACACTCCCGCAGCTAAGCATTTTAAAGATTTCTCTGAATCTCTGAATTCGCAGAAAAAAAAATTAAGCTCCTTGATCCTGTTTGAAAAAGTAACATAGTTATCATAAGTGCTGGCCTCTCTCTGTACACCGTAGGTTTTTAGTGAGCTGATGTAGGTTTATGTCATTGGTCGAAGAGCTTTGTAAGAAATTCAGAGGCCAGGAACTAATGTGAAAGGATATCTGAGAATTTATTTAACATTCTACTTCCCCTTCTTAGTAATCCTTTGTTTAGTTCTAGGGAGAGCCAACCTCAAGCAATGCCAGGGTTTTTATTTCTTACAAATTGTCAGTTCTAGTCACTGCAGCTCCCTGCTTCTGGATGTGTAGAGTTTTGTCCTTTCTGGCTACTAGAATTTCTGTCAAACTCTTCAGTTTTCAGAATGAAGTGTAATTGCGCTGTACATCAGCCAGCTATCCTTAACCCAATGTAACTGAGATAATTCTCTTGTGATTTTTTTTTTTCTTAATTCCCTTCAACTTGATGCCAATGCACCCCTGTTACTAATCCAACTGGGGCAAATGTTGACTCTCCATCATCCACGCTCCCAGGTTTTGAAATATGTTGGTCTCTCTCCTGAAGTTAATCCCAGATCTGACTGAGGCCAACTGTGTTTTGGGCTCCTGACCCACGATAAATCAATCAAATGAATTAATAGTACTCCAGTCTTTTATCCTATGCCTTCCTATCTGCTTCTGAAAAACAAAGCTCAAGGAATTGGCTCTCAATCCCACTCAGTCTAAGTTCTTGTGTTTATAAGCAAGCACAAGGATGTCTGGATGGCGGATGGATTCGGAAGACTTGTAGCCAGGCATGTGAATAAAGTGTGGCCCACACCGCATACTCTGTTCCAGAGAGGATGCAGTTCCAATCTGTGGACATGTCCACAGTGTCTAAACTCCTTCAAATAGCCACTGTCTAACTGCACGTGAAGGTGACATGATTGAACATTTGCAACTTTCTAACATTTAGATTCTTGTGTGATCCTTCCTAACAAACCTTTCTGTTTTCTCCCCCTCCTTTCTTCTTTTCCAGCAAATTTCCATTGATGAATTGGAAAATGCCGAGGTCCTAATTTTGTTGAGTTTTGTTTTTAATGTCCCGTGTGGTGTCTCCATGATACCTCACAGTTAGCCCTGTGTATCCTCCGCTCTCTGTGTCTGGCGTCTGACTTTGTGTAGTGGGCCTTCTGGGAGTGAGCAGGGTTGGTCCTGTCTGTGTTAGCATTTGTCTCCAGAGTGTTCATCATTTGTCCTTGGGTATCCCTCCATCGTCCCTAGAGAGCTTCTAAGCTGTAGGAAAGTTTCATTCATTCTCTCATCTCAATTGAACCTGTGGTTGATGCTAGTCATGGACTTTATGCCTGGAGCTTTGTATTAACTGTTGATGTTAATGTAAGGGACCTTTGCTTCCTGTTAAACAATTGACCCAAAGAGAGAAAATAGACCGACAGAGTCAGGAAGTAGTTAACACACAGCGTTAGAGTGTCAAGCCCACTACTGTCTTGCTATCTATGTTGCAAAGCATTACACGGCGGGGGCGGGGTCACGTAAGAATTTTGGCAAGGCAGTGTGAATCCCAGGGTGGTACTTCAGACCTTCTACCCCTGATATTAGAAACACCGGAAGGCCATGGCTTCTCTTCTGCAAGAACTACCTGTAGGGGCAGAAATGGAGCTGTCAACCTGTGCTTCTGATATTGACGTGCCAAGGCGTAGTTACAGCAGAGTCCTGGAAAGTAATTTATTTGGTGTCTACCTTTTGTTCGTTCTGTGAGTTTTTCAACAGCCTTAGTGATTTTAGGCTGATTTTTAAATTAATTTTGTAAGACTAATTAATACCTTATTTTAGATAGAATGGAGCTACCAGATTAGATGTTTTATACAGTGTCTCTTCGCTTTGATTTAATACACCATAGTTGAAAAATCTCCATACATGGCTTAGACATACCTAAGGAAAGTTCAGATCTACCATGGGACTTACAACCAGAAGCAGTGCAAGTGGTTATGAATTTGAATTAGCTGCCCCAGGAATGGCACGCAGAGAGGTAAATGGCCTCTCTTCACCCACAAATTAGAGCATGGCTAACTAGGTCTTGCATGTGGGTAGTTTAGTTCCATACAGGTCTATATGCTGAATTCTATATGAACCCATTTGCCCTTATTTTAGTCAGACACAAGCAGGTCTATACTTTAACCAGGTATGTTTTCTAGGATGGTAGAGGGGTGAAAAAGAAAGGGAACCTGCAACTTCACTAACTGCTTTTAGCACAGTCATTTTTCTTTGTTTCATATGTATAGTTTCCCATTTCTGGATTATTTCTGTGCTAGAATGTCCTGGACTGAATTTTATATGCTGGCACCCTTCAGTGTTCTTGTTTTTGCCTTGAGTTATTAATGCCTCCCCTTAAATTTCTCCCCCGAGCTACTGAGGTTGAATTTCTGTTTGCTTAGTTACAGATTAAGTCCAGGAAAGAAAACCCTCTCTCATCATAGGCTATGTAGCATTATTAATAAATACACTGTTTGCACCAGAGTAATCAGTTGCTGTGTTTGCTTGCCCAGGATACAACTTGGTTCTCCTGGCTGGGAGTTTATTGCTTGCTTATGGAAAGATTCCACAGTTGGAGCAGGTGTGTTTATAATTATACTCTAGGAAATAGAATACTGTCTGTTTATAAAAGAAGAATGTTCTGGCAGGCACTTAGATTCTTTGAAAATTCCCTGAGGAAGCAACTGTGGCTCCCCTCTGCGTAGTTACCCCTGGCAACAGTCAGAACCCCGGGACACCTATACCCTGTCCCACATCCTTCAGGCTATTGGTTCTGGCCCTCTTCTCAGAGTCGACTGACTGGCCTTTGTCATCAGCCCATTGTAGAAACTACCACAGCTCCTGTGGTGCGCATGCCCTCTCCAGCCTTCCACCAGTGTGCCTTAGTGGAAGCTGCAGTCCACAGCTGAGCTTCTACAGAAGTTTAATGAGTGTTCCTGCCAGCAAAGGATCAGGATAGGGCCTCACACCTAACATACTGAAGGCCTCGGTCCTGAAACCTGAATATGGTGGGGGAGAAAGTATTTGGCATGCCTAATCCCTCAATTGTCTCCTTGTGGAAGGAAGAGCCACTGCTTTTTGGTGATAAAGGCCAGTTGAGCATGACAGGAAGTAGGTGCTGCGAACAACTTAAGAAGAAAGGAAAAGCCTAAGGCACATCAGGACTTCAGGCAAGAGGGTAAAATAAGTACAGAGGAATAAACTTCTCATAAAGAATGTGCATCATAGGGGATCATCCCGGCTGCCTCCTAGAACGAAAATTCATTTGACACCAGAAACAGGAGGTTGTTGGTGTTTGTTTGCCTCCTGGCAAGTAAAGAGGTAGTCTCCATCCTTACCCTGACTTGGTCTTATCCACTGGAGATAGGAGCCATGGGGGAGTATAGAAAAAGGAAACCACCTGCACTGTGTCAAGATTGATGGATTGTTAAATTTGAGTACTTGGGAGTATACATCTCCCCGCCCAGTATCTTGGGGTGATGATAAAGGCCAATCAGTTATCTCTGAGAAGAGGCCCAGAGCCAACAGCTGAGGGATCAGGGACACAGTGTTGGTGTCCCAGGGTTCTGCCTTTTTCCGGGGGTAACTACGCAGAGGGACCCACAGATACAGAAAGATCAGATTCAGAAAGCTTCCTCATTGGCCATCAGTGGACAGCAGCTGATGTTAAGATATTGATTTCTAGCACTCTAGCACCTGTTAGGTTCCAGCACTGTGTTAAATGGATACAATGTGCCCCAAACTGGAGGCCTTGCTAGAGACATACAAATTGATGTAAAAGCTAACTCAGTGTGTCACAGGACGTGATAGAAATATATGGAGTTACAGGGAAACATCATCTCCCAGTGTTTCAGCAAGCCAGAAGGTCAAGTAGTCACTTCGGAGGTCAGGCGAGAACGAAACGAGTAGTCCCGGGGCCCGCTTTTCTAAACGAGGAAGTACCATGACTTTTGAGAACATGCTTGGGGGTCAGGAGTAGTCCACCTAGGTATCCTCATTTTTGTCCTTGAAAAGGAGTTGTGTGTTTTAAAAGTGTGCCCTGTAGTTCACCGGATGTGCCCACTTGTCTGCACTTGACATGCAATCTTCCCTGAATTACTGTCACTCTGATGACAGCTAGCAACCACAACTTTGCTTTCCTGTACTGCAAAATGAAGAAAAGAAAAGAAAAAAAAAAAAATACCAGACAGACATCCGTATTGCCTAGGATAGCTGTAACCTGATTTTATTTTTATTTTGCCCTTAACTTCTCTTCCCCTCCAGCTCCTCCTACAAGCCAGTGATGCCACAGACAAAAAAACTCTGTAAAATTCATGATGTGTGAAGACTGGGGAGGAGGGGGGGGAGACAGAAGCATAAGATTTGTTAGTTTTCACCTTCAGGGGGCGTGCTCCTGACGTCCAACCCCGGTGGAGGCGTCCTACTTTTTTACATTGCTGTGAACTGCTGAGTTGGGCACCTGCCAACACTCGGGCAGCCGTTACATAAGACCTCTCTCTCTCTTTTTTCCTGGAATTTAGGCTCACTGCTGATGTGCGACCTTCAGCAGTAATTGCCAATAAGTGCAGCAGGACTGTTTACTGTTAGACACTGGCAACCGCAGAGCCAGCTCTGCTCTCAGCACACAGGAGCTCCTGCGGACTCTGCTGAGGGCTTTCTCTCTTTTGGCTCTTTTTTTTTTTTCTGAGATTATTCCAGAATAACTGAAGTTGTGTAACCGAGTCAAGCTAGATTGCATTTTTAAATAACAGACCGCAACATTGAGTTCTGATCAAGTCTTTCTGTAAGATACGCATCAGACTACATGGGTGGAGTCATGTAATTTTTAACTTTGTTTCTAAGAGCAAATATATTTCAAAAGAGAATTGTGTCTGTAGATGTGAATATTTAAAATTGTTCTTGTAAATGCTGGAAAACTTTTTTTTTTTTTTTTTTTTTTTTTTTTTTGGTTCAGTTTCCTTCAAGCTTTCTTTTCTCTTAGTGAAGGGGTTTCAAATTCTGAGAAAAGATGGGGCCTGGCTAGCATGCTTGCAAGCTCATTCAGTCTGGTTTTGTGTCCTTACCCCAAAGTTATAAGTTATAAGCTATAAGCTATAAGCAACCTAGTGCTTATTTCAGGGGGCCAGAAATGATAAATTCTTTTTGCTGTACTGGTATGTCAACCTGTCTTATATGACTTGACATGTGTTCAGCTTCTGCCAGGATGGTCCACATAGAGACATTGTGTTTAACAGCAAATGATGGATGTCCAGGGGCCAGAGAGGGAATCCTATTAAGGAGAGTTTAAAGCAGAGCCTACTCACAGGCCATCCCATGTGCTGGTCCTATAATAGACACATGTGAAAGAGGTGGAGGGAGAGATGGACAGGTGAAGGGAGGGTTGCTGAATTGCAAACACCAGAAATAAGCTAGGAAGTGTATGTGCTTCATTTCTTTAAGAATTAGAAAGAACAATAGCAGATGTTTATCCCTCCGTAAGAAATTGGGTACCATGTATATATAAAGCAAGCACAGGAGTATCCTTCGTGCACATATCCTGTTATTTGATTGGCATCACAGTTATGATACCTTGATTGTTGGTCTCATCCAGAAAGGGCACTGAGGGCTCAGAAACTTGAGATGCTACTTAAATTCTACTTAACCATTTTCTACTCTTGGGAATCTTTTGTTTCTGTTAAGTTACATTTTGTTGAACTTCTCTGAAAGTCCTGGGAAGACTTATAATCAGAGGATCAATATGACGAAGCAGTCTGGGACAATCCTTGATTTTCAAGTTCATAACTAGGCATGTTAATCACCTACCAGCTGTAATTAGGAATGCCAGAGCGTGTACTATGAGGGAGAAAATAAGACCTAGAATATTTAGATTTTAAAATGTTATTCCTTAAAGTGTTCACCAGAACCTCACCATTCAAGTACAGTGATGATGATAATAATAATAACTGCCGAGAAAACAGATTCATTTATCAAGCCCTACTATTTATTTGTATTGGTATCATATCTTATAGTTACATAGCTATTCTTAGAACATGTATACTTTGTTGTTATGCTATCAGAATTGCAGCTTACTCCCATAAAATCAGCTTATCCCCAAAGATCTGTGACTTCAGTCATCTAAGAAGGAAGTGCTGGTGTAAGCTGTTGCTTGATTTACATGATTATATTTCTGGTTTGGTCTGAAAGTAAGTTATACCTTGGCTATTAAATTTTTTAAAATGAAGTTTACTGACAATAGGTCATGTATTATTTGATACGTTAGCTGGAAGGAATCCCAGCAATGCTCTGGTCTCTATGAACAGGTGAGCAGGCAGAAGCCCAAAGAAGTTCTTTGGTGACCAAAGAGACTCACAGGGGCTCTTGTCATGTGACACAAACCAGTGCTCTTGGCTTTTCCATTATGGCCCACTAATAAAAAACACCCGTACTTGTCTTTCTGGATACTAATTCGTGAAGCCTCAAAGCATCCTCTGCTGTTCAGTAAAGCTTCATAAGGTTATCAGAGATAACTAAAATAATAATAATAATAATTAGTTTAAGTTTTGTTTTAAAAATCAGTAACTTTAAAACAAGCACAGCAGTCATCTAGGGAAATAATACAGTTGTGAGTACATCATAGAAATATGGGAAATCCCTGATCTCACATTAAGATAAACTGTATGTCTGATGGCTTCTGCAGAAGGATTTAAGATCCTTCTCTGGGCAAAAAGAACTGAGGCAGAATGGAGAATTAAACAAGGAAAAAAAAAAAAAGATTACCAGCTCCGGCTTCATCTTCTTCCTTTCCTTTGGCTTTGGTTTTGATTGGCAAGTGAGTAAGAGTGTGGCTGCTTTGGTTCCTGCAGGAAATCCCTGCCTATAACCCTTTTGTTCTAATCATATAGAAGGCACTTAAAGGACGTGCCCATGGGAGTGTGGCCAACACAAATGGTAGAAGACAATGCTTTCCGCCCCTATCTCTGGCTGCTCTGGCATGTATGGGCACTTGTTTTCACTCTGCTTTTTTTATTTTTACATGTCCAGAGGACAGAAAGCAAAATTTCACACAGTCTCTGGTTTTTAGCCACTAGCACACAGAATGTAAGAGCATTCTGTGACAATGTTTACCATTTTGACAGTACACACACCTCATCTCTGAGTTTATTTCCCTTGCAATGCTTTGGGTTTTTCTGCCACTATTTTTCTCCCCACCCTCTTCAGGAGGCTGGGTGCTTTTGCACGGACTTTTTCTCCCCAGAAGAGATAGTGTTGGACTTCATATGACAGGTCTCTGTCTAGACCTGACTGAGCAGCTCTCCCCAAGTACCTCTTTACCCTTGGTAAAACAGTTTGGTCCTATTGCTCTTGCGTTTTACCTGTTAGGAAATAAAAGAAAGACAGTTTTTAAAAATGACATGACAACAGCTTTCTCTTAAGGGTGTTTTTTCCACTGTGGTGATCTGATTACTCAAGTGGTTGCCTTGAGTTGCACGGAAGCCCGGAATCCACCCAGGTCCCACCGTTTCAGCCTCCTGAGGCCTCAGGAGAGGTGCACAGTGCACAATGTTGGAGAGCAATAGCAGAGGCCAAGGTCATGTGATTACAGCATGAGCCTTGGCTTCATTCCATGGCTCTAGACTGTACCTTGCACCACTCAGCCATGCTGTTGGCGCGTGACTTGGGTCCAGGGCAGCCCGCGTAGGATCTGACGATTATATCTGACATTGCTTTTCTGTTTCACGCACGTGTCCTTTGGCCAGACTCGTGGCACTATCCTTATATTGGAGCAATAGACTTTTATAGCCACATCCTTTTTGAGCTACTCCTTCACACACACACACACACACAGACACAGACACGAGAGAGAGAGAGAGAGAGAGAGAGAGAGAGAGAGAGTTAGTTCACGTGTGTATCCTGGCCTATGTCTTTCTTTCTTTCCTTTATGGGGTAGGGATTTTGAAATACAGTGTTAGATGTTTACATGGTATGGCAGAAGTGAGCTCAGAAAACCTGTCTGTGACACCCCTGGGGAACCGTCAGGTTAGAGTAATCATGCTTAGAATGCAGAAACTCATCTCCTTGTCCCGGAGATTCTGAAAGAGGATATTCCATCCACTAAACCTCAGCCAAGCAGCCGACACCACTGCAGAGTGGGGCGTGGACTAGCAGAGACAGGAGAGAGCATAAATCCATAGCAGGCGTTGTCACGGTGGAGGAGCAGTGAGGAGCCTGGCCGGGAGTCCTGCTGCATCCGTCCCCTTCCTCCGTTGCTGAGCTTACCCAAGTTCCCGTTAGTGTCCCCAGCGCAAATTCTCATTGCCTAGCAAGACACCCCTAAATCTTGGCTCTTCCTCCTTGGCTGGTGCTTCTTTCAGTTTTCGTACTGCTGACATAAGACCTGACTAAAGCAGCTTGAGGTGGAAAAGGTTTATCCGAGCTCACAGTTGACAATCCACCGAGGCTCAGAAGGCACACTGCTGAATCAGTTCCAGCTGTGGCAGATGCTCCGCGGAGCTTGTCACATTGCGCCACAGTTCAGAAGCAGAGGAAACAGATGCTAGTGCTTAGCTCATTTCTTCCTTTCCCCCTTTTTACTCAGTCTGAGACCCCAACCTATGGGACGGTGCCACTTAGAACTAGCGCAGATCTTCTCCCCTCAGGTAAACCTGGAAATGCCTTCCCAGACACCCAGAAGTTTATCTCCTGGGTGATTTCAAATCTAGCCATGGGGATAGTGAAAATTATAATCATCAAAGTGATGCCACTTTATTTTCTGCTTTTAAACCCATATCTTATGTCAGTCATCTCTTCCACCACATTCCATGCACTTTAAAGATCGAGTGGTCAGTCCCTTCAGCTGCCCAGCCCCATGCAACAGGGGATTTGGCAAAATCACCCATCTGTGATCCTTCCCTCCATGTTTTGTCCTTCAGTGTTGGTCTGCAGACTTCTCTCTGGTCTGTAAAATGCAAATGCCCTGACTAACCTGCTTCATTTTACTCCCAATTAGCTGCCTCAGGCCCCGGAAGCTGAGAACTCCACAGAGGTGTGTTGCCCACCTATATTTGCAGTACCGGCAAATATGGGTGCTTCTAAGTTGCCCCAGTCGAGTGTGTGCATTGTCCTGATGAGATGTCCGTTCTGGTGTTGGGCATGGGAGGGAAGGCTCCAGCAGGCTGGGGACTGCTCACTGCCTTGGGGTAGAAAGTTCCTCCACAGGTGGGTGGGGCTAAGCAAGTACCAGGTGAGAGGATGCACCGTCGGGAGGTCTTCACTCCCGCCCCTTTTCAGTCTGGACGTGAGGAATTCTGGAATGTCCCGATCCGTTCTGTTGTACAGAACTGACCTCAGATTCTGTGCAGAGAGCATGCACTTTTGAAAAACGGATACAAATCTACAGTTTTGCAGGCACTCCTAAGAAAGTTGCATGAGGCAGTGTTTCTGCCCCATCCTTCATTCACCAGCTCCGCTGGCTAAATGAAGGACTAGAGTTGATCCAAGCGAGTAAGATCAGAGAGAGTGCTGTTAGGGCATGTTCTTAGTTGTGAAAACTTCCTTTCAGACACTGCCGATAAGTCACAGGAGTTCAAGCTAAAATGAAAGGTGCTTTATTGGAGAGAAGTCTATTGGAAAGGAAAAAACTCAAACACAAATGGTAGAGCCCCTGAGGAGCAGTGCACGTGTTTCCCCATGGTCAGCCTGTCATATTCCAATCAGAGCTCTTCGCTAGCAGTTTTGGCTAGAACACTCATCTACTGGTGGGTTAGGGAGAGCTGTGGTCTCATGTATGTGTCTGACCCATACTGTATGTATCAGTGTCCTTAACGCATGTGCTGTTCAGTACTGCATGTATGAATCATAAGGACCTGCCCGGTTGAGTCTAGCTCCACAGCCCCTTTTGGGTTAATATAATAGCATATACTATATAACTATCATTCATAGTCTTTGGGGGAAAAAATGTTGACCCAAAATCTCATCTGAAACAGTGTCGTGGGAGGAAGGGTTGGGACAACTGTTATGCAGGACCTAAAGTATTCATACCTTGGGCAAAACCACAAAACAGGTTAATTCTATGTAACCTTGACTGTATATGAGCTCACACTGTGTTTTGTTTGTGACTGGTGCTGAAGATGGTAGTGCTTCCTTAGTGCCATACTTAAAATGGAATTTCTGCATGCTTAGCAGGAGCTTGAACCAAGTCCACCCCTGAGGCAACTGGAAGACCATAAAAGGGTATGTAGCCTTGAGTCTCATGTGTTGGGAGCTAATGACTGTAACTCCCCCCTCAGCCACACAACTCTCCATGTAAAGACAGCTCTTGTTGGTGTTGCTAGTGTTCAAACATGAATTGGCTTAGGATCAGTGGTCCCCTTGTATAGAGGAAAGCTAACTGCCAGTTCTGTCTGTTATCTACCTGAACAGAACTGTGCACAGCCAAGCCCTGAACAGTAGCCAAGTAAACATTTCGCACTCTCCTTCCCTGATGGTTTTCTAGATAGGTGATGGGGGAGCTTGGTAAACAGTGGTCCTTATAGCCAGCTCACAATAAACAGAAACACAGTGCCAGCAGGGTGTAATGACACCGCTCAGCTGTGAGAATGCTAACTTCCTCCTCTTCATTTCAGCCAGTTTTTTTGGTTTGTTTTTTTTTTTTTTTTTTTTTTTTTTACATGTTGGAGCATGTATCCCTACAAACACATGCACATTCTCATCATTGGATTATTGTAGGTTCTCAGCCTTCATGGTTTGGTTTTATTATTTAACGCTACATCTCAGCCTTTCAACCTTTCATGGGCAAGCATAAGTTAAGTCTTTGGACACTACCAGTCACACAAAGCTCCCCAAATTAGGAAGGTGTTTGTAGTTTTTTTATTTTTATTTTTATTTATTTTTTACCTTTGAGAAGGAAATAAATAAATGAAGGTCTTTGAAGAGGAATGGTACCTAGGAAAAAGGATTAATTCTTTCTTACAATGCTGGCTGTGTCTTACTGAAGCATTTTCTAGAAGGTTTTACGTGCGCGCACACACACACACACACACACTGACCAGCATTGATTTTTCACATTATCCATTTCTGGAAGATAGCTGGAAACTTACTCAGTACTATGTAAGACTTATATTTACGTTCCTGTGCCTGTCTTTAACAAAGTGTATGCTGACCTAATGGCATGGCGTTTGTTTATCCCTATGGCACAGGTTAGAAAGTTGAAACCCAGAAGGTTAACATATTGCCCAAGGTCACAGAGTTAGAAAACAAACAGTCTTAGTGAAGACTGTCATGGCGTTGTGGTCGTTCTGTGTCCTGGAGAGCTGATTCCTGAGACAAATGGGTGGGACCACTACCCTGTCTCACTATCTCTCAGATTTTGTTCTATTTTCTTACTTTAGTAGAGAAATAAGTTTTGTGATTTCCCCAGCTAAGGAATAGTTCCTAGGAAGTTTACATTTGGGCCAAACTTGGATCGAGATACCCCTCTAACAACCGGTATGCCCTGCAGCTCACTTGAGTATGGTCACTTTACACTCACATCCTTGCCGGGTTTTGCTAGCTAGTGGAGAATTATTGTATATCTTAGAAGTAGCCAGCGAAGGTAGGTACCTACGCCTTAAGGTCCCCAAGGGACTTGGTATATATTAAAACAAACAAAAAACACCAACAAAAACCTGTTGGTATTACAAACAAATACAGTCCTCTTTTTGCGAGGTACTAGCTGCATGATATGTAAGTTATTTCATGTCTCTGTGCCTTGGTTTCTTCCATGTATAATGGGAATAATACTAGTCTCTATCCCTGTGACGGGAAGACTGAGCCAGGGACATAAAACAGTGAGCCAGTGGCTGAAGTGTTTAAGAGAGTTTCACATTTTTGCTACCTTGCAGTTTGGAATGTTTAAATGATTTTGTAACCAACAAGGATAGGAAAAGGACGGGTTTTGTTTGTTTGTTTGTTTGTTTGTTTTGTTCTCAGTTTACGTGCTATTGTAAGTACTAAGATGTGAGAGACCCAGGGTCTAAGAGGTGATCTTGCCTAGAGCACAAGCTCTTCTAGTGGCTGGAATCCGGAAACCCAAAGGGCTAACTCCATCTCCTTTGCAAGTGATGCATTGGCTCTTGGGTACCTTGTTCAGCACATAGCCATATTCCCACATGGCTCATTAGCCAGTACTCTGAGAGAAAGGAAACTCTGAGCATGTGAGCAAAAGGGGAGCTCAGGACTAATCAGCCAGATGTCATTATTTTACCATGACACCACTACAAATGAAACTTTTCTGACTTTTCATTTTCTCAGTCTTAGGTAATACTTACTGTGTGTGGAATTTTATACCTGACGACAAACATCTGATACTTGTTTTCATGCTCTAGATGCAAAAACTGCAGTGAGGAGGGAGAGAAAAATATACTTTCACAGCTCAGTGCCAAAGCTGAAGTGACAATACTGGGAAAATCTCTGTTTTCTCCTGTGCAGTCAGGCGCCGCAGCCTGGTACATGGCGAACAGCTTAGCTGTGTTGAGTAATTTATATCAAGATGATTAGGAAGGCTTTTCTCTGAAGATTTTAACTTTCCTAAATTAAACCAATGGCTCAGAAGAACACTAGAGATTTGCATAACTTTTAATAATGTTTATTCAGTCTACTCCCTGTCCGCTTTTATCTAAAATCCTGACTTTATTCTCTATAGACAAACAAAGGAACTTTAATTTATTATTTAAGAATAAGCCAAAACAGTTGCAACTTGTTCTGTTCTTTCTATATATTTAAATTTCCGTGTGTGCATGTACACACACACTCACTGATGGTGAGATGAATATATACCACAAACATTAATAAGAGTGGAGAAAGTTTGTGGGTGGAATGTGTTCTAAACCCTCCCCCAATAATGAGCACATTTCATGATATTCTCTTAGGGGGGAAAAATGTACCATTTGATGCATCTGTTGCTATGGTAACTGCTGGGGTTTTTCTGTTGAAGAGAGGCAGAATGCAAATGTGCAGTCCCTCTGTATCACTTGGGCATCCGGGCTGCATAAACACGGACTTCCTGTGCAGAGCCCACTTGTTCCCTTCTTCTTCACCTCCTACGTGCCTGGTTGCAAACAGACCCCAATGTTGCTCTTTCCCCTCAAAGCCAAGAATTAGAGGGAGGATAACCCCTGGTGGGTGAGAGCCCAAGTCCACCTGGTCCAAAGTAGAATTGTTGTGTAAAGGCTTAGGCATGCACATTTGCTGACTGGTTCCTTAACTCGTCTTCTGATTTGACCACCCAGCTCGGCTGTCTTCTGGACTCTTCTCTTGATGGTGACATAGATGGGCTGACAACATGGTGGTAGATCTTAGGTCTCATCACAGACATGACGGGGTCTAGTTAGAGGCTTCTGAGTCTTTGCTAAATCTCTGCCTTTCCCCAGACTCTTACTCAAATTAAGTAGGATACTTGCATCTAGCCGTTTTTAAACAGTGGGTTATATTTAATTTCTTACTCCACACAGAGGTAACTCGTCTTTCCCATTTCTTTCTTAGTCGTCCTTTTTTGAATGTTTCTTTCAAAACTATTCCCCTGAAGTCAGTTTGTTAAGTCCCCAGTTCCCCGGTGATGGCTTTGGGGAATGCTGATATGCTTGTCCAAGTCTCTGGGATAAAACACAGTCAAACTGTATCTTTATATCAAGACGGGGTTTTCTGAGCCATGAAATAACCTTGTAGTGGAGCTTTTTCTCCCTGGCAAGCATTTCATTATCAAAGCACTTTCGATATTGCAAGTGTCGTCCTTGCTGGAAACAGTCTTGGTATTATGGACTTTCTGTTGGTCCAGGTGGAAAATGAGTTTCATAAGCTGACAGGAGAAAATGCTGTCCCATTTGTAGGGAGAGTGGAGGAGGGAAATTTGGGGTCTTGGGTTTTTCCCCATCTCCAGCACATTCATTTAACAATCAATACCAAGCTTCCAGGACCTCCCCACTTCTTTGGTTTTCTTCATCTTGTTTGTCCCTGTAGGCTCTGGCTACCAGCATCAATTAACAAAGGAGATCAATGTGGCAGTGTAGCCTGGTGCTTCATAGACATTTACAGTTGGCAGGATGCTGGCTTTCGCCTTTTCCCTTTCTTTCCTGGTTGCCTGCATCCCTTAGGACACCCCCCCACCCCCGTCTGTTCCCTCCCAGCTTGTTTCACAAACACCTTCTTCCCCAAGTCTTCAGACCTATTCTCAGCACTTCTTAACAAATCACTTTAAATTCTACTGACTCATGCTTCAGTTCCAGGTCTCCTCAGAACTCTTGACTCTTATTTTAGAGACCTGCTGGTTCTTAGCACCTCCCTCTGCTAGACTCTCCACTTCCTCTCTTTTGCTCCGTGTAGGGACTCCAGGCCTTACTACTTTACCCTCGGAAACAGCTCAGGGGACCCACCCACACACTTGGTAGCCTAGGACTCCCTTAGGATCGGGATGGAAAAGGTGTTGGTAGCTAAGAATGAGCTCTGCTTCTGTGTGCTGGCCTGTTCATACACCCGAGTGTTGGGGAGTAAATTGGATTGCTTCAGTCAGAGCTCTAAGACAGGGTTATTATCTCCACTCTGCGGGATTTCGTTGTTTATATTTTAAAAACTTTTCATTAGGAAAAGCTTGAAATACATATTAAAGGAATAGGAAGAGTTTGAGCAACTTCTGTATATAACTCAACTTCAGCTATCAGTTCATGCACATTCTTATACCTCTTTTATCTTTTTCCTATTTCTCCTTTTCAGACTTGTGGTGTTTTTAAAGCAAATTATGATGTTGTTTCATCCATAATGCTTACTTTTGATCAGCATTTGAAATATCCCTCTTTTCCTAGTGGTTCTCAACTTTCCTAATGTTTCAGCCCTTTAATACAGCTCCTCATATTTTGGTAGCTCTCAACCATAAAATTATTTTTATTGCTACTTCATAACTATAATTTTGCTACTGTTATGAATCGTAGTGGTCTTAGGTGACCCCTGTGAAAGTATCATTCAGCTCCCAGAGGGGTCACAACCCACAGCAACTGCTGCCTATTTCCTGTAGCATTGTTTTGTCTTCACCATTTGGCCCCATCAGCTATCTTTGTAAAAAAATAGGCTTGCTGTCAACTATGATACCAGCATTAACTCTTACGGTAATACTAGGCCAGGCCTAGTGCTACACATTTTTAATTCCAGCACTTGGGAAGTAGAAAGAAGGACCCAGAATTCAAGATGATCCTTGGCTCCATAGTAACTTTAAGGCCAGCCCTACACTAGACACTGCCTCAAAACACTTTTTCCCTTCTTCAGGTCTTCGGATATAGACCCTGTGCCCTGAGTAATATTTTTACACTGCTTTGTGGAAGCTGATCTGTAAAATTTGCAGTTTGCCCAAATTTTATCAGCTTAACCCAAAGGGCTTTTCATTTGTTTTTGTTGCTGTTAGTTGCCCTTTAGAATTACTGTTTTGTCTTTTTCATTGTGTGAGAGGGTACTTCAGAATTAATAGTCTAGATTGCCAACAGCTTTTCAAAATAAAAATAAAACATGTTCTGTTCTCTGAGAAAATATTTGACATTGACTTCAAAGTTTTTAAAATGACTTTTATTAATCTTTTATTTTCTTTTCACTGTGTGAAACTGGGTCAAATGTACCTGAGTACCCTTGTGTGTCTGTGGTTTTTTTTTTTCCAAGTTAAATAGTAGTTGCTCAATTGTGCTTTAAATTTGAAATCTGATTTCATTATCCTGTTTGAATTAAGGGTGAGGCACTCAGGCAAATTTTGGTCAACCGTTACTATGGAAACATCAGACCTTCAGGAAGAAGAGAGAGCCTTACCAGCTTTGGCAATGGCCCACTATCACCAGGAGGACCCAGCAAGCCTGGGGGAGGAGGTAGGCTTTATGCTGTGCTAAGGAGCGTCATGTGTGAACTGAGCATGTCACACGTAGCTGTCTGCTTTTACTTGACAAGTTGAAACTTAGGTGTATTTGTATTGGATTTTTAAAATTATTTGTTATTTGTTTGTTTGTTTCTTTTTTTATAACTTCTTTTTTCTTTGGCCAACCATCACTTTGCTGCATGAACGTGTTTCCCTATAAGATAGCATTTTCACGTATATATGTTTTGCATATATCTTTCCCATGCAGTGACCCTCTTGGTGATACTCAGATGATGTGGAAAGCTAGATTTTGCTGTCTGTTGTCCTATGCTCATTAGGACTTGTGCTTGCTTGTAATCTGATAAGGATGATGGTAGCCAAAATGGTAAAAGCTAAAACATACTATGTGTCTACTGAATGCCATGAGGGGTTTTCCAAACATTCTTCATGTTACCTACTTACATGACAATTACTATTTTTATAACAGTTTACAGAGGAATGAAAGCTTATATATATTGTGATACCTAGATTGCATGTACTCACAAGCTTTCATGTGAGATGACAAAAAATAAAAAGCAAAAACCCTGAAAACAAGTTTTTAAAGGTGGTACACGTTAATTTAGACCTGGTAACAGGTAACAGTTCGTGGCAGATCTTACCTTGTTTGGGTTTTCAGGGGAACCAGTAGTCCAGTGCTCACAACACAAAAGTGAGTTGCTGAGCTACAACCCTGGAGTTTCACCTGTGGGGCAGGTTTAGATCCTTAGAAAGTTCCTTGCAGAACATGAAAATCATGTTTGGGTTAAAGAGATGGCTCTGCAATTAAAAGCACTTATTGCCCTTGTGGAGGACCCAGATTTGCTTCCCAATACTCACAGTGTCTCATAGTTGTCTGTGACTTCAGTTTCAGGGGAACACAACACCCTCTTCAAACCTTCAAACATGAGGGCAAAGGGCACTCATGGTACACTTAGGTACTTACAGGCAAAACCCTCATACACATGAAATAAAATACATTGAAATTTTTTTCCTGTAATCCTAGTATTCAATGCATTTATCTTAGCAGTTTCTGAGGAGAGTTTAGGCTTTCCTGCGATGAAAACTTGGAGTTTGTCTATCTGATTCATAGAGCTTTGCAGGCTTCAGTGATGATGTAGATCTTTGCACATCCCAGAGATGAAACTAAGCTTTTCAAACCCCAAATAGCCCATGATTCTCACAGAAACATTCCTCATGAACCAACTGAAAGCTGTTTCCCTTTGTTTTCTGAGGTGGGTTTTTGGCAGGTACATGAGGAAGTCGGGAGGTATCATGATTGGGAAATACATCACTAAGGGTCGCCTTACAGCTGTGGCAGATGTTACGCAGGTATCATGGCTGCTGTGAGAGCAGCAGTCATGTGAGCTCTCTAGGGAAGGCGTAAGACAGTATTTTGCATTCTGAAATTAGTCAGTGTATTTGTCTATGTTTTATTGTTTCAGTTATTGCTAATAATAATTGGAGTCATGCTCTTAAATAGAAACTTCCCCCAAATGATCAAAAACGATCCCACTGAGCAACGTAGACCCTTTCCTCTTAGCTGTGTTCATCTTGTCTGAAGAGCTGTGAAGATGAGACTTCATTTGCTTTGTTTATCCCTTCCCTCCATCTCCAGCTCTTATCTTCACACCAAGCACTGTCTTAATACTTGTTGAGTGGATGAATGATATGAAAGAATGAGTTTGTTAGAAAGAGGGCTGGTGGTGGTTATTGTAGATGACTCATTTCTAGGAAGGGTCTAAGAGATGCTTCCTTTTGATTTGACTCTTAAACCAATTATTAGTAACATGTCCCAAGCCATTGTATTTTAAGAGACCATATTGGCTGAATGGCTCTGGGTCACCTGATGATAGTTTTTCATTTTTCCATCATCTTGTCTGCCTGAATTTATACCATCTTTGCCACTTGCAAGTTTAGGTATCTTTAGACAAGCCCCTTCACCTCTTGGTTAATAATCAGCTTTTTTATGATAGTTTATCATTTTTCCATCATCTTGTCTGCCTGAATTCATACCATCTTTGCCACTTGCAAGTTTAGGTATCCTTAGACAAGCCCCTTCACCTCTCGGTTAATAATCAGCTTTTTGCTATGAGCTTGTTGAGAAAGTTAAAGGGAATAACGCAACGATTTAGAACATTAAAGGTTGACACTTAGTGGATATGCAAAAAATGGTGAGTTTTTCAATGTGCTTCATTAGAGTAATGTTCTGCCTCTCCAGGGGGAGGTCCTGGATCCAGCTCCACAAGCAGGGGTGAGATGAGCCTGGCTGAGGTTCAGTGTCACCTTGACAAGGAGGGAGCCTCCAATCTGGTCATTGACCTCATAATGAATGCATCCAGCGACCGAGTGTTCCATGAAAGCATTCTCCTGGCCATTGCACTTCTGGAAGGAGGCAACACCACCATCCAGGTAGGAAGACTGTGTGGCAGCTGGTGCCGCACCCTCGCTCTGAGGGCCAGGTCCCCAGTCTGAGGCATGATCTCAGGGAGCATTCATTTTTCTCATGCTGTGACTATGTTGTCTTTTCAAATGTAGTTCCAACGTATAAGCTGTGTTTGGGGGGGAAAATGGAATAGCTTTGCTGTAATATGTGTCAAATGGATGGTTAAAGTCTGTTTATATTCTTTATTCAGGAACATAGATGCTCTCATCTTTACATACTCAGAAGAGCATTAAGATTCTGTGCTCTTTAGAAGATCTAAAACGTGCATGTACCTGTAGATAACCGCTGTTAACTATAAACAACTTTTAAACTGAAATTTCATTGAAAGCAAATGACTAATAGGGTAAAGAGATTCAGGCCAGGCTAGTCAAAGATGAAAAATGACTTTTTTGTTAGCTTAGCGCAATATGTATTTTAAAGAATATTTAAATACTACTATATCATTACAAATAATGTTAGTTTTGGCAAATGCCCTTGTAAAAACAAACAAGAAAAGGGATCACTTTATGTATATGTTTGTGTGCCTGCATGAGATTATGTGCATAACATGCATGCAGGTGCCCACAGAGGCCAGAAGGGGGCAGCAGAACCCCTTGTACTGAAGTTACAGGCCTGAGGAAGCCATCATTTGTGAGTTCTGGACCTGAGTTGTCTGTAAAATTTGTAAACATTTTTCTCTTTCCAGTCTCTTTCGAGTTCATGAAAAAGAACCTTAATATATGTATATATTACAGTTTTTACGTATGTGTGGCTTTCTCTTTCTTTTTTTTCTCTTTGAGATAGGATCTTGCTGTGTTGTCCAGGCTGACCCTAACCTCCTGGCTTCAGACAGGTTTTTTTGTTTGTTTTTTGGTTTTGTTTTGTTTTTGCCTCGGCTTCCCCAGTACATAGATTATAGTTCTAGTTATTATACCATTCTGGCCTAGAAATACCATTTAAAATTATTCCTTTCATTTTAAAAACTGTGTGTTTATAAGATGTGTCTCTCCGTGTGGTAGACCAGTTGGCCTCAAACTTCTAATGATCGTTCAGCCTCTATTTTCTGGTTTTGAGCCCTTTAACTGCTTTTAAAATCATGTTCTGTCCGAGTTTTTCTTTCATTTGGGCTTACTGAATGAGGCTTCCATGGATGTATACACCTTTAAATATGTACACACATGCATTTTGATTCAAACTTCATTCAGATCAATTCACAACTTGTACTATTGGAGTCTCAGCTCTCCTTACATCAGAAAAGTGTGTTTCTCCCTGAGGATAGGTGTGATCTTGGCCAGGACACCCGGTTTAGCAAACACAGCACAGGTTAGACTTTAGCCTCTGCTCACTCTTCCAACCTGGTACCCTGTTTCTTGCATAACCCACTGCAGGGGACCTTCTTCCTACTCTCCAGTCCCTACTTGGCTCAGCACACACTTTGAAGTTCCTTATT
Organism: Meriones unguiculatus; assembly: GCF_030254825.1. Classification (NCBI taxonomy): domain Eukaryota; kingdom Metazoa; phylum Chordata; class Mammalia; order Rodentia; family Muridae; genus Meriones; species Meriones unguiculatus. The sequence continues at coordinate 99,509,687 of NC_083353.1, forward strand.
ACGCACAGAGGTTTGTGACAGTGAGCTGCTCACTCATGCCAGTGGCAAAGTCTACTGCTTGTCTGTATTGTCACGTGCGCACGAGTCATGACATGCTGAGGCTGCCGTTTAGTTTTATCTAGGTCTGAGAATGGCTGGATTCATGGCTCTTTTCTCCTTACTTGGATATACTTTCCTCAAGTGCCGTATTCACAGTGTCAGGCCCCTGCGGTGGGACAGTAGAAGTGCTAAAATGTTCCTGGTCTTGGATCTCCTGTGACCAGATCAGTTGATCTAAATACCTACTTGTCTAGGCAAGTGTTCTCTACCAGTTAGCTACATACCAAGCCACCTCACCGTGTTTTTATAAAAATATTTACTAATTTAAGAAATCTAAGAATTTCTGATGTCTTTCTCAAAAACATGGAATGTCTAGCAAGGATGCAGGAGATATGTACATCCATACAGAAAGCTACGTGTCAAGAACAGCGCTTATGGCTTCCCAGTTTAAAAAAAAAATAAAAATAAAGAGTTATGCTATGAAAGCCAATTGTTGACAGAAATATATAAGAAGATATCTATCTCTAGATGACAGAGAGATACATAGAGAGATATGTAGAGAGATTCATAGATAGATAGATCAGTATGGGAATTAAGGAGTTTTTGAAAAGTTTTCTGGTGACCTGTGCTTTGAAGGACGGGCATGGGATTGGAAGGCAAATGTGGGACCTGCAACATTGTGGGTGACAATGCCCAGAGGGATATGAACAGGGATTAGGTCGTCAAGACTGTGAAGGAGAGGATAGAGGGCCTGGATGAGAGTTGGAATTTATATGAGAAACAATGTAGCCCTGTAAGGAGAGGCTGTAATTTAAGGCTCTAAATCTGTCATCAGTAGACAGATAAATTGAAGGAAGCCAGGTCAGAAAGAGACAGTCAGTACTTCAAAATTAGTTTGCTGGCTGGGCACTGTGGCACATACCTTTAATCCCAGCACTTGGGAAACAAAGGCAGGCTGGTCTCTGTGAGTTCAAGGCCTGCCTGATCTATGTAGCAAGTTCCAGGACTACTATAGCCAGGACTACATATAGTCAGAGACTCTGTCTCAAAAACAACAGAAAAATCAATTTGCTATAATCCCAGTGCATGGGAAGTTCATGCAGGAGGATGGTGAGTTCAAGGCCAACCTCTCCTAGATAGCAAGTTTAAGGCCATGAGAGTCTGCTTGAGTATAAACAGATGCTAGGAATAGAGCTCACTGGTAGAGCATTTAACTGAGATGCACAAGACCCTGGGTTCATCCTCATCACTGAGGGGGTGGGCGGATGTCACAATTTTGCTAAGTAACAAATATGTAGAATTAGCAAGTCTAGCGTCCTAATGCACAGCTCAAAAATTGATACAGGTAATGAAACTGCAGTGTGTATGAGATACATGAAAACTGAGATTTTTTTTTCTGCTGTTGCCACAGTAACAAAAATAAATGTGTGTGTAAAACTATGGGTGGATAGGTGGATTTGCTTCACGGTAATAAGTTATTTACTGTCTATACATACATCACAGTATCACATTATATACCTTAAGTATGCACAATGAATTTCTTTTTTTAATCTTAAAGGTTAAAAAGCAGCTGAGGTTGTAAGCACTCTACCTCCCGATGACTCTGATAACAACAATACAGGCTTGGGAGAGGATTTCACTAAGAGAAGAAAAATGAAAAGGGGGAGGTTAAGAGAAAGCCTAAGTCTTGTTGGGTCCCTGACGTGAGAGCAAAGAGGGATAGGCTACTGGTGGGTGAGACTGATACCATCTGCTGAGGCCAGGCCTGGACTCAAGGGCACTGGCGTCCAAGCTGGCTAATTGGATGTAGGAGAGGGGAGGGCAGAAGGCCCCGCTGTCTCTGGAGGCTTCCTGTCCTAGGAATGGGTAGATAGTCGGAGCCACCACTAGTGAGGTAATAAGGAAGTATGGGGCGGCTCACAGGGCTGAGGCTGCCAGCTGAGGTGGAATCTGGGGTTCTGGCAAGATGCCCTGCTCTTCACAGCATACCACTGACAGTGAGGGCGAGGCAGACAGAAGCTGTTTTTCCTTCCAGTTCTTTATCTTATTCAGGAATTATGAATATTAGTTCCATGTTTTCACGCACTCATGACTCACATGGTTTGGCCAAAGATGAGATGTTACGGTGAGACGTGGTCAGCTGTTCATGGGACAGAAGCGCTTTCTCTCTCTGATGAGTGAAGGGTTTGGGTATGGATGACCTGTAGGCTTTTGCCAGTATATGAGGACATAGCCTTCAGGCTCCTGCTTAGGCTTCCTCTGCTCCACCCTTCTCTGTGACTTTTAGGGGCCCAGTCTGACCCGCAACCTGATATCAGGCCTATGGTTCCAGGAATTGTTCTTCTAGTATGGAGCTGACTTGGGAGATTCCCCCTTTGCCCCAAGCTTCTCTTTTCTCTGGAGAAAATGATGTGGAACCAGGGTTGTGTCTAGGGCCAGCTGAGGACAGGAACCCTAAAGCCCCAGGGAGGGTGATTCAGAGTTTGGTCTTGCTGGAGAGAAGCTGGGTCAAAGGAGAAAATGACCAGCTGGGAGGCGAGTCTGACTTTGGTTAAGACTGAAGTGGCAGCTATTAATGATTGTTGAAATAAATGCTGTGATCCGTGAAAGACAGGGTCATCCTAACTGGAACTCACTGCCCATTACCACTTCCTGTTCGGTGTAACGTGCACGTTCTCATGAGAGGACAGTATTCTGTGGTCACATGGATTTCCTGAGATGTTTTTGCCAGTGACAGGCTGTAGGAAGGAAGATGGAGGGAAGCAGCCAGGCTGTGTTTTAGACCATGGCAGTGCCTCTCAGGCTCTTGTACCTTCTTTACATTGAGAGGCAAAATGAAAGGAACTTTCAAATCCATTATTGTGTGAGGTTCTAACATCTCTCCTTCAGTTCCTGTACCTCTGTCCATCAAGAAAAAAACACACAGAGACTCCGGGATCCCTCCTAGCTTTAGATAAAGACTTTTGTTTACTTGTTTCAAACAATATTAGTTATTTCGTTATTTCCCCAGGGAGTCTGTTTCTGAGGTCAACTTTAAGTTGTGAAAATAATTATGAAAAATAGTAATTATTGGACAAGTCAGCCATAGTACACAGCCATGTAGCAGGAAGTCAGCAATGAAAATGGGCTAAGCTGGTGATAAGTCAGTCACCATCTCACACGTATTTGGCTGAGTGAAAGAAGTCAGTGCACAGACAATGACGTACTGTAAGTTTTATTTATCTGATTCTTTGGAAGGACAAGGCGAGTGATAGAAAACAGATCAGCCCTCAGGGTCAGGCGCGACAGGAGAATTTGGTCAAATGTAGGAAGACAGGAGTATTTGGGGCTGGAAGTGTTCTGTGTCTCCCTTTTTCTGGGAGCCACACAACTTTATATGTGTGTGAAATTTATCCAACTAAACACCAAAAAAGTCAGTTTGGTTAACACATGACAATATTAGAAATCAAGAGAAGTGAAAACTATGGGCCTAAGGAAAAAGTGCTACAGCTAACTAGCATCCAGTTTGGGTTTCTTGGTGCTTTACTCTGTAGGATTTCCTTTCATTCACAGTATCTCATTTAAGACTCCCAGTTTCCCTGTGAGGTATGCACACACGAACTGTCCCTACTGTAAGATGAAAAGATGCTGACAGACGTGATGAGTCAGAGCTGCACAGTTAAGCCTCCTGTGCCATCCATCTTCGCTATCACCGAGTAACCCCTTCAGATCCCAGTAGTCACTTGATTCCAGTCACGTGCCTCTGTGGACTGAAGCTCAGCTCAGTGGCTCTTTCACTCCTTGTGGTGTTGGCTGGGACTGCATTCACCAGGAGAGTTTGGAATAGAGTCATAGGCGTGGCCACTATGGACGGCTATGGCACTTGGTTCTCAGCTGGAGCGTACTGGTTCTGTGTTTGGATGGGGCTTCCTATATCATGGTGGCCAGGTTCTTAGAGAAGTGCTCATAGCAATAGAAGTAGAAATTGTCCATCCTTTCCCTCCCACCCCTCAGATTTATTTTTATTTTTAATTATATGTGTAATTGTATGACTGTACATGGGTCTGTGAGTGTTTAAGAGTAGTACCTGTCCATAGGTACAGTAGAAGTCCAGAAAAGGTCATCAGATCCTCCAAGGCTATAGTTACAGACGCTTGAGAGGTACCAGCAAGTATCTCCAAGTATCTTAGGTTTTAAACTCTGGTCCTCTGGAAGAGGAGTACATACTCTTAACCCCTGAGCCATGGCTCTCTTCCCTGCCCTCTACCACCACCACCCTAATGCCCATCCTGTTAGAGCCTGAGCTCAAAATTGAGGATGACACATCTGCCACATTCTGTCCACAAACCAGCCCAGCTGCAGAAAGCCTCAACCCACCATTGGGAGAAGAGCATGGAGAGGAAAAGAGAAAGGGATTGTTAGGGCCACCCCTGGGAACCAGTTCATTCTCGCTCAATTATAATTGAGTGTGCACCCCAGCATGGGTCAGTCAAAGCCATGAACTGGCCGGTGCAGGAAAGGACAGCACTCTAGACTCTGGAATTGAGTGTAGTTTTTCTTTGGAAGTGCAATCCCTCATTTGTAGAAAGTGTTGAAACACATCCTTTCCCTTTGGATGGAGTGTGAAACTCTAGTCCTGTCTTGAGGATCAGGTCACTAGGGACCTTAGCTCTCCAGAAATCCTGAATTTAATTGGCCAGACAGAAAGCAGAAATAATGACAGGGACCACTTGCTCAGTACTTTTGTCCTGAAACCCTTGTCATTGACCTGTTCTTTGACAGAAGCCAAGTTAAAACTGTTTCCTAGTATGGCAAAATGGACTTGGAAGAACCCTGCCCACAAGGCTTCCAGAATCTTCTTTTCCTTCCAAGGCTTCTCTAATGGTGGTAATTTTCCTGCCCGGGGCCTTCAAAAGCAGCTCTTTTTACGGGAACGTGGAGATGGTGCCACTGCACTTGGGCTCTCTGAATGGGAGACGCACTTGTCAGGCAGGGAGAGATCAGACTTATCTCGAAGAACGCGGCCCACTGCTTGGTCCCCGATGCAGTGCCAGCCCCCAGAAGAAATATTTCCTTTCTGCTTGATGTTTTCTCGCAAGTGGGAAACTATAAAATAAGCATTTGCTTATGAATTAATTTCTGGCACACACAGCTCAGTAAGCCTCACGGTGCTGTATATCCGTCCTTCAAGTCCGTGCCAACTTCTGTGTTCCTTCCTCCTAAGATGTTCCCACCAGCACCCGGGGGAAGTTCCCTTTGCTTCCTCTTCCCTGCAGACGACAGGGGTTGTCCTTACCTGGGGTAAGGAGGAAGAAAGGCTGTCTGTGAACTTGTTATGCGGCTTTTAAAATTTTAAAGCTAATGCAGATGTTTGGGGGAGGTATGTGCTAACCTGACTAGAGAGCACTCCACAGTAAACTAAGTGGATGATTTTTGAGAGAGAGAGAGAGAGAGACAGAGAGACAGAGAGAGAGTGAGAGACAGAGAGAGAGTTTCCTCTTGAAGTACTTGCTTCCAGTTGCAGACGCACAGTGATTTTCATGCATCAAGTGGCTGCCCACGGCTATTTCTCTGCCAAGGTCTGGGTTACAGACACACCCAAAGAGAGTTTTCCTTTCTGCACGTACGCAGCTAGGGATGGAAAATGTGAGACGCACTCAGTCCAGAAACGGGGCTGTGAGTTCAGCTGAGAAGAGAGAGTTCCCTAATTCACGAGGCCTTCCCCCCACCGCTGCCATGCTTGTGGAGGTTGGGTTAAGAAATCAGCCCCATCTGGTCTTGGCTGTGGCATCGCACCCAGTCTGAACCTATCGCTGCAAGGAGCAGTTTGGGAGGAATACATCACTTTGGCTGCCTGCGACCCCCACGTCGAAGAGAGGTGCAGGTGGACAGGGTGATTTGATTCTCTGGCAACAAACAGAAGGCCAGCTTGTGAGGATATCAGCCTCAGTTTGATAGGACAGTCACCCTGAGGAGGAGGAAAAGACTGGTGTGTGAGGGAGTTACGTAAATGGGTGTTGTTTTTGGCAGGAAAGTTAGAAATGAGTCACTTTCAAGTGGTGTTTTCTAACCTCAGGTTTTATCCATGTGGGAAAGAAGTAAGCTAACCCAAAGACAGGAACAGTCCTCCCCCTAGCATGTAGGGACTTATAGTTGTTGGCATTAAAAACTGATAAGGACAGCCTGACATCTCCAGGGGACACTCCACCCTGCCCCTGGCACTGTGCCTGCCAGTCAACACTGAGAGATCTGAACAGTGAGGCTGCCCACACTAGGGTCCACTTCTGAGACCTGGTTCTCCTATGAGAATTGATGCATAACTGGTCAGAGATTTGGGAGGGATCCTTGAAAGGGAGACCTGCCATACCCGGGGCTTTGACCTCCAGAGTGGGACATTGAAATCTGAGCTTTGCCCTTATCAGCCTTGAGTAACTTTGAATTTGAAACTCAGTTTTTCTTCCATAATGGGGGTTAGAAAACAAAGTCCATTGTGGAACTCTCCAGAAGATTAAACAAAGAGCAAGAGGGGAAAGTGCTTGGCCCAAGAAATGCCCTTTCTTCGGGCCTCCAACGAAGCCCTTTACCTTTTTCTGCCTGGTTGAAGATCAGACTGGTGCTGCCTCTCAGGGTTCCTCTTGAGTCACAGAACGTGTCTTATGTAGCATTCAGCTCCTACCAAGCTCTTGAGATGTGTGAACATTTGTTTCTGTTGATTCATAAAATTTCTTGTCATCTAAAAATAGGCTTCACTTTTTGGCCTTGATTTGTCAAAAACTTCTCTAGTTTTCTGTTTCTTTCTGTGAAGTGCCTTATCACCTAGAAAGGTCTGTGGGGTGTTTTATTTTCTCTTCCTGTCACACCCAGTCTACTTAAACCTTTCTGGTTATATATTTAAGATGATTTTGAACATTAGAGAACTTAGGAAATGTGATTGCCTTTGGTGTATCACTCCTTACACCATTAGCCATGCTAGATTGAAGTAGATGCAAAGGCAACCCAGTTGGTTCTTTGTTCCTGGCTCAGACTCTTCTCTTTCCTCCCTCTACTGCCTTAGACATGTGAGTGTATTGTCCTCCTATCCTTCTTCAGGGAACTAAGGTGTCACTGAGCAAAGGTCCTTTGGATCATTGGTCTAAATCTTGGTCTCATAGGAAGCCATAGTTCAAAAGGAGTTACTATAGGGACTGGAGAGATGGCTCAGTGGATAAAAGTGCTGCTAGGCAATCATGAGTTCCATATGCACATAGTCACACATGTCCCTGTTACCCTAGTGCTGTGAGGCATGGAAGCAAGAGTTTCTCTGAGGTTTGATGGACAATAGCCTGGGAGCCTGTCAAAGGAATAAAGTAGAGATTGATAGAATAAGGCACCTATGTCCTTTCTTGGCTTCCTTCCATATATGTGAGAAACACACAACAGCTGCCATGCTTGGGCACATCAGACTGAGCTGACTTCCTGGCAAAGAAAAGTATCAGCTCTAAGAGCTTTGTCCTCTTTGTTAGTGAGTCTGCCCAAGTGACAACCTTGGCAGTGTGTGGGCCTAAAAGCACTCAGTGTTGCAGTCCAAGGCAAGACACAACTGTAAGAATCACCAGCTGACAGCTGTGTTAACAGAAATAAGTATAGTTCATGGAGCTCATCCTTCTAGAGAAAATGGAGACCTAATATTGTTTTTACCTGAGTGGCAAAGTCCCACCAGAGGCAGAAGGGGACTTTTATGTATATCAGCTCTTCTGGACATCCTCAAAGAAGGGTGAAATTGTTGGGAGAAAGATCAAAGAGCTGAGTTCCTGTCTCCTTCCCTCCTATCAAACCTGTAGACAGGAAATGATTTCTAAGACCAGATAGCTCTGAAGAAGTACTCAAAATTAGCAACCTCTGCATGAATAAAGAGCAACACATAAAATAATGAAGAGATGGCTCAGTGGTTAGGAGCACTGGCTGTTCTTCCAGAGACTGGCTGGATTCCTAGCACCCACCTGGCAGCTCACAACCATCTATAACTTTCGTTCCAAATGATCTCAGCCTCTCTTCTGGTCTCTGTGGTCACTGCACACATGTAGGGCAGAGACATACAAGTAGGCAACCCATCCATACACATAAAATAAAAATGAAGTTTAAAATGATGTCAGAGCACTTCATTTATAAGCTGAGCCACTGTTTCATTTTATCTCCTGAACCCACAGCAGGTCTGGACTTTACTCCTTGCTCTCTCTTCCTTCACTTCTAAGTCATACCTCTTTGCATTTGTCCCTGTGACTTACGGACATGAAATACACACCGACACCAAATTCTTCTTCTTAACTAGCTTCTCATGTTTGTATAAAGTTTTATTGGAACACAAATGTTCTTCAGTGTTCATGGCTGCTTCTACTCACAGGGATGGAGCTGAGCAGTTGGAATAAAGACTTTGAACCAGTATCATGTTGTCTCTCAGAAAATCATTTGCCAACCCCTGGACTTACCTGGTTGTTGTTACTGAATAAGAAGCCATAATTTTGTTCTACATTTGCTCGTATTCCAGGACTGGCAGTTACGGGTTGTAGGCAACATTCATGAGATGGAAGTATCTTAAGTCTCAAGCTATTGTAGTCACTGAGTCAGGTAAGAATAGGAAATTCAGGGTAATGAGTATCTTCTCTATGTGTAGGTCCATGCATCCATTCATCCATCAAGCCATACAGCCTACCTTCCTTCCTTCCTTTCTTCCTTTCAGAAGTGCAGTCAGGTTGGGTTTATTTATAGAACACTGTTTCCTTCCTGGAGGCAATATCCCCTTTCCCTTTATAATAATTCTCTGCCCCCTGCAAACTGCCTTTTATCATAGATCCAGAAGGCAGGGTAAGCGTCCATCCGCAGGGAATTGTCCATGTGGCTGGGAGTCTAGATACCTGAGATTCCAGACTAGTGATCTGTGGGCCCTCTCTGACCATCCAACCCAAGGCCATCCCATCTTAAGGTTAGTCACTTCCTTGTGGCCTCATGGTCTGCTATTTCTGTGCTTCTCACACAGGTTTTCCCAGAGGAAAAGACAGGGCTTCCTAAAGGCACATAGTTACCTTTGAGATACTTGAACTGATGGGACCTGGTCTTCCATCTGTCTTCTCCTTCTGCATACTTCCTGAATGATCTCATTCATTCCCAAGGTTTCCAGCCAGCATTTATGCCAGTAGCTCCCAAAGATGTACCTCTTGGCCCTACCTCTTTACTGGCTTGTAGATCTCTGTTCAAATTCCTCTCTGGCATCTTTATCTCAGTTAACGCTTACATTAAGGCGACTTCAGTCAGGCTGCCATCTGCTTTCTTCTCTTCCATGCCATTTGTATGGCAAGACTTTGTCCATGAGTTGCTGCCACCGACCCTCCTGCCACCTATGCTATAATCCTTGAAGGTGTTAATTACCTTTCTTTGTAATTATTGGTCACAAATTAATTCTGTGCCCATTTGACCTCCTAGTGGTTTTCAGCCAGCATTCAGTTATAACTTAATATGTGCAGGTAGGGTAGGAATGGGACTGTAAAACAAGCCTAAGTCTTTGGATCTCATCCCCTGTCACTTTTCTATACACCCTACCTGCCTTGGCTGCATGATGCCTGAGTTTGATACCTCTCCCACACAACAGCAAGACAGCCTTTCCACAGCTATACCCTGCATCTCTTAACATTATTGTCAGTGACACATCCACAGAGAAGCCTGGCCATCTTTTCCCCTATCTTCAAAACCTCCCATGGAGAACAGACTCCATTGCTATGCTGGTGACATCTTTGGACCTCTGCAAGATGGAGAACTGCCTAGGTTTCTTTCCCACACACTGTACTACCCTACACCTGCATGCTAGCCAGCCTGGTTGGGCTTTGTACTGAAATGCCTTCGCTCTGTCGGAGACATTCCCACTTTCCCTTAGCCTGGAAGGCTTCCCAAGGCATTACTGAAATAGCTCCTATTTGGAAAACTTTCCCTGGATCCCCTGAAGCAGATGCAATGGACTCTACCTCTGGTCAGTGCGTTATGTGGGATAGAAATGTTCCCATCTCAACTGTAGTTGGGTGAAGACCCAAGGCGACCAAGGCCAAATCTTCTTGCCCCACCCAGTCCCCTAGAGAAGTTCCTGATGTGCTAGATGAAGCATGCTTAGCCTGTGTGTGATGAGTCAGTGTTCATGACCCCACTCTGTGGGTCATTCCTAGGAACTTGGTGAGACCATAAGTGGAAGGTACTCAGCTCAGCATGGGGCCTGACACAAAGTTCTTACTAATGAGTAGTAGCTTTTACTTTAGGGTGCTTTAGGGTTGAACGTCTTTCCTCTCCCACTCACTCGAGAGTGTAATTCCCTGGTCAAAAGTCCCTCTGATTCTCCAGTGTATACATCATGATGGGTGCTCAGAAAATATTCCCTGAAGAAAGAGATGTTCTGGCCCTGGTCCTACATATCACCATGTTATTTTTACTATCTTACCCTTCTGGTTGCCAACATTGGATAACTTGTTAATGATTATTGGCATCTTAATGGGCAACTTTCTTGGGAAGGAATTAGGTTTATCTGAGCCCAAGGGAAATAAAAACATAAAGTCAATGGAGAAATGTACCATGGGCTAATTTCCTACTTTTTTCTTCTTAATAATAATCATAGACTGAAATAAGGAGTACCAGAAGCCAGGAACGCAGCGAAGGGCCCTTTCTGCCTGAGCTCATTTTTGCTACATGGCAGTACTGTGGGAAAGGACTGTTAATTTTTTTTTTTTTTTTTTTTTTTTTTGGTGATGAGAAAACCAAGTCTCAGATCTCAAGGCAATCTCTCAAAATGGCAGAGCTAGCTGTTAGTTCCGTAGGCCTTGTTTCCTGGTAGAAGTCTTAGTTTTGGTCTCTCCACAGTGCTGAGAAACTCTCCACCAACTTCCCTAACACTGACATGGGCCCATTTTTCCTTTTTGCATCTTTTTGCAAGACAGGAAGCATCTCTGCTGTCATTTTGGAGGTGGGCTCTCTTTGGAGGATACTCTGTCTTCCTGGTACCTTAGAGGATAACTTGTGTGGTTGGTCGTTTTGTTCTGTTGATAAACTGGTCGTACATGACAGAAGAAGCAGCCATGAAAGGCGTTCCCATCAGCTTGGGCATCACTCACTTGCCAAATAAACTTGTACGTATCACATGTGTCCTACCCCTCCAGCAAGTTTCAGGTTCCCAGGTCCATGAACATTATTGACAGGAAGATTCTCCTGTGAGATTCCCCCTCTATGACATGGAAAGCAGTGCATTTGATTAAAGGGCTTAAGAAAAGTTAGATTTTATTATCAATGTGGTTTTTTTGTTTTGTTTTGTTTTGTTTTTTCTGGTTTTGCATCTAAAGAACATATGCTCACTGGCAAATGTGAGGCTTATTAGAGCACAGCTTTTGCCCGTTTGCAAAAAAGTTAAGTGGACTAGATTTTCCACATTTTGCTAGTTGAGGAATATTCTTGTTTAGGGAAATGATAAGAAAGGGAAGGCACTTCTTACCTTCATCAAGTACCCCTAACTATGTCAGGTTACATGAGAAGGCCCCAGTTATGGGTGAGAAAACGGAGGTTCAACAAATCCAGTATTACTTACTCACTGTTCCCAACTGTCAGGATCAGATTTGAATGCAGGTCTTTTTCCCTCAAAACTCTCTCACCTACATTCCATGTGACACAGCCTTTGGGTCACACAGGCAGGAAGTTGGTCAGTACACTCTTCACTCCGACCGTGTCCTTGTTGATAGCTGTCAGTGTCTGTCTTATCTTCGGAGGTGAGAGAAGGCCACAGTTCTTGTTTGATCTGGGAAGCAAGCACTTGCTGCTGTGACATGTCCATTTAGTTTTAAAGGTCCACTTACCAACCCGTACAAGGAAGCATGTTCACTTTCATATTGCTGTATAAGATTTTCTTTAGTTTGTATTTGTAGTCTCATCCTGCATAGCTTTGTCTGGCCGGAGGTAGATGTATCCAGCCGTATAAAAGGCTCTTTTTCAGTCATTACATGTCTTGGTGTTTTCTGGAGTTCATCTTGAGGGAGAGGCATTGCTGGGATAGACCTCTGACGGGTGCAGCGAACCCCTTCCACTATTCTCGGTTCGGCATGTATGTGTGAGATGTATGCCTGTCTTATATTTACAAGAGGAAGTATCCCATTTAATTTTACTTTCACACTAAAGCCGAAGTGTTAAGGGAACATAGTGTTTTAGCACTCTCTTGGTTATCAGCTGCAGAGCGGAGGTTGCATGTTGTCACATACAGTTTTCTGAGTACATTTCTACATTTGTTACCTGGCAACGTTTCTGCATCGGCACATGAAGATGTGTCGCTTTCTGCCAGTTCCTCACTCTCTGTACTGTAGATGAGAGAATGCCTGCTTTTCTGCGGGGATGGAGAACAGGACAAGGCACGGAGCTGATGGCCTTAGTTCAGTGATGCTACCAAACCAGAGGTTGTCCTGTCATGGCGGTGACTGCCTTGAATCTTGTGCTTCTTTCCTTCTGGGTTATCTGAGAGTTTGTGCCTGGTAACCATGAATCCTTGTTGCTGACCTTTGATTTTAAACTGAAAACAAACAACCACCACCTCATATACTATGTTATATGAGTCATCTAGACCTTTTTATTATTGTGATGAAGATATCCTTAACTGCTTGCATTTGATCTCAGCCTCCTGCCTGCCTGATCTAAGCACTCTGCTTTTGACTACCTCTGGCTTCTGATGAGGAAGGAAATCCCATAGTACAGTGAGAGCCACAGCATCTGTTGCTGAAGGTCAGCCACTGGGCTGATTATAGCCCAGCAGAGTGATTTTCCTTGCCGGCACCCTGAACTGAAAACACTTACATGGGGTTGAAGCACTGAAGTGGGGTCTCTGTGTGCTCTGGGGTCTTCACAACCCCACCCCTCATTTGACTAATGCCTACCTGTCTGACCTTTGAAAACATTGCAGTTGAAACCCTTGTATTATGGGTTTAAACGTCTCCCTGGTCTATTTGTACATTCTAAGATTCAGGAAAAGCTTCCAGGGACTATGGGCATTATATTCTCCAGCACCTGTACTACTGTCTTGAAGAATGCTCACTAGAGAAAAGTTTCCATGGTAACAGTGTTTGAAACAGTCTGATGGCATCAACAGGTTAAGCAAGAAGTCTTCTGGCTCAGGAGTGCATCCTGTAAGCACAGCTCCTTAGAAGGAAGCCTAGGAGAGTCTGTGCCTGTGAGCCTAGGACTCAGCCCCTGGAGGGCCTGGCCAAGTTGGGCCAGGTTTTAGGGCCAGTTGGTTTTACAGTACAAGGCTTGTTTGTATCATCTTGTGTGCAGGGAGGCCTTTGTAGTCTGCTGGATTCTTATTGTCTTCCCTGTTAAGGAAAAGAAAGAGAGCTCTCTGTGTCTAGAAGGTAGTTAGAACCCAGCTGATCTCTAGCATGCAGATGGACAAATGACCAAGGTGCCTATTTAACATCAAGGTGGACCTGATTCCTAGTTCTCTCAGCATCCCTCAGTCCTTACCTGTTCCAGGGTTCTCCTGGCTGGGCATACCCCACCCTCAACCTAAATTTCTCCAGGCCAGGGACTTGGCTGCTCTTCCCTATATAATCCAACCACTTTGGTTGTCTGCTCTCTTTGTACCTTTGGGCCTCCTGGCTGCTGCACCTGGCTCCCTTCTCTTCCTTCTTTTCCCCTCCCCCTTCTCCTCACATGACACACCTCAATCTGATCCTGTCTATTCTGGACTCTCCCAGATACCTGTCTACTCAGTATCTACAGTAAACCGTCTCTTCCACCATACTTAGGAAGAGTCATGTTTTGTTTTCCTTTTTATTTTTATTTTTTATTCTCACATCTCCCTGGAAAAACCCGAAGAGCCATGTTCCTGAGGCTTTGCTCTGGGTGTTAAGTTTATTCCCCCTTTTCCTCAGGAAAGGTCTAAAAGGAAGTGACAGGATTTTCCACCTGTTTGTGTTTGTTTGTTGTTTTGTGTTTGTTTGTTTTAAATATCCAAAGATAATTTGTCCCAAGCATTCCTAACTTGTGGCTGTGAGTTCCTTTAACTTGGAAGTCTGTGTCCTGGTGTTTAAACTTTAAGATGGTTCCTCACTGCGTTAGAGCCTTCAACCAGCAGGCCGAGGCGAACTCTAAAGAAAAACCAGGTCATGCTGCATGGTTTTGGTGAGCACAGGAATCAACAAAGAGACTTACATAACTTCTATTTATGTCCTCCTTGCTCACTATCTGCAGGCAGGCAAGAGTCGCAGAGCTGGGATTTAATGAGCTCTCTGGGTTTGCTCACCTTCCTGAGCTGGTAGGAACCAGCTTGTTCTCAAAATGCGTCAGTAAAGAATCAGGCTGTGGGTGGGCGGCCTGGGGTAGGTGGACTGCATTGTTGCCATGGCGTTTTTTTTAATTCCTCTGTCTCTCAAAGATCCCGCTCTCCCCTTCCCTGACTCCCCAACCCCCCTGCTTTCCTTTGCTTTTCTTTCTTTTTAATCCATAAGCTTCCTCGTTTCTCACGCCCACTCTTGGAGCTGCCTCAGGAAACAGGAATATTTTCCCTCCCCAAACACCCCCATTGTGTAGCTCCGGGGCCTCAGAAGAGTTTTTCCTAAGGTGTTCTTTTCCCACCCTCCCCTGTCTGTTTTCCCGAGGTTCGTCGGAACCACTCCCTCCATTGCAGGGCCTTATCCTCCCCTGTGGTTTGATAGAGGCTCTCTGTCTCCTGCTAGATTGCTCCGGAACCAGGTGGATTCCGTTGCTTCTAGCACAGCAGTTTTGCCCGGAGGAGAGAGGTTGTTTGTATTTCCCTACATCCTGGTCTGTGCTCTTGCCCTGAGCTGAATGACATCTGTCTCCTCTGGCCGTATTATGAAATAGAAGCACACTTTATGAAAGAGATTCATAAGAAAACAAGAGCGTTAAGTTTGTCTCACAATGATGGTTCTTAAATAATTTGGGTGTCTCCTATTACCTGAAAGTTACAGGTTGAAATTAAACCACATTAAAAAAAAAAAAAATCGTGAGCTAGGGAGGTAGCTAACTGGGACAGTGTGTACTTGGCATGTGTGAAACTCTGGGTTTGATCCTCCGTCTGTCTCCATGTGTCTGCGGGTGCACGCTTGCGCCCACACACACACACACACACACACACTAACTGATAAATAGCAAGGAAGCTGTATGGCTGAGGACCCTGTGTCTGCCAGAGAATGCTCCCTGTGCCGTGGCTTCTGAGGGAAGCCACCCAGGTTCCTGTGGGACTTTGTGTCTATCCCTTCATTCTCACCAGAGAGGAAGCTTTTAACAAGTACAAAACAATAAGTTGGAGTGAAAAACTCCATAGGAAAAAGAATAAATAGCTCCAACAAAACAGGCTTAAGATTTTTTTTTTAAGTAAAAATTTAAGGAGTCAAGCCCACCCCTTCCTTGGTTTTGAGTTGTGCAATCCTTAATAGAGGTAGCCTGTTTGAATAATCAAAGGCAGGCTGACTTCCCTTCATTAACTTGAGCTGCAGACATCTGCATAAAACATCCCAGATTCCAGACAAAGTAGGTAATTTCTCTCTCTCTCTCTTCTCTCTCTCTCTCTCTCTCTCTCTCTCTCTCTCTCTCTCTCTCTCAGTAACTGGAGGGACTTTCCCTTTGGAAACTTTCCAATAGAGTTAACTTCATGGTTAAGACTTTTTTTTTCTCTCTCTCCCTGTTCTGAAATTAGAAGGACTGGAAGGCAGGGCCTTGTGCATACTAGACAGGTGCTCTACCACTGAGCTTGTGGTGGGCGAGCCCTGAGGCTTTTTTTTTTCCCCCCACTGGGACAGCCATCAGCTTGATCCTGGAGGTGGGGCTCTTCAGTCACCTCACACGCAAGCCTGGAGCCCTCCGTTCCAGGCTTGAGAACCTTCTTGGTGTTCACAGCTGGCTGCAGTTCTGCCTGCTCAGCTCCCCGTGCCACTTTGGAGCCTAACACACTCACATTTCTGAAGTCCACGAAAATCCCCTCTGAAAGTGGCCCTCTGTGTTTTGCCAGGTTCAGTTTACCAGGCTTTTGAGCTTGCTTCATAATGTGTCTCAGACACTCAAAGCTATGGTCCTGTAAACCATAAGAATAATTTAACGCCACTCTTCCGAGAATTCAAAACTTTAAAGAAAAAAAAATTTAAAAAAAGAAAAGAAAAAGGATACTGTTATTGAAGCAGGGTGTGATACAGTCACCCTCAGCAGCCGGTGTTTGAGAAACGTGTTTTTATTAATGTTCTTGCAACATGAGCCCACAGACTGTTCAGCCCAGAGTTTGTAGCTGTCAAGCCTGGGGAGGGAGCCAGCTTCTGAGGCAGAAGGCCCACAAAGAATTGTCCTTCCTGCTCCCAAGTTAATGATGCAGGCAACCGTGTCTCTGAGGCCCCATTGGTTAACAGTTAACTGGGTGGATTAAAGATCCCCAACCAGGATGAACCCATCCCAAAGTTAGGTGCAAAAGCCTGATAAGTGCCAATACCACACCAGTCCTTCAGCTGGCTCCCCTGGAGTGTGACACTTTCCTCACTTAGCAAGACTTTGAGCTCTCACATACCCGGAATTAAACCTCAGCTGCTAGATACAAGCAGCTTAAGGTTTTTGGACCTGTGCCTCCCTTGGGGTTGTTATTCATTCATTAGTACAGTAAATATTGAGTACTGGACAAAATGCTTGTTGGGGCAGGGACAGTGTCAGCCTTGACTTCAGTAGTATGCTATGCAGTGGGCAAGATGACTAGGAAACCAGCGGACAATCCTGTGTATCACCAAACTGGGAGAGAGAGAGACAAGGAAACAAAGAATTGTCCTCTGTGGATAAGGAGGGCAGAGGGAGGAGACAGCAATACTGAGCTGGAATGGGACAAGAGCAAGGGGTCGTGGAAGAGGCCAGTATGGCAGGAACACTATGCAGGGCAGGCAAGAGCATGAGGTGACTGCTCAGCTATGGTAACACGCCTGTCATCAGGTGGGAGGCTGGATTAGGTGATCCCCACGCTCCCTGCCAGCCCCTACTCAGTGTTTCTAAAGGGCACCAAGTTGGCTCAGGTCAGTGACCTGCTTAGATACTTACTGCTGCTGCCAGGGCTGGAATATGTTGAGCTAACAAAGATGAGCACCATGTAATTTCAACCTGACCCTGACCACCGCCGTCTATTTGGCTGTCTCTACATGGCACTGTCGGATACTTTTCTGTCCATAGGGACATCCCCTGAAAGGCCAACATAGTAAATGGGCCTGCTAGGTTGGGAGATACAAGTCTCACAAGAGTGTGTTTGGGAGTGAGTTTATTTGGACAGGTGATTCTGGGATGACTGCAAGTAACAGCCATTAACTAGGCTTTTTTTTTTTTTTTTTTTTTTTTTTTTTGTCATGAGAGGGTATATTTATTTATTTTCTTTGGATTTGGTCATCTAGTGTGCTTGTCACAGTCGTGTGTGTTGAGAGCAGAGAAGGGTAAGAAGGGTGGGAGGGGGCTGGCATTGAATCTTGTAGGTGACTGATATTACAGGCATGTCACATATATTTCCTATGTACTCCTAATAAGCTTCTCAGGTAGTTCTTTTTGTTGTTCTTGTTTTCCAGATAGGGTTTCTCTGTGTAGCCTTGACTATCCTGGACTCGCTTTGTAGACCAGGCTAGCCTTGAACTCACAGAGATCTGCTTGCCTCTGCTTCCCTGAGTGCTGGGATTATAGGCCTACTCTCTCTGGTAGTTCTTAACCTTCCTTTTTCCTCCTGAAGATGAGGAAACTACAGCTGGAGTTTAACAAGTGACCTACCCAGATGCATTCAGTTCCCAGATTATCCCCATCCACTCGTCTCTGACTCCCTAAGGATATAGGATATAATGTTCCTTCTCAGCCCCAGGGTTCCACACAGACACAGAAAATATGAGATCCAAGGACTATTCTTGGTCCTGCTATAAATTTCAAGGCAAGGTCCCTGAGAACCTTGAAGCTGTGAGTTAGGAAACTTTGGTTGGTGAATGGTCCCCTCAGGTACACAGAACAGATATATGATGTCTATACTAAATACCAACTTCTTCAGAGATTTTGTAATACCTCAGAATACCACACCCCATCCATGTGGAAAAAGAATAGCTAGCCATGGCCAGGGCCTCAACTGTGTCCTCCTCTTTCCAGTAAAGACTCCCTACCCAGCCCCACTGGAACTGCTGTAGAGTGCTTTCCTTTATATTGAGCTGCACTTGCATGAATGAGGGCTGTGTCATTCCATCCTGCCCCCACCTGTATCCCTTTTCTCATCTACATGTTTCACTGGGGGATAGTTTTGTGGCCTTGGGATGATACCTGATGAAGAAACTCATGGCAAAATGGGCCTGAGGAGTTGGGAGATGAGGAGTGCCTGTATTTCAGGAATACCATTAATGTCCTAACATGTGTCTTGTCTTAACTTTTCCTTTCTCCTTCCTTTCTTTGGCAGGGTCTCACTATGTAGGTAACACCTTTATCTCTTAAGTGATAGGATTCACAGGCCTGTGCCAACACACTTAGTTGAGAACGCATTCCTTGGTGTTTTCCGAGCGCTTCTCACATATTTCTTCTGTGGTGTCATGATGCAGGTTGGTGGTATGAGGAGGAGACCTCCATGCACTCCCAACTGCAGATCCCACAGTGAATCTCGAGCAAGCCAAGACAGGACTTGAGAGTTTCACACAAACTGCCAAAAGAGACTCATTGAACCATCGCCCCTATAAGGTGCTTCAAGGCTGATGCATGCCTCCTGTAGCCACAGGGCCATATCTTGGATTGTGGGTCATTTTCTTCTTCTCTTTTTGAGAAAATAGCCATGAGTAGAAACTACGAGGCCTTAAAACCTTTGGACTTAAGTCTTTCCTGGACCTGAGATTTATAATAGTTTAAAAAGGGCACTATAAGTGATTTTAAAACAAGGCTAATAGTCATTCAAAGGCAAACCAAAATACTTTCTTGCACTTGTGGGAGATTAGCAGAGAGGCCCCTACCATAGTTCCCTTCACTTCATCCTGCAGGTCTTCAGCCACATTCACTTCATTGTTTTATGGGCTGTGCCTATTTTTCATTCCATTCATCCATCTTTGTTTTTTTCCTGGATGCTTTACTTTTCCTCTAAATGTCTTTGGCCAGAAATCACACTGGTGTGTCCCTACAAAAGATACTTTAGACCTTTAGAATCCGTAACAAGTTTCTCTAGTTCAGTCTGGAGAAAAATCATGTCAGACGCACGGGGTTCTCCAAAGCAATGGCTTCATCTCTGAAATCCTCTTAAGTGGCTCTTAAATCTTACAGGAGAGTGATTGCTCCTGGTATACCTGCACAGTCAGGTACTTTGAAAGATACTTCATTTGTTTATTTTATTTATTTATAGACAAGTTCTCACCATGTAGCCCAGGCTGATCTCTAATTTTGTAATTTTTTTTTTCCCTGCCTCAGTCTACTGAGGGCTAGGATTGGAGGGTTGCAGCATGCTACCATGCCTGCTGGGCCTAATTTTTTAAAGTATATTTTGTTGGCTGAGATGTTGTTGATGAATATGTATGAAACTATTCCTATTCTGATCTGCATGGTGATCTGCGTGCTATGTGATATAGATGGGGCAGAATTTCCTAGCAAGTGCTAGCTCTTGTGGGCACTGAAAGACATATGAAGGAGAGTAGTACAGCTTCCTGCCTCAGAAGAAGCGTACGTCTTAGAACAGGGTGGACTTGGCTGTGTGTTAAAGAGGAATTCTTTTACTTTGAAAGGCATCATTGAATATCTGCTTTGGCCTTGACCCTGAAATCCAGGAACCTAGTCGATCCAAGTAAGGATATCCTTGTCTTTGCCATTTCTGTCTGGAAACCAGGGACCAAAACATGTCCTCTGTCCATTCTTAGTTGGTGGAGTAACTGAAAATGTGTGTACGTTTGTAACCCATCAGAGGTGGCTCCACAGTTAAGATGAGGCAGAACCTCATTTCTGAAAATTATGTTGACTCATTGTACCCTTGTTTTTCTTTGTTGGTTCCTCCCTTCCCATAAGCTTATCTTATTTCTAAAGCTACAGGTGTTTAGTTGAAACCTATCAAACCTTGCAAAAAACTTGAGCTTTTTTCGCCCCCAGACAGGCTTAGCTATCCTGGAACTCTATGTAGAGTAGGCTGCCATAGATATATACCTGCTTCTGCCTCCTGAGTGCTGGGGTTAAGGACATATGCCACCACATCCTGCTTAAAACTTGACTTTTTATGTTGAGTGTTAGTAACTTTTACAAAGGGAAATATTACCTTTTTTAATATGTCCATCTTGTCCCAAATTCAAGAGTTGGAAAGACTGGGGAAACTTCATGTAAAAGACTGAAGGGGCTAAAGAGATTAAGAGAGCATACTATTCTTGCAGAGGACCCAAGTTCAGCACCCATGTTAAGTATCTCATAACCACAGTAACTCCTGCTTTCAAGAGCCCAACATGCTCTTCTAGCCTCTGCAGGCACTTTCACTCACATACTCATACCTACATGCATATATACATATGCACACGATTAAAAATAAAGCCTCTTTTTTTTTTAAAGCAGAGAGATAGACAGACACCTAGGACTGACTAGGAAGGCAGGCCTGACACCATCATTGTATTCTGGCTTTAGAAATATTTCACTCTCAGAAGCGGAAACTAAAGTGCTTAGGTCTATGCCTACAGAAATCAGAACACAGATAGCTAGTAATAGTCTAGACTGATTTTACTTTTATTTCCTACATTATCACAGCTACTGCGAATTGCTATTTACTATGTTTTTACTGCCAATTTGGAAGCTATCCTGAGCTGCTAATACCATATGGAATTGCCCCTGGATATTACTTGAATAGGACAGTTTGATCTTCACATACTACCCGTAGATCCACCTATCTTATATCAAAGTGCCTTCTCTTTGACATGGGCATTATTGTTAGATAATAATATCATGCATTTACAAAGCAAGCTCAGTAGGAGTCAGATCATTTTCACACTATTTCATAACTGCTACCTTGAGGGAGCCCTAGCCTCCATGTGATGTAGGCCAGGCAGCTTGTACAATCTCATTTTCTCCAATAAGCAATCCCCAAAACACAACTGAGGATGAACTACCTAAGACTACAAGATCAGCTAATGAGGAGCCATGCCAAAATGTTAATCTTTGAGTTCCAGTTCTCTACGGCTGGTGTGCCTAACCAAGGGTATTTTATTGCCTTGTGGTTTCTGATCTTTGACTTGTGATCATTATCCTTGTTTTCTAAGAAAAAGACTCAAGTCCTACAGTAGTTATTGTGTGACAGTGGCTTTGTTTACAGCTTATAAGGCCCAGCCCTGGGAAACCCTCAAATACCAGGAAGGGATTATTTGGGAGTCAGAGCTAACAAACATATTAAGCATCCTTGTTCCCTATGGAGGTGTCATCCTTGGTACCTTTCACAGTGATTCTTCACCATGACAGTAGTCTGTGTTTATATCTCTGACAGAGTTTGAAGGTAGGCATGAGGTGGCTTATAAAGAACTACAAGGTATCCAGGCTATGACAGACTCTTGTTCAGCAGAGATAAGTTTAACAAAGTAATAGTTGAAGGCTAGAGTGACAGAGGCATGCTGGGCTAAGTGTTGAGGCAGCACCACCATCACTAGTTGTGTGACTTGGCAAGTTTTGTAACTTCTTGGAAGCTCCATTTCTTCATTTGTAGAGATAATAATGTCATCTACGTATGGAGTAGTTGAGGATTAATGGAGATAGTGTACATCACATACTTAGGTAATTCCTGGAAATTGGCACCCTTCAATTGCTGTTGACTACCGTATAATTTACAGACAGTCCCCGAGAAGTGGCAAATTCTGAGTTAAGCACGGGTTCGTGAAGAAAGCCCAAGTGTATAGCTTTGCCATTACTTTGTTCCTCTGGGGAAGATGGAAAGTCTTGCTTTAGAAGATGCTCCTCAAGTCCCAGAGCTAGTGTTAAAAGGAGTAAAGCAAAGAGTAAAGGTAAACATTCTCTCCATTTCCATAACCGTTAGCTGAGATGCCCATCAAGGGCCTTCTCCAAACTGAGTGGCCCAGTGCCTGGGGAGGTACAAGCAGGCAGCTCACCTCCCAGGGAGCACCATGATAGTGGAGTCCAAAAGGGTGCCTTTGAGTTCTGAACTCTGGAGCCTCCTTTCAGAAGAGGAAGATCTCTACCTCCCGATCACTTATTTTCCTGGCTTTAGTCCAGGTTACAGGAGAGGCCTCTATCTCCTATGATGGTTTTCTCCAAGACCTCAGGGTTGCTGCCTCTTATACTTAAAATTTCAAAAGTGGCTGCCATACTACATATATCTTCCTGCTTTCTGCAGGGGCCTTCCTCTCTCTGCTGGACCCTGACCTCCGGGCACCTCTTGTCATAACATAAGCCAGGTTGCATTTCTTTGCAAGGTCTCAGGTGGAGGTAGCAGGTGGCCAACAGGCTAATTAAGCAACAGTCTTATCTTCAAGGTGGCTCAGAATAGCAGGTAATTGTATTATTCTTTTGATTTGAAACTTCACCCACTTGGTTCATTAGTGCCCAAGATGGCAAAACTTTCCGAAAGACAATGATCATAGAATAGGATCATCAACTAGGACTCTGGTTTCAGCTAACCACAAGCAATTGTGGTCCCGGAGAACTGGGTTGAGCAATGTCTTAGTTTGGTTTCTGTTGCTGTGATAAATGTCATGACCAAACACAACTCAGGGAGGAAAGGGTTTATTTCATCTTACACTTCTATGACATAGTCCATCACTGAGGGAGGACAGGGCAGGAACCTGGTGGCAGAAACTGAAGCAGAAGCCATGGAGGAATGTTCATTACTGGCTTGCTCTGTTTGCTTTCTTATATACCCCAGCACTAACTTCCCAGGGGTTATACCACCCACTATGGGCTGGGCCCTTCCACACCAGTCGTCACTCAAGAAAATGCTTCCATCTCAGGTTCCCTCTTGGGTGACTCTAGCCTGTGTCAAGATGACAAGAAACTAACCAACACAGGCAATAAAGACACAGGGGCACGGGTCTTCCTGTGACCTTCACAAAATCCTTTTCCTGTCAGCATCATGTTCCTCATTTGTGCAATGTGAGAGCTATTTTGTAAATGCTGTGAATTAGTACCAAGAGGGAGTGTGGATGATTCTAATGCTCTCTCACAGGGTTCCCTTCTGCCTGGGTCTCTCGTGTATAAGGTATCTTTGCATGAGCTGGTCGTTGAGGAGGGGAGAGCAGGGCAAGAGACTGGGTCCTGCTGGTTTCTCCCAGCTCCAGCTGTAATAGCCTGTGATTGGGCTTTTCTCTCCCCTCCCCCTTTTTTGAACCTTGGCTTACAATGGCTGCCCTTACCCTACCCCTCACCCACCACCACTGCCCGGAGGTGGCTGGGGCCAGCAGCCACTTCCTCACCCTACTCCTGACCCCACTTCCTTCCCTCAAGCATGTCATGTGCAAACCTGCCATACCTCGTGTCTCAGCCTGGGCATGAGTGTCTGACCCTGAATAAGCCCCGTTTCCTCTGCTTTTCCAGCCTTTGCTCATGTCTGCCCACCAAGGCTGTCTTCCTGTTGGGCAAGAGGTAAAGAGGGCTTTTTTTTTTTTTTTTTTTTTTTTTTTTTTGTGGCTCTGCCACAAGCCTCTGACCTCCCTTGACCCTAGAGTGCTTGTGTGCAATGTGCTGGGTTTATGAACGATGGTATCTATCTTGGCGATCTCCTCAGATGCTGATGAGACAGCATCTATGAAAAGGGTTTTGGCATCCACTATGATTTGGAGATAAGAGAAGGGTGAGGACAGGTCAGCAAGGGTCAGGCAGAT
This sequence comes from Meriones unguiculatus, assembly GCF_030254825.1. NCBI lineage: Eukaryota > Metazoa > Chordata > Mammalia > Rodentia > Muridae > Meriones > Meriones unguiculatus. The sequence continues at coordinate 99,533,521 of NC_083353.1, forward strand.
GCCGTTCCTCAGGTGACCAGGGATGTTCTGAAAGTGGCCCCATTTGTGTACGTTGCCAAAGTTCCCTAGCAATCTGGAACCAAAAACAGACTTGTCTCTTCTATGTGCTACTGTGTCAGCCCACAGTAACAGGTGTAGATTTGAAGAGTGGAACTTGACTAGTTATTTAAATGTCTTTACACCTATCATAGGGCCACAGAAACAGATGACCACAAACCTAGAGGCTTTGGGTTACCAAGTTAATTATCTTACAAGTTAAACATGAGTCTTTCTAGATAAAAATCCGGGTGCCAGCAAGGCTGTGTTCCCAGCTGGAGGCTCCAAGGATGTGTCCCTTCCTGGCTGTTTGTAGCTTCTCTAAGGCAATAACACTTCTTGCCTGGGTGCTTAGCCTCCTCCTTTAAACATGGCAGCCAGGAAATGACTTCCTTCACCACTTCTCTCCCCCAGCCTCCCGCTACCTTCCTCCATGCTAAAGGAACCTTGTGATATCAGTGGGCCCCTGTGGTGACCCAAGGTTGCCTCATTGTTGAAGGTTGGATAATTAGCAATTATTCCATCTGCCACATTAATTCTGGCGCAAGGTCCAATGCACCTTGACAGGACACAGGGGTGAGCATGTGGATGTCTTCCAGAAGCCCCTTTTTTACTGTGACACCTATACAACTACCATTCTCATCAAGATAGTCTCTTCACTTCAGAACATTACCTTTTTCCTCTTTTCATACTTCCCATCACTACCCAAGAGACAACTGCCATTTTGGTTTCTATTGCCATCTACTGTTTCTTGCCCTAGGCTAGATTTATATTGAAGGGTTCCCTCACACCTGATAGGTGGTATGGAGGGAAAGAGTCAGAAAAAGTTAAGTCTCCATGTGACAGCTCTTGGCCTGGGAGAAGAGACAGGTCATTGAAATAGGTCCAGAGAAGAAGGTGAGCATGAGGCAGGGTAGGACTGAGGCTGTGGGGGCTGTGTAACCTTTTTGCTCTGGTCTTCAGTCCCACAAGGTGTGACAAGCCATACCACCTCTCCCTTCTTAGTATTGTGGGCGGGTTACCTCAGAAAGACGTTTGATGAAGGTGAACAGACACATGAGGAGGGAGAAGGGCCCAGGCTCTTAATGTTTAGATCTCACCATGGAGACCAGGCTGTCCTGGAGCCCTATGTGGCTCCACATCTGCCCTCTCCACATGGCACGCCTCAGCGTGCTGTTGGGGCTCCACTTCTTCACTCACTCTGCCATCTGTACTCACTTCTGTCCTCATGGGAGATGCCACCACTTCCTTCAAGAGACCAGACATCTTTTTCCAAGTGTGTCTGTCTCTGAGAGCCTGAGCCTGTGCTTCATTATAAACCACTCCACCTGGGCTTCCCAGTGAGGTCACGTTCCTCCTAATTAGTTCCCGTGTTTGGGGTGTGCTAAATATTTAACATGTGCTGTCTTTTAGGGCCCTGAGAATCCGCACTCAGTAGATCCTCGGTTAAGATGCTACACAAAAGACTTCCCCTCTGGCACCTGGTGAGGAAGTCAGTGACCTTGACCTATACTGAAGGTGGCTCTAGGACTTCCAGACCACCAGAAAGTGACCCTCGGTCGTGGAGCTGAAGCCTGGCAGTGGGCATGGTCTATGCAGTGGCAACCCTTTCACTTAGGTGTGGAGAGGCGGGAATGTGTGAGGGACATGCCATTGAGACCATTACCCTGCCTTGCCTTCTCTATGGAGAGCTTCCTGTGAGGCCCTGATTGCACTTCTTCTGATGAGAAAGTACAGAGCTGAAACAGTCACTACACTTTCCTTGTTCTCTTCATAAAAGACTTTCTGCTTCAGGTCCTTCAGGAGCAGACCGAGGACTGGAATAAATAATGCAAAATAAACATAGTGGCCAGTGGCAGACACAGACACTGAAGTCCTTGCCCTTCTCTCATTTCAGGAGAGCTTCCCTTACCTGGAGGTGTCGGCTGACATCGGCCTGGTCACCCCCCTGCACACTGAGCCCTGTGGCTTGCAGCAGGCTAGTAGCTGTGTGCCACCTCTCACTGTTGGGGGAGACAGGTGACAGGCTTCGTTTGTTTATATACCTTCTTACTTGAAGGACTTCTCAAATGATCAGATGTTTTCTCAAGTGATCAGATCACCCCCAAATACTTTTAAAGTTGTCCCCATGCTGGGATGGCAACTGAATGAATTGCCCTGAGGGTCTGCTTCAAGTGAGCCCCAGCATTTCTTTTGAGCAGTCTCTCCTGTGACCCTGGGTGTGGGGCGGTGTTGTGTGGCCTGTGCCCATGGGAAGGCCAGTCACAGGAAGGAATTAACCAGCTGTGGTTTGGTTCTTTATTCTCCCACGACTTATTTTATTTGTGGATGTTTTGGCTTTGAGGGGAACCATTGGAACCATTGATTTCTGATATCCAAGCAGTTCTGTAGAATTTATTTATTTGTTAAGTTTGTTGCCTGTAAGAAGTATCTCACTGAGGTGGGCTCCTCACAAGCAGCAGCAGAACATCCAGTTCTGATCATCCTGCTGTCAAATGACTATGGAGTACCTGCTATATGCTGAGCCTGATCAAGGTGCTGTGGAGGTGGCTGTTGGTCCTGCTGTTAAGATGCCTGCCATCACAGAGCTTATAGTGATGCACAAGACTGCAGGTGGACAGTATGTAACAACAGAGATTTCCAAACATCTTGCTACGGTGAGAACAGAACTGCGCATTTGAAAAGAAACTGGTGACCTGGACATTGTTTAGGGATGCCTTCATTAAGGAAGCAAGTAACTTGAATGGCGAGACCAAAAGATGAGGAGGGCCTAGCTATGGAAGGATTCAAGTGGTGGCATTGAGTGTCTGCCCTGCAGCTGTTTGTCAGAGGACTCTTGGGTCTCTTTCCTAGGGATAAAAGGAATAAGTGATCATTAGGGTGAGTGTTGAATTACTGTGCCTTTTCCTCACCAAGCTGTCAGTTCATGGTGGGTGGGGATTCAGACCCCTTTGTGTTTCTCATGCACTTAACGAGGTGCCCAGCTCTTGACAGGTGCTCTATAGCAGGTGGATGATTGGATGAAATAGGAAGAAACCAAAAAGAAATTAAAAGGTAGTAAGGTATAGTGGAAGACGTCCCACGTGAAGAGTCCAGGTCCTAGAGGACTCAGTGACCACATAGGGAAATAGAGATGGGTGTAGATAATCAGGAATGATTATCTAGAAGGGAAAGGTCAGAATCAGAGGGTATTCAAAGGAGGGTGCAGATTGTATGCAAGAATTGGACAGATGTTGGTCATAGTGGCTTGTCAGTGGCCAGAGGAGCCAGGACAACTGCAATTGCCTGGTAGCAGATGGAAGCTCAGTGGCTCTGTGGGGTGATTTGCTGAGTTGGGAAATATACATATAAAAGCTACAGGAGTTCAGGGGCTTTGCAGGGATGGAAGGAAGGTTGTAGTTCTTTCCAGCATTGGAAGCCCAGGGCACCCCTGTGAGAACTTCCATCTTGCCGGAATCAGGTATGAAACTGACAGAAAGATCTCCTGAGAGAAGGAAATACATTGTCTGGAGCTTTGTCTCATTCCTTTGGAAATGGCCGTATTGTATTTTTATGTAAATAACTCACAACAGTGTGGTTCTTGCAAGGGGGTGAAAGCGAACACTCGTAAATGAAGTAGCGACACCATATTGTGTTTTCACATCAACAATATACACTATTGCTTTTAATGAGGCCAAAAACAAATGCACATCCAAGAGGCAAGCTACCTGGTAATTCTGAACATCATCTAACTATGCCTTCCTATACTGAAAGGTTTTATTTGAAATCTGCCTTTTGGTTGAGGTTGTTCCTACCCCAGTCACTCTCATCTAAATTCCTGTCGTGTAATCCCATACCTTCCTGAGCACTTGTGATTCCTGAATCTCAGTCTGGCCTATGGATGGGCCATCCTTACCTAGGAATAAGCCCTTTGGAGCAGGTGGCATATTTCCATTCATTGTTTGTAGGGATATGCACAGGAGCATAGAGAAAACCTTGGATAGATGACTTCCTTACAGTAATCACTAAAACCATTTTCCATTTCTGTTTGTAGGATTATTGTGTGTTTTTGTGCACTGATATGTGAGAAGTGTTTTTTCACTAGCTGAATCACACTGTGTGTGTTAGCGGGGGAGGGAATCTGCTCCAAGCTCTGCTGCTTTCATGAAGGCTCAGTATTGAAAAGCTTAGGCCTTAAACTCCTAAGAAGGAATATGTGGCCATCATCTAGTCCTTGGTCATTTGAAAGGCTGTGACTGCCTACTATCTCCGTTTAATCTGGGGGTCTTAAATGAGCCTGTCTCATGGGCCTATCAGGGTGTTGAGAATCTGTCATTTTCTGTGGCAGCACTCCTTTTTCTGCCGACTGACAGAAGATAAGAAATCAGAGAAGTTCTTCAAGGTCTTTTATGATCGAATGAAGGTGGCCCAGCAGGAAATCAAGGCAACAGTGACAGTGAACACCAGTGACTTGGGAAACAAAAAGAAAGATGATGAAGTGGACAGGGATGCCCCGTCCCGGAAGAAAGGTAATATTCTTTGGACAATATTCCGTTGGACAAGAGCGTACGGAGGAGCTTTGTTATGCCGCATGCTTTTCATGACTTCCAGTTCCAAGATCCAGGGCTTTTAGGAAAAAAAGCAGCTTCTCTGGTTATGATGTCATCCTTCTAAATGGCCAAGACAAAGCCCTTCCACCTGGGAAGGTCTTCATGCTTAATAAATTCATAAATATTCTTACATATGCACCATTTTTATTAGTGTGGCTTGTGTTAGCTACTTCCTCTCCCCTACCCCACCTCCCCCCCGTGGCAAAGTATCTGACAAAACAACCTAAGTCAGAAAGGGCTTATTCTGGACCATGATTTGTAGTCCATCATGATGGGAAAGGCATGGCAGCAGGAGTGCAAAGCAGCTGCTCCCACTGCACCCACAGTCAAAAAGCAGAGCGGGATGAACGCTCATGCTTGGCTCACATTCTCCTCTCCATTCAGTTCTCATCCGCAGCCAAGGAAATGGTGCCACTCACATTCAGGGTTGTTCTTCATACATCAATTAACCTCATCTAGAAACCCCCTCACAGACAAGCTCAAAAGTGCGTTTCCGTGGCAACTCTGAATCCATCAAGTTGGCAGTCACAATTAAGATCCGTGAATACTTTTTTTTAACTGTGCTTTTCTGCTTATTGTTAGAGAAAGTTGAGGAAAATACATACTTTTAGAATCTCTTGTCTGTTCATGTCAGGTGACTTCACTTTATTTCCAAACTTCAAACTTCTCTTTTATAATTTCCCTTAAAAAATAAAATAAAAAAGTGCTGGAGGGGTAAGAGGATAAACCACAAGTTTAGGAGTCAAATAGCCTTGAGTGAATTAATTAACCAGTCTGAGCTTCACTTCTCAAGGCTAGTACTAGATTTGTCAATCAAGTAACTGTTGACATTTGGAGAATGCCCTTGCAGAGGCTATAGGATGTTGAGTAATATTTGTGACCTTTTACTTGTTAGATGTTATTTGCCTACCAAAAATGTCTCCAGGCATTTCCACTTAACTGCTGTGTAAAGCTAAGGGGGGAAAAATCACACTGTTGGAGAACCACTAGTCTAGAAGGAGGGATAAAGAGAAGGAAAAAAAATTACCAAGTCCTGCTTAATATTCAGTATGAACCAGGTGTATACTAGCCATCTTTCTGTTGCTGTAACAAATACCTGAGGCATATAAACTTAGGACCAGAAGATATCCGTCTGAGCTCAGAGTAATTGAGGTTTCGGTTTACTTTGGGACCTGCCTTGGAGCAGCACAGAACCACTGGAGCAGATAGCAGAGGGTAAAACTGTTGACCTCCTGGTAGAGAATCAGAAGAAACCAGCACAGACAAAAGTCCCACAGTCCCTTTCAGAGATGCACCCCTCCTACTAACCCAAGCCCCACCTTTTAAAGGTTCTATCCATTCCCATACCACTACAGGCTGGGGTCCAAATCTGTAACACAAGGGCCTTTGGTAAACATTCTTAGATCCAAACTGTAACCAGGCATTGTTCAAAGTTCTTTTCCTATCTGGTCAGTTCATGTAAAGTTCAAGTTAACCCTGCACTTAGATAAAATGGCTATCTCTATTTTACAGATAAGGAAACTGAGGCACAGGTAAGCCACCAAGCCAACATCAGAACCCTTGCAGTCTGAACCCTCCTCCCCTTGTCTATGGTGCCACATCTGTCTTATGGGGTTATTCTTCAGACCAGATAAGATAATACACACAGAGTGCTTACTCATGGTACCTTGGCATTTGGCAAGGGATCAATCAGTTTTCCTTCAAGTAACAGTAATTGCTGTTGTGATGAGTATTACATCAAGCCTCTCAGGAGTCTTTTAGAAATCACTGATGGGCTCATATTTTATGGAGGAAGGAGCTGAGGCTCAGAGTTAGGTTATGAGGTCAGCAGAGCCCATACTAAGGCTTTTGCTCTATAGCATAGCACACGCCTCAATGGCATGTTGAAAGCACTATCAAGTTAGCAGGGCAAGGCTCCATATTCATCCTGTCTAGAGATGACAGCTTCCCGGATTGTTTTTGCCAATCCTACAGATCCCTAGCAAATACAGGAACCTAGGTTTCTCACTGCCGTCTGGAATATAAAAAATAGAACTTCTGAGGATGTAGCAGTATTGACTGTCACAAGTGTGCCTTTTAGCCAAAGAGCCCACAACACAGATAACAGAAGAGGTTCGAGATCAGCTCCTGGAAGCATCTGCTGCCACCAGGAAAGCCTTCACCACCTTCCGGAGGGAGGCCGACCCTGATGACCACTACCAGTCTGGGGAGGGCACCCAGACGACAACTGACAAAACCAAGGATGACCTAGAGATGAGCGCAGTCATCACCATCATGCAGCCCATCCTGCGCTTCCTGCAGCTCCTGTGTGAAAACCACAACCGAGATCTGCAGGTGAGACCCTGAGCCATGGGGGCCCTGAGACCTGCAGGAAAGAGGCCAGGTTGTGGGGACCCAGAGACTTCCAGGACAGAGGCCAGGCCCTGGGGACCTGGAGACCTACAGTAGAGTATATGGGGACCTGATAGCTACAGGTGGGAAGCCAGACTGTGGGGACCATGAGACCTACAGGAGAGGAGTCCCAGTTGGGGAAACTGACATCGGCAGGTGAGAACCTGGGGTTGGAGGTCCCTAAGATCTGTGAGAAATAAAGACTGGTAACACAGGAAGCCCCAATATTTTTAGACAAGGGCCCTGGAGACCTCAACACCTACAGTTGGGAGTTTGGGGTTAGGTTGAACCACAGTGTCCTGCTTCTTATGGGTCAGCTCCTGTCACTTAGAACACCTTGCTGAATTGAGGATACAACATTACTGACGTTCTGGTTGACTAATGATAAAAATATGAATGGGTGATAGGTCCCTTCCTGTCTTCACCAGTGTCTGCACAAGGTCAGACACATAGAGCCTCAATCATAGTGATGTTGGCTCCCTATGTAGTTAGTGTGCATAGGTAGCTGTGTGTAAAGGTCTTAACAGCCCGCTGCTGTTTGCCACCAATGACAACAGGTATTCAGGTAATGATTGACTAGAAGAACAGACTACTAAATATATTAAGTATATTAGATTTTCAAAACCGGGTAGATAGATCTAAGTGCATGTAGTTGTGGGCTGCGTAATGACATTGCAGTGCTTGGCAGACCGCACATACGGTAGTGTATCGTACGCGTGCCAGAAGTTTAGTAAGCTGGACTTGAACGTAGACAGTATGGAGCTAGAGCTTGTGATACTAACCAGACTCTAAGACAGAGACAAGGTGTTCTCTTCCCTGCAGTTTCCGAGTAACAAAGACTGTTTAGAAAGGGCGGAGGATGTTCTCCAGAGATCTGCCTCTTTGTTCTGAATCCAAGCCCAGGAGAAGCATGCTGGAGCATGTGGACCTTGGTGTCTGCCTGGATTTCCTGTCAACTCTTGAACCTGAGGTGCCCAGCCATCTTTGCTTGAGTGGTGTTAGGCTGGAAAGGGAAAAGTCCATCTGCACAGCTCTTAGATGGGTTGTCTCTTCCTAAGAAACACAAGTCGGCATTGGTAGCTCTACAAGCTTAAACGGTGATGATGTAAGAGGAATCGATACAGGCCAAATCTAGCAAGAAGAAGGTACCACTTCTAAATGTTTACATTGCTAAGTTTATCCACCAAGTGACTATGGCTTGACCATTTGGTGTTGCCCCAGCAAACCTCCAGCATAAAGAAAGGACATTGTTGAAGAATAATACAGGACAATGAAATGGAACTGGAAGTCTTTGACACCAATACCTCTGATTGTTTTTATTTTTATCTAATTGCTCTAAAGATCCTGAACTTTGAAAAGCATCTAGGTTCTAAGGCCATTAACTGACTAAGAACTTAAAATGAAGGAATTCCCTCATGAGACTCACCATTGGCATGCTGACCCATTGTATGTCAAGGTATACATGGCGGTCAGTGGCCTGCTTCAGGTGGTGACATTCTGGGCTTGACCTTGTCACCATCTGAGTGTGGGATCCTGGCTGTCCCTTTGGTTGCCCAGTGCTGTCTTTACTGCTTCAGACCCAGACACTTCAGGCTCAGTCCGCCAGCTGAGACCTGGCTCAGGTAGAGTAGAGTGCTCCTTCCCTGAAGCTCCAGGGTCTGGATATTGTCTCATTGGCTGGTATTCCTGTGTCTCATGATGATGTCATTTGTCCCTCAACCTTACAAGCAGCAGCATTGGTCAGGAGGGAGATCACCTAAGGGAAGAGTGAGTGATCTAGGCCCAGGCAGCTCAGCTGTGCATCTGTGTGACTGGGGATCCCACTGTGCTGCTAAGCATTGGGCTCGGTGCTCTGTGCTGTTCTCCCGGGTGGCGTCACTGAACACCAGAGACTTTAGGCTCCTCAGAGGAACTAGGTGGCAGCAGTTCCTGCATGCCACTTACACTAGAGAACACCTACTCAGCGCCCATCACCGGTGGTGATCAGACCGCACTCATCCCTCAGATTTGAGTGTCTGGAGCAGGAGAACAGGGGCCAACCAGAGATTACAATACAGCATGCTAAGTGCTGCAGGGGTCCGCACAGCTAATATTGGCTGAGTTCCCAGCTAACCAGCCGAGGATGCCTTGAGTAGAACTCTCCTTGCATGTCACAGAGACAGTGCTCATAGGTGGGTTCTGAGCCGGTTTCCGGTTTCCTTCATGGTCTTGCCCTGCCTTCCCTTTTCCACTCTCCATCCTCCTTCCCCATGCCTGTGTTCCTAGAGTAGGAAAATAGAGCTGGGTTTTAATTGCACAAATTCATGATTTCTTGCTGGAAATCTCCAGCAAGTATAGTCTTATACTTTTTCTTTTCATGTAACTTTCCCCCACCTCATCCCCTGGGAATCCCTGGGGAGAAGCGGCTTTTAATGAAGTCTTTATACTGCTCTGGGGGAAATAAGGGAGCAGGGGGTCCAGTGTGTGTGTATGTGTGTGTGTGTGTGTGTGTGTGTGTGTCTTACCGTTTGAAGGTGCATAAAGATTTTTTTCATTTAGGTGGTTCCAAGCAATTGTTTTCTTAACCACAGAATCCTTTGTTTGAAAATATCATGTGCTTTAAGCTGAGTAGAACAGAGCAAAACTGCCCTGTTGAGAATGGAAACCAGAGTGTCCCAGAGCCTTTTTCTTGTAGCCCTCATCCTGAAGGAGCTATAGAGAGCATGGGAGTCATTCGTGGGGATGAAAGTGCTGTAATGAAACTCATCTCTCTATGTGGTCATTTTAAAAATCAATTTTAAGAACAAATTCCCCACCAAGCAGGGGATAACCTGCTCCACTGGCATTGTATTTGTGAGAAACCAGTTCTCAAAATGACAGTGAGTGAGATGTACCTACTCAGAATGCCGCCCTTTGGCAGAGCCCTGGGGCAAATGGTGGGGCACATTCATACATATCGTGGGAGTTTTTAAAAGATGCTTCTAACTTACCCCATCCCCAATCGATAGATCCAGGGCCCCACCGACACCCAAGGTTCCCAGGAGTAACGCTCAGGGGTTTTTTGTTTTTTGTTTTCTGTTTTGTTTTGTTTTTTTGTTTTTGTTTGTTTATTTGTTTGTTTTACAGCTGACAGGCAGGAGTGGGCTGCTCCCTGGTGCTAGGAAATACAGGTCTTCTCAGAAAGAGGAAGCCCCAGCCTTCTGAAGCAGCGGCCTCTGGGCTTATGCCAGTTTCTTGTCATATTTATAACCTTGATTTTCCTGTTGGTAGATGTTCAGTAGAGAGAAAGCCACTGAATTTGACTTGCCAAATGGGCCATTGCTGCCTTAAGCAAGCCCTGCTCCGTCAGAAACCTGATGCAGGACTGCCCTTTCACCAGTTTGTGTGGTTTCAAGTATTTGCTGAGCCACAGACTGAGCTTCCCCAGGTTAAAGGCCCAAGGCTATGTGAGCCCGGACCTGAAACCTTTCCCTTCCTTAGCCATCTTCACCCCCACCCCCTGCCTGAAAAGACCAGAGTTCCTTCTTGCTGAAGAGGCAAAGTGGTATGTGTTAAAGGTGGATTAACAAAGCTGCCCTGGGCCCCTCAGTGAAAAGTATGTGTCAGTTTTTGTAAAAGACAGGAGGAACTAGATCTGAGAGGAGATCTGAGGGAGAGTCCACCTAGACACTGCAAAAAGGCCATCGTTCAAGATGGCCTTCAGTGGGGACCGCCTAAACTGATAACTTTCTTTGTCCTCTTTTCTCTATGTATTCAAATTATTGCATCCTGTTTTGATAAAGTGTCTAGTAAGTACCAGCCGTGCATAAGCTGCCTACAACTCTGAGCTATGGGTACGGTTTCAATGGTGCTAAGGTACCCCTCTAGCATGGAGGGTGCACTTCCCACCTGGTCCATAGAGAACGGAAGGTCACGTCCCATAACATGGGGGTGCTCCGGGGCCACACAGGATTTTCTGGACAAGGTGACTTTATACTACATCCTGAAGGAAGAGGAGTCAGAGGAAAGGCCAGGCAGGAGAGTGTGTCAGTCAGAGGGAATACTGTGTGGGAGCCCCAGAGATAAGAAAGTGAAGAGTGCTTAGAGAATAAGAAGTTAATTGCTGCTGCCAGAGAACACCTTGGTAGGAGCAGGACTGCATGCAGCAGAGAGGAACGTACTGGGGACAGTGATGTCACCATCATTGACCTAGGAAGGAATGCTGTGAGTTTGCATTTTATGCATCCATAGCCTTTCAGTGCCTGGGCTGAGGGGTAAGGACCCTCCACCCCTATGCATTGGGGTCCCTGCCAGGCCTTTTGACAGGCAGATCCTTCCTTTAGTTGTCACAGCAGGGGAGAAACTGGGTGAAACACTTCTCTGCCCTCTTGTAGCCCTGAAAAAGTACTCACTTACCTGAGGAAAGCCCACAGGGTAGGACTCCTGAGTAATATGTGCTCCCCTGTACTCACCCCCCTCCCCTGAACCTGGACACTTGTTATTTTGGGAAAAGGACCAAGGTTAAACTGAGGAGGTAGGTGTGTGTACTGATGAGTTAGCAATCTCCCTACTTACCAGCTTTTGACCAATGTTTTTGTGTGCTTCAGCTGCTCACGTCAGGCAGGAATAAATCCACCTCCTACGTTCTCTAACAACAGGAAGTATTTAAATAAAAGAGCTGCATCTCTTCTGTCCACGGAGAGCTGTTCCCCTCCTTACTCTGTTCAGGAACACTTGCTACAACATTGAATTTATATTACCCAGTAATCTGTATAATGTATAAATCCGCTTTTTTGGTAACCTATTAGGTATGACTTATCAACCTTTCCATGTTGGCATGCCAGGACCTACTCAGTGTTTCTAATTCATAATATGAAATCTTATGGGTGTTCCCCAGTTGCTGGGTATTTAGGTTGTTTCCATTTCTCCACTGTTGTAAACAGTGCTATCACGAATGTCCAGTACATACTTTGTGAATAGAAGTGGAATCACCACATCAAATCTTAGGTCCACTTTGTTTTTCTATTGGTATCTTTTTTTACTTCCCAATTTCCACAGTAAACATTGCCCACTTTCTAACTCTGAAATCAATGATGCTGTAATTGATGTGTGCCTCATTATAGGAGTCTTTAGACAAGTGCCTCTTGATTAAAATATCCAGCTTTACAAGATTACATAGCTGTTGATGTCCTTACCTTGTTGAGGAAGGTTCTTGCTTTGTGTCTTTTGGAGAATACATAGTCAAGCACGTATTCATGAGCACACACACATATACACTTACTCACTCTCACTCCTTTAGTAGTGAAAATGGTCATGAACTAGATCTAAACTTTACCTCTCTCCCTTCCTCCCTCCATCTCTCTCTCTCTCTCCCTGGCTGTCTGTCTCTCTCACAGTTGTTTTCAGGGCTATTGATGGAACCAGGGGCCTCATGCATGCTAGGCAAGCTTTCGTCTCCTGAGCTGACTTCCTAGCCCCTATACTAGCCGCTAACATCTATCTCATTTTGTGATGACTATACTTAGTACCAGTCTTGTGTGTTCTGCCCACACAAGCCTCTAGCCACCCAATAAGAAGACAGGAGGCAGGGGTAAAGGAAGAAGTAAACTGAGGGGCTAGCAAGATACTTCTGTTGGCAAAGTGCTTGTCATGCAACTCTGAAGACCAGAGTTCAGATCTCTAGCATGCATGGGAAAAACTAGACATAGCAGTGCATGCCCATAATCCCAGCACACAAGAGTCCCAGGTGCTCACTGGGCAACCAGCCTGGCTAAATTGGTTAACTCCGGGCTCAGTGAAAGACTCTTCCTCAGTAAATAATGTGGAGAGCAGTCAAGAAAGAGACCCAACATTGACTGCTGGCCTCCACTCAGATACATACACATAAACACACTCATCTCGTGTGCATCTGCACCGAGATTAATTTTGTTAAAGGAGTAAGTGGGAAAATGAGAATCTATACCAAAAGAACCTGAAATGGATTTCCAAGAGAATCCCTCCTTCCCTGAATCTCATGTAGGCATATTGGAGAAAAAGCCAGAGTGTTGTAGCCATAGTCTGAGACCACAGGTTCATCCCTGAGCCATGAGGATGCTTCTATTCCATATTGCACATGTCTTCACCGCAGCTGATCAGTCCAGCACACCAGCCTATCAGAGACAGTCAAAGTAGCAGGATGGATGACCTCCCTCTTCTCTTTGCCTTTGTTCTCACATGCCCCCATTGCAGAATTTCCTTCGTTGCCAAAATAATAAGACCAACTACAATTTGGTGTGTGAGACCCTGCAGTTTCTGGACTGTATCTGTGGGAGCACAACTGGAGGCCTTGGTCTTCTTGGACTGTACATAAATGAAAAGAATGTAGCACTCATCAATCAAACCCTGGAGAGTCTGACTGAGTACTGCCAAGGGCCTTGCCACGAGAACCAGGTAATTGCTTGTACTCTGAGATGAGGGCAAGACATTTATTTGAAAAATTAACACAGACTCATTCCAAAGACATAGAACACCTACCTGCCCATCTTAGGGAGCTCATAAGACGGGTGGTCCTTCTCCCTGGAGAAGTTTCCATGGCACAATCTCATAATCCAGAACTCTACCCAGTGAATGATGGGCTTGACCCAGTCTAGTTTGATTTGGTTTAAATAATACAATTATAACTTGACCTATTCTAAATACTAGAAAAGATCAAAAAGTGATCTTGAGACTCCTTGAAACACAGCTAGAGAGAAAAATACCTGCTTCCTATGAAATGGAAACGAGAAGAGAACATTTGTGGTTGCAATTTAAGAGCATGGACTTCTGGGAAAGAAAAGGCCACCTAGACTGACCTCCTAAGAAGTGTCATTTTGGAGTGGAGCCCAGTGTCCTTTTTTTTTTTTTTTTTTTAAAGCAGAATCATTGCTCACACATGGCATCTGGAGCTTGCACTTCAGGGCTAGAATGACTGTGATTTTTAACTGTGGGTGGTAGCTCCTTCCTGGCTGGAGAGCTGGCAGGTAAAGGCTCAAAATTGTTGGTTCTCTACCCCAAGGCTAGGTGCTGAGTTAGTTGGGCAAGGTGGGACCTTTGTTCCAAGGAAAGCAGTTTAAAGTAGACAACTTGCTATGCGTGAAAATCCTCATCTTGGTGTGACAACATTTTGGTAGATCCACTTCCTTCTCCTGGTTTGCCGATGAAGGAGATGGTGTAGGTCTAGTTATGAGAAAGAACAGAGAAAGTCAAGGGTTCTGGAGATAGGTATGCGACTTTCCTTAAGACCTCAAGTTTTCTTTCATGCTCCACCAAGGCCTATTGAAAGGAACAGACTGGGGTAGTTTGTTCTGCTGTCAAGGATCCTCATTGGGAGAAGCTGATCCACTTTGAGACCATGCAATCTGAGCCAGAAGCTGGCTCTCCAAGCTTAAGCCTTAAGCAGAAGTACCAGATTCACAAGATGACTGACGTAGAGAACGGAACACAATTTTAAAGGGGAAAGGGGGCTCAGATCCTGGTATCAGTCACACACCATATTTTCCTATAAGAACAAAGCCAATTGCACGGCACTATTTGGATTAGACTCAGCCAATTTATCAGTTAGGGTATATGGGGACTTTCCTACTGTTTACTGTTAATTCTGAAACTAGAGATCTTCATCTGTCTTTTATTTTTACCACTTTCTCACGGAAAATTGCACTCTCCCCAAACGACATCACTGGGAGTGGTAAGCATTGTGTTGAAATAGCAGTTTAGCCTGTTGGCCTTTGACGTCTGATTTATGGCCAGTATTTGTGTAAATGCCTGTGCGTGTGTCTGTTTACACAGAACTGCATCGCCACCCACGAGTCCAATGGCATCGATATCATCACAGCCCTCATCCTCAATGACATCAACCCCCTGGGAAAGAAGCGGATGGACCTTGTGTTAGAACTGAAGGCAAGTGGAGACCGAGAGCTAGAGGCTGGGAAAAGTCAGTTTATGCTTTGCCTGCCATGTGACACAGTTGGTATTGTGAAACTAAATACAGAAAAACAGTTCTGTTTAACTGAACAAATGAGCTGCATTGCACATTCTGACCTAAAATGCAGAACTTCATTCTTTCAAAAAAAAAAAAAACAGCCTTGGGAGAGGGTACCAGCTTTTCAGTTAGGTCACCTGGAATGAAGAGCTGTCATCAGAACTGAGAGAAACAAATTCGGAAAGCATCCAAGAATAAAAAGCCTCCCGTTCTGTAATCCAGTGGGTTTGGGAGAAGAGAAACGCCATTCCTTTATGGCTTCTGATCTTCCTGTCTTTGGGGATGGGACCGGCAGACAAACAGTTCAACTGTGCCCTTCCAGTGTCTCTAGAAATCAATTTTTACCTAGTCAAGGGACACGTTTTTCTCTTCTGTCATTGGCTCTGCAGAAGGGTGGCTGATAACGCTGGCTTAAAATAAGAATGCGCCTACAGGCCTCTGATGTATTCTTTGAATTGTCACAAATGGCAGGCTGCGGCTGCCAACCCTGAAGCAACCCTAGCATTTAACATCCTTTGAAAAGAGCTCTGTGGAGTTCCCTGGCGACTTCAGGTGCTCACTCTGCGTGGTTGACTACCCACAGAGGGTCTGAGTGCCACTCCACCAGTGTCTGCCTCACGTTCGGGGCTTTTCATGGGTTGTCAAAGACTCAAAAAATCCGATTCTGAAAATTGAACTTGCAACCCACCCTGGTGTTAGATGCTGTTTGGAAATGTGTTAGCATTCCTCTGAGCACATTTCCTCTTCTGCTGTTCCCACGTTAGGGCATGTTGAGATTTGTGTTCTGTCTTACACCCATAGACAGCAGTAAGGACTTTTATCATGACTGAACTACCAAGGTCAGCTGAAAAGCTCGTCTGCATTTATTGTATGAAGGGCAACAGAGGAAAACAAGGCCTTAGGAGGATATTAACACAGTTTTTTCTCCAGGAACTGCATGGTTAATTTTACTTTTCCTTTAGTATTTAGAACTGAGAGTCCAAACTCCTGGTTGATTTGAGCATATGGTTTAAATGGAATTTTTTAACACTGTTTTTTCCTTCTGATAAATACTTTATACTTGACTTGAATATCATTCAAGCTCTTGTATGGCTACCATTTATCAGAAAGTACATGATGAGTATCTGAAATAGACTGAGACATCCATGTGTTCCTGGTTGGCATTTCAGTATTTCTTGTTTTTTTTTTTTTTCTTTCAATGAATTTAGCAGTCTGGGGATTATGATAGAAAGGGGTGAGAGTTTAGTAACTGGACTGAACTTCTGTGACCCAAGCTGGGGAGGGAAATGTGTCTCTATTCCCAATCCCCAGAAAGAAAACACAAACTTTTGAGACCTATATACAAAGAAGTTGTAAATTGCAGACCTGAGGCCAGGAAATGCCTGGTGTGGACACATGGACATTGTTAATATAATGGCAAATTATGTGTTTGTGGATGTGAAGTGTTCCTCCGGGAATCTTTTGTTAACTAATGATATATATATTCATGATATTAGGAGATATGAAAGTTGATGGATTTTTGAACAGGGAAAAATTATATTTACTGCCTGTCATCTCTGTCCCACAATATTCAATAACAAAATATTTAGGAAAAAAAAAGATGGTATTTGTACTGAAAATGTATATACCATTTACCTTATTCTTTCTCCCCAAGGAGTATAGATACAGCATTTATGCCATATCAGGTCTTACAAATAATACAGAAATATAGTAGACAAAGAAGATAAATGTATTATCTGCAAATCCTATTTCATTTTGATGAGGCATCTGAGAATCTGGAGACCATAGAGTCCCCTGTGGATACAGAGCAAAGAGCACACCCACCAGCACCCATGTTTAAATTGTCTGTTTCTGCTAGAACTGCTGTGGGGTTTACTAGCTGACAGATCACTCCTGAACGCAGTGTCTTAAGTGTGCTCCTGCACAATCTCTCGCACCTGTTCTGGGATTTCCTGAGGTTATCAAAGATTCCAAGAATAAAATGCATGTCCTAACAAATACAGGCCTCTTAGGCCTAAGTCAAATTCTATATGCATGCTTCTTAGGTCCCCAGGAGCATACCCTCTGCCTGGTGAAGATATTCTGGAATGCACTTGGTCATGGGGTGGACTTGTCTGCCTAACCAGGATGCACACCTGTGATAGCTGCTCACATATTTCCAGGCTGCTGCCCAAGCAGCGACTCCATCCATATTTTTTCCCTTGGTTCTCTCCATTTAGAACAATGCTTCAAAGCTACTCCTGGCCATCATGGAAAGCAGGCACGATAGTGAAAACGCAGAGAGGATTCTATACAACATGAGGCCGAAGGAGCTGGTGAGTTGGGACTGATTCCTTGACGGTAGTACCAAGCAACGTGAGAGTGAAATTTGAAACAGAATAAAGGACCTGCTTCTTTGAGCTTCTAACAATATTCCTCAAATCAGAAGTATCAAGGGTCATTTAATTCAGGCCTGTGACTGCATAGAGAAGTATGGCGGTAGACATGGGGTGTTTCACCTTGTCCTGTTAGCACAGACCACATCTAAAAGCTTTCCTCTTATTTGCTCACTCACAGAGAACAGTGTGCAGCAAGTGAGTCTGAGTTCAGGTTCACAGCTCAGTCCTTTGACTATGCCGTCTTAGGTAGCTCTTTGAGTTGCACTTTCCAGGTGTGTGAAAAGGAAGGTAATATTAGTTACACTAAAGAGTTAAAGTCTAGAACATAAGCGTCACAACATACCTTCAGCACAGTTCCTGGCATGTAGTCCTATATGAACTGAGGCCTGTTTTCTTCTCTGGGTTCATTATTAGACAAGTATTCTACCCCATGAGCTACATTCCCAGCTCTTGGTGTTGGGTGTTGGGTTTATGTGTAGTTTTGTTTTTGTTATTGTTTACCAAGGGAGCAGGGTTAGGAGTAGGAGGTTGAGACACAGTCATAAGTTCAGGCTGGCGTCAAACTCACTGTGTAGCTGATGCTATCCTTGAACTGTGCAGATCTTCTTCCTCCAACCAAGAATTGGGGTTATGGGTATGCACTACCATTCCCTGACAGTCTTGATTGTTTGAAGTGATGACTTGGTATGCCCCAGCTGGCCTCAAAATCATAATCCTTTTAGTTCATACACTGGGGTTACTGGGGTGTGTCACCACACATACCCCTCTGCCACATCGTTTTAGCACTTACAAGTTCACATCTGTTCACATCTGGACAACAGGAGAGTCTATGTTGAATGTTGGTGTTTGGTTTTTGTTTTCTTAAAACATGACTTGGTTTATTTTCGAAGAGTAACATTCTTGGTGGGCTGTGACTCCCGTGTTGGGAGTTGGTGGTTTGAACTGTGAAAGGAGCAGTGTTCAAGGGTGGGTGATATGAGCTGAGTCTATCTGAACTTTGCCCCATGCAAATAAACTGTAACTGACAGACTTAAATGAGGGCATTAAAACATTTCTGCCTCCTGGTGACCTGGATGTGCACTAGAGACTAGACCAAAGTCCCTTTGTATATTCCTTTAAATAAAGGTTCACAGCAGCCTAGTTCTTTGATCCCTGAGGTCAGGGAGTGAGTTCTCAGCAGAGACAGGAGTCTCTGCAAGTTTACATAACAGCTTATGAAACTGGGGGTAACTGGGTATCTAAGGGCCATTATTTAGTGGGGTCAGAATGACCTTTACATAAAACCCATTTGAGCTCTTTTGAATCAAAAATGTTCCTTGGATCTTCAAGGCTCTCTTGGGTAGAGGAAATGCCAGGACCACTTGCCATGGCTGCCACCAACTCCTCGATTGCTCCCTTGTGGTTAGAAAACATTATTCTGGATCATAGAAAGGATCAAGTCTTCTTGAAGAAACCAGGGTTCTAAGAAGACAAATAGGAAGGAAGTTTGAATATCCAGAACATGTCATGTATATGTACATGTGTATGCATGCACCTATTCATGTATTCTGCATATGTAACATGCTGGGTTTGATTTTAGAACTGCTGGGAAAACAAACTCAGAGAGTGAGGGTCTTATCCCCAAAGCCACAGCCAACAGCTGACTCGCTGTTGCTATAGAAGGTGTGGCTTTCTGCATGCTTCCTCTTGGATAATGACAAGGTCCCAAAAAATGGCTAGTGGTGATGAAGAAGGAGCCCCAGGCTAAAGTAACTTCTGTATCATCAAAGGACATGATTAATTCTTAGTATAACTAAACATATTTATTCTTAGTGTTTGGATTATTAAATTCTGAATGATGTGTTTATTTAGGGAAGCTTGGCAGGGCATTGTGCTAAGCACCCGGAGATTCAAACATAAGCAGCCCCAGCCTCTTTACCCTGGGGACCAAAGTGGGTGAGAGCAGTCAGCAGGTAGTAAGGTGCTCTAAGAAGTATGCTAGCAGGTCGTGAGGAGTCCTAAAGTCAGGCAGACATCTGGGACGGGTAGTGGCTACGTTCAAATCCTAGCTCATTAACCATGACCTTAGCAATGTTCTTTTATCTCTTTATTTCCACATCTATAAAGAAGTAGAGATTTCTGAGACCTCATAAAACATTTGCAAGCATTACATTTTAACAGAATGTTGTACACCGAGCACAGCGCAAGCATAGGTTGCATAGGTTTTTCAGTGGGTGGTCTTTGTTCATGCAGTCGCCTTC
The DNA here is from genome assembly GCF_030254825.1 of Meriones unguiculatus. Lineage (NCBI taxonomy): Eukaryota > Metazoa > Chordata > Mammalia > Rodentia > Muridae > Meriones > Meriones unguiculatus. Next base: position 99,553,109 of record NC_083353.1, read on the forward strand.
CCATAGGGTAGGCTCTGGGAGACTTGGACCCAGAAAATAATTGCACTACTTCCCCAAAAGCTAATGAACTTCTTACTAGTTTTTTTTTCTCCTCCCTGAAGGTTGGGATAAAGAAATTATGTACATATGCGTGCGTGTGTGTGTGTGCGCGCGTGTGTGTGTGTGTGTGTGTGTGTGTGTGTGACATTTTGCTATTTTCAAGGTTTTTGATGGTGCTGGTGGTGGTAATGTATGTCTCTGTGTGCATATACAGTGGCAGGTTGTGTAGAAATAAAAAACAGAGGAAGACTATGAAAGTCCTGATGAGACCTGATAGGCTAGGGTCAGACAGAAGGGGAGGAGGACCTCCCCTATCAGTAGACTGGGGAAGGGGCATGGGAGGAGATGAGGGAGGAAGGGAGGGAGAAAGGGTGGGAGGAAGGGCAGGATTGGGAGGTTATGAGGGTGGGGCTACTGCTGGGATACAAAGTGAATAAATTGTAATAAATAAAAATTATATTTAAAAAGTCAAGAATAAATAGTTCAGAAAAAATAAAACAGTTAAAAATGGAGAAAGAAAGAAAGAAAGAAAGAAAGAAAGAAAGAAAGAAAGAAAAGAAAGAAAAAGAAAGAAAAGATGAACAACAACAAGCTCTCTTTTCCCTGTGGTTTCCAGGATTTAGACTCAGGTCTTCAGCTTGCACAGCAAAGCCCTTTTAGCAAATGAACCATCATCTCACCAACCCTTTTTTCCCCTGTCAAGGTGTTTTTAAAACCACCATTGACTTCTAAACAGAGTGCTATGAACCAGCCATTGAATGTGTTGGTTCAAGTGGAGCAGATGAATTTTCTTGACAGTGAGGGTGGTGCTCACTGCCAGGATCATGATAACTAGGGAATCTGGGCTGTATCCAAGCATATATCCCCAGGCCTCCCATGACAAGAGGGTATCTAGTCTTTGGTGAGCAGTGTCTGCTAAGGAGAGGGGACTGTTGTCTAAGCTATAGATGACAGTCCTGCTCATGTCAGCCCTGAGTCAGGAGATGTGTTCTCCTGTCCCTTCCCAAAGGTGGAGGTGATCAAGAAAGCCTACATGCAAGGTGAAGTGGAATTTGAAGATGGGGAGAATGGTGAAGATGGAGCTGCCTCCCCCAGGAATGTGGGCCACAACATTTACATCCTTGCTCACCAGGTACAGCCTCCTTCCTTGCTAGACACCAGCAGCAGTCTAAGCTGGAGGTGTCCTGAGACTGGCTCTTCCTGGAAAGTGTTCTCCTAGCACTGGTTGTACCCATGTGAACATGGCATGCAGGTGTGTTTGGCCACCTGCCTCAAGGGGCTGAATTCCAGGACTCTGCCATTTTCCCAGTGTGGTAGTCACAGCCTTGGAAATCCCCATGCCTTAAGCAGTGATGCTGGATACTTGGTCTGGAGACACTGAGAAGGAGTCTTAGGCATTTTATAAATACTAATGACTCTCTCTTAATAACCTAAAGAAATAAAGTTGAGCCTCCTTGGCTATCACATTTGGGGATCTGTGGGAACCTGTCCTTACAGTTTCCTTTTGTTTGTTTTTCTGGGTGATACTTTCTGCCCTGACACCAAAATGCCGTATTTCATAATCTCTTCCGAGTTTTTGAAGTTGCTTCTTCCTTGGGTATACTAGTGCACCTTCAGTTTTTGGGTGGGGTGGGCAAGCTATAGCCTAACTGGAGTCTGGCATGCCCTTTCCTTAGCCCCTTTTTTTTTATTTTTTTATTTTTTTATTTTTTTTTTCAATGCAGTTTATTCAGGAACATTGAACAATCATCTGACCCTGGGGAAAGCCAGCCCACAGCTTAAATAGCCTCTGGGTAGCCAACCCCAGCGTGCCACGTGGGCAATGCAGATAGGTCCACATACATGGAAGCAAGCCAGATCCTCAGCCTTAGCCAAATGTGGAATTGTTCGTGACAGAGAGCACTCACCATCGGGAAGGTGGAAGGCGGAAACCAGCTCCATCTTTAAGGCATAGCATTCCGCAGCTCTCTACAGTTCCCCCTTTTTGTTTTAGACGCATCAGGCAAGAGTAGAGGTCTGATCTCTGATATTAGAAATAAATTGGGACTTTGTACCGATGTTCATTTAGGTGTCATCCACCCAAAGAGCATCAGACCCGTCCGATACCTTTTTCTCAGAGGCGGGACCTGGGTTCCTTAGCCCCTTTTAAACTTGGGTACAGGACCTGGGTGTAGCACAGTGAAGGCAAGAAACCTGGAGTTGCCATGTCCCTGCCCTTGCATACCTATTGAAGGATTTCAAACGCTCCCCTGTTCCACATTGCCTCCATACTCAGCATCTAGCATCCGAAAGGGTTTCTGAAAAGTCCCAGAATGGAGGCTTAATGGGGGTGCACAGAAAATTCATATCCCCCCTGCCTGGCTTAAGAAATCAAAGGAAAGGAAGAGCCTGCATAGGCATGAGCTATCCATTCTTTTATGCCAGACTCCCAAAATAGCCTCTGCAAAGCGGGACTGAGCAGAAGGGAGCTAGCCTCTTGCTTGGTACCTTGGCCTTTGGCTTGCTGCTGGTCATTTTGCATTTTTTTTTAACTCGGGAAAGCTGTGGGTGGAGTTCAGTTGATAGAGTGCCTGCCTAGCATGCAAACGGCCCTGGTTTTGGTGCTGTATATCTGTGAAACCAGAACTCTGGAGGAAGAGGCAGGAGAATCAAGTTTAAGGTCATCCTCAGCTACATAGCAAGTCCAAGGCCTGCCTGAGATACAGGAGACCCTGCCTCAAAGAAATAAACCTAGAGTTTAAAAGTGGCTCTTACAATCCTTGCCTCCCAGTTTCTCTTTGCTTATGTTCTAGTTGGCTCGGCATAACAAAGAACTTCAAACCATGCTGAAACCTGGAGGCCAGGTGGATGGCGATGAAGCTTTGGAGTTCTATGCGAAGCACACAGCACAGATCGAGGTAAAACAAAACAACAAACAAACAAAGTCAGTCCATGAACAGGGGGATCTTAGGCAGCGATGCCTTCGACCTCCTGCACCAGGGTTGGCATCTTCTCACTGCTCTGAGCAGTAAAAATGTTGGAGTGCTTCTTGTTTACTGGTTTCCCCGTTAGGTACTAGATTTCCAGTGGTGGCCAAAACTGTCATGATTACTGCTTAAAGTCCGGAGGGGAGACGCCCACTGCTCAGATCCCTGTAGATTTAATTACAAATTCTGGCCAGCTCCTGAAGCAAGCGGATAGGGCTGAGGAGATGGCTCAAGTTGATAAAAAGCATTTGCACACAAGCACAAGGACCCAGTTCAACTCCCAAAACCCACATAAAAAATTTAGGTGTAGTGTCAGGTACTATAATCTTAGCAGGCAAGTAGATGTCTGGGCTTGCTTGGCCTACCTAGTGACCCATTCATCAATGAGAGACCCTCTCTCCAAAAAGAGAGGAACAGCTGGGGGGGGGGGTGCCTGATAAGGGTACCAAGGTTGACTTCAGCCTCTGTATGTACACACCAGGACCCACCGCTTATATGAAACTTATATACTCTCCTGGGAAGAAGTCTGCGCTTTATCCCATCCTTTTCGCCCGTGGGAGCCCTCCCCTTGACCCCCCTATCCTCATCTGCCATGCAAACAGGACAGAACACTCCCTGACCTCCTGAAGTATGTGGTACCATCTCTTCTTGGCAGAGGGAGGGAGGAACACTTCAGTAAGGCTCAGTGCTGGGTGCACACTTTCCTCGCTCTCATTGTCACAGTGGGGCTTTAGTCCCAGGCTGTCTGACCCCTGCGTGCGGGGTGCACCTGCTATCACATGCATTGCATCTTAGCATCTGAAAGGAAACGTGTCTGGCTCCAGGGTCTAGGTACTTGGGATGCTGTATCTTGTTTTGCTAATGGATTTATTATCAGTATCGGAAGAGGGATTTGGAAGCCGTAAGAGAATCATTGGGCAGAGTGACATTTAGGATGGAGGCTCTTCAGGAGTCTCTCCTTACCTGCTGTCTCAGCTCTCCAGGTCGTCCCGATAAAATGCTTTGTCTGACCAACTCGTCAGCCATGCCAAATGTATGTGAACTCATTGTGGATTTATTGATCTGGCCGGAAGCTTAGCCAAAAGGCCAGCTCTGCCCGCTGCGTTGTCTAGGAGACAAGGTTGGCAGTGTAGAAGATTAAAGATGATAGCATCTAGAGGTATTGTCCAACTCTTTGGCCCAGTTGGGAGGAGCGAGAAGGCTGATCAAGATAAAAAGCACTAGGGTTAGAAAAGGAATGCTATTCAGTCCTCCTGACTCCAGCTGCTAAATCTCCTTAAACAAGGAAAATTTAAAACCATTGCTAGCCTCTGAATCCTTCCCTTGGCTAGCCAGGACCCTCCCTTTGATTTCCCTGAAGGATCTGTATGCAGATCCAGGGTGCTGTGACATAGCTGCTTGGGGCTTTGCTAGTAGACTCTAGACTCTTCACCCTTCAGCAATGGAATGCAATTCTTGCCAGACATCTTTCCTTCTGAAGCCAGCTGTACATCTCTTTTGTGCTTCAGTGAAAAAAGGAATGGTCCAGGGTGCTAGGCTCTGTGAATCAGGTGGCCCAGATCTAACAAATATATAGAACAGGTCCTTGAGCCTGTGTCCCAGTGTAGTTGTAGGTGCTGACCACACAACTACACTTCCAGTTAAACCAGGTTGGCTTTGAACCAAAACCAGAAGGCTGTGGTGAACGGACCATGTTCCTCTGTACCTGCGGAGTCAGGGCTGTGAGAACCTGTCTGACCTTCACCAGAGTCTCCTGTCACAGCTGGGCCTGAGTCACCCCTCTTGCCCCATCAGGGAACAAAGGTGTTGAGAGAGGGAGCAAACTCTTCCTGTCAAGGGTGTCAGCCCTGGGCTTCACCTGACCTCTCAGCTTCAGGGGAAGAGTGTAGAAAGGCCAAGAGGCCATGTCTCTGGTGTGCTACAGCCTGTGGCCTTTTAGACCAACTTAGGATAGTGTCCTAAAATTGGAAACATATGACTCTGAAGACAGAGTCCAGCTAAGGAGAGAATGGAGGAAACCTGCAGGCATCCACCCCTGTAGCCCCACAAAGCCAGTTTAAGGACCACGGATTCCCTCTCTCCTCCAGAGGCAGCTGGCATATTGATTCATGTATCACATTCTCTGGACATTACGACAAGATGTAGGAGGTCACTGCAACTGGTATAAAAGCAAAGGTCGATTCTAAAAGTTCCTATCCAGAGATAACCCAGTTTTTGCTGTCTGAGAAAGAATAGTGGCTGAGGCTTATACTATGACCCAACATTGCCCTTTCTAATATAATAGCCATCAAGCCATGCCTGTTAAATCAAAATTAGATGCCAGTACTTATTCTGTTGCTCATTTGTAATAACTTGCATATGTCTAGTTCTCAGTGGCCTCTGTGACTACTGGCTGTCCTCTTGGACTCACAAAGGCCCCATCATTGTAGAAAGTTCCACTGTACAATACCAGCTTCAGCTGAATGTTCTAACAAAACACAGTAGAAACAAAGCCAATCATATTTCATGGAAGAGGAGAAATGGGTTTTCCATCTGTTCGTTTTCATAAACTAATTTTTACACTACACAGTGTCAGTGTCGGTTGCCGCTAAGAGTTTTAGCTAGGCTGAGCTTGTTAGCCTGTGAAATTGTGCAGGTTGTCTTTAAGCTTATCAGTTGTTTGTCCAGACAAACACTTAGGCAGTATCTATTCAAGGCTGTACACTGTTCATCTACGGTCTCAAAACAGAATCGTTTTAAAGTACCTTAGGAGTATGTAGAGTACAACTATAATAGTTTTATGAGTCTAGTGATTCTTCTGAAGGTGGATTTTTATGTTACAGTCACAAAATTAAAACCAGTATTTAAAAGTGGAAAAGTATTAAAATATTATAGGGGGAGGTTGATCATATTTAAATGAATGGGGTATGAGGCTCTACAAATTCTTACAGACTTAACAAAACTTTTATGTCTGGTGTGTACGTGCATAAAGGCATACACACACACACACACACACATACACACACAAACGAGAGCTTTCAAATCAGGTAGATTCACATTATCCTGAGCTTTGAACCCCAAGTTCACTGCCAATAGAAAAGCAAAAGAGTTATAAAAGGCTTTGAGAATAACTGCTTACCCTCCATTTTAACCCTAGATTGTCAGACTGGACCGGACAATGGAACAAATTGTCTTCCCCGTGCCCAGCATCTGTGAATTCCTGACTAAGGAATCAAAACTTCGAATATATTACACCACAGAGAGGGATGAGCAAGGCAGCAAGATCAACGACTTCTTCCTGCGCTCTGAGGACCTCTTTAACGAAATGAACTGGCAGAAGAAACTTCGAGGTGAGTCACAGTTCCTGGACATGCTCTGGGAATGCTCAGCTCTGAGGCTTCACGCCTGGCCTGAGGAGTGTGTGTACCTCCGAGAAGAAGCAATGCAGGAACAGTTGGTGAAGGTGTTCCCCTTTGAATACAGAGAACCTGGGCATTTCAATATATGAGCCGGATCTCAGGACTCTAAATGGGCTGTGTTCACGCAGCATTGGATTTGATTGGCCCAGGGGCTTCGTGGAAGACTTGGAGTGCCTGCTTGGGTGTTTCCCTGTGGAAACTAATTAGACACTGAAAAGGCCAGGCCTTTTCCTGCACAGGATGGTTCCCTTGGGCTGAGAATGCAGACTGGCACACCTGTTCCTGAGACTCTTCTATTTTCCCTCTGACGGAGTAGCTCAGGTTCAAAACTCCCAGTCATTTTTATAGACCGTGCAGTTGTTTGCCATGTAAGAGGCAGCATTGCTCACCAGCAGATCCCATGGCAAAGCCCAGCCAAGTCAAATGGAGATTACTCTTCTAAGACACATTTATAGCGCTTCCCCAGAGGGCTTCTCGGCTCCCAGTTTTCATTAGCGTTTTAATGTGATCCTTCAGCACCAGCCGTGTGCTTGGCAGCAGCTGTTGTGACCAACTTTGAAAGGATCATGCTTTATTTGTGTATGTGAGTTGGGAGCCAGATTTTTTTTTTTTCTTTTAATTCGGAACTCCAAAGCCAAGCTCTTGAAATCATAAAGGTTTTTTGCAGGGTGCGGCCGGGGTAGGGGAGAGTTGCATCAAAGAACAGTTTCCAGGACTTCTTGTGCTATCTCTGGTCCCTGCCAGTCTGAGCAGAGCCAGGCCTGCCTTGCTTACCAGGCTTGCCATGTCTGCCTTCCTCCTCATTTCCATTGAACCCCTGGGTTCTCCCATGGCAAAGAATTGTGAAATCAGGGTAGTAGCATGTCTGCAGCACCAAGAAGGGGTAGGAGAAATGTCTTCCATTCCACCATCCCCTGCTTCCACGGATACAGGCAGGTGACTTAACTGTTCCCAGACCCTCAGCTATCTGGTGGGGGATAAAGATTCATTTACCCCAGAGTGGCAGACACACTGTCCCAAGATTTTTCCTCAAGTATAGCTAGTGCCTTCTCATATTTCAGACTTTCTGTTTTTTGAAAAATAGTGTTTGTTTTAGGGAAGTTTAAAAACAACTCTACTTGTCATCTAAATTTTTTAATTGCCTTCAAAGCTATCTACTAAGAGAAAAATGGAAAATAATAAGTGAATTAAACAGCCCAAGTATTTAGGAAGGGGAGAGATGTGCTCATTAGAAGCAGCATTAAAATAGAACACACTGCTTTTCACTAAGTGGCTTACTTCTACCAAGTGTGCAGGGAAGGTTTGTCTGTCACATTTGTGAAGCTGCCTTTACCTTTGGCTGTGGCGGGTGGTAGCCAGTTCTCCCTTGGTGTCTATTTGGCTACTGATGTTAGTGTTTTCTAGTGTTAAGAAATCATTATGGGGCTAGAGGGATGGATCAGTCGTTAGGAGCCCTGGCTGCTCTTGCAAAGGGGCTAAGTTCACTTCCTGGCACCTGCCTGGCCACTGACAACCACCTTAACTCCAGTTCCAGTGGACCTGACACCCTCTTTTGGCCTGTGTGAGTACCGGGCATCATGTGGTGCACACACATAGATGCAAGCTACAAATCCATGCACACACACAAAAAAATAAAATAAAATAAAATAAAATAAATCTGCTTTTTAGAAGCAATTAATTTTATCTTCTGCAAGTGTTATAATTCTGTAAAAATTAAATACCCAATTTGACTTGCTCTCAAGAAACCCTTTCCTGCTTTCTTCTTGGAGCACATACACGTATACACACCCTTCTATGTGTACACATTCTTTCTCAGGCCATCCCTTTCTGATATCTGACGATCATATGTGTAGTGAAGAGAGGACTGTAGGCTGTGGTACCTAGAAGACAGTGCAGGTGGAAGCTCAGATGGAGTTGCTTATGCTGACCTTTCCTTGCTTGGAATTTTTCCTTGTGTTTATCACATTAGAGGTGGGAAATGCTGCTTGTGTGCAGTGCTAAGTCATCCAGAAAAGCCCAGTTTCTTTAAAACAAACAACTAGGAACTAGTGTGACCAGGACATGCCCTGGATGCAGTTATTTAAACAGCTTTGTCTGTCTTGGGTGCTGGCATTCTACCTTATTGCTGTGGTGTGGCAAGTATATCAATCCAGCTAAATTACAGTCCTTGGGAAAAGAGAACATGCTGCAGGCACAGTGGGGGATTCAGCGGTGTGTATATTTCTTCCTGTGGGAACCAGAGATCCGTACATAGACAGACAGCACAAAAGCATATTTTTAAGTGACTGCAAAATGAAGCTGATTAAGACCAGGGTTATAATCAAGCAGTGACAGGTTACAGAACTATGGGAAATGAAGAGTTGAAAGAAAAGGAGGGACAGTGTTGACAGCTAGTAGGAATCGGCAGAATTTGGGTAGACACAGCCTAGATTGGGGGAAGGAGAGGTATGGTCTGTATGTTCCATCACCTACAGCTGCTATAACAAACTGCCACAAACTAGGATGCTTACGACTACAAAAATGTATGATCTTATCATTCTGGAAGTCAGGAGTCTGGTGAGCGTCTCACTGAGTTAAAAAATCAAGATATGGGTACAGTGTGTTCATGCCACAACCTCCAGCATGTTCAAGCTCCTAAAAGCTGCCTGTGTTTCTGGGTTGTGAGTCTTTCCCCATCTTCGAAGCCAACAATGTCAGGAAGAGCCTTTTTCAAGCTGCGTCTCTCTGATTGCGTCTTCTGCCTCCTCCTTTCACATAGAAGACTCTCAGCCTCTTTTGTCCTGTAATATAACACGTTCACGAGCTGGAAACTGAGGTTTGGGACATTTGAGTGGCCATTATTTTGCTTGCCATAAAAGGCATGTTAATTGCTTTAGCTTTGGCCTAAAACAACAAATACTCATTTTCTTATGGTTTCCCATGGTCAGGAATGATTTAGCTGAATAGTTACAACTCAGGGTCTTTCATTAGGTAGCCACTGAGTCACCATCCAGGACCATTGTCATCTGAGCCCTTGCCCAGCCCTGATGAATGCACTTCTTAGTGCATTCTGACAGCTCTGGAATCGGGGGATCCTTCCTTCTGCACACAGACCTTCAGGCGACTCTCATGTGTCCTCATGACAGAACAGTTGCTTTCTTTAGAGTAAATGATTGAAGAGCGAATGTAAGGAGAAAGCCACGGGGCATTCATGACCTGCTCTTAGAAACCTCATGCTAGCACATGAAGTATCTTCTGCTTTTTAGAAGCATAGCACAGATACAGTGGTACTCAGGACGCCGTAATTAGCTGTCCCTCTTACATTATTCCATCAATGAAAGAGACACATCACAAAGAGTGAAGAGGTGTCTGTATCACAATAGAGGGAGTGCATGGAAGCTGAGGGGCAGTGTTTGTAGGAACTACCACTAGGTTGGATTGTAGGAGTAGCATATGTGGGGAAGGGAAGTGGGGAAAAGGTTTGGAGAAGGAAGGGACATAGCTCCGTTTACCACAGGAAGTATAACAATATTGCAGGTCTATCATAACTGAATAAATTACTAGTTGAGCTATAGGACTGATTATTGATTCAAAATGGGAGTGTTAGCTTTTGAGAAATTAGATTCATTTGTTAACTATATGCCCTAGTTAAAGGCCATCGTTGCAGCTGTACTGAAGGGGGCATGTTCTCATTCAGGGAATTCTGGCTTCCGTGGACCATCATAGGTTTCTTCTAGCTTCTTGTATTTTTCCTGGACTTCTCATGAACTCTTGATGCGTGCATGAGAGTGGAGAGGATGCTGTTAGTTTCCCTGAACATGTCACTCATCGTCAGCAGTTTCCGGGTTTCTGCCATTCAATCTCTTCCCTCTTTTTGTTGTGCATATCAGAAGTGGACATTAGTCCCCAAAGAAGTGCCAGTGGCTGTTGCAGCCAGACCAGATGAACTCTCATCTCCAGTTGGCTTCAGCAGGCTTGGGATATGGCTCAGTTTAGGCAGTACTTGCCCACCATACATGAAGCCCTGGGTTTGATCCCTAGCACCATATAAAATTAGGTATACTGGTACACAGAGATCATTCCTGGATTCAGTAAAGAAGACGCAGGAGGGCAAGAACACTGAGGTCATCCTAACCTGCAAAGCTGGTTTGAGAGTCTAACCTACACTACATGAGAACCTGTCTCAAAGTGCATATATATATATTTGTTTCACAATCATTTTACAAAATATTAAATTGCTACCTGGGAGTTTACTAGACTCAGTCAGCTCCTCTAGTGAATGGTGACATTGGCCATCTGTCTTTACCCCTTTTACTGCCTCCAGATGATCACTAATTGGGGAAATGAGATTGCAAATACTTCCTTCCATTTCTGGGCATTGGGTTCTTTTTTTTTTTAAGATGAAGAATTTCAACCTAGATGATTGCGCATAGCTCTGTAACTCAGCAGTTTTGAAACATTGCCTATGACCAAGTTCCAACATGATAACAACAATTACTACATTACCCGGAGACCTCTTTAATCATGCCATAACTTTCTTTGGATGGAAGTTTCCAAAGACTTGGCTGCTGTTGCAGGCATCATTATAGGGTCATTGGCTTTGTCATTGGCTGCTGTCCTAAAGTTACGTGAAGATTTGCCTGGTGGGGAGGGGGTACAGGATAGAGATCCGGTCTCACATATCCTTTGATTTGTTCTGGGGGGGAGGAAATGAGATCTAACAGGATTATTTATGAAATCTGTCTCCGGCATGGCCACTTCAGCTGCTTCTATGACTTCTGTCCCATGAAATCATCAGTCAGAAGCAATGGCTTTGCAGGTGTCAGTGTGCAGAGCATCCCCTGCCCCTTTATGATGGCTTTGGGTCATAATTCTTTGTGTCACTGTCCTGGAGCCTCTGGAAATGTGAACTCCACTGCTGACCATGGTCAGCCACCTGCTGTCTCCGGTTTCTTGGTTTTGATGTTACCTGTATCATTTGAGGAAATGACAGGTGACTCAGTGATGAGAAGGAGGTAACTTCCCTGCTCCGGGGAATTAATGGAGCATTTTAAGCCAAGAAAATGGTACCAGGCCCAGTCACAGGCTCAACTGGGCCAACTCCGAATGTTCTGTCTCCCTGACATTTCTAAAAGGCTAATTAAATTCTTGGGTCTCTCTGGGCATCCCATCTGGTACTGGAGGTCTCAGGGAGAACCAGAATCTCAGTATGTGAACTCTGGATAACCCTCAAATTCCATAGCTGGTGGAACTTACTGGGACATGCAGGACTTTTCAATGGCCCAGCCTTTGCCCTTCTCTTCCTCCATGTACCGCAATGAATCTTCTGTTAGTGAGTTCTCCAGTGACCCGAAGTCATGTCACTGTGTGCCAGCTCTGAAACAAATTATCGTTCTTACTGTTGTGGTCAACACTGGGAACAAAAGTGGATTTGTGGGGGTCTAGCAGGAGGAAGGCCCTGTTGAACTCTAGCACTCTGGCATGTGATCATCAACAACCTCACAGGCTTTATCTGTTTCTACAGCCCAGCCTGTCTTGTACTGGTGTGCCCGAAACATGTCTTTCTGGAGCAGCATTTCCTTCAACCTGGCCGTCCTGATGAACCTGCTGGTGGCATTTTTCTACCCATTTAAAGGAGTGCGGGGAGGTAACCATACCTTTCTTTATTTAAGTATTCTGTTTTATCTTCCTGAGACACAAGTCTTGCTCTATAGTACAAGCTGTCCTGTAACCCAGGAGCCTCCTCTCCTGCTTCAGTGTACTGATGACAGGCTGTCTGTTAGGTTTCTATCTATACAGGTTTCTATTGCTGTGAGAAAACACCATCACCATAAGCAGCTTGGGGAAGAAAAGGTTTACTTCCACATCACAGTCCATTATTAAAATAAATCAGGACAGGAACCTGGAGGCAGGAACCAAATGAAGCAGAAACCATGGAAGAGTGTTGCTTGCTGGCTTTCTCCTCACAGCTTGCTCAGCCTACTTTTTGATTTCGCTAACAGAAATTTGCAGAAAAATACAAACTTGTTCTTCATTTTGAGATGTTGTTTTTCTTAAGTAAATTAAATGTTAGGTAATCCCATTGGCATCCAGGTTAAAAATAAAATGTCATTAAAATCTTATTTTTAAAAAGAGAAAATATTCTAAAGCCTGAGCATCCTAATTTTTGAGTACCTAGGACTACTCGTCCAGGATCTGCATCACCCACAGGGACCTGGTCCCTCCCACATCAATTATCAATGAAGAAAATGCAACACAGTCTTACCCACAAACCAGTCACACAGGGGGCACTTTGCCAATTAATGTTTCCTCTTCCAAAATGATTCTCGCTCATGTCAAATTGACCTAGAACTAGCCAGCACACAGGTGTATTCTACCATGCCAGGTTCAGCATCTTTAATTTCAAGGAAACATCTGATGGCATCAGGAAGGCTATGGCTTTGCTTTCAAATCCTATCACAGAAACCACGGGTCACATTTAGGATCCCAGTTATGCATTTCAGATAAGATGAAATTTTAGCTTTTGTCTAAGATCTAGTTTTAAGCCAAACTTAAAATAGTTAAAAGAAGGAAGAGCAGCTATAGAGCCTGTCAGAAATTGTCTTAGGCCCCTTGTCTTATATACAGGGAAAGTATGTGTCTGAGAAGATGAGTAAGCTAGTTAGTGACAGGGCTGATCTTCCAGCATAGATACAAACAACCAGTCCATGGTATGACTTCCCATACCGTGATTCCGGAATGGCTTCAGACTGAAGATTGTCTGGAATCCTCTTGTCCTTTCACGGGTCAGAGGTGAGGCAGGTACTGAGACTGTAACCAGTACTCTTTAAATCTGTAGATTGTGGAGAGCTGCCTGCTCCCAATCATGGATTTCCCCCACCCACCAGCTCCTCCCAGTCATACACATGAGCCTTCTACATGTCTTAATGAGAAAAGACAAACAATTTAGGACATTTTCTACTGCGGGGACTCCCAGCCTGATACCTAGTATCTAAGAAGCACTGATATTGTGGGTTTCTGGTGGCAGACATGAAAGGCTCTTCTGTTACACATTCATGTGCTCTCTCTCCTTACCATGTTAGGGATGCAGTCCAGGGACCCGTGCATGCTAGGCAAGTGCTCTAGCATGGAGCCATGTTCCTAGTGCCAGGGAGGTTGTTTTTAGCTTTGTTATTCATTGGAGCTTTTTGGTACACTATTTGCCTTTAGATATAACAACCTGCCAGCAGCCCCCTGTACGAAACCTAATGGGAAACTTAAGAAGCCCCCAAATCAGACCCAAAGAAACACTGGGAATATTTGAACTGAATATTCCAGGCATGGATCTAAGCAGTACATGTGTAATAGTAGTGTATATGAGGACCAACTTTCAAGTGTTGTATGAAGCAACATACCCTTTCAAGGGCTTAACTTACCTGTTTGGATTTAACTTGTGTGGAAAACACCATCTGAACCATCACTACTTCCCCAAAGCATGATCTAAATACAAGCCCAGGGAGCATTTTTTTTTTTTTCTTTAAATGCCGCATCAGGAGGCATGAGTGTTTTTGTTTGAAAAGATTTGATCAGATCACAAGGCTAGAGTTTTCCTCTGGGGATGCATCTCCCTCAACCAAGATGCTCTTCAGTGGAGGTGAGAGCAGTGAGGGAATCATTACAGACCTCCCCTTGCTGATTGCCCACGTTTCCTTCCAACTCAGAGAAGTTGCCATGTTCATCTCAGCAGATGACCCAGCCAACTCTTGGCATGTGCTCTCATGTGCCCTCCATCCTTCTAAAGATATTTCAAACAGCTTTTAATGATTCACTCTGACTGTTTTCTTCACTGGTTGTTTGTACCAGCATCCAGACCAAGGTCTGGGGACAGTGAGTTGACACTGCTCACCCTTCAGTATTAGCCTTCATACTATGGAATTCTAGCCACGGGTTTGCTGGCCACGGGTCATGTGACTCCGTACAGACCTCTTTGGTTACTCCTTGATGTTCCCTGTATTACTAGATGCTGACACAGAGAGAATGTTGAGGCCTTGATGTGGCTGCAGAAATGCCTACAAGGTTCTGACAAAATAGCCTATCTCTTAACCATCAAATCTGAGAGCCCTTGAATAAGGTGATGGCTGAGATCTTCCCAACTCTATGTTGGAGAACTCTGGGATTGGCACCCACCTTCGTTAGCCTGGAGGTCACAAGGTTTCCTTGTCTTATTGTGGGTCATAGTCTTTAGAACTTCGTGCCAATGTATTATCTGGAAAGCAGTGTCCAAGCTCCTGGGATTGAAAGGAGGCTGATCCAACCTGTGAAACCCCTTCCATGATATAGACACTAAAGTTACCTTGGAAACAGCAGTTCATCATTAGTGTATTCATTTGTAACATGTGCTATGAGGATTTTTTTTTCTCAGCACCAGCTTCCATACTGCTCAGAAAATAGAGCTGGTTTATTGGCCTGAAAACGCCAGTGTGAGATCAGTATGTATTATACTTTGTAGGTGCAGCTCAGTAGTACGATGCTTGCCAAGCATGGCCAAGGCCAGGAGTTGATCTCCAGCACTTCCAAACTAAAATTTTCTATGTATGCTTGCATCACGGTCTTGCATCCTAAAAATAGTATTGCTAAAATGTACCTCTTAAATGTGCCATAACAACCTTACTTTGTACTGTGGTTCTGTGGCTTACAAGACCTTTGCAGCCAAGGGCAACAGTGGCCTTAAAAGCTCCTTTCCAAAAGCCTGTTCCCAGCCCACTGAGCCACCTGTCAGAAGCACAGCACTGGTGCAGATTCAGATACTGCTCAATCTGTGAGCGTGCCACGATGGCTCAAGTAAAATCAGTATGGCTTCTTAAACTTTCTTATTATTGGAATTTTTTAACTTATTCATAAGGAACAGCATGACAAACTGCCATGTACATCAGCCCAGCTTGAACAATTAGCATTTTTCTAAACTTGTTTCCTTTAGCCCCCTACTGTATTTTTGAAACATTTTGGAGAAGTTTAGACATTTTGTTATTTTGACCATAAATATTTCAGTGTGCCTCTAACTTATAAGCATATTTTAAAATATATGTAAAACTTCCACACTATTATCATATGTAACAAAACTAACAGTAAACCCTGTGATAGTCCAAATTTACATTTCTCCAACTGTCTCCAAGATTTCTTTCTAGACCCAGTCTCTTGGAGTCTAGCAGTAGTTTTCTCTACCATCTTAATAGTGGGGAAAGAGCAGGTTCTTACCTTGCCCTCTTCAGGATTTATGTGCAAGTGTTGTACTGGCCACATTTATGGTTAAGATATTGAGAATCTGTTAAAAGCCAGTCTTGGTGATATGGGTTTTTTAATCCCAGCACATGGAAGGCAAAGTCAGGCAGATCTCTGTGAGTTCAAGCCCAAAAAGTTCTACGACAGCCAGAGCTACATAGTATGACCCTGTCTTTAGCCAAAAAGGAAAAGAAATCTGTTTAAAATGGTTTATTAAACATTTATGAAAATGAATGAGAACGGGAAAAATATTCTCAAAGAATATATCTGAATATATCAGGACTTATATGCAGAACTTATATGTTATAGACTACCCCATTAAAAGAATGGATGAAGTATTTGCTCAGATAATTAACAAAAGAAGATCTGAGGATGACCAGTAGGTATATGAGAAGAGAGCCAACATTGCAAGCTGTCAGTGAAGGACAAACTAGAACAGTGAAATATTTCTACAGACCTGCTGAAATGGCTGAATCACAAAAGACTTGTCAATACCAAGGGCTAATGAAAGGGGGGAAAAGTGTGATCTCTTTGGAAAACAGTATGGTAGTATCTTACAAAGTTGTACATTCTGTATAAGAATATAAGAATCAACAGTCTCCATCCCTGTGTTTATCTAAAAGAAATGAGAGCATCAATTCCACTCCAAGATTTGCACTTGAATGTTCTAGCAGCATCTTTCCCAATATCTCTACACTGGGATGGCCACAAATATCCATTCATTTATTGAGTGAATAGATAAGTTACAAATTGTGTAACTATTGTAACTTATTTATTGTGTAACTGCAGTATGGACTACTGCTCAGCAATAAAAACAATGAAGTGGGGGTTACCAGCATGATTCTTTAACACTTATTAGTCACACACACACACACACACACACACAAAAACTATTGACTAATACAATCATTTTTTCCATTTTCATGAGAAATGCAAGACTAGAGTGACAGAAAGCACACTCCTGGTGGCCTTGAGTGGGGGTGGGGCAACACATAGACCTCACAGTGCTCCAGGAAGCCTGTCCCGTGTGCTCATGCTTGTCAGGGTGAGCACATTCTGTGTCTTGGTTGTGGTAACAACATCCTGTGATGTTCATATGACAAACTGCTAAAATTCTTGATCTGTGCTTACAATGAATTAATCCTCTTTTTTTTCTTTTTTTAAACAGTAAGGACTGTTAACATTAGAGACATATAACTTCCAGCCATTTGCTAGGTCACTTTGGAGAAGAGATATAAAAAACTGGATTGCCTTTAAAGTAGAGATTCTGCACCAACCCTGTAGGGTGATAGAGGGGGCCGAATAAAAGGCAGTTAACGAGGAGAGATAGCATGATGAGTGAATTGTTAAATGTCCACAAAATGATACATGTGCCCCAGAATCCACAGTTTTAGTTTCTGCAAACCTTATGTGCCCTTGTGATCATTTCTTTTTTTTTTCTATGTATGTGGTATGTATGGTCACGTGTGTTAGAACATGTGTATATGTATGTGTATAGAGGCCCAAGATTTAACATTGCATGCCCTCCTTGATCATTATCTGCTTTGTATATGGAGGCAGGGTCTCTTGCTGGAGCCCAGACTAGTCTACCTAGCTAGCTTGCTCAGGGGATTCCCTCTCTCCACCTCCCACTCACTGGGATGTCAGGAGAGCCACCACACCCACCCACCATTAACATAGATACTAGAGACCTGAACTGCCACTTTGTGCCCATTTTTAACTGGCTTCTCTTACTTACGGATATTGAAAGTGAAAAAAAGGCAAGTGGCTGGCTCTAGGGGACAGTTGTTGAAGAGAAAATGCCTCTGGGTGGGTGTGACTTAGCTGGAGAAAGAGCAGCCACCTGCGTAGCCAGTTCTTCCTGGGCTGTGCTTTACTCCTGGACATTCTAAAGAAGAAGAAGAAAGAAAGAAAAAAAATCTCCTTTATATAAGTGTCCTGAATCATGTAGCGCTGCTTGTTTACATCCAAGGGAGACTTAAAATGTGACAGCATTTGCAAGAGGGGTGTTTTATTTTTTTTAATGAGTGTTTTACAGAACTGTATTTTTAGCCACGTTGGCTCATGTTACATAACCAAGACATCTCGTGGGACACTCTAAATAGAACCTGAAATAGCAAGAGATGACAAAAACTGGTAGAAGCTCGTTGATTGTAGGGGTAATCTAACTGTAGACGATACTCAAGAGCCGGAAGTTGCCTTCCCCCTTCCCTGGAGGACATCAAATTGAGCCATGGAACCTACAGTTTTGCTTTGAATGTTTTTAATAGAAAGTCGGCTTAGGCTTCCAGTTCCTTCTTCCCCAGGAGTGAATTATAACCTGTGAATGAGTTTTATTTGTTGAATAAGAATCTTGTGTCTACTCTGTGCCAGGTACTTTTCTCAAGAAATTTGGGGTCTAGACAGAAGATAGACAAGTAAAATGATGGTAATAAAATAGCAGCATTTGGGGCTGGGGGAATATCTCAGAGGTTAAGAGCACTGATGGCTCTTCCAGAGGACCTAGGTTTAAGTCTCAGCACCCACATGGCAGCTCACAACTATCTGTAATTCCAGTTTTAGGGGATCTAAAATAGTTGGTACATTTACCAGTGCATGTAAAAATAAATAGGAAGGAAGGAAGGAAGGAAGACGAAGGAAGGAAGGAAGGAAGGAAGGAAGGAAGGAAGGAAGGAAGGAAGGAAGGAAGGAAGGAAGGAAGGAAGGGAATGTAGCTCAGTGGGTAGGGTGCTTCCCTAGTGTACCAGGCCCTATGGGAATAACCAGGAAGTATGATGACCTTTTGCGAAGGAGGAAACCTTTTGCAAGCTCTTTGTAAGTAGCGATGACTTACCAGAAATGGTAATGTCTCAGCTAAACCCAAGGTCCACAGGAAGACTAGAAAATTTGGTGGGCACAAGAAACATGAAGTCTAAAAACATTGAAACTTTGAGAATTTGAGGTGAAGATCAGAACAACATAGTCCAAAGAGGTGACTGAAGAAAATTTCGTTAGACCTACCTCAGTCTGTTATCTAGATGTCGTGAAAACACAAATTCCAAAGAACTCTGTTTTGTCTTTCCAGGAACACTAGAACCACACTGGTCAGGCCTCCTGTGGACAGCCATGCTCATCTCTCTGGCAATTGTCATTGCTCTGCCCAAGCCCCACGGCATCCGGGCCTTAATTGCTTCCACAATCCTACGGTTGATATTTTCAGTTGGGTTACAACCCACACTGTTTCTGCTGGGAGCTTTCAATGTAAGTATGATTCTCTTTATAGCACAGTTCTTGTTTGTGAATAAATAGGAATGCTTTCCATTTGGTTTCTAGCATCTTGGCCTGTGTTTTCAATCCAGAAAAAAAAAAAAAAAAAAAAAAAAAGGCTGTTATATCTACATTTTCCTTTGACCTCTGCAAGGCAAATTGAATCTGCCGTTTTTCCCAAGGCATCGTTTGGGCCTCACAGGCCCTTTGCTTGGGAGTATCCCTCTTAGGACCTAGATAGGAATGGTAATGGCTGGGGACGTTTAAGTTAGTTTGGCCAGTCTGGTCAAAGGTTTGTTTGGAACATAGGTTTTTAGCCAGTAAATCAAATGATCAAATATTAGCATAGCACTCAGTTCTCAAAGGGCTCCCATAGGAAAGAGGGGAGAGGTTAGAGGAACTGTTCATAAACAGACAGAGCAAGTGGCAAGGGATCGCTATTTAGATGTCAGTGGAACACATGGGAATGCTGTCACTATAGTTGAAGGGATGCCAAGGGTCGTTGCCAATGGAGATGGCTGATGGAAGGCTCTAGGTGGCATAGGGCTCTTGGTAGAGGAAAAGAGAAAATTCAGACATGAAAGGTATCATGGGATTCTCAAAGTACCTTTCTTTGGTTTGGGTTTCTATTCTAAGCATGTAAAAAAAAACTGAGGTGGCTGTACAAAAATGGAAGTGTCATAGAAGAATAAAAGTAATACATAATCATGTCTGGGTATTCAGATGGCAAAAGCAGCAAGGATTCTGGCAAGATAAGCTCAGAGAAAGGCAGCAGGGTTGAAATTGTGAGTTTTGTTGATTTGATTTTGGTTTTGGTTTTGAAATCGTCTTGCTGTGTAGCCCAGATTAGTCTTGATCTTTCTATGTATCCCAGGCTGATCTTAAATTGACTGTGTAGTCCATGATGGCCTCAAACTCATGATCTTCCTGCCTCATCCTTCCAGTGTGATAAGACTGCAGGTATCTGCCACCATACCCTATGAAGCTGTCCCTTAAAGAATAGAAAAGGTGAGACCAGAAACTACAAGACTCAAAAAAGCATTTTGCTTATTTTAGGCCTCATAGGCCTAAGTGGAACAACAGACAAGAGACCTGTGTTTGGAGTGGGGACTAATCCTGGGACAGCAAACTCTAGGATAAATCCTTCCAGGTCCACATTTATTTCTAAAACATTTCTCAATGGTAGGATATGTTAGGTGGGGTTCAATGACAAAATCCATATAGGAAGTACTGGGTTCAACACAATTAAAAGTGCTGTAACTGCAAGACTTGTCAAAGACCTAAAGAATGATTATGCATCTGAGAAAGGAAACCTACATAGTCATTCTTCCCAAATGCTTTAGCCTGTAGTATTGTAGATGGGTTAGCTGGAAATGATTTTATACAGAATAAATGCTGAGAGATTCTGCTCACCTTGGTAAGTGATGCTTGCAGTGTTTTAAACCAAGATGATTTGTGCAAAGGCATTCTAGAAAATTCATTCACCCATGTCATGTAGACTGGGTGGGAAGTGCTGTAGGCGGGAGGCCTGTGGGGCTCTGGCAGTGCCTTTGATCAGGTGTGGTAAGGCTGAGTCAGAGTGTAGACATAAGAAACAAGGTGCAGGTGTTTCAGTGGTGAAGGAAGAACACCATGGGGTAGACAAAAAGGAAGAGCCATATCCTTGACAAAGTATGGCAAGGTCCTTGTCTTCAAGCAAAGGAAGTATTGTCTTGATCAGATGGGCAGTGAAAGGGATAGATTTATTTTGTGCATTAGTTTTCTGCTGCTATGACAAAACACCATAATCAAGGCAGTTAATAAAGCCTTTAATTGGGCTTAAGGTTTCAGAGGGCTCGAGTCCATTGACGGGGAGCAAAGGCATGGCAGCAGCAACAGCTGAGCGCTGACATCTGGACCCCCAAGCAGGACGCAGAGAGAGCAGACTAATCTCTTGAAACTTAAGATCTTCCCCACGCCAGCCCCCCCCCCCGTGACACACTTCCTAATCCTTCCCAGTCTGCCAACTCGGGAGCCAAGTGTTCCAGCATCTGAACCTGGGGGCCTATTCTCATTCAAACCACCTGGGTCTGAGAGTGGGGTTCATGTGTGTACATGTGTTTTGTCAGTGTGTTTGGGGGCCAGATGTCAAGGTTAGCGTCATTCCTCGGGACCATCCACCTTATTTGAGACAGGGGCTTTCACTGGCTTAAGGCTTTCAGATTTGGTTAGGCTGGAGCACCAAGGAACCTGCCTGTCTCTGGCTCCCCAGCACCAAGATAACAAACACACACCACCACACAGGCATTTTTTTTTTTTAAATTAACATGGGTTCTGGGGGTCAAATTCAGTCTTGCATAGGACAAAGCTTTAAACAAACTGAGCCATCTCCATAGCCTAAAAAAAATACAAATTTAATTACAAATTTCCAGTCATGGATGACTAGGGAAAGAGTATGACATGACCACCATCTAAAATTAAATAATGCAGCAACCAAGTTTTTAGGGTGAAAAATACATTCACATTGTTCACTTATAATGTTTGAGGTGACAAGACATGCCATTCATATTTGATATTTATATCAAATATGGGCACAATGGCAAAGAGAGACAGTTCTAAAGAGGGTGGTGTAGGTGCCGCATGCAGTGAGAAGTTGTTTGAAGGGGAATACAGGATGGTCAGATGATGGACAGATGGACAGGACAGCTAGATGGAAAGAAAAGACTCTTAGTATCTCAGAGATTATAAACTGTCTAGTTCCTTTAGCCCTGTTCTTTGATCATTCCACTGACAACACATCTTTAACACAAACTATGTGCAAGGAAGACTCAAGTTAGACAATTAATTACCATTTACAGTACATTAACTGTGGACGGCAGAACAGCTATCATAAATAGCCATGTAGAGCATTTTGTTTGGTTGATGTTGGTTTTAGCAAGAGATGGCACCTGGTGTGTATGGGAGAAGAGTAACCGAACAGAAAGCTGGAGGAGGAGGCAAGGGTGGAACCAAAGGTAGAGTACTGGGGTTAGGATTAGGACAAGGTGATGAGCCTGTGCTGGAGGAAGCAGGGATAGATGTGCTCACAAGCATACCTGAAGATGTGATGTATACTGGCAGGATCCCTTGGAGACAGAGCAAGCTAGATCAAAAGCTGGTCAAGCAGAGTCAGTATGGAGTAGCGGCAATGGCCTGAGTATGTGAACAGGTGATACTTGCTGGGGAATCAGTGAATGTTAAAGAGAAGAGCGAGTGGGCTGAAGTGGACTGTTGGCCTGTTCCAATTATTAAAACTTGGATCTGTGATGTCAATTGTTTTACTAGTATTTCTCCAAACCCCTCTCTAAAACTCCATCCAGAGGCAGCCATGTTTTGCTTCCCTGTGAAGGACTCTTCCTACAGGGTTAGAACTCAGGGGAAACCCGGCCTGTTGTATGTTGAGCCTGCTGGAGAAAGCTTGAGGTTGTCTGTCCGTGCTGGTGTCCTCACCTATCTGATCATCAGGGAGCTCGCTTACACTGGCCTACAGATTAGCTGGCAGGATTTCTGTGCACCTTGTGCCAAGGGAGCTAGAATAGCGGAAGGTGGTTTTCCCGAGTGCGTTCGAAGAGCTTTCCCTCCAGCTTTTCTGTCTTCCTGGTAATAGAGATGGTCTTCCAGGCACGGGGTTTCCATCTAAATACAAATGTATTATTCAGTAGATAAGTCAGGACCCCTTCAACAGTAAGTGTCAGGAAACCCATGCTAACTGAAGCAGAGGGGAAAATGAATGGGTTTCTCTTGTCACAGATCTCAAGAGCCTGGCTTCAGGTATAGCTGAACTTGGGGGTTTAGGCAGTTGCCCGGTTCTTATGTCCCTCTGTTTGGCTCTGTGTCCTCTGTACTATTGTGGTTCATGAGCTGTGGTATGGTAAACAGAGGCCAGGAGCCCCCGTTCATATTCCTTCAGGTTCAAGGTAAGTAGAAAAAAAAAATTGTCTTTAGCTATAATCCGAGGGAAATGCCTCTTGGGTTTCATTGGCTCATTTGGTCAAGTGACTATCCTTGAACAATCATTATACCCAGAGGAAAAGAGTATTGCGATTGGTCAGGATGAGCTGCTTCTAGACCCCAAGAGCTGGTTCTTGGAAAGAGGTGGATCCCCATGGGAAGATCGGAAGTCATCCTCATAAAGAAGTACAGGAGAAGGAGCTCATCCTGGAAAAACCTTTTTTTGTTTCTCAAGAAAATGTTCATCTTACTTTGTGACTATAGAAGCAAAGAAAGATGAAAACTGTCCACTTCTCATTAAGTTCTACCTCTGTAGTAGTGTATGAAATGGAGCCAGCTTAGGTAACTAGCTTTAATCATGCTGTGATTACAGAGTTCTTGGATAGAGGTGACTTCTGCATTTGCCTGACTCATATAAGAATGTTATAAAAGGTTCATTTCGAAAATCAGAATTTCAGTATGTGTTAATTTTGTTTTTGCCGTACACAAGTAGTGCTTGATTACTAGTGCGTATGAAATTATTTGACTACTGTGTAGTTTTTATTATGCCTGAAAAGCAAAGTAATGGGATGACTTGGAACATAGAACAGTTCTGCCAGGGCTTGGTGGGTACTTGGTGCTGGGGGCCCCCTCAGGTTCTCACGCACAGTTGAGTGTGGTCTGCGCTATCTGACTCTTCCTGCCGCCATCTGTTCTCAGGTCTGCAATAAAATCATCTTTCTGATGAGCTTTGTGGGCAACTGTGGGACATTCACCAGAGGCTACCGAGCCATGGTTCTGGATGTTGAGTTCCTCTACCATTTGCTGTATCTGCTGATCTGTGCCATGGGCCTCTTCGTACATGAGTTCTTCTATAGTTTGCTGGTGAGTACCAGGTGTTCACAAATTTCACACGTGGAGGACTGTGTCATCTCTTATCACAGACCCCCACCTTCTAATGGCAGCTAGTGTGCCTGGTCCTATAATGTCAAGCCCCAAATGCATCTAGTCTTGGGAGGATCTGAGAGGAAAACAGGGCAGCTCCTGGGAACCTGAGTGCACAATCTTATTGTGTCCTGTGTGTGGCACATCTATATCTCCCATTCATGGAAAAGGTGGCCTTGTGGTTACGATGTTTCCTATACGTGTGTCTATTTCTCTCACTCGGGCAATACTTGCCAAGAGGGATATGTGTGACACTGTCATCTACAGTGCCCTGGGATCTGTTTCTCAGTGCAAACATATAAGGACCAATGTAGGAGCAACCTACAGAGCCTCAAGATGCACAGCAATGAGCTTGCTAGGTAAAAGTAATTTTGTTTCCATGGAGCCAGGTGGTTAAGACTTGACAGTTGGTGAGTTGGACCTGTCCCTTTCTTGGGAGCAGATTAAGTTATAAACCAAATAATAATTTTCTGTCCTGTGGCCAAAGGAAACCTAGATCTATAAAGTTGGAGATAAGAAATTTCATTGTGCCTATGTAACATGGCAAGAAACATAAACTGTTATCAAAAAACATAAGAAATATAAAAATATGAAGATCAAAAATGTTCAAGGCCTCCGAAGAAGGAAAGAAAGACGGAAGGAAAGAGATAGATGGGGGAGAGGAAAGGAAAAGAAAGGGATTTGGAAAAAGGCGGATTGTGGAAAGCCCTTTAAAGAAGTACTATGTATGTGTTTTCTGAGCTGCTTACTTTTGTCTCTGCCTCAGTTTCCTCACTTACAAGTTGAGAAGAATATGTTTTTCTCATGGGTACTGTCAGCATCTTAGACAAACATAGTCACATGATGGTTCGCTGTTCTTATGCTTGTCATCCTCTATTCTTGCTCTTATACAAAATATTATAAAGAATTCACCAGGGTTAGCTCATTCCATTAGTGGTTGATGTTGGCAGACTAAACAGAATGGATTATTGTCTCTAGTTTCAAAATCTGTCTGGCGATACTTTGAGGTTTTAGGCAAACAGGTAGCAGGATATACTTGTGAGTGCCATTATGTGGCCTATTTTGGTCATTCTACATCAGAAATCTTTAGAGCCCTGTGTCTATTCTGAAAGCTTTCTATGTTGTTCAAGAACATCCCAGGTCCAACCTGTGAGTCAAGGAGACCTGTATTCACCAGTCCAGCCAAATCCTCTCCTCCCTGGATAGAGTGGCAGAGGTCCTCTTTTGTCCCTGCTTATGGGGGTCTCTCCCAAGAGACAGGAGAATCCCCACTGACCCATGCCATGTCTTCCTGATGGAGTATGGCTTTCCTTGCTTGTCTCCCTCCTATTGATCTTGAGTGTTTTCTCTCTCTCTCTCTCTCTCTCTCTCTCTCTCTTCATTTTCAGCCTTTTTTTCCCCAGTCATTTGTGGAGCCATCCAAGGCACCTTCCTAAGTGCAAGAGACAGAGTGGGATGAGACACACATTCCTAACCTCATAGCCCCACCATCAACAAGACAGTAGCTGCTAACTCTTTGCAAGTGCATGCTTCTTGACCACACTCTCACCCTTCTTGAGGTAGATGATGTCTCCCTTCACAGCTGAGGACAATGAGGCAATATCATGAATCACAATCAGTTGATCCTCCAAACCCAAACCTCATTCGTCTGAGAAAATGGAAGAGCCTGTGCCTCTGTGAAACCAGTATTTCATACTGTAGTTCATATCTGTGCTTTCAAAACTATCGCAGCAGCACAATGGAGTCAGTCTAGATCAGGGTGAATGCCTCTCTTGGTACTTCTAGGGGGTTTTGTGCACTGGCTTGCCTATGGCCTCTTTTTCTTGTCCAAAGAAATACTAAATGTGTTTGATGAGAACCCAAAACACAATATTGAAGCTGTTCAAATTATCCCACAAAGAAAGCAAGGAAAGAGAGAGACAGAAAGAGAAATAGAGAGAGAGAGAAAGGGGGAGAGAGTGCTTCAGTAGAAAGATCTAGAGGCCCCTGGTTGGTTAGAGCTCCCTCAGCTTCAGCAATCCAGGAGGAAAGGAGGAAGGGACAGTGATCCCTTGGCCTAATTAAAGTGCGACGGCCCCCAGAGAGTGTCTGGACCTGGCGTCATACCTGCATTCTAGTTGTATTCTTAAGAAAATATTAACAGAGATGGAAATGTACAAAGTTCATAAACAGCAGGTGACAGAATGAGAACTCCAGATGGTCACTAAACATGGACACAGGCTCATCCCTAAGTGCCAAACCCAGACAAGCTCATTAAAATGCCCACAGTTTCTGAGTTTAACCTGTCACTTGAGGAAAGGTTAAGAGGCATGATAATTCCTGGTCTGGTGTCCATGGGAACACAATGAGCATAAATTATTTCTGTAGTAAATATAAATTGATACAGCATGCTCAAATGGCAATGGGCAGGACTTTTCTTTTACAACAGGAATTGTAGGCCTCTGTGTCTGGAAGTTAGTCAGAATGCTTTAAGTAGACAGGAGTGTATAGACATATATAGAAACAGTCACTGCAGAAGCAATTCTGATAACGCAATTGAAAGCGTCTTGACTAATCAAAACATGACACCAGCCATGATAAGTGTATGTTTTTCTATGTGATACTGGGAGATCATTTTTGATGTGAAGTCTTCCTAAGTATTGTCTGAGAGTGGTTAAATGTCAATATTACAGTATTTTTAAAACTAATATTTATACTTTACATGTCTTAAAAGGAGTAACGTGTGGATGATAGAATAGAATTATTAGGGTTTTTTTTTCTTTGTAGTCTATGTTTTCCTAGTTTTCTGCTTTGAACATGGGTCAAATTTTTTTAATCAGTATACTTTTTAATGAATAATGTTTTTATTGTTTAAAATTAAAAATTAAAAGAAGCATGAGAGAGTCTTCCCTGGTTTGATCTGTTAATTCTCTGTGGCTCCTGCCCACGGAACCTAAGTACCCTTTGTTCACTGTGTGACCCGCGCTTAGTACTTCAGACTGAGTTGCTAGACAATATTTAACCACATTAACAGCAACACAGTCTTTTACTCTCTCTTGTGGATTAAATGCCACTTCCTTGCTTCCTTTTACGGTTCCTACTTGGCCCAGTACCCTGTAGGGAACTAGCTTCAGGACACATTGGAGTTAGGCATGGAGAAAACTAATTGACCAGAAAATGACCTCAGATATAAAATTCTAAGCTGGAAGACACTGAGAGATCAGCCATTTCTGTCCACTCATTTTACAGATGAGGAGATGGAGGTCCACAGAGGCTCAGTCGGCATCTTACTGGAAATCAAAGCAGAGGGCAGAGCCCAGCTGCTTTCCCCATGACTAACTTCACTGTGCAGTTACCCAAAGCCACAGCAAAGACCAAGCCGTCCAGAGCTGTCTAGACATGGGGATAAAGGCTATATTAATTAAGGGGAAAAAAAAGCCTCAGCCGTGTCTGGCAGCATGTGCCTATAATACTAGATGATGAAGAAGCTGAGGCAGGAGGATTAAAAGTTTGCTGCCA
Source organism: Meriones unguiculatus (assembly GCF_030254825.1). NCBI lineage: Eukaryota > Metazoa > Chordata > Mammalia > Rodentia > Muridae > Meriones > Meriones unguiculatus. The sequence goes on from NC_083353.1 coordinate 99,580,386, forward strand.
GCATGGGCAGCATAGGAAGACCGCCATCTTTAAAAATAACAATGGAAGTTTCTAATTCCAAGAGTTATCCCAGAGCTCTTTTCTAGTTCCTTCCCAGCCAAATGGTTGCCTATACTTCATGGAAATCTACTTGTCATCTTCTAATGCCCACATGGACCTTCAAGGATCCTGCCTTCCTCATGAAGCCAACTTCCTGCCAAGAGCATGTCCCTTGGTTAGGGGTTAGGTTTAACCTATGAACCCAGTGTGTCCTTCAGGGGTCTTGCCTATACTAGGGGAGGAAGTTAAGGGCTTCAGCTTCCTGGTATGTCTACACTGTGGACATCCTTGCAACCATACTATGTGGCTTTGCTCCAGATGCTTCATCAGGAAGTTAGTGATTACCAGTTACTGTCCTTGCATAACACATAAGTATGCCTGTATGCTAAGCAGTGGACATATAAATGCTTGCTTATTCTTCATATTAACCCTCCATCTTCAAGTCTACAAATGAGGAAACTGAGGCTAGGAGCTGGGGACAGAACAAAGCCCAAGATCCCATTAACTGTCCGTAGCTAAGCCAAGGTATGGGCCTCAGCAGCCCAGAAATCTGGCAGTTGGCACTAGCTAAGTAGTTCTCAACCTTCCTAATGCTTCTACTCTTTAATGCAGTTCCTCATGTTATAGTGACCCCCCAACCATAAATTTTTTTTGTTGCCACTTCATAACTGTAATTTTGCTGCTGTTATGAATCATAACGCAGTATTGTTGGAGATAGAAATTTGTCAAAGATGTTGTGGCCCACAGATTGAGAACCATTATGGCTACCTTGTGACATGCCTGGCCTTCCTGGAGGCAGGTACCAGAGTAGCTGGCTCTTTGAAGAAGCTCAGAAATTAGATTCTAAATGGATGAATACCAAGACCCTCATTACTCCATACACACACACACACACACACTCCGCTTTGCTCTCTGAAACTCCTGTTTCTATTTCTAGAACCTCTAACCTGTTTTGTGTGCTGTCCGAAGTTAGTACTGATTGCCATCCCCTCCTCTATGTTAATTTTTCCTCATTTTTACCATCTCAGTTCTCACTGTGAAGACAGGCAATGTATTACACGTTGAAAACATAGAATGATTCTGAATTTCCAAGAGAGAAAATGATGCTGATATAAATCTAAACACTTAAATTGTTGTTCTATCATCTTGTCCTTTTTTTGAAGCTTTTTGACTTAGTGTACAGAGAAGAGACGCTGCTTAATGTCATTAAAAGTGTCACCCGCAATGGACGGTCCATCATCTTGACAGCAGTCCTGGCTCTGATCCTGGTTTACCTGTTCTCAATAGTGGGTTATCTGTTCTTCAAGGATGATTTCATCTTGGAAGTAGACAGGTTGCCCAATGAAACAGCTGTTCCAGGTAGGTTTGGGTTCTTCTCATTTTTTTTAATGTTAACATGATTATAACCAGACTAGAGGAAAGACATGACATTAGCAGGCAAATAGCTCTCTAACGCCAGAGTATGAAGTATGAATATAGGTCATTCTCATGTTATCCAAAGGGTGATGCTGAATACTGTGTTGTAAGGGCCAGTGCCTGCCCCATTCGTTGAATTTATTCCTTGGAGCCACGTGTGCTTGCACATACTCTCAGGCGACAGATTGGTGCAAATTGGAGGCCAGCCTAGGCTACATGCAAGGTCTCAAAAACATAAAAAACAAAATAACGTACTAAGGCCATATTTTCAGCCAGCACAACCTTTTCACATAGCATTTTGACTAGAGATACAGTGAAAGTGTCCCCTTGACTTAGTGAACCTACTTCTGGGGAAAACCTGCTGAGTGCGTGTAAAAGCTGCCATATCTAGGAAAATGTTCACTGCAGTGTGAAGTTGCGAGCAATACAAATATAACAGGGCATTTCACTGGACTGTGGCCCTCGTCTGTGGGGTAGAGTACCCCACACATAGGGTGAATCTTTATAAACCTTTATGGACAAACTCTGATAACATGAGAAAACGCAAAATAATAGTAGTGAGATCATACCTCTAGTTTTGTGTTTGGAGTTTTGTGAGACAGCACACATCATACAGCTTGGGCTGGAACTCACCTTGTAGCCAAAGATGCCTTCGAGCTCCTTATCTTGCTTCCTCTACCACCCACGTACTAGGATTACATACAGTTGACTCTCTGTATATTTAATGTGGACAGACAGACCCACACATTGCTAGCAGTGGCTGTCCCTGAGGCTCTATTTAAAAAAAAAAAAAAAAATCAAATTTTACAACGAGCTCCTGTATGTAACAAAACTGGACGTGATTTCCTATTTGTAAATGATAAACAGTGATCAATATTTAGATGATGCTGAAGTCATCTTTCTCAGAGTAGCTGCCAGTACTTAGTGAAAAGCACTTGGTTAAAGGTAGTCAGGCTGACTGTGTGCTGGGGACAAACTAGACCTACTGTGCACCTATTGCCTTCTCCCCCAGTTGTGCATCTTGATGTAGAACTTCAGCCTTCAGTTGTCACCCAGTGGCACTTAATACTAGCTACCTTCATTTTCTGAACTTGGCGAGCCTGGGCCTTGGGCTTCCGTTCTTGCCCATGTTGCTTCCTGCGCTGACATGATCCAGAGCTTGCTGGAATCTGTGTACCCACTAGTATTTCTCTTAGAGTCTCAGCTGTTTGTCTTTAAAGTTGGAGAGGTGCTATTTAACTGTGATACTGTTAGGAAGCCTACAGAAACTTGACATTTCTGGCTTTTTTCCCATCCAGCTCACCAAATAAAAGTGTAAATTGCATCTGTGCTTTGAATTTATATGCAAGATTGGAGGGTGTTATTTATGTAAAGGATTGTTTAATCAGCCGTGAACTGGGGACTTCAAACATTTTAACCATATGCTGCCAGATTGTTCATCACAAAACTCCCTTCTCTCTCCCAGAAACTGGCGAGAGTTTGGCAAACGATTTCCTGTACTCTGATGTGTGCAGGGTGGAGACGGGGGAGAACTGCACCTCTCCTGCACCCAAGGAAGGTAGGACCACATGGCCACCAGCCCCAGGTGAATATCACAGTCCTTCAGCAACGTAGGTGAGGCAGGTGGTGTGGGAAGCAGATTAAAGGACTGCTCAGGACTAAGGCCAGCAATGAGAGGGAAAAGTTGGAAGTGGTGGGGTCGGGGTGTGCACATAAAAGGAAGCCACATGTGAAGAAGCAAGCTGCTGACTGCAGTCAGCCAGTATTTGAGCGCCCACTGTGGACAGGGCCCTTGTGGCTCCATGGGAGATATCAGTGGAGCAGGAAGGGAGGCAGGTGAATGAGTGATCACCAAACCAAATGTTGCTTCGGTAAGGATGCCATCTAGAAGATAGGCAGCCAGGAGAGCACTGAGGCAAAGGCACTGCACCTCAAACAAAGGACTCTTAGGCAAAGGAGAGGAAGGTGTTCTAAAGGCTTACTGGTAAAACTCCTTAGAGAAAGAACAGCCATGTGCAAGGAAAGCAGCTAGAGGTGATTCCAGGAAAGGACTGGTCCCGCTGGATCTCTGTCAAGCCGGCGAAACATTAAAAAAGACCCTAGAAGCTGCCGCAGCAGGGTGCTGCACTTGCCTAGCCCGTGTGAGGCCCTGCCTGGGTTCAGTGTCTGGTTATACAAAATAAATGAAAACAAAAGGATAAGAGAGAGATCGGCGTTTCAGCCAGTGAAGAGGCAGGCTGCAAAGTGGGATAAAGAGCCTCTAAGGTAAAGCTATGAATGCCATGGCTCTGCTCTAAGAACCAGCAGTGCTTCTGTCCTCCAACATGCCCAGTTGGGAACCTGGCAGATCCAAAGAGTATTGTGTTTGCAGGTAGGTCTACAGTGTAGCAACAGGGATATTTGAAGCTCCGTAGAGGAAGGACATACTGACGTGATTTGAGAAGTGTACAGGGATTAGAAATGGGAACAGCACTGTTCAACTCCTGATAGCACACATATGACTCTTCCTTGATTTTATTTCTTGGGCCTGCCAGCTGGAGAGATAGCATTTGGGCACCATCATTGTAGAATCACAGTATCTCTCCTCCCCCTCCCCCCGCCAACCCGGCTTAACTGTGTTCTGACTCGCCCTGCTCACAGAGCTGCTCCCTGCAGAAGAAACGGAACAGGATAAGGAGCACACGTGTGAGACGCTGCTCATGTGCATCGTCACTGTTCTGAGTCACGGGCTGCGAAGTGGGGGAGGCGTAGGAGATGTGCTCAGGAAGCCATCCAAAGAGGTAAACGGATCCCAAGGGAAGGAAAGGGCACAGGGGTGCGTGGGGGTGGGCGGCGGGGGTGCACTGTGGTGGTGCTGAGTGTAAACTGTCAGTGTGGAGGACGAGCTGGGAGTGTGACAAGCCGTTGTGCAGAAGCCAGTCAGTGCCCCTCCCCCATGCACCCACTAAGGCTTGTGAACAACCCCAGGACAACTCTGGGTTTTCCTATTCCCTTGACACAGGTCAGCTTTAACATTAGGTCTGCCCTTCCCAGCATCCTTAGAGAAGCTTCCCTGTTGTGTTCTCCCAGCAACTGGAGAATTCACAGTATAGACCCAGGGGATTAAACAGAGACTTAGCCAGCGGTGTCCGATGCCCAGTGTCGTTCCCGCCCAAATGGACAACTGTCCAGCCAGAGCTGGGCTCTGACCTCTGCAGAGCAAAGGGCAGTGAGGGCAGTGCCTGAGTGTGACATTTCTCATCTTACAGGAACCTCTGTTTGCTGCGAGGGTGATCTATGACCTCCTGTTCTTCTTCATGGTCATCATCATCGTCCTGAACCTGATTTTCGGGGTCATCATTGACACATTTGCTGACCTGAGGAGTGAGAAGCAGAAGAAGGAAGAGATCTTAAAAACCACGTGCTTCATCTGTGGTGAGTATCTGCCCCACTTGGGCAAGCAAGCCACTGGCTAGCATGGCCAAGCACATGGACACGTGGTGATAGAGTAGGTACGTAACAGGCTCTGGGCTGGAACACTCACTTTGTTCTGTCCCATCCCTGCCCTCCCTTGGCAAACAGCAGGGTTCTGTTTGGCCTTTTTCTCTGCTGGGAAGTATCTGGAAAGCTGATAAATTGTGTGCAGTAGATGCCAGTTGGCCTTAAGTTCTGGAGAGTAGAAGTCTGGCCACACATTTAGGACAAACGTATCTCACATTCTTCCTGTGTCTGGGCATCCTGAGAGTCCATGGTCCAGTTCTAAGTCAACTAGGAAGGAGAGCTGTCATCCTGCTTTGGCCTGAGAATGTCGTCTCTACTGGCAGGACCAGGCTTCAGTGGAAGAATACCATGTAGAGCTGGGCACGGTGGCACCCTCTGTAATCATGACACTTGCGCACCCGGGCAGCATGATTGCTGGGAGTTCAATGCCAGCTTGTCCTCATTCAACTTCCATGTCAACCGGGGCTACCTAGTAAAATACTGTCTCAGAGAAAAGAGTAGGAGGAGGGCTGAAGAGATGGCTCAGAGGTTAAGAGCACGCACTGCTCTTGCACATAACCCAAATTCAACTCCCAGCACCCACATCAGACAGTGACTCACACCAACCTGGAACTTCAGCTTCGGGAGATCTAGCAACTCTGGTCTCCATAGGCACCTGAACTCAGATGCGCATACATACAAGCAACACTAATGGACTCAGTAGGTTTTGTTTATTTATTTATTTATTTATCATATATACACACACACACATATATAAATGCCATGAGTTTGATGGTGTAATTATATTTTAATCCTAACACTCAGAAAGGAGGGGCAGGCAAATCTCTGTAAGTTTGAGGACAACCTGGTCTTCAGAGCGCATTCCAAGACAGCCAGGGATACATAGTAAGACCCTGTCCCCAAAAATAGATAGATAGATAGATAGATAGATAGATAGATAGATAGATAGATAGATAGATCTATTTTTTAAAGGAAAGAAACAAAAAGGTCTCTTAGCCTTGGTGCGTCAGACCTGGCTTCTGGCCTGACCTCAGCTGCTAATGGCCATGCCCCTGTATTAAATCATTTACACTCCCCGAACCATTTTACCTACCTGGGAAGTGGGTGGTGTTTTCATGTACTTACCTGTGTCACCTTGAGAATCAGGAGTCAGGACTTAGATAAGGTCCTGGCATAGCCCCAGTCACGCTGCAGGCTAAGTAGGGAGCTGCTGCAAGAAACAAGTATTCACACCAGTAATTCCAGCACTCAGGAGGAGGCTGAGCCAGGAGGATCATGGGTTCAAGGCCAGCCTTTGCTATATGAGACCCTGTCTCAAAACATAAAAACAGGTTCGTCGGGCACCAAAAATGTCGCTAAAAGTATAACTATAGGAAAATATATGTAAATTCAAACTAATCACGTGGGAATCTGGAAGCTGAGTAATCATTCAGGATTATTCATAATATGGTTACTAAATATATGAATTCCTTCCCGGTATATATCCTTAAAAAGTGAACGTTTTTCTTTTCAACATTTAAATTCTTTAATTTTTAGCCTCTTTAAAACCTATTTTTTTAAGCTTTTTACTTTGGTATAATTTTAGTTACAGACAAGTCGTAAAACTAGTACAAAGATTTCTCTCCCTGCTCTTAAGAGTCCCCCAGATTTTATTCCTGGCTTTTCTTTGCTTTGTTCCTATACATACATGCACACTCACACCCAGTATTTCTGAGCCATTTCAGTGTCAACGGCTGACACAGTGCCCTTTGGTTCTGCAACATTTCAGAATGTATTTGCTGATGCCGAGAACCTTCTCTTACATGCTGCAGTAAAGCTACTGAAATTGGGAAATTAAAATGAAGACAAAGCTATCAGCCTATCTGTCTTACTGAAAACCTCACCCTTCACTCTAGCAGTGCCCTTTGCAAGTCCCGGGCTGTGTAGCATCCTGCCTGCAGACCCGTAACTCCACAGACATTCCTGAGGATGTCTGCGGCTCTTGCAAAGGCTCTTGCTTTGTAGGGCGTCCCTCAGTTTGAGTCTCTCTGAAGCTCCTTTGTGGTAGAGCTGAGCTGATGCATTTTTTTATATGAGTATCAAAGACATGCTTTTCTACCCTTCTCAGTATACTATACTGGGGGCACATTAAGTCAGTTCTTCTGAAAACTGTTGATACTCACTTTGATCACTTGGACAAGGACATAATTGGTATGTTTCCTCCGTCATAAAGTGACTGTATGGCAGAATGCTTAGAAATGTTGTAACTAACCCCAATATTCCTCGTATTGAACTTTCATCCCCAGCTTTAGTATTCACTGATGACTCTTGCTTCAAGAATTTGTTTTCCATTATTATCTATTCAGTTCACTAATTTTGAGATAGCATCTTAACTTTGAGGTAGCCTAGGTTGCACTTGAACTTGTGATCCTCCTGCCTCACCCTCCCAACTAGGTTGATTAGAAGTATGTGCCATTGTACTGACTACATTTTGATGCTCAGTTTACCCTGGATTTGGCCAAGGAGAACTCTTCAGGCTGGCTTCTATGTACTGTCATGTTATAATTTTTTTGTTCTTTTCATATTTTTCTGGCCACTTAAGAATTCACCTTCCCTATCAGTGGACTTGGGGAGGGGCATGCGTGCAGAGGGTGGAGGAAGGGAGGGATTGGGAGGAGGGAGGGAATCACAGGGGGGATACAAAGTGAATAAAGTATAATTAATAAAGAATTTTTTTAAAGTTAAAAAAAACAAAAATTTAAAAAAAAAGAATAAAAGGAAAAAAAAAGAGAATTTCTGGTCTCAGACTTTCGCCTTCCCTCACCCAGCCTATACAATCAGTCATTTCTTCAAATGCGCTAAGTTGTTCATAGTGAAATGGGCGTTTAATAGCTGGTGTCTAAGTGCTCATTCCTACTGGCAGCCACTGCGCCAGTTCTACGCTATAGATCTATGGCCCAGTATACATGTATGCCTTTGTTCGTGTGTGGAGACATGTGGAAATGGATCCACACATATGCACATCTGTTTCTCTAGTTTCATGTATACTAATTTCATGGCTATTTCTAATTCTAATTCAGTTTTACAGTGTCTATATCATCTCCCTTATGATCTATATTTGTGATCCCTTTTTTTAACATAAGGAATTCAAATCCCACTAATGGTAATGGCATGAAATATATTTATTTACTCAACTCTAATTTCATATGGCTAGCACAAGCCTCTATAAAATATAGTTACCAACCAGCATCTGAAATTGGTTTAAAGTTCTTTTTGTCGTGTTTGCATTTTGGCATTTGCCTGGGAGAAGGAAGTGTAAATTCACCGATCTCCTGTGTCTGGAAGGCAGGTCTCCCATGCACCCATGAGGCAACCAAAGCACCTCACTGTTCATTAGCAAGTAGCAGGGTGTTCAGACCCATCTGGGATCTGCACATGGTATTGCCTGTCTGTAAATCCAGCACCTGAGGGTTTGAAGCAGGAGAGAGCCAGGAGTTCAAAGTGAGGTTGAGACCAGCCTGGGCTACATGAGACCCTGTTTCAAAACAAAACATGAAAATAAAATAAACCCTGGTGAGTCGGACTCACAGTCTGTGGCCTCCAATCATGATGAAAGTGTGTTTCAAGGCCCAAACACTCCAACTCTGCCTGCAGATAAATCAAGACAACTAGCTGTATTGGTTTTCCTGTACCATGGCTGCTCAGCGGGACTGTGGGATGTCCTGTCTCTTGTTTAGGCTTGGAAAGAGACAAGTTTGACAACAAGACTGTCACCTTTGAAGAGCACATCAAGGAGGAACACAACATGTGGCACTACCTGTGTTTCATTGTGCTGGTGAAAGTGAAGGACTCCACGGAATACACTGGACCAGAGAGCTATGTGGCAGAGATGATTAGAGTGAGTAAAAAGATGCGCTAGAGCAGGGCAGCCACGGCAGCCACTGCTCTGTCTTCTTTCCTCAGAGTGTATTTCTGGCACCTGTAGAGGAGCCACATACCAAAATCCAGTTGACCAAGATCTCAGGGTTCTGTGCACCTGTGTTCCCCAAGGTTCACCCCGGAGCCAACCACTGTCTGCCTGTCGCCAAGGAAGGGATGCTGAGACTTGGGAGAAAACCAACTCAGAGCTGTCTGACAACTGGGGCTGGGAGTCCTAACCACCCTCAAATTCCACCTCCCAGCTCAGTATCTCTGTCGGTCTGCCTCTCTTCTTGATAATCCACATGTTTTTAGGGGTTGGGTCTATTACAGGTGTCCTGCACACCTAATGATATGTTTTCAGTATAGTTTTCAGCATGACTTGTTTGTTTGGGCACAGCCTGGTCTGCTGGGAGGTCCTCTGCTAATTATCCAGAAGTGATCCTATGAGGGAAAAGAGGCTGAACCTCAGGTTAATCTGTATTTCTGTGTCCCTGCAAGGCAGAGAGGTGGATACTGTAGGGTTTTTAGACCACTTTTCTCTAGCGGGGCTTTTAGGGGTCACCAGTTACACATCCTCTCAGAGTCCCCATCCTTGGGGTCTGTATTAGTTATCCTACTTACAACTGTGACCTGAAAAGAAGCAGCTTCAGGGAGGAAAGATTTATTTCAGCTTATACTCCATTATGGCAGAGAGGGCATGAGGGCAGCCGTGTGCAGCAACTGGTCGCATAGTGCCCACAGTCATGAATGCTACTACTCTGCTTGCTTCCTCATTTTTCCTCAGTCCAGGACCCCAGCCCACGGAATAGTGCCACCCACAGTTGGGTCGTCGGTCTTCCCACATCAGTTGACCAAGTCTAGAAACCCTCCTCACAGAAGTCTGTCTCCTAGGTGATCTTACATCCCGTTGGGGTGACAGCCAGTATCAACCACCACAGGTTGTAATCCACGTCTCCCAAATATTAATGCACTCAGAAATCTTCTGGGGCTATGGTTATAATTTCAGTTCTGACTCAGCAGTAACTGCCAGGATTTAACCCTCCCTCCAGCCTTCCTGGGGTGCCAACAATACAAGTCTGTGAGTTACCCTTTGAGTGGTAAGCATCTAGCCAAAAAAACTCAAAATACGCTGACTTAGGCAGGTACTGCCTAAAGACTGGGGACACGGCTCAGTGGGCAAAGGGCTTGCTGAGCGGAGTTCCTATATATATTAGCAGTCCAAGAAATGTCTCAAAGACATGTCCATAGGCCAGCTGGAGCTGAGCAGTTCCTTAATCAAGACTTCCTTCTCAGGTGACCCTAGCCTGTGCCAAAGTTGACAGAGCTATGACAACACCAGTGGCAACCTTCAGCCTCCAAGTGATTACATACAAGCACACACGCATGGAGGGGAAAGGGTGGGTGCAGAGAAAGAGAGGGAGAGATGAACCAAAGCATACAGTGAAATTCCCAGTGACCTGCTTCCTCCAACTAGGCCCTACTTCTGGAAGTCTCTGCCCTTCAAAGGACACCATCAAGATTATAAACTGATTTTTTGATTAATCCATTGATTAAGGCCATGCTCATACTACAGTCGCCTCTCAATGATTTGATATTGCAGTTGAAGGCCAAGCCCATTTACCACATGAGTCTTTGGGCGGCACTTCAGGATAGATGCAGACGAAACTGAAACAAAATCTACTTTGCAGCACTCTGATGGGAGGCAGCAGGCAGGGTACTGGTGAGACCTGGTCAGATGGGAGCAGACTCTGCATGTGAGGAGGTCAGGGGCCGAAAGAGCCACAGCCTGTTCCCACCCGGTCAGGACACTGAAGAGACATCAGTCCTCTGGTTCTCTTCCTCCAGTGGTTGACACTGGCAAATAAGTCCATGTTTTATCAGCCTGCACACACCACCTGCGTGTGTGGTGATCTGGACTTTTCTCCTCGATAAAGTGTCTGGCTGTGTCCTATCTTTAAATCTCTCTGGGGCTGATTGTGAGGCTTTCTGTTAATCACCTTATGTTACGGTCATAGAAAAGTCTGGTGCCCTTTGGGGCTTTTGTTTCAGTTGTGGAGACTTACTAAAGTCTTATGAGCAGTCACTTGACTGGGATTAAAAGCAGAGTGACTGCTTGCCTGCTTACAGCCTGGTCAGAGTCCTCTGCATTCTGTGCTCCGAGGACCTTGGCATTCATCATGCTTTCTGTCTATACCATTCTCTGATTGTATAAGGTGCCAGGACATCAAAGAGTTCTTAACCCTGAAAGTCATCACTGCTGGGGAGCCAAATGTTTTGTGCTCTGAAATATGGCACAGCAGAGCATTAGAGCCATCAGCCGAAAGGCAGAGCCCTCTGCCAGTGCTGTTTGTGGTGGCTTTTCAACTTGGTGCCACGTGAATCCCTGACATGGAGAATTAGCCACAGCTAATTCAGGACAGGGTCTGAGAGGGTTCAATTTCACCACACAGGGGTGCCAGTCTCCTAGGTCCTCAGCAGGTCACATGCCTGTGTTGTGACCCCATGGGCTCAAGCCACGCGGAAGCTGCTGTGGTCAGGAGAGCTCACAAACCTCTCCTACTCACTGATTTCTGGGTAGGAAACAAGGCTGACAGGAAAAGCCTTGGACACTGCTCTTACTGCAGGGGGAAGGACAGAAAGGGGGCTGTGGTCAGAGATGGAAGGTAAGGTCTGCCCATGTTCATCCTCTCCTGTACACTTCATGTCTTTGAAAGAATCTTTGAAAAAGACTCTTTCCTGGTCTGTGGTCCTCAGGAAGGACAGGGTTTGCCTGATCGGGGAAGAGGACGTTTAAATCTTCTACCACTCTCCATTTGCCTCTCAGTTAAGATTCCAGAGCTTCTAGAGGACATGTTCAATAATGTCTGCTAAAGACCATGCACGAGACCAAGTGGAAAGCCTTGGGTGGCCATTCATAGGGTAAAAGAACTTTCCAGTACTTTAAGGACAGCACCTTTCAGGCAGAGTTATCTGGCCTAGAAAACGGGCCTCATCTCCCAAAGCCAGCGTCTGGTTGGTGGAATGTGACTTAGGGAGAAAGTGAGTTGCCTAGCCATGAATGAGCTTGGATAGGTAGGAGGGCAGTTGCCTGAGCCCTAGGACCCCTTTGCCTCCATTCACATCTCAAAGACACACTTCCTTCTTTGGTAATAGCCAACCTGTATAAAAACATGACAGCCATGTATGTGGTGTCTCACGCCTACGGTCCAAGCACTCAGGATGTGGACACAAGATTGCAAGAGTTTGAGGCCAGCCGGGAATACATGAGACCTTTTCTCAAAACATGCCATGAGACAGGCCCACTAAATCATCTGTATCACCTTTCCTACTTCATTCAAGAAAGGGCCTACAGTCAAGGGAACAAGACCTTTCCTCTCTGTCAAGAACAGTTGCACATTTCTCGCTATCCCTCGTGGGAAAAGAAGGAAACTCTGTCTTGCATTTGAGAAATTCCCAGCCCTGCACCCACAAATTAAATTTCACTTAAGCATAACATGACATACATCCTCATCTCTTGGCCATCTCCTCTCTTGTTTCATTAGTGCTATTCCCATGAGACCCATCCCTATCCAGGGATGGGCATGGGAACAGAAGATCCTGATTTTGAGTGTCAGCTCTGTCCCTTCATGGGCATGTAATCTCCTGCAAGTCATAGGACATCACTAACCCATTGAGCATCTGGTATATAAATTCAAGTTGATGCTACCTCCCACACCCATCTGGAGCTAGACAGATAAGACCAGGAGGGTGGCAGCAGGGTGTGGAGGGCAACAGCTGGTAGGTAGGCCTAAGCACAGCAACTAGCAAACAGAGGGCCACAGGGTGACAGAAGGAAGAGCTGCCAGGAGTTTCCTCATAGTTCCATTCCTGGGGAAGGTACATTAGCTGCTGGCTCTTGGTCACCAAGCCATCCAGATTTTAACAGTATCCTGTGTGGAAAAATCCCAGTGTCTTCCCCTTTCTCCGGTGTCACTGGGGCTTCTGTTGATTCAGAGAATGAGCTCAGAGTTCTGGGACTGAGTCCTGGGATTACTCTTGGTTCACCTGACCCCTGGTGACAGCCCCTGATGGTGAGTGGTGCTGTGACTAAAAGCCTGGAGAAATTTACTTTCTTCTGTTCCCGGGCCCTGATCCATATACAGCTTAATATATAGAAATGATGTCACTTTCATCACCTCAGTCCCCAGGCAAGCTATGACTGCACAGTGACCTCACATAGCCCCTGGCAGCTCGGAATGAATGAATGAATGAATGAGGTTACCTTTTTGCATGGGAACTCCATTCGTGGTGATAGCCTTAAGGAGTTTTGTTAGTCTTCATCTATATATGCATTTCCATGGTCACATACATGCCCTTTTATATTATTTTTACAGCAGTGGTTTTGTTTGGTTCCCAGTGAACTGAAGATTTGTTCGTATCTATAAATGATAAGTTGAAAGGCGATGCTATTGGGTAGGAACCCACTCTGAATTTATCTGCCTAGGGGGACCGATTTAAATACTACATAAATGGGGGTGCTACAGGTAAGAGATAAAATATATGATTCCCCAAAAAACACGGTACCTTGTTTTTCTGCTGTATTCAAGGTAGAAGCCTAAATTCTTAAGTGTTTGAAGCACAAGAAACATTAAAAGGAAGAGTGCATTAAAAAAAATAAAAAAGGATTTGTTTTGCTAACTAAATGTAGTTCCAGGTATGTATCTTGAAATTCCACCTCAGTCATAGTTTTTTGTTTTGCTTTGTTTTCCCGGAAGTGTTTCTGAGTAAACTCCATGGAAAGTGGGGACCTGGATAGAACATCCTGGGCTGTTCCAAGTGCTTCTCTCCTCCATGATAGCATGGTCACCCAGGGCCTAGAAGTGGCTGTGGAGACTGTTTCCCTAGGTGACCTGAACGGCTGGAGCACACCGATGCTGCTGGAAGGATGCCATGCCTTACTCTGCTCTGCCATGGCAAGAGCACGGCTGATTGGCTAACCATTGCCTGACCTAGGTTATCACTAGTCCACTTGAATGAGATCACACTGTGGATGCAGCATCTTGTACACCCTACACCCAGCGGGATGTAAACAGTTCACCAATGGGAACCTAAAGCTCGGACAGGTAAAGCAGCCTCTGCAGGGTCACACAGCTGTACCAGAGCTGCTGGACCAACAATTCAGCCTCAGGTTGCCCCAGCCCACAAAGTCCACTTGCAAGTGGGACTGTATGTGTGCGCCTGCACACGGCCCTCTGGGTCAGGAGCTTGCAGCCCTTCTCATCTGGCTGCCTCGGCTCCCCAGCGTATGAAATTAATCACTTTTAAAAGAGGCAGAAAAGGCCCCATGAGGGTAGGGAGGAGAGCCTGAAAGAGGATCTCCTAGGTAGTGCTGGCTGGCTAATGCATAAATGAGCAGGCCTAGGGCTTTGTGGTTAGATGGAGTTTAATTCTCAAAGCTGTGGACAGCCAGCACGATTCCCAGGTGACTGACTACCTCTAGTGTAGATGAGACAGGAGGAGGGGCAGAGAGGACACAGCCCCTGTAAAGAGTTTGTCTGAAATGTGTGGTAAACACCTCTACCCCACGAGAGGAATGGAAGAGTATTCCTTGGTGGCCAGATCTGGTGGGAGAGAGAGGAGTCTAAAGACGAGGGTAGAGGTGCCCTCAGAACCAGCAAGCAGAGCTGCTTCCACACCCAAGGTGACTCACGCTCCGGAGCTTCACTCAGTGACAATTAAACAGGAGAATGTCTGATCTGGCATCCCTTAAGCCCCATGCTGAATCTTTCTCACAGCTGTGGACTCTCTGCTAATCCCCTCTCAGGTAGTGGAGTGATTCTGCCCAGCAGGGGAGGGGCCCGTAGCTTTGCATTCTTGGAAAATGCTTTCCTTAAAAGCCTAATGCAATTTGTATCAAAAAAGCAGAGGTGAGAATCTTTTTTTGTTTCCTGAAAAAGTCTGTTCAGTGAAGGTTCCAAGCAAATAAATTGTATTAGCAAACTATGCGGCACAAAAGGTCTCCGAGGAACCTCAGTGAGATAGCTGGAAAGCAATTGGAGAGCTGGCCATAGCTTGTTTGTCTGTAGTCGGTAAGAAGACACAGGAAGTAAACAATCAAAAGGCAACTGTTAGCAAGGTTAAAAGATGAGAACGGGAAGTGAGTGCTGCCTCTGCCTGTGCGTCACTCCCTTCTGCTGTAAAGCAGAACTGGCCCAAGTCTTGCACTTTGCTTGACCTGAGAGTTGTGGTGCTCTGTAGTCTGCCGGGGGAGGGGGGGCACTTTTCAGTGCACCTATAGTAGCCTCTGCCAAGGATGGTCCAAGAGCTGGAATGGAGAGTTTTTATGGACCATAGCTGGATAAATCAAGGCCCTGGATGTCTGTGTAGAAAGAGCTGCCCAGCATAAGGAAATGCATATGAAATGTCATAGTCATTAGGAAGAGACTCCCTTAAGGAAATTAGAATTAGAATGCCTGAATACTGGAGCCCCTGCTAGCCATGTAGAGTACAGTAAGTAACTGAGGGAGCCGGAGCTGAGCCTGGCAGAGCATACAGCCAGCTCCACCCTGACCTGTCCTTTTCACAAACTCTGCTTTGTCTGGGATTGGTAACGTGACATTGACACCCCATTGCTCCATTCAGGCATACAGAAAGGGGTTTGGACTTTGATTCTGGAAATCAAGGGAGGATGCTAAGAGGAAGGGAGTGTCTTGATAAATTCTGGGGCAGCGATATCAGTGTTTCGGTAGCCTCAGTGCCATAGCAACAGCTTTGTGCCTAATCTAGGAGGCCATATGCATTGGTCTTAAGTGAGGAGACAGCCTGTGCTGCCCTCTAAATACAGTTCCCAGAATGCCTCCTGGAGTTAGCTGACACCGTGGCCAAGTTCAAGAATATCAGGGTGAAAGAGAAGTGGAAAGGGATTTGGCACTGCCTTCTCAGTGGCTGGAAACTGTGTGTCAGCACCATTCAATGCACATCCCAGCCAGCCAGCAAGCCAGCCGGGCCCTGGCCCCACCCGATGTGCTTGAGCTTGGGTTCCTGTTGGTGGCAGCTGCACAAAGGACTTGCTGAGCTTAAGTTTCCCCACTTCACTTCATAACACGTTCTGTCCTCTGGTGCGGAGGGGCTGGAGCCACCCCTCTTTCCTGTGCATTTCATGGACACCTTTCTGGTGCTGGGAAGCACTCGGCATCCAGCCTAGAGTTCTGCATGAGCTATAGCATGCTTTGGATTTTACCCAGTTTGTATGGGTTCTGACCAAAAGTGGAGCAGAACCGTCATCTGCCCTAATGTATCCGAATTGCTGAAGGAGAGCATGGGGAATGGGACTGCAGAGTGCGAGGGTTGTTCCAGCAAAGGTTAGACAGCCAAAGAGGATGTGTTTTACCACCCAGGGGGTTGATGCTTACATACCTATAATAAATATGTCCACACACACATCACCCAACAAGATAGATCTAATAAACTAAAAAAAAAAATTTATAAAGAGGTATAAACCTCAACCTGGAAAGTATCCTGAAATGGACTGTCTTTATCACATGCATGCCCTGGAAAAAAAAAAAAAATTTTTTTTTTTTTTTTAAGATCTATCTTTTTACAGTGAATGCCTGTAAGGAACATGGGGAAGGATTTGGATACAGAGAGGTCTTTAAAGGTGGACAGGACTCTGGGTTGCCACCGTCATAGACCTTCCCTTTAGTTCTGTTCTATAAAGAAGAAAAATTAGGAGTGTCCTTGATAGCTCTAAACGTCCATGAAATAACTTTCAAAGTGGTATCAGGGAAGACCTGTGTGATCAGGCTTGTAAAGATTAGAATAGCCGATCTGGAGAAGGTAGAGGAGTCTAGAAAGCCTGTATCTGAGGTGAACTATCTGTAGGTGAGCTCTGGCATGCATTCTTCTTCAGAGGTAGCACTATCCCTGCAAAGCAGTTCTGGGTCAGCTCCAGCTCCTTGGAAGCCTGTGGGCAGGAATAGTGGTAGTACATTCCTAGCCTGCTCTCGGAGTATCTACAAAGCAATGACCCTGAACAAAGCTTGTCTTGAGTTGTCTGCTCTGTAAACCCAGTTGGAAGAATACCATGGTACGTGAAGCAGGTATTAGCTGGGGTGGGTGTGTGTGTGTGTGTGTGTGTGTGTGTGTGTGTTTGCACATGTATGTGAGCACACATGTGTGTTGAGACAGGGTCTCACTATGTCACCCCAGATAGTCTTAAACTCACAGATATCTTCCTGTCTCTGCCTCCTAAGTGCCAGAATTAAAGGCATGTGCCACCACACCCAGTTGCCTGTGTTTGTGCCTTTCAAAGGTGAATAGAAGTGTTATCCTCTGGGGCAAAAGAAAAAAGCAAAGGATTTTAGGAAGTTAGTTATCAAAGTAGACATAAAGCAAACAAGAAAACACTGGATTCAGTCAACCATGTCAAAGTTGAAAATTCATAGACTCTAGAAAGAATCAGAAAACCACTGAAAATTACCAGGATCTCCCTCTGCAACTACAGGAATGTTCTGGCCAGTTCTCAGCCAATGGAAAATGCAAGGGAAGCTGCCTGAGCAGCACATCAGAAGCCAGCTTGGATGCTGTGTTCAGGAAAAGAGTGATTTTTTTTTTTTTTTTTTTTTTTTTTTTTGGCCAGATTGTTTCTTATTAACAGTCTCAGAAGGGCCAGCCCTGCTTTGCCTGGCACAGGCAGCTCCTTCTCTTCTCTGACCTCTGATTTGCTCAACGTGGCAGTGTCAGGTACCCAGGACCCAGGTGTGTCACTCCTCCTGATGAACCTCTGCCTTCTCACAGTCCCCATGGGTATCCACGGAACACTCCACCTGTGGCCCCAGATTGACTCGAAGGGATGATTCTGCAGCTGGCTGTTGGTGGGAATTTCATCAGAAATGGGTGCGGTTGTCTCTGCTGGCACGAGCTGGTCTTTGTTACGCTATATCATCCAAGAACAACTACTAACTGAGTCTAGGAAGGGCAACAGGTCATCACAGCCCAGCTGAAGATTATATAATGTGCCTGATTTGGTAATGTCATTCTAAGCTCAGAAACAGCCAGAATAGCACTTCAACTTGTGAGCAGCTTGGACAACCCTCATGGTGGAAGAGAAAACTGGATCTCCAAAACCTTATCTCAAAGAAGTAATTTAGATAGGAGTCAAGTTGATATTTAGGTTACAGCATTGCTTCTAAGTGAGCTATGTGACATTGGGAAAATAACATTATTGATCTATAATGCTTTTGCACAGTACTGTCCAGTTTAGGGGACACTGTCATACCCATTTAATCCTTACAGTCAGCAAGTACAATAGCTGGTGATCTTTTTTAAAAATAGAGGAAGGAAGGAAGGAAGGAAGAAAGGCAAGAGGGAAGGAGAGAGGGAGGGAGGAAAGAAAGGAAAGAATGAGGGAAAAGAGGGAGGGAGGGAAGGAAGAAGAAAGGAAGTAGGAAGGAAGGAAAGAAGAAAGGAAATCATGAGCTAAATGAGCTGACTCACTCTGTCCAGTGTGTAAGGAGATCACACCTCTCATTCTGCCTAGCTTCTGATCAAGGCCATTATTCTCTTTATAGTCACAAGTCTGTGGTAGAAGTGTAGAGAAGCTGTGAAAAAGCAACCCTGATGTGGTTTAGGTTGAGTGGAGTCTTCCTGGTAGCTTGTCCAGGTAGAAGATCAATTTTTGTTTCCCAGTTTCCAAAGTTTATTATTTTTTTTTTAATTGAGCAATTTTACATTTACAGAGACATGGAGGAGGAAGTACATTTTCCCATGTATCTCTTCTCCCTTTCCTTTTCCTTCCTTCTCTTCCTTCCTTCTTCTCTCCAGTTAGCCTAATTTAAAGAATGAGCGTTATTGAGCCATGTATATAGCAGGTGACACACAAATACTGCGACACTATTGTGAAAGTCGGTGTTTGCACTGGGATGGCTCCTGGTATTTGTGACACATTTGCTGTTTTTAGACACGTGTAGTTTGTGACTGTGGAACCCTGCCGATTAGCTTCACTGCCCTAAAAGGCTCTGCCTTTAGGGCCCCATCTGCCCCTCCCTTTTCATCCAGTGGCAGCCACCGATTTTACTAGTGCCAGGTTGAAATATACATTCTAGGGGTTTTTAACATATATATTTCAAAGTCACTGAGCATAAAGAGCAAATGCATCCTGAAGAATAGTTGCTTTCTTCAGTGTAAATGACCCAGCCTTGCTCACCAAAGGGGCAATGGATTCTACGCCTGCTGAGCACCCTACAAGTCTGCTTTGGCAGAATCAAGTATTAACTTCAGTCTCCCTCCTTCTAGCATTCTGAGGGATTAAAGACTGAACTCAAGCCTGCTTCCTGGCCGCCGCATTACAGTCTTTTATTCTTGTTGCTCTACTTGTATGGTAAAATACATAGAGATGCAGCTACTATCTGGGTTGAAAATAGCCTTTACATCTAGAATCTTCCCAGGAGGGAGTTACTTGGTAGTAAAGCGACAGTTCCATTTTCTAGAACCTGTCCTCTGCCATGTCCCATGTACTTTACCCTTCACCCTGCCCCCAAATCCTCATGTGCTAATCTTTCTATCAAAGAACAAAAGGTTTCGTAAGTAACCTTCCCTTGTCTGGGCAGTGAACAGAATTCTCTACCTGAGGAGGCGATGGATTCTCTGGAGTCTTTCTCAGAACAGCAGCTTCACTCGAACCTGGGAAGAAAACACCTGCTTCTCAGCACTGTCAACATACAGTCCATCTTCCTGAACTCCCACCTCTGCTCTTCCTCTCCTTGGATTCCTCCTCCACTCTCCACCCCGCCACCCCTACTCTCCCTCCTTCCAGTCAAGGACATGTTGAAGTGGCTGGTCAGTGCCACCCCCGTGTCTAAGACTTAAGTGTTTGCCCTTGCAGGGACTTTTCCAACTTTACCTAGAAAAGAACTAACCAGAACTTTAGCACTTGTGGTTAGCTTGCTTCCGGCTGTGGCTTCAGTTAGTCTGTGTGCTCTGACAGAGGAAGTATTTGCAATGATGGGAACTGCCTGACTGGATTGTGGGAGGATCAGGGCAGACGGTGCCTCATAGCATTGGCATGTGAGATGCCAGCAGCAAGCCGAGTGAGGGAAGCAAAGAGGGATATATCAGACCCCTGTTGTGGCAGATGCTGTGTGACACCCCCCCCCCCCAACCACACACATTCCCCACAATGTGAACTCATTTATAAACAGAATGCCTTGGTCAAAGATGACTTTCCCAAAAATGCAAGACAAACCAAGACACTGGCATGCTTTTGATCCTGTATAGACTTCAGGGTAAGAGTCTGCAAACATGGATGTCTAGACCTTCACACACTCTGGCTAGAGAGTCATGGGTGACTGACAGGAGTTGTGAGTGACAAGCTAGTAAAGTCATTAAAAAACAAAAAATCCCAGGATTCACACACAGCCCTGCACAAACACCACACTGCACCTTCACTGTGATTGGAATATTCTGAACATTTTCTCTTCAGTCTGATTCTCCGTGTATATTGGAACCCTCTTGCTGAGGAACCTCACACCAGCAGGAGCTTATCCTACCGAGCCACAAGCAAAACCGCCTAGAAATTGAGAGAAGAGTTTGGCTAGAATTGCTAATTAATTTTAACTACTTCGTAATTGGAGATTTGACCTAACAGCCAGGTGATTGTTTAATTAAAATAGTGGCGATACCAAGGCTCTCACATTTAAGGATCTGTTATTGTGATGCAGAACAGAACAGGCTCTGCCCTCCACAGAACTCAGATTCTGTCCCACAGCACTCTTCAGTTTACCGTGGTTAGGGATGCGTTATTTCTGTGGTGGCTTTATGGACTGCTTGAACACAGCCTTCATAGCCCGGGGTCGATAATGTCAAATGTGTAGAGCAGGCAAAAAACAGAAAGAGTTGAAGTTCAGTCAGGGACTCTTGGGTAGAAGAAGTGTGTGGATTTTGCTTGTTCCTGTCATCACTGCTGGAACTGGAGGGTGGGGTAGATGGGGGAAACACCTGTGCTGCAGAAGAAGGTGGGAATTTGCAGCAGCACAGTCTCGCTGTCATCCGTCATTGCTCAGTCATGGGCTACCGCTCCCTAAATTCAGAGCTGTGTGTACACCCATGCGTGCATCTTCTGGAGTCTTTTGAGGACCTCATTTACATGGACTCTTTGGAAATCTTGTCTTCTCTTTTTGTAAAAGGTTTGCTAAGCATCTGTGGGATTTGAGAGGCTGACTTAAATGAGCTTGCTACAGGTTGGCTTCGGGGCACAGCAGTATTAAGTTAATCACAGATGAGCCCGTGGCCGCTCAGTGTGCATTCCCCCATCTGGTAAGCTGAAGTTTCTCCTCTCACACCTCCTTTCCTTTCCTTCCTTTCCTGCTTCACATTTAGCTCCTCCCTTTTTTCCTATTCCAGACCCTCCCTTGAGCCACCGTATCGCTACAGTCGAAGCTACCTTGCCCATCTGTTCTCACCTCCATCTCCAGCCACACTGGTGACCCATTCCACCCATGCCCTGCTCTATTGGGGACACTCTCATCCTTGCTCCCTTCAGAGCCTGGTGCTGGCCTCCATTCGGCCTTCTGTGCATGGGGTGCTTGGCAGCTGGTCACCAGGAGTTGTTTCTGTCTCAGCATTTCTCTCTTCTGCTCATTTGACTCACCGCAGCCTGCATTTTCTTATCCAGCATCTACTCTCCTCATTCCCATTGCAGGCACGTGGTGATGGAAACCCTGCTTCCCTCTTAGGTGTCCAAAGCAAACATGTCCAAACCTAAAGAGGTCCCAGGACCCAGACGCAGTGACCATATCTGTGTGGTCAGTGCACCATCCTCAGTGCCAAACATGAGAAATGAGGGCACCCACGGTTTATGTTGAATTTGTTACACTCTTAAAGTACTTGGGACGCTTCTACATACTTGAGATCAAATAACTATAATATGCCCACCCATATGCTCACTTATAATGCAATTTGTAAATCCTAATTAATTCTTAAGATTTGGGTGGGGGAGGTGGATTAGACAGGGTTTCTCTGTGTAATAGCCCTGGTTGTTCTGGGATTAAAGGCCTGACCACCATGCCTGGCTGATTCTTAAGATCCTATTTGAAAAATGGGCTTAGACCTGTCTCCTACACCCAAGTCAGAATTGCAGTTGCACACATTTGTATGGTAGGATCTGTAGCCCCCACTGCATCCCACCTGATAGTGTATCCATGCATTCTTCAGAGCTGAACAGGGACAGGACGTGGGATCCTTGTTCTCCTTTGCCATCATTCCATTAAACTTTATAGTAGGGAGGCTGGATATGTGTGGCCTGTGATGGGCATGTTGCCCTGTGGAATCCCTCTGTAGATTGGGGGTCGTGACTTTGTGAGCCAGTCCTCAACATCCCTCGGTCCCTTCACAGAGGCTGGTTGATCCTGAGGAGAGACAGCTTACTGCTCACCAGCCACAGGCTGCTGTCTTCCAAAACACAAGGTTCCTTTCTCCCTCAGTGTTGTAGACTTGAATATGAGATGTTTCCTTGGTGGGAACATGAAGTGTTATGTCTGAGTCATGGACACAGATGTATAGAATGTTAGCCACAGCAGGTCACTGAAGATGTTCCGTAGAAAACTGATTAGAGGCAGAGAAACACTTTGGAGTTTTAAGATAGTGGCTTTGAAGTGGGGTGTTTTATGGGCTGATCTTTCCCCCTGTCACTCTGTTGAGAAGTAGACTAAAATGAATGTAGGGTAGTAGGGATGTTTACCATGGGATACAGCAGGGTAGACACTGCCATTTTTTTCTTTCAGCAGAAAGAAAAATTGTAAGCTCACTATTCAAGATTACGTGAGTAGAGTTCATGAAGGATCCCTCCATCTTCCCACAAACAGTGACTGTCTGCTTTGGTCTAATCACTCCATAGAGGTGGTCCCAGCCTCACAAAGCCTCACGACAAAGTAGTGAGCTCCTGGAAATGAGTTCCTGTACTTCCCCTGGTGTTTTATGGTGTGATTGAGCTGGGTGTGTAGCCCAGTTGGTAGACTGCTTGCCCAGAGCCACATAAGCGGACAAGGTGGCACCTAGCTATAATTCCAACAGTTGGGAGATAGAGGCAGAAGAATCATGCATTCAAAGGTCACCTCAGCTACACTGTGAGTTTGAGGCCAGTCTGTTATACATGAGATCATGCTCCTCTTTCCTATAAAAGAATAAAAAGTAAAAAGATGTACAATGGGCTGGTATGTGGCGTGCCTTCTTTGTTTGTTTTGTGCCTGGGCTCCTGTAAAATCACCTTAATTGAAGAGAGTTTAATGGTCTCAATTGATGTACCATATCTAGACATAGCTAGCAGAGTATTGCTTTTTATTTGAGAATACTGACGCCCTCTATTACAGACAACAGAGGGTGGCCAATACCACTCCTCAAGGCAAACCCAGTGAGCTACCAGCATTTATAAATAGTGTTTTATTGACATAAACTGCATCTTCTCTTTTACATAATGCCTGTAGCTATCTTGCAGGGGGCAACAGTAGTTATAGCAGAGACCATATGGTTCACAATGACAAAAACAGTCTGTATCAAAAAAGACTGACTCCCAGGAAAAGGCTGAGAACCTGTAGTAAATCAAAGCAACAATAGGACATTGTTCTTACTTGCAGGGGTGTTTTGAAAAGTGTATGCAGTGTATAGTGATAAGATCAAAGTGGTCCAGGTGACACTGGCTAGATCCGAAATGAGTCAGTTCCCCTGGATCTCACTGTTCATTCCTGCCCTTCTATTCAGAAACCGAACATGAGGCATGCTATTCAGGAGGGGCACCAAGGGCAGAAGGAAGTGAGGTGAGAGAAGGAAAAGTCCCCAGTTTGCTAACAGGAGGTGAGAAAGACCGTTTACATGTGCAAGCTGGAACATCAGAAGAGTGGAGGTGGGTGGGGCGTGTGGCCAAATGGTCCTACCTCATGCAGTGGGCAGTGCAGGCTGGGAGGAACACGGGTGCCTTCCATATGCTCTCAAGCTGGAAATGGATTGAGGAGCCCATGCCTCATCTTCAGTCCCTTTACCCAAGTAAATTCACACAGTTGTCCATTAAAATGCCAGAACAGGTGGGAACTCACTGCAGATTTTTTTTTTTTCCACTGTAAAAGCATGGTGTACCTACAGCAGTTAAAGGCCCCGAGACAGAAAATAGATAGTGGCTTCAAGGAGCACTTAAAAGGGAGTGGGCTTTCAGTTGGGTGAAAATGAGACATTCTGGTATAGGCAGCAATGTGAATGTATTCAGTGTCCCTGAATTGTAACCTAAAAACTACTAAAGTTTGTTGTGCATGCTTTGCCCCATCTGACACAAAGCTTGTCAGCCATGTAATTTTGCAAAGACAAGAGCTGCAGTGGCAAAGACAGGAGCCCTAGTGGCCATGTCCGCTGTTGCAGGTAGGGGCTTGAATCGGAAGCCTACTTTCCCCTTACAGGTAATCTTACAGCAGTTTCCTCTCCTAAGAATTAAGAGTTCCACTGTGTTAATTACAGCTTCTCTAGACTAGGGAGATGGCTCAGTCAGTAGACTGCCTGCCAAGCATGCATGAGGACCTGTGTTTACATCCCCAGAACCAAAGAAAAATTCAGACAAGGCGCACACCTGCCGTCCCAGAGAAGTGGGGATCCCTGGGGCTTGCTGGCCAGTGAGTCTAGCCAAGTTGGGGAGCTCACATGCAGTGAGAGACCTTTTCTCAAAATAATTAAGTGGGTCAAGCACAGTAGTTAATATCTTTAATCTCAACAATTTGTGAGTCTGAGGCAGCCGGATCTCTGTGAGTTCAAGGCCAGCCTGGTCTTAATTCTTTTGGGCCAGTCAGTAGTACCTAATGAGACCTTTAAAAAAAAGGAAAGAAAAGAAAAAAGTGGAGAGCAAAGGAAGAAGACTCCAGACATCAACCTCTTGTTTCCTTACTCAAATCGTTATTAGTTCTATCACAGGCAGAGACAGCAGCATGAGAGATGGTCTGCTCGAAGGATGACAGGAAAAGATGTTTCCTCTAGTTTCCACCCTTAGAAGTAACTCCCGCCTTTTTTTTTTTTTTCCAATGTGGATCCTAGGAAAGAAACCTTGACTGGTTCCCCAGGATGAGAGCCATGTCCCTGGTCAGCAGCGATTCTGAAGGAGAACAGAACGAGCTGAGAAACCTGCAGGAGAAGCTGGAGTCCACCATGAAGCTTGTCACCAACCTTTCTGGCCAGCTGTCAGAACTAAAGGACCAGGTAAAGGACGCAAACCCCTCTCCCAGCCCCCCAGTCCTCCCCCCCCCCCGCCCCCGCAGCCTATGCACATTCCACACATTGTCACACATCCCAAGTGGGTGTCACTCCGCCCCGTACACAGTCCCCGCCTTTGCTGCCCTTACCCCCGGTATGGCTCTGCCACCGTTTCTGTGCTGCTGTGGGTGAAGCACAACAGAGACAGCACGCTGTGCCCTTTGGGACTTGCCTTCCTGGTGAAGAGGGTAGGTGCTTACTTCCCCATCAGCTTCTTAGCGCTGTGATTTCGCCAGTGTTCACCCAGGGTTTTAAAACTCCACATGCTGAGAGAAACAGCAAGCTTTGGGAAGCCTTTCTTGTCCTCTTGGAAACACAGCCCCCAACCCACCCCTTGGAGGAAGTTGGCCAGAGGGGACAGGTTTACACCCAACCTAGCTTATCGTCCTACACACACATACACACACCTTTGATGCCTTAAGAACGAGGCAGTCACCAGGTGGTTAAGTAGTAATAGATGCTGCTCTGGGTCAAGGGCTTGAGCTGTCGATCATGAGCCTCCTCACTGGGATAACCACACACTAACGGGTACAGCTCAGCCTCTTATGTTTCCAGAGGTATTTGAAGCAGCACCCCACACTCAGCAATTGGTACTGGACAAGCCTGCCCTGGAGGCACGTAACATTGTGTTCCCACAGGTGACTTATTAATTTTATGTACTTCAGAACTAGAGAAGATCAGGCCTACAAAAAACACTTCTTGGATACAGTCTAGAGAGCATTTTTAATAATTCTGCTTTTAATTATATTTCTTTTCCAGCTGAGTTTTGCCCTTCTGTGCCCTAAGATACCATTTGGCCTCTAGTTCTCTTCTTTCGATTGTACTAAGATACAAATAATAAAAGACCAGTGAGAAAAGGTGGTCTTATCAATGAGAGCTATCTGCAGGCCAGAGCTCGGCAACCACCTGAAATGAATAATATCCTAACTAAGAAAACTAATGAAGATCTAACTAGATTACTTTGCTTATTAAGTGCCCAATCTACTGTGAGACATCTAACAGATGTCTTACAGGACCAAGCTGACTCATGAAATACATCAGTGGCTGTGTCTGCCTCTGGCCCCCTAGCCTCCGAGGGGCTGGTGAACTTCATGGCTTTTTTCTCCCACTTGAGATAGCTGTGGCATCAAGAGGTTCAGTCCAATCAGATGTTTTAGATTCGGTACAAAAACCAAATCTTAGATTCTAATCCAAGTCACCTAAGCACAGGCTCAGAGAGTTCGCCTGAACTTCTTGCTCCTGCTGATACTTCCTAGCTTTGCAGTGCCCCAGCCCTCTTCTCATTTCCTCATGACTATTTCTTGTTATCATCCTTGGAAGCTCTGTAGGGCTGTGCTGTATTGATGTGAACAATTGGATATTTCCAGTTTGCCGCAGAGTTTTTAAAAATATGTTTGTAACAAAACTTACGGTTTTTTGAATGTTCTGTGGTGGTAAAATCAAGGCAGCCCTTGCCTTCAGGCTCTGTTGAAAACCCCTGCCTGCGCAGTGCTGAGTCTTTGGTGTCTCGGTGGCTCACAGAGGGTGATTCAGAAGCTGCTTCAAGCCCCACTTCACAGACCAGTGAACCTTGTCCACAGTGTGAGTTGGGCTGAAGAAATACAGAAAGAATGGCAGGTGTAAAGAGGTACCCAGGAAAGCCATCTCACCGGTTCCCTGGTTGAGGATGTCAAGGAGCAGAGAAGGCTCTTAGGAGATTTGCCCCACTGTACATCACAGCATGAGGTTATGAAGCCCTGATCCCCTCGTGCTGGCCTGCTTTGATGTGTTGAATAGTTTTGTTTTGAGTTTGTTTGTTCTGTTTTGTATTGAATTTACCTTCTGTGATAAACTTTTTAAATTTCTATTCCTTTCCTTTTTTTTTTTTTTTTTTAAGGAAGAACCATTGTTCATGGCGCTAAGGATGCATTCACTGTGCATAGCTGAGCAGAGTAGAGACTCGGCTTTTGTAAACTCATGTCAGAGTAGAGTTATTCACCTTAGACTCTGTGTGGTTTCAACTATTCAATTCCCAGCTTTTATTACATTTTTTTTCCAGATTTCAGGTTGGCAGTTGGAACCACCCTTTAGAAAGCCCTTCCCCTATGAGTGATTCTGAAAATGAACTGTTTTTTTCTTGGGAAGTGCTATAGGCTACAAAGAAGCATGGAAAAGCGATAGCACATTTTCTAAGTTTTTACCAGGATTGAACTGCTAAAGTTTCAAGATGCTAAGAAATACAGGGAGAAAATATAAACTGTAGTTGCTTTGTGGGTAGAAAAGGGTTGTTTCATCCAAAAGGAGAGAGAAACTGCTTCCTTAATCTACCATCTTAAAAAACCTTTCCTGCCTCATCTCAGAACCAACTTGAATAGGCTTGAATGTTAAGTTTTGTGTTAGGAGAATTGTAAACATTTTTAAGCTGTTGTGTATAAGAACTCATGGTGGCATGTTACAAATCTAGCTGTGGTCATTGCAAGAATTCCTGCCCACAAAAGGCAATAAAATGGATTAAAAACTTAAAAGTCCCACAAATGATTCAAGAACAAGAAACTCTGTCATAGACATTTTTACTACAGCCATGAAAGACTGCCATTCACTGGGAAATCCAAAAATTGCTTCATCCCTTAGCTATTTTGTAGATGTTCTGGGCCAGAAACCAGCAATGGAGAGATAGTCATTTAAGTATTAATGACGTTAGGTTTTACTCTTGACTGTGCTCACGGTGTTTGGCTGTTGTTTTTCTAAACTACCAACTGGGGGAAAAGTTCCTTGGGAGGATATTAGTGAAAATGTGATTAGTACTGTCAGTGTCCAGTCCACTGAGAGCAGTTGCTTAGGGTTGCTACTCTAAGTATTAATGATGCATCTCATCTCCAAGTTTCCCCTCCCAAGAGATTCTGAATACTAAATGTGGTTCTCTTACATCCTTATTCCAAGGAGGAAGACTAATGTAAGAACTTCATAAAATTTTTTTTTGCATGTTTCCTTCATAATGCAAAAGAGCAAATACTAAGCCAAAGGTTAATTTTCTTGAAAATGTGACTGGCTTCCTGTAGGACAGAGACCCTTATCTGTTTTGCTAGGAATGTAAGAAGTGCTTGAACATCCAAATTATATTATTAGCATGTTGCCTTCTTCATGAAAGAGAGCCAAGACATCTGCCTTCTAGGACCCCATGTTTGGCAAGAAACAAAGCGAGGGAGTGAGTGGAGTTCCATGGGATGTAGAGGAGGCTGGCCCAACAGTGGCTTAGAGTGAGGGAGGAGTGTAGCTCCTGAAGCATACAAGTAGGCGGCTGGCAGAGAACTACAGTAGGGGCCATCCAGGAAAGGAAGCAGCATGAGCAAATGCATGACAGCGCATGGCATGCTCAAGGAATGGCAATCCATCCAGGTTAAGCTGACCTCACTTCAACCAACACTTAGGAGCCACGTGTTTGCCACGCACGCACATGTACATACCCCTCATACAAAGGCAGAGAGGACCTAGCATCTACCTTCTAGAACGACCTGTCTTCCCACCGAGACCTACAGACAGGTGAATGACACTTCAACACGGTATGCTACAGAGGTCTTAACTGCGTTCTGTGGAACGCACAAAGGGGAGTGATGTTTTCTTCACAGTGAGCTTAAGGGAAAGAGTGCAGTCATCGATTACCCCGTGACCTCCTCAGGGTTGTTCATGTTCAGTTCAGAGCCTGAGAGTTTGTCAGTGAGATAGGATTTAACATTTTAGGGGCGATACCTCCAATTATCTGAGCAATAATAATATAGGAGCAATATAATAGTATTTAGCAGATGCTGTGTTTTGGAATTGTTTGTTTGTTTGTTTGTTACTTCTAAGCATTTGTAGCTCATCATTTAAGCATGACTGACTCCACAGAACCAAAGGAAGGAATTCTGGTTTCTAGACTTCACTGGCTGTTTGGAATCTTGGTAACCAGGATATTTCTCCATGTCTAACTGGAAGCTTGTCAGAGAGTATTAAGATCTGTTGTGAGTCAGACTAAGGTATCCATGCACTGTCTGTGAGCCTCCTCCCTACACCAGCTTTTAATCACTTCATCATCATCCATGCTGTGTCTAGTGTTCTCAAACAAGGTCTTTTTGACGTTGCTTCTGTCTGATTTATAAAGCTATTGACGAGAGGCAAAAGGCAGCACAGAGATGTTCAAGGTCATTTTTGAGTTTATATAGCTATGAAGCACAGCATCACTTCAACTGTCCATCTTTAGCTAAGTGAAAATTCTAAGAACTTTTTTTCGTTATTATTATTAATTACAATTTATTCACTTTGTATCCCGGCTGTAGGCCCCCCCTCATTTCCTCCCAGTCCCCCCTCCTTCCTTCTTTCCCCCCATGTCCCTCCCCTAGTCCATTGATAGGGGAGATCCTCCCCTACTATCTGACTCTAGCCCATCAGGTCTCATCAGGACTATCTGGATCCTCTTTCTCTGTGGCTTCATAAGGCCACCTTGCCAGGAGGTAATCAAAGAGCAGGCAACCAAGTTTATGCCAGTGAATGCCCCTGCTCTCCTTACTAGGGAACCCCCATAGAGTCTAAATTGCCCAGTCTGAATTGTCTGAGCAGGGGGTCTATCTAGGTCCTCTCCATGAATGGTCCTTGGATGATTCATCAGTTTCTGCAGGACCCTCTGAGCTCAGATTTTTTGGTTCTGTTGCTCTCCATGTGGAGCTTCTGTCTCTTCCAGGTCTTTCTATCTCCCCCTTCTTCCATAAGAGTCCCTGCTTTTAATGTTCTACAACTAGGATGTTTTACGGGACTCAGTTACCTTAGGTATGGATCTAATGGAGACTATCAATTTTGTCTTGGATGTCCAATAGGTACACTATGTGAGACAGATTTTGGCCATTGTTTATATTCCCTGACACAGTAATGGTGACACATAGTGAGTGCCTTGTGGTAAGACTGGCAGACAGGCGGTACTGTGAAATGTCCGCACGAAGCTAACAAAGACAGAATCTATTTGAGAACAGGTGGGAACGGTAGGAAAGCTAAGTGGCCAGTCCCACTGGCATTGGTTCCTTTTAAGTCAGATCTAGTCCTTAGCTGTTCAATGGCTTTTGTTGTTGCTGTTGTTTCCTTCTTTAACTCCCCTGTAGTTGTTACTAAGTGATAGCTAGTTCTTCCAATAGCATTGGGTTAAGTGACTAACTCCTGTCTAAAGGGCCAAGGTTAATGCAGGTCACACCATCAAATGGTCTGCTTCTGTATTCTCAGCTGCACAGAATCTTCTCCAAGACCTATCTTCATGTAAGAAAAAGGAAGCACAGAAGTATATGAAAACATGCTCAAAATGTACACCCCAAACTCCTCAAACAGGCCAGCAACATCTTTGGCACCCAGGAAATCATTAGAAATACGTCCTTCTAGGTCCCCACAGCAGACCTGATACATCAGATTCTGTTTGTAGTCCCTTTTGTTCATATTTTAATGTTTTTGCTGGGTGGTTGTGATGCCGAACCATTTATGGACCGTTCTGTGGAAATAATTGAAATCAGATAGGTCTATATCAAGCCATTGATGGCTCAAAGTGAAGCCAGGGACTCACTTGCTAAAAGGCAGAAAGCTTTAGAGGTCATGAGTTTAAGACAAAGATAGAGTGACTGACTTACTGAGGAGGGACGCGGCCAGTACATTTAAAAGGTTCTCTCTGGCACCAGCAGTCACTGCATGCATGACAGAGAAGGTTGTACAGGCCACCTTTGAGCTGCAGGGTCTCGGCAGCTTCGTATAGATGTTCTAGGGAGTACCTTTTTATGGAGGGTGAGCATGCCAAGATTTCTAAACTGATTTAAATACTTGAGATTACCAAGATATGAATGGATTCCCTCCCGAGACTGCCTGTCTAGAAAGCCGTTGAGGTGAGCAAGCCTGAGCTACTCTATCTGAACTATAAATCATTCATATGAGCGTGTAACTGGCATGTTAATGTCACAGTGAGTGTATTCCATGTGCCATGCCAACATCTCCTGCCTCAGACAAACTTGTGAATGTAAACTTTGGAGGCTGGCTAGACTATCTTCATTCAGTTCCTTACAAAAACCTTCACTTGAAACTTCCACATGAAAGAGTTCAATCTTTGTACATCTTTTCATCTAAATTATAATAAAGAAAGCATTGCCAATGGAAGCCTAAAAATAATATCTCTCGGCTTAAATAGTACTCTGCTTTGAGAAAGCAAAATTTTAAGCGTGAACTAATGGACCGAAAATCAGTTCAGGTGAGAACTGAAACTTAAGCATTCTGGAAGTGACAGTGTACTTGGACATCTACCTAGATCCTCAGCTTCTACCCACCAGACAGGAATTACCTTCATTACACGAACTAATAGACACAGTAGCAGCAGTTAAATAACATTTTTCTTTGAGTTAAATGGCTGTCTGATTCCAAACGCTGTATTTTTTTTTTACTGTATTACGCTGTTTGCACATAATTTCACCCAGTGTATGCATCTAGCCTTTTATCTTAGTTAACACGTGAGCCTTGAGTTCAGAAGCAGTCCTGACAATGTTGAAAAAAGTCCTACTGCAGAGAACTGAGTCCTAAAATACCCAGAAAAGCACTAGGTGCCCAAAGTGAGAACTCCAGCCCAGCAGCCAGAAGAAAACCAACCTCTTGCTGTGGGCTGTGTGAGTACACTTTCTCACGGGGACCCAGACTAAGAAATGGTCTCTCCTGATTTGACCCAAAGTCCAGTGCCTGATCAGAGCACTGGTAGCCAGAGAACTGCCTACATAGCCTTTAGTTACGGTGCATCATGGGAATGTTTCATCATTCTAGAAGAACCAGGTAACTTTTTTTCTGACCCAGAAGAATCACTGAGAAGAGGAACCCAAGACCCCCTGAAGAATGGCAGGCTCCAAGTGTCAGAACCAGGGATTCTAAAGACACTGCTTCTCCGGATAATGCGACGTATCATAAATCATAGCGAGCTACCATTTTCCAATGAGTCTCTATATCACTTGGAAATGGTTATTGGAAATGATGTAGAAGCCTGTGCTTTGCCTGTCTTTTGTTTCTCTGTGAAACAAGTTGCAGGCAGTACTTCTGAATGTCACCCTGCATGATGAGGCCACAGAATTCCCTGTCTGCAGAGGAAGATGCCCTTTCTGAAGCTCTGTGTGTGTGTGTGTGTGTGTGTGTGTGTGTGTGTGTGTGTGTATGACAGTACACTATTTGTAGAAAGTGGGTTTCAGTATAACCCGTAACCACAGAGGTAAATCTATGGTTCAGGGTATGACCTGACGCACAGGAAGTGTCTGAGTGTAACGATGAAACTTTTTAACTTTCCAGATGACAGAACAGAGGAAGCAGAAACAGAGAATTGGCCTTCTAGGACATCCTCCTCACATGAATGTCAACCCACAGCAGCCAGCCTAGGCAAATGGGACGGAAGGACCGGACCATGCTCACCCTTTCTAAATTATTGTCGTCGTGGGTATGGCTCATTAGTCCCGGGATGCCCACTAAGGTTACGTGCGTGCTTAGTACATTTGTAAATACTCAGTTTTGTATTGTATGTATATGATTGCTACTCTCAGAAGTTTGGATTTACGTATTGTAATTAGCTCTGTTGGCATGGTGACTCGTCACTCCTGCCAAAAACATTAAAAATGCCTTTTTTGGAAGGACTACAGAAAGTACCTGATTTGCACTTGAACCAGATTATAAATTTAAAAGTATATGACATGTATTTTGTATTTAAAACTAGAATAGCCAGTATTTATGTTTTTTATAAAACTGTGCAATACAAATTATGCAATCACCATAACTTTGTAACTCCTGAGTGTCCTACAGGGAGTGCGCGTCTTTGAAGCTGATATGTTAATACTTATGTAATAAATGGTTAAATGTCAAATGATGCTGCTGCCAAAATTACATTAATAGCGAGTTTCTGGCCCCTGGGCAATTTTGTACCTTGTAATTATCCTATGGTGATGCTGTTTCTCGTTGCTAATGGCATTAGTGGCCCTGTCTCCTGGTGATAACTCCAGGTCTGTGAACCATTCAAACAGCATTCATTTTGAGAAAAGCAACTTTAGTGTCGAGGATACTTTTAAGCTTCAAAATTAATCATTTAAAGTATTTCTTTAAGAGAGCCATATTAGAGGCTCACACTTTAGCTTGAAAGGAGTCAATGAATTTTTTTAAAGGGAACTTTTTACATGATGTTTGGGATAACAGCATATTGCTGGCCAGTCAGTGTCCTCTCCCAGGTGAATTTTGATGTCATGTTATAGTCAAATGAGTTAGCCGATGGTTTCTAGATTTTTCTTCATCTGAACCAACATGATACAGTAAGGTAAGAAGTTATTATGCCTATAGATATATATATATATATATATATACATCCATATAAGACAAAGTAGGCGCTGTCCCCTTAGGATGCATAGCTGAACACTGACAATGCTGTCCTTCTGAAAGAGCCACGTTTTGGTTTTATTACTTTGTCACATGATTTCTTTTATGGATGGGTGCAAAGTATAACAGGAAACATTTTCTACCTGTTGCCTCATTTTGTACCTGGGTCTCGTTTTACTAGACCATCTCTGCACAGTTTTAAAAATGAACCGGAAGCAGAGTTCTGAAGCAAGTCAAGTTTGTAAATGCATACATAAAAATATTTAATAAATGATGCAGAATACTATACGGCAACTGGCTGGCGGCTTTCATTTGGCATTAGCTTGCGACTCAAGAGAATTTTACTGCTAGACTTTTCTCCCCATTAGGACTGAGTTAAACTACAACTGGTTTGGTTACCAGATTAATTCAGCAAGTGCTCGCCTGATTTTAGAAAATAAACAAGTGTTTCTATTCTAAGTGAAAACCATGTAACAAATATCAGAGGGAACTTCACACAAAATTCATTCTCCTAGGTGAGAGAGTGGCACTAGGCTGTTGCTGGCACCTAGCATCCCATGGCAAGGTCCGGGAATTCTGGGGATCTTTAACTTGGCCTGGTGGAAGGATCAATAACCATTAAAGTTTGTTTTGGTCTATTCCCCCGTGACCAAGGTCCTATCATAGACTATTTATGATGTTTGTTTTGTACTAGGCTCATTCTTCTGTCCAAATATTTAAAAAAAAAAAAAAGTGTTCCTTCCTGAAGCAAGGATGGCTTTGGCTGATCTTTTTGACACCTGTTTGACTCTGGGCTTTAGAAAAATAGGAATAATTCCCACCCAGCTCAGAGAACTGGGTCAGGATTGAATTCCAGTTTAGTGGGTGGTTTCATAACTGACACTTCTACTATATAAACTGGGTAACTTAAATCAATTTTCCAGTCAGCTTAAATTTTTCCAGCATAAGGTAAGCCTGCGTGAGACACGTGCTTCCTGTCTAAAACCAAAATGGCGCCTGTACTCAATCCTACAGTTCTGCGCAGCCAGCAAGGACTTGCTCCTTCCCCTGGGCTCTGCCTTTGATCTCTCAAGCTGTCCGACACATCATGGCTGGCAGTGTGTGCTCCCCAAGTCCCATCCAGTTCACTGGAAAGCCCTGCATTGACATGTTTAGGTGACAGCTTTTACAGGTTTGTCGTGTCTCATTTGAATCCTGTCACCAAAGATATAAATCTCCATTCTGTTTGCCAGCTTCAGCAGAAAAATAATTGAAACTGGAATGTCACTCCACCTTACACATAGCAGGTCCTACCCTGGGAAAGCAGGTGTCAACAACAAAGATCTTGTAGCTAAAACAGAATCCTCAGGTAACTCTCCCAGGGCCTCTGAGAGGTCATTGATTCTGCTGCCTTCTCCACACACCACCTTTTCTTTGCACCTCTGTTTCAGGGATTGAGATCTAGGTCACCTTTAAAATTACCTCCTCCTGATGGTGAAGGAGCATTGCCAGGCTAAGCATTAAGTATCACAGTTCAATGATCATAGGCTTCATTTGCTTAAACATTTGCCATCTTACCAAATCAAGTTTTGTTTTGTTCTGGGGGTTAGTTGGTTGGTTGGTTGGCTGGTTGTTTTTGTTTGTTTGTTTGTTTGTTTGTGTTTTGGTTTGGTTTTGAGAGAGGGTCTCACTTAAAAGTCAACATGCTCAGTCTACCAAAACACAGACCTGAATCCTTCAACAGGGAGAGTGACTTCCTAAGCATTCAGCTCCAAAATACACAGACATCCCCTGACTTCTGCAAGACAGAGCGAGCTCTTCCCAAGTCAGGGGCTGCATGCCTTCCGGAACAGGGCTAGCCTATTTTAGCAGGCATCCCCTTCCTGCCCTTATTCCTGCATGGGAAATGCCACCCGCTGATCTTTCTTTCTTTTCAAATCTCTGTCATAAGAAAGCCTATAAGCTAGAAAGCACCACATATAGATACGGTGTCAAGACCGAAAGCTCTGTGGCAAAGATAAGCAATAGGCAAACTCCCAACATATCTGTCTTCCACACACACCTGGACATCTCATACAATGCCTCTTACTTAGCCACATCTTGCAAAAGGAGAAACAGTCTCAACTCCATCAAGGCAGCACCCTCCGGATGACAATACTCAGGTACACTGCTGTCCCATCCTGTCCCAGAAGTCAGAGTCTAGCCAGCTCCACTTAGCTCTCGTTCAATACACTGATCACTTGTTAACAATCAACTGGATGTTGGAAAACCCCCATAAAGATTTCAATTTTACAGAAAGTACCAAAAATTCCACTGATTTTGCATCACAAAGTAGTGGTTAAAGTAGAGTTTTGAGTAAAACGCCAAGTGTGCGGTTTGTGGGTGGCTTTAGCGAAGAATGACTGTCAGACCTCAATTACCTGAGGGAAGAGAGCTATGATGGCAGTTATAATTAACACAATTAGGATCAGAAGAAACACTCTTCCACTCTTAGCAATCGAAGCCATATGTAACATCCCAAGGCCAATTCAGAAACACAGCCAGCCTTTAGCTCAAAACCTCCAAACCTACCAACATGAATTTAAAAAGACAACACTGACTCCCTTAATGCTGGACTTCTGAGCTCATTTACTAAAACACTGGAGGCATGACTTGGGGGGGGGGGCGGTTAGTGAGCAGGCCACCTGAAATACTTTAAGGTCATGACAAGCCAGTGAGAAAGAGAATCCTAACACCTAGAACTGAAACTGCATCATCCACCCGGCCTGGAAAGAAGAAAAGAAAGCTGAAAACCACCATAGAGCAAGAAGGCAGGGCTTGAGAAAACCCCTAAGGTGAATTCTGAACAACAACAAAGAGCCCCACAACATGAGTGCGTGCTGTACGCAGGAACCACTGGTGGAAAGAATTCGCCAGCACTTTTGTAATCACCTCAGAAGAGAGACAGGCGAGGCCCATGTCGATGGAACTTTCGACGATACAGTACATACAGCACCACAATCCAGAAATTTAACCTACTCACTACTGAGTATTTTCAAGTCATTTCACTTACAGTATCTCAGAAGTCTCCTCAGCAGCTTTCTGTGGAAGCTATTTGGAAGATTTGGTGTTGACACTGGGCAGGAAGACTGGGACACTCCACCTTTCTTAGGGCTGCGACCCTTTAATACAGTTCCTCTTGTTGTGGTGACCTCCAACCATAACGTTTCATTGCTACTTCATAACTGTGATTTTGTTACTGTTATGAATCATAATGTAAATATCTATGTTCTCTGGTGGTCTTAGGTTACCCCTTTGAAAGGGTCATTTAACCCCACCCCAAAGGGGTCAAAACTCACAGGCTGAGAACCACTTGCTTAGCAAACTTATGGATGTCTGACCTCCACATGGGTATATGGTGGGAAAAAAAAAACCAGGGTCCGTGACAATGAGAATCTTTGTGCTAGCTCAGCCACCTACACGTTTAATTTTAATTCCCTCTACCCTAAGAGAAGAGCTCTCCTTCTACTTCCTCCCACAGCTGGTAATGAGCACGAAGATGCTATATGCCGAGGGTCTGCTCTGCACCCTCCATCCATAGTCCCCATTCCTTGTACCGTCATTGTCTTCTCACACCTGCCCACAAGCTAAGCTAACTATTGCACAACTGAGCTTCTTTCTGTTCCTACTAAATTGCTCTGCTGTTGTTGCTGTGGATCTTAAATCTTTGTGTCTTCACATGACATGTTTGGGTCATATCCAGTCATTTTTATTTTAACTATGTTGTAACTATCAGTTTGAACTGAATAATTCATTAAAAAAAAAAAAACTTAGTCATACAGCTCCCAACTTCCGGATAATCACTCTCATATCTGTGATCAGTGTTGAATTTAAAATCTGAATTCTTATTTTGAAAAATATCTGAAGATGTTTAACGTCTGGGATTATGTATTTCTTTGGTTTTGAAGTATTTTCATTATCACTTGAGCCTACCAACCCTGTTAATGATATAGTTTCTCTTGCATTTAATCATCCTCAATTTCACTTAACATTTAAATATAAATTCTATGCCATATTGCATGTAACTGTAGAGACCCAGAACTTTTGTTAACAATTTCAAGGAGCCTAAGAAGGTGCTTACGCTCTCGGGGAACCTTGCCGCTCTAGATCCTAAATCCTGGTTCCCATCTAGTTTTCTGTTCCTTCTCATCACCTCACTCACTCCACTCAAAATGTGGACGCGGCTCTCCTTAGCATCAGTGATGGAGGGGAGAGTGAAAAAATGGGACTATACTAGAAGAAGAGAAAAAAAGAACAGGAAACCCTTGAAAACAGTCAGAGCTCCCTCCCCTTCCTTCCTGGCCACTGGAATAACAGGTTCTCAATCTTTGAGGGGCCATTTGTATTTGCCCGCCCTCTTGTCCAATAAACAGCAAAAGAAAAACAAAATTCCTTGCTTTCAGCTCTCTCACAGAAGACATCATGTTAGAAAGATGGAATGGGTTTCACTTAACTAACTTAACTTTGGGCCTAGTATTCAAAGTCAGCCACCTGGCTTCACAGTCCATTGATAGTGTGTTAGGCATAGCCCAGCTCGGATCCCGGGCCTCCAGCTTTCCTGACTACCTGTCTGGGGGAAAATCAGAAGATCTGGGGATTTTGGTGGTGGTGGTAGTGGTGTGTGTGTGTGTGTGTGTGTGTGTGTGTGTGTGTGTGAATGCACACTGCACAGGTGCATACATCTGGGACGACTCATGCCCATCTATGCATGTGTATATGGAGACCAGAAGACATCCTCAGGTGTCAGTCCTTGGATGTCATCCAACATTTTTCTTGTTTTTACACAAGGTCTAGAAATATTAGGATGGTTATCCAGTGAGCTCCAGGAATCTGCCTGTCTCTGCCTCCCCAGTTTGTACTGCCATTCCTGGCTTGCTTCTTTCTTTTTCTTTCTTTCTTTCTTTCTTTCTTTCTTTCTTTCTTTCTTTTTGAAGAAGAAGAAGCTTAAATTCTGAGATTAAATTCAGATCCCCATGCTTATGAGACAATCACTTTGCCAACTGAGGTATTTTCCCAACCCTAAACTGAAAGCATTGTTTAGGCATAAGGGTGCCACTAGTTTGTTTCCTTATCATTGGGATCAGGCACATTTCCTCCCAAGTGAAGAGGCTCCCCCCCACCCCCGGGCATTTGGGCAAGTCTTCCCTCAATCTACTTTATAGGATTTTTGAGTCAAAGCCAAGGAGGAAGATTTCATGAAGAAAAGAATATTCCAGCCCCTCTAAAAGAGAAGCATAAAGAATTAAAGATCCAGCAGCTGCTATAAAATGACCAATAATTACTCAGAATGTGTCCAACTTTAAAACTCAGAATGGTAAAATAGGTTGATCCCTCCATACAAGCAAAGCCCCACTTCTCGCTCTTCTTTACTAAGAAGAGAAAAGACAGGATACGGTGATTTAGGGTAGCCTCCATGAATGTGAAAATTCAGACCCACAACCCCCCCCCTGTACTTCTAGATGCTTCCTGCTACACCTTCCTCATCCAGGAACCCTTAAAGGCAACACCCCACTTGTTCACATAGGACTGAGTCAGTTCTAACAGAGCACACCTTAGGTAGCATAAGGAAATTAGGGACATCTGGGGTAGTTTAAAGAATTATGTCTCATTTATTTATAAACTATGTGTAAATGACTAAGTCACATTTTCCCCCAACTGGATAAAACAAACATGTTTTAGAGGTTCTGCTAATCCTAAAAATCTAATAACAACAACAGACCTGGAGGGAGAGTGGAAGTCACTGTTCTGTATCCTCTCCTACTACTTAAACTGGAATTCTTACAACTGCTGTTAGGAAAAGGGTACAACCATTTTGGAAAAGTTTAGCAGACTCTAAAGTGTAAACACACCGTATTATCCCAAAATCCCACTTCCAACAATTTAACCAAGAGAAATAAAATATGTCTGTCTACATAAAAACCTGTTTACAAGTCTGGATATAGTGTTTTGGGCAGTCTGTTTGCACAGTTATTGCTGGCTAGTTTTATGTCAACTTGACATAAGCTAGGGTCATCTGGGAAGAAGGAATCTTAATTGGGAAAATATTTCCATCATAATGCCTGTAGACAAGTCTGTAGAGCATTTTCTTAATTGATGATTGATGTGGGAGGGCCGAGCTCACTGTAGGTGTTGCCATTCCTGGGCTGGTCATCCTGAATGCTATAAGAAAGAAGCCAAACGGACCATAAGGAGCAAGCCAGTAAGCAACACCCCTCCATGGCCTCTGTTTCACTTCCTGCCTTGACATCCTTTGATAAAAGACTGTAAGATGGAACTGTAATCCTGAAATAAACCCTTTCCTCCCTAAGTTGCTTTTGGTCATGGTGCTTTATGATAACAATGGAAACCTTAAGATACCTAGCATGTAGAAAGTCCTGGATTCAATCCTCAGCCCCACATAAAACCAAGCATGGTGGCCCATAATCATAATCTCAGAACTATGAAGATGTAGGCAAGAGGATGATCAAAAGTTCAAGGTCATCTTTGGCTACATACTTAACAAGTTCCAGACCAGCCTGGGCTCCATGAGTCCCTATCTCAAAACAAACAAACAAAACTACGCAAATTATAAATACAACCCAATACCAAAAACAATGGGAATGTCCACCAACCAGAAAAAGGGTAAGTGAACTATGATGCATGAATCTAATGTCACCCAGGATGTTGGCAGCCTGTGGCTTCTATGCTGTGAAATACCACTGATGTTAGGGTTGAGCCCAACATATCTGGTTGTTGTTTATTTGCCTTTGGGATAGGTTCTTGCTGTGTAGCCC
Source organism: Meriones unguiculatus (assembly GCF_030254825.1). Lineage (NCBI taxonomy): Eukaryota > Metazoa > Chordata > Mammalia > Rodentia > Muridae > Meriones > Meriones unguiculatus. The sequence goes on from NC_083353.1 coordinate 99,620,636, forward strand.
AGGAAATACCTCACACTTGGAATTCTCCCGTCTCAATCTCCCTAAATCTAAGATTCCCAGAGTGTACCGCTATGTCTGACCTACTTTTTATCTTTTCTAGCACATTTAGTATGCACAGTTTTTAACTACTTCAGAGTTGAAGACAAGAATAAGAACCAAAAGCTGCTAGCTAGAGAGTCTAGTAGAGAAGGCAATGAGCTACAGGAAGGGAGGGAGGAGTTGGAGGATGGAAAGAAGAGAGAGATCAGAAGAAAAGCTGTGGTCCTGCTTCAGTTTTTTGTAATTATTTAAAAAATAACATTGCAAACGTATTTTGTGCACATTTCCTCCTAGAGCTGTAACAAATGACAAAATAAAAGAGAGGTAAATGTGCTGTGATGGTTTGAATAAGAATGGCCCCTATAGGCTCACATAATTATATGCTTAGTCCAAGGGAGTGGAACTGTTTTAAAGGATTAGAAAGGTTAGGAGGTGAGGCCTTGTTGGAGTAGATATGGCCTTGGAGGAAGTATGTCACTGGGAGTGAGTTTTCAGGTTTCAAAAGCCCAGGCCAGTCTCAGTCTCTCTCTCTCTCTCTCTCTCTCTCTCTCTCTCTCTCTCTCTCTCTCTCTCTCTCTCTGCCAAGACATAGCTCTCACCTACTGCTCCAGCACCAAGCCCCCAATTAAATGTTTTCCTTAATAACAGTTGCCTTGGTCAAGGTGTCTCATTATAGCAATAGAACCCTAACTTCACTTTTATTTTTGTCTATGTGGTATCTCACAATTCTGATTGTCTACACTCTCCTGGAGGACCTTGGGGGGGGGGGAATCCATTCTCTGCCTTTCAGCAGCTTTTAGGAGAGTCCTTTGGAGCCTGCTCCTGTAAAAAGGCAGACATGGCTGTCTGAGCCTTTGGCACAGTATATCACTCTGATTCTTCTGCCCACCTCTTTCACCTTTTATGACCCTGATCCCCAATTGGATAACCTGGGAAATCTCTGCATCTCAAGACTCTTAGTTCAACTCCATCTGCAAATCCCCTTTCTCCATCTCTGGTGACAGTCACAGTGCTCTAGGACCGGGATGCAGGCATCTTTACAGGGGCCACTGCTGTGCCTCCCATATCGGACTGGGCACAGTCTAGGCACGCTATGCTTTAGAAAGAAGAAAGTCGTTCATCTACTTTCCACTTCTGAGAGGACCTGAGTCCAGTTAGGAATGCCACGATTTCTCATGGCCCAAACAGGCTAAACAAGTCAGGTCACCAAAACAAAGCTATAGATGCCTGACTAAGGATCAGTCAACTCCTTTCACATTTAGGGATGCTCTTGGACAACTAGGAACTCATGGACATATATGTAACACATACACATGCGTGTGTGTGTATGTGTGTGTGTGTGTGTTTTCTCCCCCTTGTAATTAAATTAATCTTCATTTGTGAAGATTAATACTTTAAAAATAAGTGAGAGTGAGGCAGTTAGTGACAGAATGTCACTGCTAAGCTGGCCCATTTCTGAGTTCTAATTCAATAATCATCACCTTCCTTTGCTTTTTCTAGCTTTCCCTTGGATACTGGCCAAAGTCCTAAGCATGTTTGCCCTGCCACTCTGGACACATACACTCTTTCTCTGAAAATACCTTCTGTCCATGTAGTACTGGCTGACCACCATTACCAGACCCGCCTGTTTTCCTGAGCCCTGACAGACACATCTGTCTCTGTTTCTCATCTCATCTCTTCTGCAGCTGCTGAGGCTGTCAACTTGCCTCGTTGTTTCTCCCAAACTCTAATGAAATTATTCTCAAGCTTTAATGAAAGTCATATCGGATAAAGAAACTGCAGGACAGAGAGAGAACCAGGAAGCAGGAGTGACCACTCACAGAGTACTAGTTATTTCAGAACCCTGGTTAAAAAAAAAAAAAAATAAGACTCGGCCCAACAGATCATAGATACTTTCATCATCCCAAATGATTCTCCCATCAATTCTTCAGCAATGTGGGTGAACCCTGCATGTGCCTGACACCACAGGATCTAGCCAATTCCACAGTATCAAAGCAGCATCAAGAAAAACTTAGCTTACCCACAGACCTCATAAGAGCTGGAGGCTGCGTTCAGCCAGATAAAAACCTGAAGAAGGCATTCCCTTTGAAACTCAACCTAAGGGAGATAGCTTCAAGACACATGGGCCGGGCTGATAAAACAGCAACAATAACAGTCAAAAACATGACCATAGCAAATCCTTCCAGCCAAAAACACTCCCACATCATCCAGAAGGTCCACCAGTTCTTTTTTTTCCCCCTGCAGCTTCGAATTTTCATTCTTCCCCCATCACAGTCCTCAGACATGCCCAGTGGTTAGGGCACTGTCTTCACAGAGTCCCATCGGTGATCCTAAAATGCAAACCAGATGGAGAGCATGCTGGTTTGTGCTCTGCTGCCCAGGATGAGGCCTGCATCATTGTAGAACTCTCCAATTTACCTGACGTGGGTGAAATACCCTGCTCTTGTTCTCCCTGGCAGTAAGAGAACCTTTCACTACAAGGTCTCAGCTAGGACAGGTTTCTTCTTTAGCCCCAGTGATGGCCCCATACAGGACTATCTAACCTGACCGGCATGACAAACCAAGGCTTTGCCGTTGGTAGAGACAGAAACAGCCTTGGCTCCCAAGATAGATTTTTGCATCTGGCTAAACAACTCATTAATAAATATCAGATCATTGGGGTGGGGGGGGGGTAATGTTTACCCAACATAAGTGAGGCCTTGGGTTTGATCCTCAGCATGTACAGACACATGCACACACACATGCAATGACATCCTGCATACTGGAAAAGTTTCATGACTTTGTCTTCACAGTGAGTTCTTCAGTATGGCACCAGAAGCCTACGCAACAAAAGCAAAAACAGGCAAGTGAATCTGCGTCAGGTTAAAACCTCCTACATCACAACAAAACAACTACAGAATGGGGGAAAAAATCTGCTCACCTAAAATCTGAGAAGGGGCTAATACTCAAAAAGTGTGAAGAATTCTAATAATTTAGCTACAGAGTAAATAAACAAAAACAGGCATGCTTTTAGGATGGACAATATTGTGCAGAAACGCCATCCCATTAAAGAAACACAAATGGCCAGTGGGTGGGTGTGAAAACTCAGCATCAGTGCTGGGCGCAGTGGCACACGTCTGCACAGCACTCAGGGAGGCAGAGGCAAGTGGATCTCTGTGAGTTCAAGCACAGCCTCTTCCACAAAGCAAGGCCAGGACAGCCAAGGCTACTCAGAGAAACCCTGCCACAAAAAACCAAAAGAGAAAGAGAAGAGACAATTTTAGCATCACTGATCATGGTGAAAATGTGAATCAAGACCATGGTGAGAGGACACCTCACAGCTATTAGGATGAGTACTGAAAAACAACCAGGGAGACGGAGAGCAGGAAATAGCAGTTATAGGAAGGATATAGTCATAAAGTCCTTCTGTACTGTGGATAATAATGCAGGCACAAGGACAGAGGTGCCTCGAGCACTTGAGAACAGCACCGGGGTGATGGTTCGGTGGGTATGGGTATCTGCTATGCAAGTAGGAGGACTGAAGCCCACATTCCAGTACCCACAGGCGTAGCTGCGTGCACACCGATAACCCCGTTGCTGTGGGCGATGGAGATAGGAGGGTCCTGAAACTTGCTGGCTCCTGTCTAGCTCCAGGCTCAGTGAAAGGACCCATCTCAAAGAAATGATCAAAGCACGATAGATCAGAATAGCTGTTGTCCTCCTCTGACCTCCGCCTGTATGGGCACGGGCATGAACACCAGTATAGGTACATGCATGTGCTATACACACATTTAACATACACACACACACACACACACGCACACACACAACCAACACTGGATTCCCCAGTCTGGGGACAATCACTCTTTGCCAGGTGTCTTTCGCCTTGCTGTTCTTTTCTTAGAATATCCATCTTCTGCCATCTCCTTTACCAACTGGGACCTTCGGCACTAGATCTGTTACAGCAGCTTTTTCCTCTGAAATCCCCCCTTTCCCTTTGACACTAAACAGGTCATGATAACGTCCCTCTCTCTAGATCTCCCACTGCATTGTATTCTCCAAGAGCACGGGGGCTGAGCTCCTCAGTCTTCTCTGCACTTTATCCCCATCACTGCTAAGCTGAGTCATCCCAGCTTATTCAGAGAAAGGGTTACAGGGCAGGACGAAGAAGCCAATGAAGAAGTCAGGGGTCTCCTTCTGGCATGCCGACTCTCAGCCCACGTCAGTGGGCATGGCTTCTTCAAGCACGTGCTTAGTCACCCCAATGCCCGTGGGACACTGTAGGACCTACACTCAAAAGATATCGGTTGCTTCCGTCATGCTGTCATATTTTTTTTTCTCATTTCTTAAGTGGATTAAGCAATATTCAAATCAAACTAATTCAGGAGAGCTAGATGGAGACCAGAGGAATTGAATTTTGTAAAGTGAGCAATGTTACCCAAGATGCCTACGTACACATCACTAAAACCCTGGTGCTGAACGTCAATGTTAGACCCACTTAGCCAAAACCCCACTTAACGTCTTTCCCCCATCAATGTTCTTCGTGTTAACGTGACTTCCTGTACTTTCAAGTTTACTTCGGGCACAGGAGAAGCCGCCAAATTACCTTTCGTTTTCTGAACTCCAAAAACTCTTGTTGAAAAAAAAACGTCATCGTCTGCTCAGTTTTCTGAGCAGCTTCTCAAGTGGTTGCTATACTTTAAATTAAAACTCCCCATCCTCTTATTCAAATTTAAAAAAAAAATTATGGCTTTTGAAAAAACCCCAAAACATCGTCAGATTTCCTTTAAAGTTAAAAACAAAAGCAAATTGTGTTTCTTAAACATTATAAATTACCAAGACTTACAACACAATTAAAAATCAAAAGTTACTGGCAACGTAGCTCAGTGATAGAGTACTTGCCCAGGAGGACCCTGGCTTACTACCCAGCCCAAGGTAGGGGTAGTAAGCATAACTTTACAGGAAAAATCTTTTCGAACCAGTAAGGGGCTTGGGGTGTGGTTCAGTGGTAGAATACTAACTAGCCTAGCATGTACAAGGTCCTGGGTTCAATTCCCCAACACTACAGAAAGCAGGGAAGTGGGGCAAGGGGAGAGAACAATGCCATAAATGCTGGAGGAGTGACTGATCTTGATAGATAGATGTAGCATATATACACATATATCACACATTAAATGGAATGATAAATATATCACACACATATGCATATATCACTAAATATATATATTTATACAGAGAACATTCTCAGTGAATGTCGATAGCAATGCCATACTGATGAGGTATAGTATATACTCCTTGTTAAAAAAAAAAAAAGTGTATGGAGGACTGAAATGAGGCAGAGACAGACAACTGGTTCTTTTAAACCAATCTTAAGAGCCCAAAAGATTAGCAACTAAACTTACCAGCTTTTAAAAAGACTGAAATAATAACAAACAGGCTAACTGAAAATGATGAACCCTGAAATTCTTCACGTTTTAGCTATCTTTAAGTTATTAGTCATAGATAACATTAACCAAATAGCTACTGTTTTCTAACAAGGAACTGTGAACAAGTGTGAACAGACCACTGACTTCCACAGACATTGAGCAAAGGGGTCAGGATCAATCGGCTGCTCTTGCATCTAGTAGACGTGAGGCATCACGCAGTGTATGTCCCCACCTCAGACTTCGAAAAGCTACTCACATCCTGGCAAAACATGTTGCGTGATAAACAGATCATAAGCAGAAACTTCCAGTGTCAGGCAGACACAAAACCCAGCTGGGCTTCCTTAGCCCGGATCCCGGTTTCAGCTGCAGGTTTTTTCCAGAAAGAACAGAAGTTGGATTTACTCAACATTCTGCAGAAGTCAGGGGTGTGGCTGTAACTCATTGCTAATGGGTTTTCCCTTAATTCTTGTAGCAACAGGACCTTCAAGGGGCTACTGACAGAGAAAAGGTGAAATTTAGGTCACAGCCGGAGTCTACAGCATCAACAGTAGAAACAGCTGTTGAGGACTGCCTAGTGGCAACAGGGGCAGCAATATTTTTTTTATATATTATCGCTAAGGCAAAGTATGAATATTTCCCAGACTTGGAGCAGAGAGCCACAGGAACAGTTGAAGACTATCCGGTTTTACCCACTCTGCCATTAAATGCAGCTAATTTCATCCCTAAGTTACGCCAATACACAAATCACACTGATGTAGACCAGTCTTGCTTCTTATTCGTTAGAAAGTGTGAATTCAGGGAGAAATGTCCATGAAACATTCACTGGGCTTTTTTTTTTTTTTTTTTTTTTTTTTTAAGCAGGGGTTGGACTAGAAGTTTGTAAGCCAGGCTGAGAAGTTTTTGCTAAGGCAGGGATCAATGGGAGTGTGCCTAATGAGTAATTGCATTCCTTCTTGGCTAGCCAGCAGCGTGGAAACGGAGCCCTGATCTGCCCTGTGCACACCAGCTCGCAAGGTCTGTTTCCACTTCTCCGGACCAGGCTAGTCTCGGAGGAACAGCTGTCTCCAAACCTTCTGTGCAGCCGGAAGCTTGTAGTTTGGGTTAGGAGCTCATTTTATGCCAGGGATTACAGGGAGTACGTCTCACCCTCTCTGAAGCCAGTTTGTAACTGGGTGAGGAAACTGAGGCCAAGTTGGCTCCCTACTCACTCGGGAGCCTCAGCTCCTAACTTGTTGAACAGTGCTAGCACTAGGATGAGGACATGGCAAGCATCCTAAATACTCACTAGACATGGAGTGAATTAATGAGACATGGCATGTGTTTCTTTCTGGCCAATTTCAAGTCTCATCCCTCAGGACAAGAGAGGAAACTGAGGCCCCAGAGGAAGTGACTTAGCAAAGGTCACAGGTCAGGTAGCAGACAGAAAAGAGCCTGGAAAAAAAAGAGTCTCTGAGTTTCTTCATGTTCCCAAATAGTAATGCTATCCGAAGCCTCTCTACCTCCACGTCCAAGGTCCCCAAATTCTGAGCGGAAAAAGCCTAGGGGCTCCCATCCCCAATCGCTTTCCGGTCAGCAGCTCCAGGCAGGGCAGGGCAGGGCAGGGCAGGGCAGGGCAGGGCAGGGCAGGGCAGGCAGGGCAGCCCCACCCTCCCGCCAGCTGCAAGGCATAGTGCCAGGCGCACATTGACTGTTCCCAGGCACTCCCTCGACGCAGCCCCTGCGCCTGTCTGCCAACTGCCAAGGGCAGGCAGGGGTACAGACCTCGGGGCGGGGCTTCATCATCACCACGCCCTCCGGGGCTCACCCCCAGGAGCACTTTGAGACCCTCCCCTCCCCTCCTGATCCAGATCCAGCAAAGCGGCTCCGGTGTGGGCTGTAAGGATTTGAGGAAGTACGTGGGTGCGGTCTAGGCGGTAGCGTAGGCAGCCAGCGCTGGTGAAAAGGAGAGGGTGTCTAGGTCGGCTACATTAGAAGAGGGCGTTTCTGCAGAAAAGGAAGTAGGCGTCAAAAGCTGCATACACATTGCCCCGTGGGAGGCTTGTGAGGGAAGTCGTCAGGACCTGCTGCAGCCTCCCACTTTATCTCAAGTCGGGGATCTCGTAATTCCTGAGACTTCTCAACGCTGGGCAGGCAGTAACCATGGGCATCCATTGTCTATGGGTCACCCATCAAGCTTCCTGTGAGGTCATTTTGCCTCGTAGGCCAGGCCCCTCCCCAGTAAGAACCCTGGATACTTCTCCCCTTACTTCAGCCTCACCTAAGGTATATTCCCGAAGCTTCCAGAAGCCTACAGACTGGCGTTGATTTATTCAAAATCCCTATCTTAGTCACATGTTGTATTCTTATCCCACAGACACTCAATAAAGCCCCTATCTTGAGAACAGAAAGTTTTTCCTGGTTTGGTTTTGACATGGTGTCATGTAATCCGGGCTGATTTTGAACTTGCTAAGTCGCTAAGACTGACTTTAAACTCCTGATCCCTAGCTTCCAGCTCCCAAGTGCAGAGTCCTGGGATTACAGACATGGGTTACCGTACCCACCTTTTTGTTTTTAACATTGCTTTGAACCCGGCCAATGGCATTTAATAAGGCGGGGCGTTTCTGGGAAAGGATTTAGAGGAACAAGTGTCCCACATTTATCTCATTTGGTAGCTTGAAGTTTTATTTGATTGTCAATTTCTGAATATATGGGTTCACGTACCCCCAAATTTCCTTTAGTTCCTCAAACAAACAGGAGATTAAAGCAAAGTCTTTTTCTTTTTCTTTTTATCCTGGACTCGATTTGTAGACCAGGCTGGCCTGAAACTCACAGATATCCTCCTGCCTCTGCCTTCCCAAATGCTGGGATTACAGGCGTGTGCAACTGTGCCCGGCTAAACCCAAGTCTTAAGGCCTTACAAACACTAGCAAAATACTCTGCACTGAGTATCTCCACCCCTCATTTTCTCCTCAATACTACAGAAGCTCTACAGGTCTGCCTTATTCTCAGTCCTGTCTTGTATGACTAGTTTTACTGAACACCATTGTCAGAAGGTAGTGTCGGGGATGGGAAGATTGTAGAACCAGACCTGGACAGATTACAGAAAAGCCCTAACTGCCCAGGTCCTTCAGGTCCTTCTTTGCTACCTCTTGTAGGCCCTCCCTCGCCGTCCTGAGGCTTCAGCACAGGCTGGCTGCTCGGGGGTTGGTTTGATTCCTGTCTTAATTCTGAACATGTAAAGCAGGATGTGGGATCTATAATCCCAGCACTTATAGAGGGAGGCCGGACTATCCATTGAAGGTCAGCCTGAGCTACAATAGCCTACATAGCTACAAACTCTCAAGAACAAACAACTCAAAGAATATCTCTTCTTGATGTGTGTGAACTCTGGTGTTTTGTTTTGTTTTGTTTTGATTAAAGTTTGTTTGTTTGTTTTTCTCCCTCAGTAGACAAGACAAGAATGGCCTCAAACTCAATAGCCTTCTGCCTCAGTTTTCTAAGTGTGGGATTACAGGAATGCACATCACTTAAGTTTTGACAGCCTAGATGCATTACGAATGGGGTGGAAGTCAGCGTCACAAAAAAAAAAAAAAAAAAAAAAAAAGGAGGAAGACTGTGGTTTGGAACGATTTTGAGGAGATCAGGGTAATAATTTACAGAAAGAATGAGGATTCCCCCTCCCAAAGAAAGCAGAATGGTAGCCAGTCACTTCAGAAGCTAAGGTCATGACCCCTGAGGGTGTCCCTCAAGGCCACAGCTCAGTATTAAACAAACAGCACAGGCTAACCACCACCCAGAAGAACACGAAATGGGTAACTCATCCATCCAGCACCTGATTTTAACCGATCCCTCCCACACCTCCTAAATTTATATCTAGATTATCTAGAACAGGGCAGGATCTCATGGCACGTGCTCAGCTGCCATTCCTCTCAGCTATCATTTGAGCCGATTTCACGTGGCTAAAGGCAGTCCCAGGATAAGAACCACTCTCTTGAGCCAGGTTTAGTGGCACATTTCTGTTATCGCAATACTTGGGTGACTGGAGTGGGAGAGTGGCAAGTTCTAGCCTATCCTAGGCTGCACAGTGAGTTCCAGGCCAGCTTGTGTTCAAAGGTGGCCCTGCTGGGGGTGGGGGTGGGGTAAAGAAAACAAAACAGCAGTTCTCAACCTTCCTAACACTGCGACCCTTTAAAACAGTTCTTCTAATTCATAGCTGTAATTTTGCTACGGTTATGAATCATAATCAATCTGTGTTTTTCAAATGTCTAAGGTGACCCCTGTGAAAGGGTCAGTCGACTCCCTCAACTGGGGTCATGACCCACAGGTTTGTGAACCTCTGAAACAAATGACCTTTTCTCTTGCAGGGCTTGGAACCTATAATTCAAGAATTCACGGGGCTGAGGCAGGATTGCCGTGAGTTTGAGGCTAGTCTGGGCTACACTGTGAGGTTATCTATGAGAGCAACAACAAAAAATACAATCATTCCCTCCGTATTCATGACCAACTGTTCTTCCTGTCTGTCTCCAACGTAGCCATCATCAGATTCTTGTCACCCTGTGGGGGCATGACACATGACTCATAGGGAGCCAGCACTACTTTCCTCACCCCTTGGCTTGGTCTGTGACTTTATTTGACCAATACGATGCAGTAAAAGTGACATTCAGGGACTGCATTACTCTGGCTGTTATGAGATCTGGCCACCTTGACTTCGCTGTCCTTCTGGGAAGAAAGCCCAAATGCCTTTGCGAAGCCTGGGCTGCCATCAGGAGTGATAAGAATCATCACGTGGCCAGCAAAGGAGACCATATGGAAGAGCAGCAGACAAGAGATGGAAGGAAGTCTTCTGAAGCCACCTAGCAACACACTGGCCCAGTTCCTAACCCAGAGAATCACGAGAAATATGCAACTGAAGAGCCGTTACCCCCTCTGCCACACCTCACTCGTCTATCGTGAAGTCAGGACATGGGGTTAGGAGTCTGAGAAAGAGTCTTGGTCAAACAACGCCTCCTTGTTTGTCTACAGCTCTTGCAACTAGACAACCGCTAGTAGATTCTACAACACTATCATTTGTTCTTAGTACCCACACGGGATCAGTGGCAGACACAAGTCCTTTAGATATGATGGCAGAGTATTTGTGTATAACCTAGATGGCTCCATCAGTAGGGCGGGTGCTCGCCACAAAATGATGGAGACCTGAATTCGTTCCCTGGGACCCACAACTCAACAAGTGGAGAGGGTGGCTAAAGAAGGGGCTGAGAAGTTTAAGAGCATGTGATGTTTTTGCAGAGGACCTGGGTTTGCTTCCAAGAACCTGGTGGCTCACAATCATCTATAACTCCAGATCTAGGGGATCGGATCTGACCTCCACAGGCTTTACATGGGCATGGTACATATGCATACATACTGTCAGGTCCCAAAGGAAATGGGATAAATTGCTAACCATGGTGCCTGTTAGCGTATCCAAGTGTCTGCTTGGCATCTAGGCTCAGTAAGTACCTGTGGGTACCTGTGGCTCCTCTCAGCACTTCTCATCCCTGCTTCCTGCTCTAAACTTCTCCAGCTCAGGAGCTTTGCTCCCCTTGACCAGCTTCTCTTTCCTATTTAACCCTGCCATTTTGGCAACGTGTTCTCTTGGTTCTCTCTTGCCCTCCTGGCTCCTCTCTTGGTCTGCTTGACTCTTCTCACCTCCACCCACTCTTCCTCCCTCGCTTTCCCACTCTCTCTCTCTCCTCTCATGGCCAGGTCCAGTCCGGGCTCTTCCAAATGCCTTCGGTAGTACTCTCCCTCTGTAGGAAGTCTCTGTTGGGAGAAGTCTCAGGATCTAAACATCATGGGGAGAAGGAAGCTGCAGTTGCTAGCTTTTGCCCATCCTGCCGACATTTATTCAAATTAGGACCAGAAGAAGGCCCTGCCACACCCCTGGGCTTTGGTCTTCAACATGGCCATACCTACGACAACAATATACAATCATGCAGGACTTCCTCTGCTAAACTCCAGGCTCAATTACAAATGTTGTCACTCAAAAAGGAACAACTGAGGGAGACAGGCAACAATGACCACATGTGCGTGCATGACACACACACACACACCACAAACAAACAAGTCAAAAAGCAAGCAAGAGAATTATATAAATACCAAATATACAGTAGTTAACATTTTATTATTTGAGAAAGAGTAACAACAAAAATCCATACGAGTTCAGCCCAGACACATCATTCCCAGGTATTTTTCACATGACCTTGGTTGAATCCAGGCCCTCAGAATGCACCGATATTGAGGGTACACTTATTTCTCTTATTTTCCCCAACTACTTTGCAGTTTGGGCCGGGCTCCAGGGAGACAGGTGGCCCTGTCCTCCACACAGCGTCAGCTGGGGCTGGCTCAAAGGCTGGAGGGTGGAATAATTTGAAGGCTGGCTGTCTCATGTCTGGAGGTTGGTAGTGGGAAGAAGACTAAAAGAGGTGGGGCTAGGATGCCCGAGCCTCTGAGGCGTCTACGGGGCTTTCTATAGGATATTTCCAGCCTGGTGACTTCTGGCTGGCTGACCCTTTTAACATGTCATCAAGGGCTCCTGCGAAAGCAATTCCTAGTAGAAAGGACATCAATTGCTATGACTTCCACTTTGCCCATCATCGGATCTCCTTTCTGCCCTGTCACTGGTCACCTCTTAAAGAAGGAGGATCAATTCATATGGTAGGACTATGGAGGGGCTGGATCGGATCTACTGTATTTGCAAAGCAAAAGGCTGTTTTTCCCAGGTTCCAAACTCTATGTGTGAATTTCACGTGAGGTATTAGAAACTTGTTAAGAAGAGCTGGAGAGATAGCTCACCAGGTAACAGTACTTGCCCTGCAAGCCCCCAAACCTGAGTTTGATTCCCAAACCACGATGGAAGGAAAGAACCAATTTCCAAAAGTTGTCTTCTGGCCTCCTTGCAAGCATGTAAGTATGCATTCACATGTACTCATGACAGGAGGGACGAAGAAATACCTCAGTTGTAAAAGGTCTGGGATGCACAAAGCCCGAGTCTGGTCACCAGCACAGCCTAAACCAGGTGTGACAGTGATCGTCTGTAATCCTCACACTTGGGAAGTATTAGCAGGAGGTTAGGCAAAGTTTAAGGCTATTTATATAAGTGCAGACTCTGTCTCAAGACAAACAAATCAAACATCAAATAGAAAAACGAATTGCAGGAGCCTTGACTGAAATAATAAAACCGCAGTTACTGATTGAGCCCTTGGGAGTGTGAACTCAGCTCCCTCCAAGTCCTTTGGTTTAGGGCTCAGGTTCATTCTCCCTTTCCCCTTTGAACTGAATTATAAATTCATATTTTCAGAGTGGAAAATATGAATATCATTACTGTCAATTTTGTAAGCTCCTATTTCTTTAAAATGTGTATATGTGTGTGTGTGTGTGTGTGTTTTACTTGAATGTATGTCCGCGCACCATTTGTGTGTTTGGTCTGCGTGGAGGTTAAAAGAGAACACTGGGTCCCCTAGGACTGAGTTACAGACAGTTGTGGCATACTGTGTGGGTGCTAGGCATCAAACCCAGGTACTCTGAAAGAACAGCTAGTACTCTTTTATTTGTTTGTTCGTTTTTGGTTTTTGAGACAGGGTTTCTCTGTAACCTTGGCTGTCCTGGACTCATTTTCTTGTTTGTTTAAGATTATTTAAAAAAATTATTCTTAAATTTATTACAGTTTTTCACTTTGTATCCCAGCTGTAGCTCCCTCCCCCAACCTCACCCAATCTCTCCCCCCCTCCCTCATGTCCTTCCATGCCCCTCTCTAAGTCCACTGATAGGGGAGGCCCTCTTCCCCTTCCATCTGACCCTAGCCTATCAGGTCTCATCAGGACTGGCTGCATTGTCTTCCTCCATGGCCTGGTAAAGCTTCCCCTCCCTCACGGGGAGGTGATCAAAGAGCCAATCACTGAGTTCATGTCAGAGACAGTCCCTGTTCCCCTTACTAGGGAACCCACTTGGACACTGAGCTGCCATGGGCTACATCTGTGCAGGGGTTCTAGGTTATCTCCATGCATGGTCCTTGTTTGGAGTGTCAGTCTCAGAAAGGACCTCTGTACCCAGATATTTTGGTTCTGTAACTCTCCTTGTGGAGCTCCTACCCCCTCCAGGTCTTTCTATCTCCCCCTTCTTTCATAAGATTCTTACACTCTGCTCAAAGTTTGGCTATGAGCCAGGACTCACTTTGTAGACCAGGCTGGCCTCAAACTCACAGTGATCCTCCTGCCTCTACCTCCCTGAGTGTTGGGATTAAAGGCATGTGCCACCACGCCTGGCACAGCCAGTGCTCTTAACAGTGGAGTCATCTCTCCAGCCGCATGCCCTCTCTTTAAGAAGGCTTGAAGTCATTGGAATGGTCGGTTCGTAGCGTTTTCTGTTTACTGGGAGAAGGAAGACATGAGCATGTCATAACATGCTCGTGGAGGTCTAAGGACTACCTGTAGGAGTTAATTCTCTCCTATTCTGTGTCTGGGGACTGAAATCAGGCTTGGGAGGAGGCACCTCATCTACTGAGCCATCTTGATGGCCCCCTTCAAATAGTTTAAGTTTTACTTATTTAACCTTTATGTATATGTATGTGCTTGAGTGTTTTTCATGTGTGCAGGTGTCCACGGAGACCAGAAGATGGCATCAGAGTCTCTGGAACTGGGGTTACAGGCCATTGTGATCAGCCTCACTTGGGTGCTGAGAACCAAACTCAGGTCCTCCAGATGAGCAGAAGCACTTGTAGCCACCAAGGCGTCTGGTCTCTCCAGCCCCTACCTGCTCGGTGAATTTGTTCATTTTGTTTCTTTGTTTTAGAAACAGTGTGTCACGATATAGTGCTGGCTACCTTGGAACTCACTATGTAAACCAAACTGACCTCTAACTCACAGAAACCAACCTGTCTCTGCTTTCTGAATGCTGGAATTAAAGGCTTATATTATCTCATCCCTCCAAAGAATAATTTGGGGAGACCAATTTTTTTTTTAAAAAGTAACATTGGCATTATTATAAAATTCCCCAGGCCACACGGGAATTGAAGAGGGGCTTCTACGCCTCCCTGGCATCCTTGTAGACATTTTGTAAGACAGCTGCTTAAAACACTTACAGGTAATAAAATACAGATAAAATTCAGTAAAAATGATGCATAATTAGGGCTGGAAATATGGCTCAGCAAACAGAGAGCTTGCCTGAAGTACTCAAGGCCCTGGCATTAGTCCCCAGGACTGCATCAATGAGGATCAGTGGTGCACACCTGTGATCCCAGCACTTGAGAGGTGGAATCAGGAGGGTTAGAAGTTCAAGGTCATTCTCAACAACTTGCCTAGGCTACATGAGGGCCTCTCCCTAAAAGGAAAAATTTATATATTCTTTGAATATTATAATGCCTTTGTGAAGTATTTACCTGTGATCCAATCTCTAAATCTGACCCCACTCCTCGATTTATTATTTTTCTTTAGAATTAAGCTGCTTTCATCATGACCTATAGACATGATTTTATAATTCTTTCATGTTGGTTTTCCAAACTATCTTAGTCAATAAACTTTGAAGTCTGCCAAATAGCTATGAAACTGAGAACTTTGGGATGCACCGAATGTTTGCATTTTAATTTCTCTTCTCAACAATGTGACTTCAGAGATTTTCCAGCCAACTGACTCCTAACATTTCACAGATCAAAGTCAAATGTATCACTAACAAACCCATATGTGAATAAACATTTCTTTTATAAATTGAATTATGCCCTTTACAATGTCTATTGGGAAATTCTCATTTTCATCATTTACCTTTCTCAAAGCTAAACACAATAATAGAATGAGGAGGGAGTCTGTTCCCAGATCCAACATTTTAACACTCTATTTTTAAAAGCAAAGGGTCGTTTTTTAAATGATTTGTCGCGGGGAGGGGGAGGGAGGAGTGCTGAGGGGGAGTGGATTGATAAAAGAAAAAGAATGATAAAAGGATGGTGGGAGGAGGGAGCTTTAATGTAGAACAGGAGATATCATTGCTGAGTAGAAAACAGAGCACACCTCTGTCACAAGCTGATGTGAAGTGTCAACACATCTGCCGACCAAATAAGGCAAGGGCCAGCTAGCACCCCACAGTTGGAAGGCTTCTGTGCCCTTCCTCAAAGCCACAGTAACTAAGGAAGCTGGGCTCTCAAAGCAAATTTTACAGGCTGCGCGCTCCCAGAAATGTGCAGGGGACTACTTTTCCTTTTGAAATGAGAAAGTTTATCGGAATGATGACCAAGGTATTCTCGCCATGTCTTCCTCCAACCTGGCCTCAAAAATAGAGCAGCGCGAAGAATGACTTGAGCCCTCCCTTTTGATATTTAGCCCTCCTCCCTTCCCTCACCTCTGGCTTTCAGCTATTGGCTGTGCCTGTGACTATACAGGAAAGCTGACAGGACCACATGGGGTCAGTTAGCCACACCAGAGTGGCTCAGCTGGTGTTTCAGGTCTGGGTTTGCCCCTAACTTTTCAGAAAGATCCCAGGGAACTCACTGATTGCCTTTTCCAGTCCTGGCAGAAATACTGCAAGAGTCACTTGTCATTCCACTTAATCTCAGAGCACAATTTTCCCCTTTGGGGAAGTGATGATAATCCCACTTGCCCTGCTATTTCACACAAAAAGAGTCCGACAATAGTGATGCTGTGAGACAATTCCCATGACTCAGCCCCCGTGAACGTATCGTAGGCTTTATTCAGACAGATCCTAACGATAATGCTGTGAGACCACGACTGAGATCACGCAGAGGCTAAGAGGAGGACAACACCTTTTCCTCTCCGTACCTGACCTCGAACCACCAACCTAGCCCACCCTCAGTGTCACAGGTAGAAAACTGCTATTGGGAAAATGCTACATAAACGCCAGGTGCTATTGCCGCCATTGTAGGGTCAAGACTGCGAAACTTGAAATTACATTCTGGAGTGGGAAGAAAACTCGGCTGCAAAGTGCTTGCATGAAGCTACCTGAATTCAGAGCCCTAGCACCCACTTAAAAACCTAGACAGTAGCCGGGCCCAGTGGCACACACCTGTAATTCCAGCACTCTGGGAGGCAGAGGCAGGTGGATCTCTGTGAGTTCCAGACTACAAAGCAACTCTGACAGCCAAGGCTACACAGAGAAACCCTGTCTCAGAAAAACCAAACCAAACCAACAACAAAAATTCCCAGACAGCAATAGTAGTGTGTCACTGTAACCAGCACCGGGAGGTGGGGATATAAAGAGAATAGTCCCTGAATGTCTCAACAAGTAAGTAAACAGATAAATAAATAAATAGTTAAACAAACAAACAAATGTGAGCTGGCCATGGTGGTGCATGCCTTTAATCCCGGCATTTGGGAGACAAAGGCAAGCAGATGTCTATGAATTTGAGGCCAGCCTGTTCTATGTAGCAAGTCCCAGGCCAGTCAGAGTTACGTGGTAAGACCCCATCTCAAAAATGAGAGAGACAGAGACAGAGAGAGAGTCAGAGCATGGCACAACCTTTGGTCTCTCCATGCATCGGCGCCTACATGGATCTGTGTATGCATACAAATATGAACTGCCCCCCTGTACACACCACTTGCATACATTATATTCTGTGTTGATGTGCATCTGTCATTTTTTTTAAGTCTGTTTATTTGTGCTGACTTGGGGAAACAATGTACTTTTCCTATTTGTTACAGTATTAGTAATAATCTGTGCTTATTACAGAAAACAGAGAAAAGTTAACCTGAAGGAAGAACAATCTAAAATTAGAAAGTCAAACAGAAAGGGATGTTGAATAAGCCCCAACCCCTATCTCCCACCCTCATGCTCTCCTGGAAGGAAAAAGGAGGCATGTTAGCACCAAGTGGTCGGTAGCTATTTGTTAATGGAGGGACGGGATGACATACAGAGTACATCAAACAGTCATAACTTTTCAGCTTTAATTACATCAAAATCGTTTAGAGAATTAACCACTCAGCCACAAAATGCTGGGCAGAGCTAGGATTCCAAGTGCATCTTGAGCCTCTCAGTTTGCACTGCCTTTTCCTGTGCCACACTGAACTCTGTCTTAGTTTCAACTTCACACATGACATGCACAACATTTTCCTGTTCATCTTCCTAGCAAAGTGCTCACCCACAAGGCCCCTCCTCAGATTTGGGGCCTGTGGTGAACCCTCTGTACTGCTCCCTGACACTTGTACCTAAGCCTAGCCTTTCTCTCTGCCTCCCTGTCTCCCTCTTTGTACTATCACTGGCCATTAACTCGGAAAAGAGAAAATTTCAGGGAAATAGTAAAAGGTTGAGTAAAAATACACCAGGCATCTGCAGAGTAACCCCAGCGACAGGTAAAGCCATTCCGAAGGTTCTTCACAGAATTTCTCAACCCATCCCCTCATTCCTGCCCTTTATTCTTTCACCACAATCCAATTCTCTGGTTCCCAGCCAATGTACAGAAGGAGAGAAAAGAACTAATTTTAGTCTTTCAGGAAACTTGCCTATGACAGTTCACAGTCTTTCTCTTTTTGAAATTCTGTGACCCGAATCATATCTGACAGTTGCTGTACAGGCTTAAATATTACATCTAAGAGAAGATTAAACTTGTCGCCCAAACAAACTACTTCACTGCAAAAATAGGGACTGAGTCTTATTTCATTAAGCATAAAAGACACTTGATCAGCCCACCAAAAACAATAACACAGTCGCTGGAGAGGTGGCTTGCAAAGAAACTCGGGTCAGTTCCCAATACCCACAGCTCGCAACAGCCTAGCATTCTAATACCAGGAAAAGTGAGCCTGCAACTCCGGCACCAGGGAAACTGGTGCCTCTCCTGACCTCTGTGGGCCACCGCACACATGTAATAATAAACATACATTCAGGAACACACACATACACATAAGATTAAAATTTAAGAAACCCAGAATGTATGCAGTAAATACAAAAGGGGGGTTAAATGAACAATTGCATTCTTTCACCTACTAGTCAAGGGGTAATTTGATCTCATAGTATTCTATTTATTAGTTTGCTTATTCATTCATTTATTTATTTAAAGGGCATTTCAATAAACCGGGGCTCCGGAGACCGGCAGAGATTGATACTCCAACCAAGTACCATGCAAGAAGATAACCTAGACCCCCTGCTCAGATATAGCCCATGCAGCTTGGTCTCTACATAGGTCACCTAGTAAGAAGAGCAGGGGCTGTCTCTGACATGGACTCTGATGCCAGTTCTTTGATCACTTCCACCTGATAGGGAGGCCTACCCAGCCCACAGAGGAAGAGGATGCAGGCAGTCCTGATGATACTTGATAAGCTAAGGTCAGATGGTACGGGAGGAAAGGACAGCTCCACCTTTCTGAGGACTAGGGGAGGGAGACAGGAAAGAGAGAAGGAGGGAGGGTAGGACCGAGAGGAGATGAGGGAGCAGGTTACAAGCAGTGTAAAATGAATAAATTATAAAAAAGAAATTTAAAAAAAAAGAAAAAAAAAGGCTTTTCAATTTTCATTTCTCACATACAGTTGACGAAGAAGCATTAAAAAGGAATCAGAGAGTCACACTGCTCGGGCAGTAAAATCAGCAAGCGATGAAAGCCATACCACAGGCATTGACACTTATTTAAAAAATAGCTTTAATTGCTGCGTTTGCTGGAAAGTGTTCACAACCTACTTTCCCTCATCATGGGCTCAATGTCAGCACTTTCAACGCAGCCCCACCACTACTGCCTTACTGCCACCACGTCTTCATTCATCAACAGGGACCACCCATTTGTCACAGGACTCTATCGCTTTACAGTGGTGCAGGCAAGCCCAGCGAGATGCAATTGTGAGCTGCCCGATTTGGGTGCTAGGAACTGAACTGGGCTCCTCTGCAAGAGCAGCAAGTGCTCTAAATCACTGAGCCATCCCTCCAACCCTGGCGTAAATTTTCTTTAAATGAAATTTCAGGGTGTCCTTACTTATGGTTATTTTTTTTTCTCCTCTTTACAAAAACTAAAAAGTTTGTGGGTTTATTTCTGGGTCTTCTATCCAATTCCATTGATCCACCATTCTGTTTCTATGCCAGTACCATGTAATTTTTATTACTGTTGCTCTATAGTACAGCTTGAGATCAGGGATGGAGATACCTCCAGAAGATCTTTTATTGTAGAAAATTGTTTTTAGCAATTCTGGGGTTCTTCTTATTCCATATGAAGTTGAGAATTTTTCTTTCAATTCTGTAAAGAATTGTATTGGTAATTTGATGGGAACTGCATTGAATCTGTAGATTGCTTTTGGTAAGATGGCCATTTTTACTATGTTAATTCTGCCAAGCCATGAGCATGGGAGATCTTTCCATCTTCTGATATCTTCTTCTAATTCTTTCTTCAGAGATTTGAAATTTTTTTCATACAAGTCTTTGACTTGCTTGGTTAGGGTCACACCAAGGTACTTTATGTCCTTTGTGGCTATTGTGAAGGGTCTTGTTTCCCCAATTTCTTTCTCAGCCTGTTTGTTTGTATTTTATATATAGGAGAGCTACTGATTTTTTTTTTTTGAGTTAATTTTGTATCCAGCCACTTTGCTGAAGGTGTTTATCAGCTGTAGGAGTTCCCTGGTAGAATTTTTGGGGTCACTCGGGTATACTATCATATCTGCAAATAGTGATACTTTGACTTCTTCCTTTCCAATTTGTATCCCCTTGATCTCCTTTAATTGTCTTACTGCCTTAGCAAGGAATTCAAGAACTATGTTGAGAGATATGGAGAGAGTGGGCAGCCTTGCCTTGTCCCTGATTTCACTGGAATTGCTTTAAGTTTCTCTCCATTTAGTTTGATGCTAGCTATAGGCTTGCTGTATGTTGCCTTTACTACATTTAAGTAAGTGCCTTGTATCCCTGATCTCTCCAATACTTTAAACAAGAATGGATGCTGGATATAGATTTTTGACAAAGATGCTAAAATCATACAATGGAAAAAAGCTACACTAGAAAATTTTCTTAATTTCAACTATGTAAGAAACCCCACCTCAGCTGGACAGTGGTGTCACACACCTTTGATCCCAGAACTCTGGAGGCAGAGGCAGGTGGATTTCTGTGAGTTTGAAGCCAGCCTGGCCTATAAGGCAAGCTCTAGGACAGCCAGAGCAGACAGAGAAACCCTGTCTTGAAAAACTGAGATAGAGAAATAGAGAGATAGATAGATAGATAGATAGAGAGAGAGAGAGAGAGAGAGAGAGAGAGAGAATAAACTCCTTCTGGCAAAAGTCACAACCAAGAGGAGTTTAATGGTGAGTACCTTTTTTAAAATTTGTAATTAGCAAGCAAAAATATACCTCCCTTGTATAAAACATAGCTTATTTAAGTTTTTTTTTTTGTTTTGTTTTTTTTTTTTTTTTTTTTTTTAGAATAACAATGTATAGAATCATATGAGAAAAACAATGAAGAAATGAGACTCAGGTTTTCTTTGACAATTAAAAAAAAAAAAAAGAAAGAAATCTGAAAGCTTGATAACACCAAGTAGAAAATAACTATTTTCCAGTGGAAATATAGATTATATCAACCAAGGCTGGTGAGCTGGATCAGTAATTAAGATGCTTGCTATGTAAGCACGGGGACCAGAAAGCAGATCCCTATAACGCAAATAAATGCTAGGTTGGCAGGGTGACCCATCTGTCATTCCAGATACCAGAAGCTGAAGCAAGGGGTCCCAGAACAAGATGGCTAGTAAGACGAGCTTATCTGAGGTTTCCGGCTTGGTTCAATGACTACGATGGAAGAGCCATGGAGGATGATCCCTTACATCAGCCTGCAGTCTCCACATGCATACACGCATACATACGTGCAATCATGCATACATCATATGCCTAGTGCACACACAAAAATGAAAAAAAAAGAGTGAATTATAGAAGCCTTCATGTAGGACATTTTGTTGTGATTATTCCTTCAGCTGAAAATTCTGCCCCTATGGATATACATGTAAAATATCACCGCAAAGTTAATGACTACTGAGGTGATCGCCAGGAGCAACACATATATCCACCCTTGGACACCAGTTTGATTGCTTATGTTTTGGAATATTGGTTGGCCTCGGCATAGGGAGAGGAAATGGAAGTATTTATGTAGTGATAGAGAATTATCTATAAGATGCAGTAAACAAATTTCCAATTAGATCAAAAGTGACACTTTTATCTAACCTTGGCCTATGTGATTACATTTACTTTATTTCTGATTATACATTTCTTTATAGAATTTCTCAAACTGCAAGTTGCAATAACAATTTCAAATTAAGTTGAGTTTAAATTCATTATTGAAAGACAAAGTTGCCAAAATTATAAACATGAACTTAACTCTCTTTAGTCAATTTACGTTTTCTTCTGACATCTCTGTTATATTTTGGCTTCAAATATAATCATTCTGTTTTGCTTAGAGATGTGTGAAAACTCTGTGAGTTACTGGTTAGGAAGGCTCTAGAGACCTTCAAAACAACATAGGCTGTTGTCAATTGTTCCTGGTTGCCGACCAAAACTAGATGGTCAGACCCTATTGCTGAAGATACCACACACTTTTGTTGCAGAACGTAAAGAAATAAGGCTGGGACTGACTTGAAAACTTCCTCTCTGCTGGCTAACGGTCACGGTGTAGAAAGGTGCTACACACTCCATGGGAGAAGAAAACTCATCAGTGCTACTACCCAGTGGTGAACTGTGCAGGCTACAATACCCACCTATCAGGCAAAATGTGCCCGCTACTGCAACGGGGACACAGCAGTTACAGGTGCAACCAACCACATTTACATTTAATTTAAGGTCTACTCCACAGGAAGGAATTCACGTCTGACACAGGAAAACCTGGTCAAAGGTCCACGGTTTGATACATCACAGGTAGACGGGAACCTACTACTATCATTTTGTTAAATGGAAATGTCTTCAAATTGCTCTTTAAATACATGTGTTTAAATTGTAGATTGATGCTACTCAACTTTATCCAGGGACACGTCTCTCTGCCGTGGGCACAGTTAATTTAGAAACTCACAGCTGACCAGTGAGGAAAATAAGTGGCCACTGAGTAACTCAGCCCTAAACGGGACATCTGTAGTCAGCACACACCCCCAGCCCAGGCTCAGGGAACACTGTAGAAGAGAGGCAAAAAGAATGTAAGAGTGGAGGATGAGGAGGAATGCTGTGAAGTGCTAGCTTCAGGGCATGATGGCCCTCATGAACGCACTGCAGCTATGGTCACCTGGACAAGACCAAGCCAACAAGATCAGTTAACATTCTGAAAGACTAATTAAATTCAGTGGATTAAAAAAATGAAAGGACATAAAGGGGAAAATAGGAACTGGGGGTGACTGAAGAGATGTACTTAGATATGATAAGGATATGTTGTTTACACGTATGAAATTATCAAAAATTAAAATATGTGTATCAAAAATAAATTTAAAATTAAAAAAAAAACAGAAAGAAACAGGTGAGAATATTTCTTGATCAAGTATCTAACCTTACCACTGGGAATTTTTAATCAACTTGATTCTCATCTTAGCCTATAGGTCTGTTACAGTTTTTATGTTCAAGTTTTCATTCTTTATAATGTGAATGAAGTTGGATGAACAATTTAATTGACCATCTGCATTTCTTATCTATTTTTCTTCCTTCGGAAGTAGAATATAAAAATACTACTTCTTTCTTAGAGTTAAAAACCATTTCCTTGGCTGGGCATGGCGGCACATGCCTCTGATCTCAGCACTGAAGGCAAGAGGCAGGAAGACCTCTATGACTTGGAGGCCAGGCTGATCATCATCATCATCATCATCATCATCATCATCATCATCTTAGTAAATCTAAGACTGACGCTGAACAGCTGCAATCTGAGCACTGAGGAGGAAGCTGAAGAAGGAGACTAGAAGTTCAAGTTCATCTTGAGCTACAAGCAAGTTTGAGACCCTGTCTCAAAAAGAAATATTTTTAGCTGGGCATGATGGGAAACACCTTTCATCCTAATACTTGGAAGGCAGAGGCAGGAAGATCTCTAAGTTTGAGGACAGCCTGGTCTACAGAATGAGTTCCAGGAAGGCCAGGGCTCTTCAGAGAAACCCTGTTCCCCAAAAAATAAAAACAAAGAAATAAAGAAATCTCTTTAAACCACATATCATATGTCCAACCCAGGATGTGTCTTTCAAACCACTTCACATAGTTATTACGTAGTTTATCATTCAGTCGCCTTCATGTTTGTCTTCTTGCTATACTTCAAAGATAGGAACCTTTTCTCTTATTCACTAGTGTTCCCTGTGCCCCAAGTAAGTGTAACACAGTGCCTTGACTAGACATTCTCAATGTCTATTTGTTAGGCAAATAGAAAACCTCAGTTTCTTCCCAGAGTCTTTGCATCAGCTAGACTCACACACTCTCAGTCCATAAACTGTCTCCAAGGAGTTAGTTAGGCACAGCTAACAGTGTGAATCATATTATCGACCAAGGTCATCAATCATTAATAAATCAATCATGGGGTCTGGAGAGATGGCTCAGTGGCTAAGAGCACTGTCTGCTCTTCCAAAGGACCTGGATTCAGTTCCAGCACCTACATGGCAGCTCACGACTGTCTGTAACGCCAATTCCAAGGGATCTGACACCTTCACACTAATGCACATTAAATTAATTAAAAAATCAATTACACATCGTTGCCTGGATAGTGACAAACCCAATAATTAATTGTCATTTGAGAAAAACAACTCAAGTGGCACAATTAAAAATAATAAAGTCTGAAAATGTATTCTGTGCCTATAATTCTGACATCCACTGCTCATGCTTTTAAACTAACCTTGACATATTACTGTGTGATATTTTGTACGTCTTACTGTACTTACAAGTTTATTTATAAAGGGTTATCTATCTTGCTAATGCCCTATTGCTTATTTCTCTTTTTCTTTGAGTCTATGTATCCTCTTATTAACATGAAAAAGGAAATTTTACACCTATTTTGAAACTCTCTCAATCATTTTTAATACATGAAAAATTATTTTATAGTTTAAATTACAAACCAAGATCCTTCTTCCTAAGATACCTGTCTTGACTTGTCATAATTCCAAACCTAACAATTTTGTTTAAAAGTATTTGGAGTAAAATTTTATTTGCTTTACAAAAAAGTTGCATCAGAATACAGAATTCTGCTGGGTTTGGACCAGCTCCCCCCCTTTTTAATTTTATGCGCTTGATTTTATGATGCAACTGAAGATTTTCTTTGTGTAATGCATGATAAAGACAATAAAGTATTTTTGTCTAGTCTTCCAGAAAAAAAAAGTCAATTAAGCTGACAAGGTGGTTATGATTCCAAACATCTGTATGCCAGCATGTAGGAGGTGGAGGCAGGAAGATGAGGAGTTCAGGTTCATCCTGGAGACATAGTGAGTTTGAGGGCAGCTGAAGGCACATGAGACCTTGTCTCAAGACAGTCATGCATGTCTACTAGAGAACAGCACATGTTACTCACCTCCCTGGTGAATTCCATGGACAGTAGAGTTCAGCATCTTCAGAAAGACCAGTAAAACCAAGTGAGGGCTGAGCACCATAAACCCAGTTTCATATCAAGTAACCGGCCTTACTAGTGAACCTCTGCACCCGCACAAAGCCTGTCTGCCTTCCGTTCAAACCCACTGATTTTTCCTTGCGTTATCGTAATAACTGCTTCCTTAACCTGACGAGATAACAGGGTTTAGTTGTTTTTTATTTTCTTTTTTCCCTAATGTAATCACCATTTCATGGTTTGCATAAGACATACCTTTAGTACATCCAGATTTTCATAACCCATCAAACAGTTTTTCAGTATGTGTTATGGCAGGATATTCTAGAACTGCCAAGAAAAGTAAATTCACAGAGCCGCCTGCAATTCAGAAACTCTCGCAAATTAGCATAAAAAGCCCTGTTTTAGAAGGAATGGCTTTTGCAAGTCATACAGGAAAAATAATGTGGCCTTGCATTTGTAACATTAACAACTCTCCCTGTGTACAGCTTCACCATGAATATTAAACAAAGCCCAGTCATTCAGCACACTAATGTACTTGGGTGAAACTCTTTAATGAAACATTTGGTTACGATTACAAGACTAACTAGGAAGACTAGCTAACAAGTACCTATTTTTACGGATTTTTTTTTTCCATCTTAAAAGGAAAAAAAAAAACGCATATCAAATAAAACCTCTCAACACTTGTCAGCTCTCCTGTGAACATACCATATAAATGGACGGGCACCGGCTGCCAGGGAAAACGAAAGGCCAAATTACACTCATATACCCATGCTGTCAAGTTCAGAGAGAAATCTGTCCTAGACCAAAGCCATCCACACGGCACACAATGAGCCTGTTAACAAGAACTAAGAATGGATAAAATTCTTCAGATCTCTGTGCATAGATCTTACTTTCTTAGTCATCATCATAATTTAAAATGCCTCCGGCTAGTTGCTCAGAGCACAAAACAAAGGTATTTTCAAATAACAAATGTGCTTAAATTCTATCCATTCCAACCCAAACTCAAAAAAAAACAAAAAAACCAAAAAAACCAAAAAACACCACGGCAGAAAACAGTGGCTGTGGGCTTACCTAGGTGCAAACATATCCACGGTGATACGGGCTGCCAGCATGATGCTCAAGGGGTATGATCATTATCTGGAGAAAAAAAAAAAGGTGTGAAGCATTAGAGCCAGTTTTGAACATGAGACCGTTTGTAACCATTTGAGGAAGATTCTCCTTGAAGCACAGTAGCTCCAAGCATATTTCTCCCTGTCCCAGCCCTGCCACTTCGACAGGTGAGAGAAGCCTAAAGGGTATTGATGAATAACTCCCTTAAAGGGAGGACAAGGGAATCTGGGGGCGAGGGGCAGAAAGAAAGCATGCGTGGGCAAGGCAAAGGGCTGCCAATGAAGCAAGACTTAAGAAGAAAAGAGAAGAAAGGGTGAAGGGAGCATGCTTTTAATCCCAGCATTTGGGAGGCAGAGACTGGTGAGTCTTTGTAAGTTCCAGGCCAGCCTACAGTCGGAGCCCCGGGCTAGTCAAGGCTACACAGTGAGACCTTCAAAGCAGAGGAGGAAGGGGAAGACAAGGAGGAGGAGAGGAGGAGGAGAAGGAGAAACTGTCTTATTGCCTGCTACCACCTGGCTGCTATTTCTCAGTTGAAATGAAGCTGCACTTTCATTTCAACAGTGTCATTTCTCAATTCAAAATGGCAGGCTAATCTTTCTCCCAGCCGCACATATCCTTTTAGGCCCCTTGCTTCTTCTTACCGTGGCTCCCTATTGTATCAACAGGTGATAACTACCCATGCTAAAAACCTCAGTGTGGCTGGATGAGTGCCCTTTCAATCTGATGGAATCTGCCTTTTGAGCAACATTTTGAAGTGTTTCCCATTGCTTTTCCCTGGGGGCAGTACCAGGCACGGAACTCAGGCCTTGACTATGCTAGACAAGCACTTTACCACTGACTTATGTTCCCAGCCACCTAATTCATGCCAGTCCAGATTTGAGACTGTCTTAAAACTCTCTCCTTCCCCGTGTAACCTGTCTGATCAATTTAGAATAGTAACATCCATTAACCCCACACACATAATGAGCATAACATGCCAAGGTTAGTATCAAACTTTTGGAGTCACGTGCTCTTCCTATGGATTTTGTTTTGCTTTGTATTTTGTTTGTTGAGGGTGCATGGTGGAAGAGTGGGGATGGAACCTTCATCTTCCTCCTGCTAGCCAGATGCTCTAGCTTGGAGCTTCAGCTCTAGCCCTCCTTAATCTGCAGCGAGTGCATTTGCTTCCTCGGTTTCACCCCAGGCTCCTCCATGCTCAGACTCCATGTTGCTCTGCTTTGGGGATGGTGTTGTTTGGAGAACAGTGTGCTGGGTCTAAAGGTAGGAGTCCTGTATTCATATTCTTCTCCCTGCCAAGAACAACTTTCTCTCCATTTCCTCATTCAGTGCTACCTCCTCCTATTTTTCTTTGATTTGTTTTATTATACCTCAGTTTTGAACTCTCTTCTTTCCAGATGTTCCTTGCTTCCAATGCTGGAGAGTGGCTGATGCCCTGTGCCTGCTGGTGTCACAGCACTTGGGCTAAAAATGGCTTCTCCTTCCAATGACTGCAAGCCCTTTTGTGGACAATGGCTAAATAAAAGGCATCAGGGATACAATCTGGCCGAGGCATTGCCTGCAGCTTGCACCTAAGTAAGTGAAGGGTTCTAATAATTCAATTTATTATGAATTATAAGAACCCATTTGGCTGGCCATGGTAGCACATGTCTTTAATTCTATAACTTGGAGGCAGAGGAAGGCAGATCTCTGTAAATTCAAGACCAGCCTGGTCTACATAGCGAATGCCAGGCTAGCCAGGGCTATATAAAGATACTCTGCAATCATCATCATCACCATCTGAGGCTAGGGATGTGGCTCAGTTGGTAGAATGCTTGCCCAGAATGCATGAAGGCCTGGGTTTGATGCTGAGTACCTCATACTGCTGTAGTGGTCCACGTCTATAATGTCAGCACTGGGGAGGTAGAGACAGGTGGGTCAGAAGTCCAAGACCATCCTTGCTTACATAGCAAGGCTAAGGCCAGTGTGGGCAACGTGAAATCCCATCTCAAAAGCAATAAACATCAGCAAAGCAAAACCACATAGCGGTACACATGTATAAAATAGTTAGATGCCTGTATAAAATCTGCATGTATAAAAATCCATTATTCTGAACAATTAATATGTGCCAATAAAAATCCATTGTTTAAACAACTCCACATTTGGCTAAGGCTGAGGATCTGGCTTGCTTCCATGTATGTGGACCTATCTGCATTGCCCATGTGGCACGCTGGGGTTGGCTACCCAGAGGCTATTTAAGCTGTGGGCTGGCTTTCCCCAGGGTCAGATGATTGTTCAAGGTTCCTGAATAAACTGCATTGAAAAAAAAAAAAAAAAAAAAAGAAGCTGAGGGAGGGAGGGTGAGATTGGGAGGGAATAAGGGAGCGGATAAGCTGGGATACAGAGTTAATAAAATGTAACTAATAATAATAAACAATAAAAAAAAGAAAAAAAATCCAATGTTTAAAAGAATCATCTGAGTCATTTGCAGAATAATGAAATCCTGAGGTGACTCTGAAGAAAAGGACTTACTGTGTAAGCCTCCCACACACCCCCCACAAGGCCTTGTGCACATTAAACAAGCATTTTCTTATTCGGCTGTAGCCCATACACAGATATCTGTCCTAAATATTCTGGATGAAAATATAAAGAGCGGTAATGCTAGTCACCCAGAAGATAACTGAGGTGTCAGGAAGACAGAGTTGGAGTGATCTCTTTTATAACACAATATCTTAGACCTTGTAGAACTTCCATCATGTTGAGTATATATAGTGAAAAAAAAAAAACTTAACAAGTAAACAACAACAAAAAAATTAATTCAGCCTAATTTTCTGAGATGGAAAATTTCCCCAGAAATCATATCTTCAACAACCCCTCTCCTAATACCTCTAATCACATAAGGTTGGAAACTATGTTAAGGTTGGATTTGACCTTAGAAATCTAGCATACCAGTTGCCAAACCTGGACATCATGCTTTATTTAATCAGAATATTTTAGAAGGTGCCAGGGAGACAAATATTTTTCATTAATAGCTGAGGGGGTTCTGAGTTCCATCTTGGGAAAGGCTACTGATCAATGGTCCAGCCAATGCACAAATTTCTCCACAGCCACTTATGCATGGAAGCATGTCTGCCTTGGAGGTAACCAGCCTGCAAAAGGGCCTCCTGCTCTTATCCGAATCCCGTGTGGTGCCCTCTCACATTAAATAAGGCTGGCCCACCTAAGCAACGGGCCACTGTAGAAATCGTGAGCAAGTAGGGCTGCTGGGAGGACACAGGCACTCGTTCCCTTGCTCTGTAAGCATGAGGTGAGGGTCTGAATTTGGGTCCTCAGCATCCATGTAACAAGCTGGGTATGGTGGCACAGGCCGGAAATCCCAGCACCAGCGAGGAGGACTGGGGCAGAGACAGATGGATTCCTGGAGCTCAGTAGAGTCAATCAAGCCAATCCATGTGCTCCAGGTTCCCTGAGTGCAACGATGGCATGTGACCTGCAAGAGATACTGTGGCTTCAGTCTTGCTCTCTCTCGCCTTGTCTACTCTGAGGGGCTATGCTGTGAGGACCCTGGAAGAGACCAAATCTTCAGTAATAGCCAGCACTTAGCTGCTACCTAAGTGAATAAGTTACCTCAAAAGTGCATCCTTCAACCCCGGTTCATCCTCCTTTTCATCTTTTTTTTTTAAATGTATGTATATTGGTGCTTTGCCTATATGTATGTCTTCGTGAGGGTGTCAGATCCCCTGGAACCAGAGCCACAGAGAGTTGTGAGCTGCCACGTGGGTGCTGAGAACTGAACCTCAGTTCTCCGGAAGAGCAGTCAGTGCTCTCAGCCGCAGAGCCATCTCTCCAGCCCCTTATCTATTTTGGCAGGGTATCTCATATCCCAGACAGGCCTCAAACCGACTGTGCATCTTAGAATGACCTTGAACTCCTGATCCTCCTAGCTCTATCTCCTAAGTGCTGCATTGTAGGCAGTGCTGAGGACCCAGCCCAGGACTTCATGGGCAAATACTCTATTAACTAAGCTGTAGCCACAGCCCCTCAATTCCAGCCCCTGAGGACAACAGCACTCGAAAGACCCTGACAGAGAAAAGTACCTGCTGAGCCACTCCACTTCCTGCCCCAATGAGACACCTCATCATGTAGTAAATGCCCTTTTTCTGATTTTATTCTTTTCAACTGCTAGGGTTTTCTGAGGGAGAAATGAGATAGAACCTCTTTACAGAACTCAATTTTCTAAAAAAATATTATATCACATAATCTTATTTACCTATAACTATAACTCTTACCAGAAGCCCCACTCCCATACTGTGGATAATTTGTATAGTTATGCCTTCTAATCTGTAAGTAAGATACTGAACTCCCTTTGTTTACCACAGGTATGCATCAGTGCAGAACACCTGTGAGGCTTCTCTGTCTTGTTTCCTGAAGCTGGGAAGAGCAGATGAAGAAAACTCTGATGCTCTCTAGAGTAGTTGTGTGCATTAGTCATCTCCTGTAGAAACAGATCTCACACCCCCAAGCCATGCCCATCAGAACCTCTCTCTCTGACAACTCCCTAAACACAGAAGACAAGCAGATCAGGAAGCAGACAAGTTGGAGATGTGGGGTCCATTCCTCACATTGATACTAAACTCTTGACCCTGACTTGAAAACTTTGTCCTCTGTTTTGATGGGAGATGTACGTCTGAATTTCATCTGGCAAATTCCACATATATAGCATCACCAATATCATAAAAAGTACTCCCCATATACAAACACCCTCCAAATTCATGGAAAGATGCCAGCTCTGACCTTAAGGTCACCCCCAAAGCCTGAATGGCAGGGATCTCATTCAATAGTATTAAAGAGCAACTTGCCAAGTCTAAAAACAAATACATGTACTTCTCTCATGGTTGCCCATCCCCCTTTTTTCCCGTGTCTGGTACTATTTAGTTTGGGTTTGAGTGGACATCCGAGTATCTCAAAAGCCAAAATGTAAGACCCTCTGGTGTTCTGCGTACAGATGAAAGCCAACATCCATTTGTAAAGCATCAAACAGGATTAGGAAAATGTGGGTTGTGTGTTGCTAAATGTTGCCTAGCAATATGGTTAGGGCACAGGAATCACAGAGAAGATAAAATTTACACCCACGAGGAAATCATCATATTCAGACACACACACACACACACACACACACACACACTGATTTCTCTGAGACAATGGTCTAAACTTTGAGGACAGAGTTACTGTGACAAGGGAAACAAGTTTCAAAGCATTACAGAACAAACATTCCAGGTGACTGTCTATATTTCAAGGTCTATGTGAGTCTATGACTCAAAGGAAAAGGTCTTTGTGCCTATGAGTCAAAAACACCATCCCACACATAAGTCCTCATCAACATAAGCAAAGTTACTTTTTAAAAGGATGAATATAACAATATTTAAAATTCTAGGAAGAAGTATTTAATACACAAAGCAACTTCAACCTATTAATCCTTAGTGTAAATAGTTGTCTGCCTGCCTTCCTGCCTCTCTTCCTTCCCTGTCTTCCTGTGCAGATGACTGGATACAGGGCCCCACATACCCTGCCACTGAGCTGTACCCCAGTCTTTGATTTTCATAAGGTCTTAGTGTAACGACATACAACATGATCATCAAAGTCAGACCCCTGAGAGCTGGGGAGATAGCTCAGTCAGTAATGAGCTTGCATCATAGTCGTGAGTTCAACCCCAACATCCACATAAAAAGCTGTTCATGGCGACAGGCACTCGTAACCCCAGCAATAAGGAATCTCAGATCTGTAGGACCACCCACCCGAGCCAGCCTACTTGGTGAAACCCAAGTCCCCGTAAGAGACTCTGTCTCATAGAAATGAGACATTTAATGACATCTGGGGAAGGAGGCACGTGAAGTTGATTCCGACTCCTATATGCACAAGCGCACACATATGCTTGCACGCTCACACCCGACATCCCCCATGCACAAAGGCAGGCATTTGGTTTCAGACTCTTACTCTGTCATCAGCCTTTGACTCTGAGTGTTTGTATCATACAGGGATGGAGCAGTTAGCAGAAGAACTTGTGGCTTCTAATCTTTCACCTGACCTAAAGGAAAGTGACAGTCCACCCTGTAACCAGCCTGGCAATACATTTTAGAGTCACTTGTGTCTCTCAGCTGACGATCAGACTACTGAAACAGTGGACCAAAGAAACAGAAGTTTCCCTGAGGTACCACATGCTTAGAGAGAGAAGAGTCTAGATGAAGGAAGGAGCTGTTTCTAGAAAGATTTGACACACTTCTAACAACGTGTCAGGCTACCCTGAAGGATGAGACTGAAGTCCTAATAGTCATGGGCCAATGGTGGGTGGAGCCTCACCTCCACTGCGACTGCTTAGATGTGCATATCCATGGCCATCTACTTGATCTCTTTTCAGAACCAGAAGACAAACTCAGGGTGGTGGGGGGGTGAAAGGGGGGGTTCAATGGATTCCTTTGTCCCACTTTCCACTGTGGCCACGTTGAATTTTTCTGCCTTTTACTATTTGACTATTTTAATTGTTTTCTTGAGGATGAGTGACTGAACCAGGCTTTTTGGAGTATAAACTGTGATCCCAAGCTGAGTAACAACCCTCCTCTCTCTTCTGGCCCATGATGAGTGTGTCATGCTGAAGGAAACTCACACTGGCCAAGTGCAGTCCCAGCTCTCGGCAGCCCTACCCACACTATTCATCCTTATACCCTGCCTCCTCTTAGGTTCACAAGCCTAGGATCCTTCCCCATCTTCCAGTGGATGCTGGAAAGGTCTGAGCTCTTAAGCAGGGCTATGGTTCCCCCCCTCCTTTCCCAGGCTGAACTGGCTGAACTTTCCCACGGAGAACTGGCAGGTAAGAGCAGGTGGTGACAATGGCTGGCGCTTCTGCTTGACCTGAGAGTTCTGGTTCATTTCTGAAGACTAAGGCTGGAAAAAAGGCCAGGAGGGTTGAGATGACAGTCTTGAGAGAGGGCAAGTGAAGACTGGACCGCTAGAGAGCTGGCATGCATGCCTGACTAGGGGAAGGTAGTTACGTGCATACTTGACTAAGGAGAAGAACGCATGTGCATGCCCAGTTAGGGCAAAAATAGCTGTATGCTTACCTTGCTAATCATAAGAGGAATGATGAGCTAAGCTGTAGGTCAGTGGTAGAGCATGTGCCAAGCTCTACACACAGGGCCCCGGGTTCAATTTCCACCAAAGAATAGCAAAGGTGAGAAAAATGTAGTTTATATTTAAAAATCCAATGTCAGCCAAGAAATAATTTTTCAGAGTTTTTTTTCATAATGTAATTTTACTTAGATTAATTTTGTGAAGGGTTCCCCCTCTCTACAGCTGTTTTGGTCAGATGTAAATGACAAGTGTTCTTAATAGTAGTTTAAAAGGCTTCATTTGCCAGAAGTGGTGGGGCCTACCTTTAGTCCCAAACTCTTTGAGTTTGATGCCAGCCTGGTCTACACCGCCAAATCTGGTCCAGCCAGGACTACATAGTGATATCTTATCTGAACAAACAAACAAACACAAATCAAATAAAACACTCAAGTGTTTTATTTCCCAAGACAAGAAAAAAAAATGACTTTTGACTTTTAAGAATCCTTGAGGCAGTGGTGGTGCACACCTTTAATCCCAGCACTCAGGAGGCAGAGGCAGGTGGATCTCTGAATTCAAAGCCAGCATGGACTACAGGCTGAGTTCCATAGTAGCCAGGTTATACAGAAGAACCTTGTCTTGAACCACCCCCTCCAGGAAAGGGATCCTTGAGATAACATTAGGTTAGAAGTAGAAGAAAAGATCTATCTATATTAAAAATGTAAAAAGTATGTTCTTAGAAACAAACTGAAGAGGTAAACCATATGAGAAAGATTTCAAGTGCTACTGAAGGTCATAAAGACTTGGACAAATTGAAGGGCTTAAGTGACTTTTAGACAAAACGAATCAACTATGATGGTGCCAGCCCTTCCCAAATTAATCTATAAGCACAAAAACTCCCAATTTAATTATTAAGCTTTTAAAAAATGACATAAAGTCAAACCAGTTGAGGTGATGAACACCTGTAATCCCAGCACACAGGAGGTGAGACGGGTGGACCAGGAGAGTTTGAGGTCATCGATACCCAGCAAGCTAGTGGCCTGCCTGAGCTACATAAGACCCTGTGTCAAGCAAAAAACCATGTATGTTCATTAGAACATTAATATGGGAAAATAAGCAAGAACAGACAAAGAAATCATGAGAAAGAAATGGGCTGTACTAAATAGGATACATTTTTTCTGAATATATAATTATCTTCTTACAGAATTATTTTATGTGTCTGTGTGTGGGTATGCGCACACCTGTGTGCAGGTGCAGTCCAGAAGAGAGTGTCAGATCTCCTGGAGATGAAGTTTTAACGAGCAGCAAGTACTCTCAAGTGCCGAGCCAGCCTGCTAAATGTACAATTTTCTACTGTGGCTTTTCCAGGTGAGACTGGGAACCAGGCAGGTAGCATTTCAAGATGGCCTCCATATTCGCTGAAGTCTTATTAGATCACAGCCAAGTTCAGCTACTCATGCGTGATGCATGGGTGCTTCCATGTGAGTTCAGAGCAGGTGAGAACCTACAGTCTGGACCGTCAGTTCCTCCGCACGGGGTGTTTGCCAACCCCTGGCTTAAACCATGTTGTGCCAAGTCTGCTAAGTCTGCTGTGAGTCCATGGTGTTCTCTTCGTCATGGACAGGAACTGTGAATACAATCGGACTATTGTTCCCTCGAGTACTTTACATCATAGAAAATCTTCAAAGAGCCATTTTCCTGCTGGTTTTGAAGAAGTGAGATGTCTTATGAGGCCAGTGGAAGACACATGTCCCACCATGACAGCTAGCCAGAAAAAAAAAAAAAATCAGAGACTTATGTCCTCTATCTAGAGGAACCCAAAATCTGCCGGCAAGCACAGGAGTCTGGATGGGCCGCCTGAGCTTTATTAGCGAATAAAGGCTGTGGCGCCTCAGTGGTAGTAGCCTTGTGAGATCCTGAGTGGAGGATCCCGAGCGCCTCATGGTGCCCAGCTTAGGAGGTAAACTAAATTTGTCAGGAGGCCACTGGAGAAAATGTCCTTGCTCCTAAAAATGAAACATGAGAAACTCCTGTGTCTTTTGGACCCTGTTTGTGAAGGGTGTGATGTGTGGAGAGCTGTGGACATCTCACCCTGGAGGCCTCAAAACCAAAGCCACAGAGTACACAGAGCAGGGCAGAGGGAAGGACGTCAGATCTTGAATGAAGCCCCATGGTGCTGCAAGATTGGCCAGGCCCTGGACCTTTTTGTTACTTGTTTAAAAGGAAAAACAGAATTGCTTGCTCAAAAGGGAGGTTTGTTTTGTGAATAAAATTTTATTTGAACACTTGTCCATACACTGTCTATGGCTACTTTCATGATACAAAACAGGGTCAAACAGAGAAAATGAGATTCCACATGACATCCAAACCTACCATCTTTCCAAGTTCTTTCTCTGTAAGATATGGGTGATGGCTTGCATTTATTCATACTGAACCCTACATTTCCAACATCTATGCATGCATGCTTTCACATCATTGTTGTTCACTCCATCTTTTGTTAAGTTATTATTTTTATGTGTATGGGTACTTTGCCTGCATGTGTGTCTATGTTTCACATGCAGGCCTGGCCAACAGAGGAGTCAACAGAGGAGGGCATTAGATCTGCTGGAACTGGAGTCAGAGATGGTTGTAAGCTGCCATGTGAATGCTGAGAATCAAAGCCTGGTCTTCTGGAAGAACAGCCAGTGCTCTTAACCACTGAGCCATGTCTCCAGTCCTCTATTTTACCAGCTCTACACAGACTTGCGCATGCTTATTGTGGTCTCATATCTTCTTTATATTAACAGTTTAAGGACTCATCAGTAAGTCCTCGTTTAAAGGTATTTTTAGATTCCTCTTACGAGCAGCTAAAAAACAGACATTCGATGTTGGTCTCTTTCAGTCTGATAAACAGTGCAAAAATGCTAACCCATACCTAGAAACTGATGCTATTATGCCATTTGGGCCATAATAAAAAAAGTACCATATACCCGAAGACCTTGAAACAGACACATCTTTCCTCCCTTCGTGGAAGGCTTGGAAGTTAGAGAACAATGTGCTGGCAGGCAGATTCCGAGTCTGGAAATGCTCACTCCCCTGGTTCAGAGACAATGGTTACCTTGCCGTGTCCTCGCAGGACAGAGGTGATGAACCTACTCTGTCTGCTTCTTTTAAGAGGACACTGGTCTCGTTGGTGGGGCTTCTACCTTGACACCCTAGGCAGCTTTCAAAGTTCCCAACTCCTGTCATCATCGTCATCATCATCACCATCACCTTAAAGGTTGGGATTTCAGTGTAGGAATTTTCTGGTGATGGGTCACAAACATAAATATACCCATAGGAAAGATAGGTGAATGTGTGTGTGAGCACATGTGTGTGCACTCAAGTTCATATGTATGCCAGGGCTCAACCTCAGGTGACATCTATCTTTAAAAAACATTAATGTGTGTATGTGGTGTATGTGTGTATGTGAGAGAGAGAGAGCCTATGGGTGTGATTGGGTATGGTGGGAATCAGAAAACAACTTGGCATTTTCACCTTCAACCACATGATTTCTGGAGACTGAAGCCAAGTCATCAGGCTCTGTCTGCTGCAAGCAACTTTACCCACGGAGCCACCTGGACAGCCCTTACCTTGTTTTTGTCTTGTGAGATGGGGTTCTTTCATTGGCCTGAGGCTCACTCACCTATTATGTTAGCTGGGCTAGCCAGTGAGCCCAGGGATCCACCTGTTTCTACTTCTCCAGCTCAGGGGCTATAAGCACAGGCTACAGAACTTGGATTTTTTACATGGATTCTAGGGAACTGAACTCACAACCATCTGTAACTCCAGTTCTAGGGGATCTAACGCCACCGTCTGCCTTCTGCATACACTGGGCATACGGCACACATACACACATGCAGGTGAAACAGCCATACACAGAAAGTAAAAATAAAAATCAGAGATATACATGAAGACAGACAGGCCACCAAGTTGTTCTCAAGCAAAGACACATTTGCACCTAAGAAGTCATTCCTGGCTTTTAGACCTTAGTATGTCTGAGAATTCCAGCCTGTGATCCAGTTACAGTGTGAGGGTGCATCAAGCTTTCCTCCCCCCTCCCTTTGATTGTTTGAGACAGACTCTCATGTAGCCCAGGCTGGCCTCAAACTTCTTATGTGTGTAGCTCAGGGTGACTTTGAAGTTCTGATCCCCCTGCCTTCACTTCTTGAGTGCACCACCACAATTGGTTTTATGTAATGAGGAAGATTCCCCCCCCCCAGGGCTTCTAACATGCTAGGCAAGCGCTCTACCCACTGAGCCACATCTCAAGTGCTGTTTTGTCCTTCCCTTAGAGATTTTAGTGTCTCCCTCAGCTGTGCGCAGCCGATGGCAAAGCCCATGCGAAGACTTGACGGCCGAGCGAGCCTTCCGGGGTGAAGACCCTGTCACAGAGGAAGGCACAGAACAGAATTCTTCGCTCTGCGTTCTCGGCACTGAGTGACACACGGAACTGGGCAGCTTATCCAAAGCTTTGGAGGAATGAACATGTGATCTCATGGTCCAGGAAAGTGCTCTTGCCCACTAGTAATGGCAACAACAACAACAATCCTAACTACTAACAGGGTCGGCACACTAACAGCTAATCTATAATCCCAGCACTCAGGAGACCAAAAAATGAGGACTGAGTTCAGAGGAAGGAGAGGAACAGGGAGGAGAGAGGGAGACACACACACACACACACACACACACACACACACACAGAGAGAGAGGTCATCGACTGGTAGATTATGAATGCTTTCTCAGCAGTCTTCGAAATTTGCGTCATTTATCAGTAATCATTTGAGGGTTGGCCAGATGGCTCAGCAGGTAAGGGCACTTCCTGTACCAGCCTGGCAACTCGAGTTTAATCTCCAGGACTACCCATACTGTGGAAGAAGGCTGTCCTCAGGCCTCCACGGGGGCGCCATGGCAGAGGTGCACATTCCCACATACAGCAGTTATAAATACATTGTGAAAATAATAATTTGACTTGTAAAGCTCTTATGTTCTGGTTTTAATTCTGATAATCTCATTTTCCCCATTAAAAAAAAAAAAAAAAAACTATCGAGAGGGATGAGAATTTTCTCCCTTCAGTGTCCAGAACATGCTGAGATGCTTACACAGACTGACTTTAGGCAAACGTATGCTGTCCCCATTTTGTAGCAGAGGAAACTGAGACAGTGAGCAGGGGTGAGCTACATGACAGTCCACCATTTACTGAGGCGGGGACAAATTCAGAAGCAGAAGGCTGCCTTTCTGGCACCCTCCCCAGGATGTTTGCGCTGCTGTCAAAGAGACCTTTCAAGAATTTCGAGGAATAGGTTGAGACTCATGCTCTATTTGCTAACGGTGACGGCACAGATTAACATTGTTCATAGATTTATAGCTGAGAGCCACTGATTAAATGCTCCACCTACAAAAGATGAGGTTCCTTTTTTTCAGAGATTGAAGTGAAATACATCCATATTGCTCCTGAGACTTCGATTACATCCATCGAACACCAAGGGAAGATGAGAGCCCTTGTTCTTCCCACGCCTAGCGCAGTCTTCTCCTAGGACATGTTCTCCACTTTTCCGTCTTGCAGTGAGGTGTAGCTACCACAGGGACTCAGAAGAGGGACCTTAATTGCTGTGTCCACAATGGAACTCTCCACTCTAGTTCTCTGACCTCTCTCCACCCTATTCTCCTAATCCTTCAAAATCTCTTATCTTCAAGGTTGATCTTAAAAATACCTCCCTAGGAAGCCACTCCCCATTACCCCACCCCACCCCTGGCTCTCTTCCTTTGAACCCTTTATCTAGCACCATCTTCCTCCACCTCTTGCTCACTGGTCTCATGTCCTTTCGAGCCCCTTAGGAGAGGGATGGTTTTACTCACCTTTGCAATAACTGACAAGGCAAACACAGTGCCCTCTCCAAAGGGACACTGCAGGTTTGTTTTGCTGCAAAGGATAAGACAATATTTTAGACATCATTACCCTCAAGTGAGCTCTGTGGATTCTTCACGGTCCTTTAAAAATATAGGAGCCATTCTTAGCTCCCAAGACAGATGGAGGATTGATCCCCAGTATTACAAGAAGAAAATTGCAGCATGTATCACAGATAGATTTTTTTTTAATATTGTTATTATTTTAAATTATGTGTTCAGCTGTGTGTGTGTGTGTGTGTGTGTGTGTGTGTGTGTGTGTGTGTGGTCTGTGTATGGGTTTATTAGGCAAGTAAGTACAGGTTTCCCAAGAGGCTAGAGGTGATGGATCCCTCTGGAGCTGGAGTCCCAGGTGATGGTGAGCTACCTGACTTGGGTGCTGGGAACTAAACGTGGTCTATCCTCCTGGAGAGCAGTGTGTTCTCTCAACCACTGAATCATCTCTCTAAGTCAACCTGGATAGATTCTTTTTAAAACTCTTTTTTTTATTGCTTCTAAGAGAATTTTCTCTAAAATTACACAAAGTAGTATCTGTATTAATTTTGTTTCAAGTATAAAAATGGGAGATGGTTCAGAGGTTAAGGGAACGTACTGTTCTGTTCTTATAAAACAAACTCCTAGACCACAATCACCTGTAATTCTAGCTCCAGGGGACCTGATACCTCCACAGGCAGCTCACGTGCAAACACACACACACATGCACACACACATACACACATGTGCACAAACACAAATAAAATAAAACATTAAAGTCATGGGAATGCCATTCAATAGCAGGGTGCTTGTTTAGCACATGCAAAGGCTTGGGTTCAAGCCCCAGCACCATGCCAAAATAAATAAACAAATAAGGAAAATAAATAAATATATCATCATCATAAAATAAAAGACAAGACTAAGGAAAACACAAAGTCATCACTCTAAACTTGCAAAATCAACGCACGCTTCCTTTTGCGTCATTAAAGGTCCAAATTCCATCAGCTTTACGAAGCTTCTTCCACGCCTAATGAGTTCTCATGGCTTTTTAGGAAGCGGGATAATAAACAGCTCCGGATACTGGGAAGAATTCCTTTCTAAAGGTGTGGCAAAACGCTTCACGCATCGTGTCAACGATTTGCCATGAAGCCGGATCTTGAACAAGTTAATATTTATCATGTCTGAGACTCAAGAAAAGACAAAGGACCGGTCCCTTCAAAGTCTTCCCGACCTGGTTTACTGCCCTCACCCACACAGTACCACCTGCAGCACCTTGCCAGGGCCAGGAATACTGCCGAGTAATAAGCGTTAAATGTTTAGTCACTTCCTGCATCACGGTATCATGGCCTTCCTCTATTAACATATCTAACTGAGTTATAGTTCAAACAGCCGGTTTCCATATCAGCAGCAGTTTGGCTTAACATCCTCGGCAGCGGAGGTGCCATGGGGAGCCTTTTCAGAAAACCTGTTAATGCCGGAGCCTGTTTTTGAGAGGAGCTCCAGCTGGGAACAGTGTGGACACTCGATTGCTGATAATTTGCCCGAGTGTATGATTTGGGAAACTCTCGCAGATAAAACTGTCTGAAAGATGTCACCTCTGCAAAACCTCTGAACCTCAATGAGCAGTGCTTGTGTGTTGGGGGGCATGGCCCGCCTGCATTAGCAGGCTGAAGGCCAGTCTGTCCCGGTGCACAAAGCTTATACACAGTAATAGATGGCTGCTGTTTAATATGAAAGTCACATCAATAGGAATATAAAAACCGAGGCCTCAAAGACAGCAATAATTACAGTATGCTCTCTTCTTACTCTTGTCAGGGAGGCTGCAGTGTTTCAAGAGAAAGATCCATCAGATGGGTGACCAACAAAGATGCAGAAACAGAAAAAAGGAAGGTATAAAATTACCTTGCTAAAATATTCTTCAAAATCGGCTTCTTCTCCTCCCTCAACACATAACAACGTGGCTGAAGGCCATAGGAATAGCCTGTTCTTGTAAAAGTAAAGTATTCAGATGTTTCATCATTAAAAGGCTTTCACATTAAAAAAAAATAGCCATAATTTAAAAAAATATGCATTATTTGTTATTTACTTGTACTTTATATCTAGAAAATGCCTCTTGAGCATAAATGCTTCTGAGAAAGGAGAAATGGCAACACACTTATTTTTTTACAGAATCAATTACAGGTCCAAACTTTCAATCGCCATTTCCTAGCCTACTGTTCATCATTCATCACGTGCTTTTTCAACGTAGAAGCGTGTGAGAGGAAACCGAGGCAGGTTGAGCACTTTGGTTTTAAATCTTTAACCTGGCTGAGTCTGGACTCAGCAGCCACTACATTGAATCTTACAGAATTACTGCTGCTTCTTCAGTTAAAAGCAACATCAAATTTCAGCTATTGAATGAGTGGTCACAGGCCATTAGTTCAGTGTTTCCTCGTTGTCATCCCTGTGTTACTGTCTTTGACCCTTGCCACTGGCCGTGAGTAAATGAAACAGTTACAGAATAAAAATTTTATTCTTGGTTAAGAATAGCAATAGAAAACAGTTAAAAGATAGAAACAGAGAATGATGGGTAATAGATCTGTGGGTGATTTATAGGCAGCAGAAAAGTAAGTAATATCAAATGATAGATACGAATAGCTGATAGAATTTGAATCTTTTTATTCCTCCTAATCTTTTGAAAGCAACAAGAGACACTTTCTCTTTCCCAAAATAAATACCACTACAGGCATACTCCAACTCAGAGTTTCGAAGGAAGTTTCCACCTATTTTCTTTATGTACTGATCAAAAGAATAATGGGAGAAAGATAGTTACTGAATGCATAACATGAGGTCTTCACATTTTCTTATTTCTTCAAACTAGTGTTAGGATGTCTGTTTTACCTTTTAGAACAGAAAGAAAGTGAAAAATCTGATTTGGGATATTATGGTATTTGATTAAATGGAGAAAACAAATTGGCCAATCAAATTGAACACCCTAAAACTCAATAAAATAGATGTGGCTTTGGTGTCAGCATCTGGAAATCTCTGTTGGTGTGGTTTGTGGCAAATTATACTTCCGGTGGTTAAATCTGAATTTTAAAATTCTACCTTAGGGCACAGTGATAGGACTTCAGGACTTAATGAACATTTTAGTATTTTTTTTAATCTGTGCCTAAAAACTAGTATGAATTCTTCTACTTTCTAGAGGCTTGCAGATTTCCGCTGATACGAGACTTCTAGAGATGAAGAAAGTTCTAGAATCTATTTTAAAGCTAGACAGAACCACTCTTGGGTTATATGGGCTTCATAGGAGTTGATATTTCTCACCTCTAAGTTTGTAGTGACAGATGGAGAAGATGGGGGTGTGGATCCATGGCAAACATTGTGATTGTCCTGACAAAACTCCCATGAAGGTTTGGTCATCAGCATAACAGTGTTGGGAGGTGGTAGAATTTTTACAAAGTAGTTTACGCCCTGGTGGGGTCCACTCCTTCAAAAGTTGATGTAGCTCCAATAAGAATGGGTTAGTTCTCATGAGAGCTGCTGTAACAAAACAAGCTTGGTATCTCACCACCAGCAGCCTGTCTTACACGTTAGTTCCCTTTGCACACTCTTGTTTCTCAGACAGATAGCACACAGTCCTCACAGAAAGCCGAACAGATGCTGGTGCCATGCTCTTCAACTTTTAAAATCACAAGGCCAAGTAAACCTACTATCTTTACATGTCACCCCAGCCTTGGGCATTTTGTTACAGCCATAACAAAGAAGACTATGTCTGTTAGAAATCAGTCTTCACAGATTCATACTTTCTTTTCCTAACCTGCACAACTCAATGAAACTCTTTTGATTGACAAGAATATGCATTTTAAAGGTATGGTTGTACACATCTTTAATCCCAGCATTCAGGAGGCAGAGGCAGGCAGATTTTTGTGAGTTTGAGCCAGCCTGGTCTACATAGTGAATTTCAGGGTAGCTAGAATTAAAGAGAGAGATTGTCTCAAAACAAAAACAAAAACAAAAACAAAAAACAAAAAAGAAACAAAAAAAAAAACAAAAAAGAAAAAGAAATCCCTCAAACATATTAAAATGTATCCCCTGTGAGTTGTACATATTCTATATTACAGAGACTAAATATTTTAATTGATGGAATTATTATCATTTTTGAAAGAGCATATGTTCACTGAGAACATTGTTGCAGAAAAGCTAATTAGCCACATAAAAGCTCTCTGTGGATTGCACATGAGTACAACAGTACAACCAGACAATATTGTCTTAATTCTTCCAAGTACAAGATTAGCTGAAGAAAAAGAGCTGATTTTTAAGTGATATCGAGATGTCTTTGCAGACAGTTGAATCTGGGTTGGCAAGGCAAAAAGTCAAACAGCAGATCAAAACAAGAGAAGAAAACTGACTAAAATAAATGTGATGATATGTTTGCCTAATTTAAACCCTCAAGTCTGTGTGAATGAATTATGGAGTTTTCGCTCTGAGCTCCTGGTAATTTCTCACCACTCGGTTAGATAGACCAAATAATTTTAAACAAACAATCTGGAGGGGTTGAATTTGGGTTCTAATTTTTAAAACATTATTAGCAGGCAGATGGTAACTTAAAAAAAATATACATCACAGGCAATGGTTGTAGACACTGCTCAGTCAAATTTCTTTACTGGCATTGCCGTTCTTTGACTACTTCCTGTCCCTCCATCTGGCTTCACTTCCTGTTCTCTCTCTCTCTCTCTCTCTCTCTCTCCCCCCCCCCCTTCCTGGGTGCAGAGGATCAGCCTCATGCGCCTGCTACCATGCCTTCCCAGCCAGGATGGACTGTAAGCCAAAACAAACCCTTTCTCCCCTAACTTGCTACAGAAAAATAAATGACACAGAACACCTGAAGAGAAGGAGGGAGCTGAGGATAAAGTCCCGTTCCTGAGCAAAACTAGAGTGTTCCATCCGAGCACTTTACACATAAACATGCTATGACAACAATTTAAACACCCTTCTCCCAATCTGATCAGCTCACTTCTCTTCCGATTAGCTAGTTTACAGAACATAATTGCTAAGTACAAAAATAAAAATAAAACCAAGGATTACCCTGTGAGCTCTGAGAATTGGCATCCAAGGATCTAAGCAACAACTTACCATACAAATAAGTCGGAACAATTACTCCAGCTGGGAGAACGGAGTCCAAACATGCAGTTGCCTAGGGCAGCAAATTACCATGGGTAGCAGACTTCCCAATAGCTTCTGGGAGAGCAAAATACAGCCTGTGAATTTAGATGTTACCTGATAAACACGGGATAATAGAACACGTAAATGAGCAAATCATGGGAGAAGCTAAGCAACCTGAATACAAGGCTCAGTGGGTAAATGACAGGTGTTTTAAAAGTGAATATTCAAATTCTGACCTGGGGTTCCCTGATGTAATCCCAGTGCTCGTGTGGCTGAAGCCAGAGGATTGCCATGAAGTTGAGGCCAGCCTGGACAACACAGTGAACCTGCTTCGGGTGTTGTTTCTCAGTTGCCGTCTACTCTGTTTCCTTGTTTTTGTTTCTTGGGCCTGATCTCTCACTGGACTGCAACTCCCCAATAAAGCTAGGCTTGCTGGCCAGAGGGCTCAGGGATCTATCAGCACAGCCTTCCCAGCACTGAGATTACAGATGTTTCCCTACACACCTGGCTTTTGTACTTGGGTGCAGGGGATCAAATCTAGGTCCCCAAACTTACATGGCTCATATTTTACTAGCTAAACTAACCCCCACCCCCATCTAGATCATCATATTTCCCTTTCCTGTAAGTTTTGTTCCAAACTCATTCCCCCTTATCCTTGGACAGCACTCAT
Source organism: Meriones unguiculatus (assembly GCF_030254825.1). Lineage (NCBI taxonomy): Eukaryota > Metazoa > Chordata > Mammalia > Rodentia > Muridae > Meriones > Meriones unguiculatus. The sequence continues at coordinate 99,665,429 of NC_083353.1, forward strand.
ATTGGTGTAAACTGCTCCAAATACTTTCAAACAGGCACAGGCAATAAAACCTAAAACAGATGAATACAAGGAGGGTAGATGGAAAGAGCTGTTCTGGCTAAGCTGTTCATGCTGCATGGCTCTTGAACTCACGGTAAGAGAATCTTCATGAGAGGTCGGAGAAGAGAGGGATCTGCTGGCCAGAACATGCATGCCAGGCTTCAGGGAACAGTTCCATGTCCTTTGTTAACCTCCGTGGTAGCTCTTTGCGCTTCCCCCGCCCCCACGCTATTAGCTAAAAAGTCCAACAGGGCTGGCACCATCTAGAAATGGGCTTCATTAGTCTAGGCTGTTCACGCTGTTTTCCCTTGGCGTTTTTATATGTCTTACTGCATCTAGGGCATCACTATAAAAGGGATGAGTAAGACAGTCAGCAGGTAAAGATACTTTCTGCCAAGCCTGACAACCTAATCCTTGAGACTCACATGGTGGAAGAAAAAAAAAATGGACTCCCTCAAGTTGTTCTCTAATCTCTCTCTCTCTCTCTCTCTCTCTCTCTCTCTCTCTTTCTCTCTCTCTCTCTCTCTCACACACACACACACACACAGAGCATATAAATTCTTAAAAGGCAAACAATAAATAATGCATGACAATTTAAAAGAGATGGTAGAATGCAGAGTTGGCCTATTGTTTTAGGTTACTGGATAAATCTAAGGCACTCTATGGCCAGAGTTTTGCATATCACTGTCAATATCTACACAACAGGTTACAAGAAACAAAGAAATGGTAGGTCCCCCTGTCACCAGCAACCTAGTGGCAATCTAGGGAAGTTAGCCTAGTGGGCTGCGTCTGGCTCCCTGTTGGGTAGACTGAAGACTCAGATCCTGAGAGCAGGGCTGTAGAATTCGCCTGCTGCTTTCACAACCCTTGGCTCTTCTGATCTCCGCAGCAAACCCAAAGGCAAGCAGGGAAATGATTAGTGACAGTAACCTGGAGTCTCCAGGATTCGACACTGCATTTTAAGATCTCAAATAAGACTCCCAAGGCAGAGCTGGGACCACCTGACTCCGGGAATGTACATAGTGGTGTTAGCACACAGAGATAGGGTGGGGAGAGGGGTGTGGTGGGGCTAAGGGACTCCCTTACCTCAGAATATGAGGAAGCAAGCTACACTATAGAGAAAAGTGTGGGGGGAGCCAGGAAGCATGAATACACTACAGGTCTGACTAAACCCTGGCATTTGACCTTGTTGATTACGGCGTCTCAGTTGAAGGGGACCCAGCTGTCTGACAGCGGAGAGGGAGGTCACAGTCTAGGGCAAGGAAGGGTTGGATCTCATTGACTCCCATGAGCGCGGCGTTTGGCAGCACTGCCGCCCCAGGTGGTTCCACGCGGGCACATATGCTCAACCTTTTAGTAAAGGCTACAGTCTTATTTAAAAACAAAATATCCAAAATTTCTATTATGAGTTTCTCAAATCCCTGTGAAATAAAAATGCGGTGTTTTCCTCACTCATCTTCCTGTGCTGACATTTTAAAATACCAATTGCCTATTTCATTACACAGCTTCGAAAAGGAAACTATTCAGCGTAGCACAAAGAACCCATTTGAATTCCAGAAAACCAGGTCCTCAAGCCTGCTTAGCTTGCCTGGCCAGGCTTTGTGCAAGTCACTTGACCTCTCAGGACTTGATCTATCCAAGAAATCTTGAGGTACTTCTAAGACTTGTGATCCCTTCTGACTCTGGAATTCGCTAACTTAGGACTCAGAGTTCTTTTATTTAATGGTCACAATTTGTCCTCTAGGATTTTGTTGTTATTGTTGAATGACCATTTAATTGGCAGTTGGAGAAGTAGGTAAAAAAACAACAACAATGACAGCAACAAAAAACCCAGCAACAAACAACAACAATGACAGGGCAACCCAGCAGGTGCCCAGACAAAGGAGATGGAGAGGAGGAAGAGAGGACTTTTGAGGTTAGGGACAGTAACTGAAGTCTAGCTTGAGTGTCAGGATAAGTACTTAGGGTTTGGATCAGTATCCAAAGAGCTACAAAGGGAAAAAGGAAGAGTTACTTTGAACTAGAACTTAGAAAAGCAACTGTATCTCCTGGATTTTAATCCGTTCTGGTGAACTTGGTTAAATTTCCAACTGACAATGTTTATATTACCTGCATCCTATCATTATTCATTACGGCGTGCTGGCCTTTGCTTTCCTCTTTCATCATATTAGGAGGTGGGTTAAAGATATCAATATGCTCACCACCTCTATCAAGGAAGATGACTAAAGTCGGCTCTTTAAACAACAGGAAGGAGCTGCTGACTCGTGTTGAAAAGTGAAGCTCTCACATAAGCTTGGGAGAGATTTCATTAGGTAAAGCTTTTTCTTTCTTTCCTTTTTTCTTTCTTTCTTTCTTTCTTTCTTTCTTTCTTTCTTTCTTTCTTTCTTTCTTTCCTTCTTCCTTCCTTCCTTCCCTCCCTCCCTTCCTCCTCCTCCTCCTTCTTCTTCTTCTTCTCTCTCTCTCTCTTTCTTTTTATTTATTTCTTTTCTTTTCTTCCTTACTGGGAGGATGATATGGAGAGGCCACAGGATAGCTTGTGGGAGTCAGTGCTCTTCTTCCACCATGTGGGTCCTGGGGATCAAACTCAGGTTGTCTGGCTTGGTAGCAAGCACCTTGGCTGGATGAACCATCTCATCAGTCCTAGGTACGCTTCTTTATCCCTCTCTCTATGACTCTGCCAACTTGTGATTAAACTTTTTTCTTTCTGGATTTTGAGACAGAGTCTCTTTGTGTAGTCTTGGCTGTCCTGGAACTCACTCTGAAAAACAGGCTGGCCTCAAACTCATAGAGATCTGCCTGCCTCTGCCTCCCAAGTGCTAGGATTAATGGCATGTGCCACCACTGCCCAGCTGTGATTAAACTTTTATGTCAACACAAACAGCAGAGGCTGCAGCATGGGGCCTCCTACCCATGACCATGAGGGCTATGGATAGAATACTGTCTGTTCTGTTTTAGGAGCCAGGAAAGTTTTCCCAGAACCCTCAGGAAATTTCCTTTTATCTCTCATTATTCTTAACTGAATGGGAGGTTCCCACATCATTCCTGAACTGACCACTGTAGCAGAAAGAATTCCATACTGACATTTAATCATGGGTGTTTGTGTCCATCATATCAGCAGGGGCGAGGCGACTAATATGACAGGCTTAGTCAGGATCAATCCCTTGAACTGGAGTTTACACCCTCGATTCTGTAGTAATTTCAAGATGTTGGAGGAGAGGATATTTGGGGACCAACGTATTGGTCCATTATGCCCTGCCTAACCAACACTAAAACCCTAAAACAAGTTAGGTTTTACTATCTCATGTATGCCAGGCACCCAGTCAGTGTTCAACTGGGATGGAATTTCAGGTAGTGTAAAGACCCAAACCCAAACAAAAAAAGGCTTGGTTCTCATCCTTGCCATCCTATTCTCGTTGCGACTGCTGTGCCTGCTCCCTAACTTTTCTCACTATTTATATTTTACCTCTCTTATTTTTAGCCAAAAGTTTTACTTAGTCTGAAGATAACCAAATATTTCCTGAATAATAAGCCCCTGAATATGCATGCTCTCTAAATATGAATATAAGCCTACTTGCAAATCTAGCTTTTACATTTAAAGTGTTGTTGGCAAGGCTCTGGAGGAAAAAAAATTATGTTTTTTTTTTTAATGGAAAAATGTACTACAGCAGAAGGCTTTGTTTTCCACAATGCAGAACCAACTTTTCTGATGCCAGTAATTTTGATATATCTGTAAGAAACTTGTATGCTCATAAAATAAATAAATGTTAAATCAAACTTTCCTGGTTAGACAGTATAGTGCCCTGCTGCTCAGAATTGAACTTAGAACTGATAGGTTCTTATCAAAAGAGAACGGCATGTAATAGCGGGAAGTTCTGCTTTAAAATATTAGCATTATTGCTGGCCAGACCTGGGCTTCTGTGTTAATTCACCATTTCTATCCCACTCCAGACCCTTACTTGTCCCATTCTCACGGGGCACTTGGGTGTGGCAGAAGGTGACAGTCAGAGAAAAAAGAAATAAAAACAAGAAAAGGAAATCCTCTGTATGGGTTTGGCAGCCCCCCTCTTCTAAATCCAGACTACCTAACTGGGTTCAATTTAGAAGGTGCAGGATACAGAGGTACCCAGTTCAATGGCTGGGTCATTTATGAGCCTTTTCTAAGCACACAGTGTGGAGATACAGTCCTGCCCATAAGGAGGGCATACAGACAAGGATTGTCCCCAGGATGAAGCTGTAAGGGCAGGTAGAGGAGCAGATGGGAGAGCTACATGGTTGCCTAGGTTACCTTGGCAACTCGGCCTCTGCAGGTCTCCAGAGAGGCAACTCTGAGTCATGCTCTCCCTTAGGCTAATCAAGGAAGGCTTCTCAGCAGAAGGGGATCTGACCTTATTTAGATTCCTTGTGAATATAAACCTATCAATGTCATCTTGCCATTAGAAAAATATCAACTTGATACTAAGCTTGATCGCTGAGTATAGTTGTTTCAGCAATGTAAGACACTCTCTGTTCTGCTTGATTTCAAAAACGGAACCGCTGCTGTTCAGCTCCTGTGATGCCTATTTGTCAGGATAAATTATGGCCTATGGAGTCATATTTTGAACCATTTGTGAGATAAATGATGATAGTTCCAGGAGCAACCATAAAGACTGTGTGTATGTGTGTGTGTGTGCTGAATTTTAACCCTGGATGAGTTTCACCTCACCTCTGCATTTATCTGAACTCCTGTGGGACTGGAGAATGACAGTGTTTTGGGCTAATAGTGTCACTTAACTCCCATGGGCTTGGAGGAGTTCGTTTGGGGTTTTGATTGTTTGATCTCTGAACTTCCTCACGCTGAAAAAGAAATTCTGGAGCAGCTAGGCCTCCTGTGTCACTGCAGAAGCTGAATGTTGTGATGACTTCACTGCCAATGTCAGGCCTGACCAAGCCCGCTTCAGCCACAAAGAGTTCTGTCTGTGCCCGGGGGTTCCAAGAACAACTACAAACTGCACTCGAGTCTCTCACTAAGGTGTCCTTCATCTCTTGCAAGTAGAGCTGTTTTAAAACCTTATGGTCTGCAAGATGAGCTCCTTTTTGAGCAGATAAATGCAGTTTGCTTACATTTTTTCAGGGTGTTCACTGCGGCTAAGCACATGAATTCCCGCTTACCAATAAGGACTGAACACATTACGATGCCCAGGAAACTGTCACTTTTTACAGTGCTGGGGCTCAAACCCACGTGCATGCGTGTGCTAGGCAAACACTCTACCACTGAGCTACAACCCGGCCTATAATATCCGTGACCGTTAAGTCTTCTGTTCTTACCACAGAACTCAATCCGAGACAAGGGTAGCTGCATCTTTGAAATAGCAAACACTTGCAAGATGATTTTACTAAAAATCATGTATGAGGGCCAATGAGACAGTTCAGTGGTTAAAAGTACAGAGTCATGCTGACAACATGGGTTTGATCACCTCTGGTGGAAGGGGAACACGGAATCCCCAAAGCTGTCTTCTGACCTACACACATACACACACACACACACACACACACGTATTGCAGAGTTACCAATAAAAGGAATCATGTTTGAACATTTCATGGTAGCACCAGTTAGTTACACTATGATTTAGGTTGGCAGTATTTTCTGAACAGAAAGGACTGCTGCAGGCCCTGGGGCAGGTGAGGAAAGTCTTCCCAGGCAAAATACACGGGTCAGGCCGTCGGGAAAGAGGAGCCAGCTCCCATGAAACCACAGCTCCCTGTGGGCTTCTAAAGACACCCGACTAACCCTAACAAAAACAGTTTTGTGTATGTGGGTTTTAAAACCATTTTTTATTGAAGTGTAACATTTGTTGGGTGTTTTACATTCTAAGATTATAGAAAAACCTGGACACAAAGGGAAATGTTGAGCAGATAAACCATCTTGCTGGTCTGAATTCCTCAGCCACCTCTCTGTTTTACCCTATTTTAGCTACAGCACGTGTGTGGAGAGTGAAGGATGGCCTGCAGGAGTCACTTCTCTTCTGCTACATGGGTCCCAGGGTTTAGAAGTTAGTTATCAGCCTTGGACGCAGGCACCCTCACCACATCAGCCATCTCTACTGCCCTCAGAGACTTTTCTATGTAACTAAGTTTCTTTGAAACTTTCTAAGGCTGATGCTTTTCTGACACTCAGATAGGAATTATGTGCAATTCTTGAGATTCCTTTTTACTCAAAATTCTGGTGACATTTTTTTTAATATTATAAATGTGGCAATATATATGCAAAGATGAGTAAATATTTAAATTTAGCTAGAGAATAAACAATTCTTAACTGTCTCTTTAGCAGCAAAAAATCAATTTGAGACAGAATCTGAATGAAAAAAAAGCAAAGCAAAGAAAAGAAAGGTAGATCTTCTCAACTTGATGGCTGATACAGATCAGGCCTGGAATAGCTCTCAGAGGCCTGTCTGTCCCTGGCCCTTGCTGCTTCAGGAAGGCTGTAGAACATTCAGGGCCTAGTGAGAGGCTCTGGGTAACCAAGGATTATGTCTGTAAGGGGGCTTACAGTACCCTGATCACTTCTTCTCATTTGTATTCCTCCAGGAGATCCAACACCTTTCTGCCTCCAAAAGCAACTGCCATCATGTACACAGATATACACAGTTAAAAACAGAACAAATCTTAAAAAAAAAATTTAAACCATTCTAAGTGAAAGAAGGCAGATACAAAAGACTATATAGTGTACCTGTATGATCTCATTTCTATAATTTGCCAGCACAGGCAAATCCACAGAGAGGAAATAGAGCAGTGGTGGCCAGGGCCGGCAAAAAGGACCTGAGAGACACAGAGCTTCTTCACTTTGGGGTGAAGAAAGTATGTTCAGAGCTAGAGACAAGCACTGCAGAACACGGTGAGCATATTAAAACGCATGGAGGCAGTTTAGCTGTGTCCAGCCTTTGACGTCACAACACAACAGTGTCATCTACAAAACCACATGAGTTACACATGTACGTACATAAGTTTTATATATATATATATATATATATATATATATATATATAAATGAGAAAATTTCTTCTCAAGTAATTGTTTGCAATCTTATGTGGGAACATATTCATAGCTGCCTTCAAACAGCTGCGTGTGGCCTGTTGTTGCATGTTGGACATATTCATGTGACCTGTACCTTAATCAAGATAAACCTTAAAAAGAAAAGCCCTGCTATGCTCTGAAAAGAGGGAACAAGATGATGGAGGGGTGAGAATAAAACAGAAATATTTCACTACGCACCCTCATGTCTATTTTGTATTTTGTGTCATTTTAAGCTTTCATTTTTGTTGACAAAAGGGAATGAACTCCAGAGCAGAGACTGGATGGTCAAGCTGAATTGCATAATTGTCCTCTTGGAACCATGTATAACAACATGTATGTGTGGAAATGCCAGGATGAAACTCACCTTAGTAAAAATTAATTAAAATAAAAAAATCACCCAGCTGGACAGAGTGGTAAACTCCCATGGTCCAGGCACTTTTGAGGTGGGGAAGGACTGAACTCATGAACATTCTCAGTGCTCACTTTCAATCCAGGCACTTGGGAAGCAGGTGCAGGGAGATCCCTCGAGTTCAAGGCCAGCATGGTCTATGTTAGGAGTTCCAGGACAGCTGGGGCTGCACAGTGAGGCCCTGTCTTTGAAATTAATTTAATTAATTAAAAATAATTTAAAAGATTATCCTCACTTATGTAGTGACTATGAGGACTGAGCAGCAAAAGACCTCATCTCAAAACAAAACGGAACAAGAAATGTTCAAACAATAAAAAATGTAAAACCCAACTTTTTTTGGGGGGGGTGGGGTGGGATTTGGTTTTTTGAGACAGGGTTTCTCTATGTAGCCTTGGCTGTCCTGGAACTCATTCTCTAGACCAGGTTGGCTTCGAACCCAGAGATCTGCCTGCCTCTGCCTCCTAAGTGCTTGTACTAAAGGCAAGTGCCACCTCCCATTCTTTTTTTTTTAATGAAGATATCAGACTTTATTCTTTTTTTTGATATATAATTTTATTTTATTTTTTATTAATTACACTTTGTATCCATTCTGTTAGTCTGTGTCTTTTTATTGGAGAATTGAGTCCATTGATGTTGACAGAGATTAATGATCAGTGGCTGTTAGATCCTTTGATTTTGATGTTGGCTGTGGTCATAAGTTTGTGTGCTTGGTTGCTTTTTGTTTTACTGTAGTGAGGTTAATTATTTCCTGTGTTTTCTTGAAAGTAGCTAGTTTTCTTGGATTGTATTTTCCCTTCTAGTGTCTTCTGTAACACTGGATTTGTGTGTAGGTATTGTTGTAATTTGATTTTGTCATTGAATATCTTGTTTTCTCCATCTATGAGGACTGAGAGTTTTGCTGGGTATAGTAGCCTGGGCTGACATCTGTGTTCTCTTAGGGTCTGCATGATATCCATCCAGGCCCTTCTGGCTTTCATAGTCTCTGTTGAAAAGTCAGGTGTGATTCTAATGGGTTTGCCATTATATGTTGCTCGGCCTTTTTCCCTTGCAGCTTTTAGTGTTTTTTCTTTGTTCTGTATACTTACTGTTTTGATTATTATGTGGCGGGAGGATTTTCTTTTCTGGTCTAATTTATTGGGTATTCTGTAGGCCTCTTGTATTCTTATTGGCCTCTCCTTTAAGTTGGGGAAATTTTCTTCAATGATTTTGTTGAAAATATTTTCTGGGCCTTGGAGCAGGGAATCTTCTTTTTCCTCTATTCCTATTATTCTTAGGTTTTGTCTTTTTATGTTGTCTTGAATTTCTTGGATAGTCTGTGTCAGGAATATTTAGATTTAACATTTTCTTTGACAGATACATCTATTTCTTCCATTGTATCTTCCACACCTGAGATTCTTTCTTCCATCTCTTGTAGTCTATTCGTTATGCTAACCTCTGCAGTTCCTGTTTTCTTCCCTAAGTTCTTTCTCTCCACAATTTCCTCCATTTGTGTTTTCTTTAATTTTTCCAATTCTATCTTCAGATCTTGAGCCATTTTGTTGATTTCTTTCACCTGTCTGACTGTATTTTCCTGTTTTTCCTTCAATTCCTTCAGCTGTTTGTTTGAACAATCTTCTGTTTCTTTCATTTCATTCAGTGATTGAAGCATTTCCTCTCTAAAGGCCACAAACTCTTTGGCTGCAACTTCCTCTATTTCTTTACGGATGGCCATAATCTGTTTGAGTTTATCTTGCTCTAGGTCTTTACGAATTTTATTTGTTTCCTCTGTTATCTTCTTCATGAGCATAGATGTTAGGTCATCTTCTTGACCTAACATTTCAATTTCAGCATTTCAGCATTTCAATTATGTTGGGGTGTCCAGGGCTGCTTGCCCCTGGATTACTGGGTTCTGGAGATGCCATATTGCTCTGTCTTTTGTTGGTTGAGCTTTTATGCTGGCCTCTACCCATTGGGCTATCTTAGATGTTGGGTGTTAGTTTCTGGTGGTTCCTGGAATCCTGTGGTGGAGAGAATCCCCTTGGCAGGAAGATGGTTTTTCCTGAAGGGAGCCTTCTCAGCCTTTTGTGTATAGTCCCTGGATGACCGGTGTTTTTCAGGAGTTGCCGCTGCTCACCTCAGGCATAGAGACCTGAGTGGTAACTGTGATCCTTCTTAGTGGAGAGGGCTCTCCTCTCACCCGGAGAAGTCCTGAAGACAACTACCCTGCTTCTGGGTTTCTTGCTGTAAATTTAGTGATCTGCTGCTGTAACCTGTGTGTCCCGTGGTTTGGTCAGTTTTGTTAGGGATAACTGGTCGCCACTTGGAGCAGTATCTGGGGATCGATCTCGGGGATTCCAGGCTTCTGTAGGTCTGAGGTTGGGGCTCTGTGCCCCAGTACCCAAGTGGTAATCTGTGGTGGGTAGATACCGCTCTCCTGGTAACAGCAGGCTATCTGGTGCACAGCAGGTCCCTGGGTTGGGCCGATCTGCAGGGCCTTTTCCAGGGATATACTGGGTGGCCTAAGTCCATCCCCTTTGCTTTGTTCCCTGTGAGGATTTCTCCCGACAGTGACTCCCAAGTCTCTGGTGCCCTGGGGCGCACAGCTCTGTCTGTGCCGAAGAGCTGGGTGCACAGCAACTGTCTGTGCTTGTGGCTGGAGCCCAGTTCAATGATGGCGGCTCATACTCACTGGTCTTTGAGACTTTTTCCAGGGAAAGACTGGGTGACCCAAGTCAGTGCCGTTTCTTTCTTCCCTGTGGGGTTTTCTCCCAACAGGGACTCCCAGTCTCTGGTGCCCTGGGGTGCACAGCTCTGTCTATGCCAGAGAGCTGGGCCCACAGCAACTGTCTGTGCACACAGCAACTGTCTGTGCCCGCAGCTGGAGTACAGTTCAGTGATGGTGGCTCGTACCCACCGGTCTGCGAAAGACTGGGTGACCGAAGTCAGTATCGTTTCCTTCCTTCCCTGTGGGGTTTTCTCTTGGCAGGGACTCCCAGTCTCTGGTGTTTTTTGTGCCCACCGATCAGCCTGGGAAGGTGATCAAGACACAAAGGCGTGTGCTCTGGTCCGGTGACCGAGTGCCTGCACGACCCGGGATCTCTTCCGGGTTCTGGCTGGGTGACCTGAGCGTGGACCCAACTGATTCCCACGCTGTGGGGGTTTCCTCTCACCTGGGAAACACGATTGCTGGTGTTTTAGGGCCCAGAGTTCAGTCTCTTGGTCGCTGTATGGAAAATGTTGTCCTGCTCCTCGGACGCAGTGTTTTCCTGGCGCTGCCATCTTGTCCCGCCACCTCCCATTCTTAAAGAAAAACGAGACAAAACGGCAACAAAAACTGTCTACTTATGGTACTTGTAAATTGGGACAGTGTCGCAGGTCTTAGAAACAAGGCTGTCACTTCCTACAGGAGGGATACTCTCTCAGTCTCTGCATCCACCCAGGAGCTTTTTGAGGGAGAAGGAGTGGCCAAGATAGAACCCAGGGCTTCAAGCACAGTAGACAAGTCATCTGAGCTACATCTCCAGCTTCTACTCCAGGCCCTAGATGACCAACATAACCAGGAAGCCAGATAGATATGGAGACCAGGTCCTGACTCTTTTAGGCTGGTACATTTCCCTTCATCCCTAGAGTAGGGATGAAAGCTAACAGCACACTCAGACCAATGGAATCAGAATCTCAGGTTCCTTTTGGGCTAAATTAAGTGCTGTTTTTTTAAGTAGGGTCCAGAAGCCCTGATGACCATCACTGGAAACCACTGTTTCGGTGAAATGACATGTGGTGTGTGCATGGAAACACAGTCTGAAGACAGGAGGCTGTTTCCTTAGTCAGAACTGGCTACCTCTAAGTCAGAGAGCCCCCTCCATGGAAGGAACCCTTTCCAAGACGCTGCCACCATCGGGTTAGAGCAAAGTCAAACATTAAACCACAGTCAGCCTCTGTTAGAACACTGTGAACTAAACTAGGAGGCGATTGCCAAACCCATCAATGGACTTAAAGGCCAAGCCACAGCAGAAGTGAGTTTAAGGGTGGGACAAAATGGAGAGAGGGACAGCGAGGTCAAACTGGCTAGACAGAGGGTTGCCTGCTCATGTGTGTGTACAAGTACACAGTGTGTGTGTGTGTGTGTGTGTGTGCATGTACCACAGGGGAGCTCTCAGGAAATTGGGGTCAGGATCAGTTTTGATCCTCTGAGTCATACACCACCCTGAAATTCAGTGACACTTCAGTTCTGTGCACTGTACCATTGTTTTACTTAGGGTGCCACACCCCACCAGTAGATAAACTCTTCTTGATTCTGTGGAGTTCCATGGAGATCCTGGGACGTCCGGACACCTTTCTTCTTACCAGAGCCTTTGACACTCCAGAACTTCCATCTTATCACTTCTAGCACATTCCAGGTCACTGCTTGTTTTTGGTGCTAGAAATCGAACCCAGAGCCTTGCACCTGCTAAGCGCGTGCTCGACTTGAACTACACCCCAAGCCCGAGGCACATTCTTTTGGTCAGTGGATCCTAGACCATCCCTGGATAAAGGTGTGGACCAAGAGACTGCACTTCCTTCATGGAGAAACTGCAATAGGAAACAGCAAGAAGACTCTAGGTAACCAAGAGACTTACAGCTGGGAAAGAGAAAAGTGTGTAAGAGAGGTTCAAACACAGAGGCAGTGGGGCGAACATGGTCAGGGTTAAGCTCTTATTAGATGCAAAGCCCCTTGGACCCAAGGAGAAAAAAAAAAAACCCAAACCACACGTTTCACAGTCTTTCGTCACAGAAATGTGGCTTTTCATCAACGTCAAACTGAGATTTACAATTAAGATTTACACACAAGATTTACAATCAGAGTGTACAAAGAAGACTGCTGCGTAACCACAAACGGGAATGGTTTCTGAGCCAGATCATAACACTGCACATACCAGCAGCATCATTTTGGCCCCTATTGTATACAGTGCAGGGATTTCCATACATTTTTTTCAGTGGGTTTACTACTCATGGCAAGTGTAGCATTACAATCCCCAACTTATTTATGTAACGCTGGGGATCAAACCCAGGGCCTACATCACACAAAGCAGACACTTTACCAATGATCTGTATTCCCTGCTCCAAGCCTCCCCAATTGCCGAGTGAAGTACTCAAAGTTCCCGGTGTCAGCGACGGCTAAAGTGACATAACCCCAGGGGCAGGAAGATTCTACCCATTCTAGTGAGCACCCTGCCATCCTGCTTTTGTAAGTATGTATGATTCAGCAGTATCCGCTGACGCTGATAACGCAGGTGACAGCAAAATCCAAGATATAAGAGGACTTGGGTGCGGCTTGGCAGCACAGTGGTTCCCTGGTACATGCCCACCCCCACCCCCTCCCCACCAAGGCTCAGAGAACGTTGCAGAAAAGGAGTGGACTAGGGGATAGGGAGGAGCGCTGTGAAACGCTGTCTTTTGGATATGACATAGTTGTTGCACACATGAACTCCCGGCACAAAGTTCAAGCCAGACAAAATCGCAGCGCAGACGGGGTAAATGATCTCCAGGCCCTCCCCTTACTGAGGAGTGTCTGGAGAAGAGACAATCATTCTTTTTGGAGGATGTGGGCACCCATATCTTCCAGCACTGCAGTGACTGGCCCATGCCCATGCATGTGCACATACACACACACACACACACACACACACACACACACACGGACAGCAGTAACAAGGGGAGGCTTGGGGAAAATAGGAGGGAAATATGAGGGATGGATATGATCTTATTTCATTGTACACCTACATGAAATTCTCAAGAATAAAGAAAAAGATTAAAGAACTTAAAAAAAATACATAAACTGGTTTTAATTCTTTCTTTTTAATTACATAGGCAGGGAAAAAATCAGTTGTTACAGGTTATTACTAAAGGGCATTTTTCATGGGAATGACAGGAAGATCTCTTAGTTCTCGATGTTTTAAGAACTCTATATACAATGCAGCCACTCCTGATGCGATCTGATAGACTAAGATCAGAAGAAAGGAGAAGGGGACCTCCCCTATCAGTGGACTTGGGGAGGGGCATGTGTGAAGAAGGGGAAGGGAGGATGGGATTAGAAGGGTAGGAGGAAAGGGTTTATGGGGGATGCAAAGTGAATAAAGTGTAATTAAGAAAAGTTAAAAAAAAATTAAAAAATTTCAAGAAAAGCTAATAAAAATGAGGAAAAAAAGAACTCTATAGAGCGGTCTATAACTTTTACAGCATTGTTGCGAAGTAAGTACACAATGTCCTTGGTGGACACATATGAAAATACGGGATGTAATTAGGTATATAGTAATTATAAACATTTGTGGGGTACAGTGAAATATATCAATCCATGTACGTGACGTCCAATGATCATATAATGATAATTTGCATATCTGTTACTTTGGATACATATCAATTCTTTGTGTTAGGAACCTGGGGACATATCCATTACCTATTCTGATTTTCTTTTCTGATAGGTTAAGGGTTTATTTTGGCTGACAGTTCCAGATGGAATCTGCCTCAGTCAAGGTTCCCTTTGCTGTGATAAAACATCATGAGGGAAAGCAACGTGGAGATAGGGTTTATTTTAGTTTGCAACTCTCAGCTTATACCCCATCACTGATGAAAGCCGGGGCAGGGCAGAAACCTTGGGGCAAAAACTGAAGAAGTCAAGAAGGAATGCTGCTTGCTTCCCGAGGCTTGCTCAGCCTACCTTCCTATACACTCAGGACTACCTGTCCAGGACTGGCATTGCCTATAGTGGGCTGGGCCCTCTTACATCAGTCATTAATCAGGAAATTGCTGGACAGACTTGCCCTATAGGCCAGCACCTTCTCAACCAAGAGTCCTGTTTTCCAAATTATTTTAGCTTCTGTCAGGTTGACATAAAACTAACTAATCAACACAGGTTCCATCATAGCAAAGAAGTCACATGAGGCAGGAGTCTGAGACAGCTGGTCACATCCTCTGTGTAATCAAAAAGCAGAGAAGGGGGGGGGAATCTGGAGACTTAAGACAGGGTAGGCTTCTGAGAGGCTATGGGGGTGACTCTAGCTGAGACTCCTAGTAGCTGGGGCCGTGGAGACTCAAGAGGACACCCTCTAACTAGACAGGACTCCTCGTAGACAGAGGGGAATACCAACCCACCCACAAAAATTTTGACCCAAAAATTTACCCTGCCTACAAGATATGCAGGAATAGAGATGGAGCAGAGATTAAGGGAATGTTCAACCAATGTCTGGCCTAACCTGAGACCCACCCTACAGGAGACAGCCAACCCCTGACACTATTAACAATACTGTGTTATGCTCACAAAGAGTAGCCTAGCATAGCTGTCCTCTGAGAGGATCCAGCCAGCAGAGGATCAAAATGGATGCTGAGACCCACAGCCAAACTTTGGGCAAAGCATAGGAATCTTGTGGAAAAGTGGGGAAAAGGATAAAAGGACCTGGAGGTGACAGGAGCACCACAAGAAGACCAACAGAGCCAAGTAACTAGGGCCCAGAGAGGCTTGGGGAGACGGAAAAACCAACAAGATTCATGCATGGACTGGACCTTAGCCCTCTACACAGATGGGCAGCTCAGGCTCCATGTGGGTCTCCTAGTAAGGGGAGTGGGGGCTGTCTCTGACATGGACTCTGTTGTCTGCTTTTTTATCATTTCCCCCTAGGCAGGGCTGCCTCAACAGGCCACAGGGGAAGAGGAGACGCTTTGTCCTGACATGACTTAATGAGCTGCGGTGGGTTGTTTCAGAGAAAGGGCTCCCCCCTTCTCTGAAAAACAGAGGAGGGAGGATGGAGGAAGAGGGAGGGAGGATAGTATCAGGAGGAGAGGTAGGAGGAAGCTATGATCATGATATAAAGTGAATAATTAAATAAATAAATACATATTTTTTTAAAAGGCAGAGAAAGGTGAATGCTTATTCTTTAGATCTTCCATGACTCCTGCCACAGTTAACCAGATGAAGACTTCACAAATGACAATTGAGATGGACTGTCACACTTTTTTCCCAATTCTGTGGGGTATTAACATTCCCTTATTAGCATCTTCCTTCACCTTCAGACCAACTGACTCTTCTGTGACAATCCCTATTTTCAAATAACTGTTTTTCATGAACTACAGTGTCTTGGTTTTTCTAATCCCTGTTCTTAAGATTTTTCTCAAAGCCCCATGTTAAAAAAAAAAAAAAACACTTTTGTAAAGTAGCTCTTCTTTTACTACTCACGCCGTGTAAACTAAAAGTAGTTTAGGTTGGGGACTGGGAAGATGGCTCAGTGGTTAAGAGCACTGGCTACTCTTTGCAGAGGACCCGAGTTGAATTTCTAGCACCCACACAGTGATTCACAGCTTCCTCTAACTCTTTTTCTAAGGGATAGGCTACCCTCTTCCAACCTCCACAGGGACCAGGCACAGATGTGATGAACAAACATAAATGCAAGGCAAAACATTCACCCACTTAAAATAAGTAAGTAAATAAATAAATAAATAAATAAATAAATAAATAAATAGAAATAGAAACTAATTTGAAGATAGTTTTTAAGTCAAGAACAGGGGTGAGACATGGCTCAGCAGGTCAGGGGATGGCATTTGCTTCCAGGTCTGATGATCTGAGATGATTTCCTGAAACCCAAATGGTGGATAACCTACTCCCATAAGTCATCCCCTGACTTCTATAAGCAAAGTGAGAACATACACACTTTCAACTTAAAACAAAAAACAAAAAAACTAAAGCACAAAACTTAAGTACACCCTGTCCAAGGCACTTCTTTTTCCAGGTTTTCCTTTCCCAGCAATAACCCTTTAGCCATTTGAGACATTAAGTGTTCTCAGGAAGTTAAAAACCAAAACAAAACAAATTCTAACTCGTCAGTGGCAATATTTGGAACAGTCAGTTCACTTGGCAGCAGACATAATCATTCAGGGAAGAGAACGTCATATGCCAAGTCTCGGTTGGAGAAACTGGTTCAAAATCCAGCCACTGGTCCCAAGCTTCAACAGGCACCAGTCAAGATTACAGGTGTGAGAACCAACTTTAAAGACAGAACTATTAGGCTGTCAGAATGGTCTGGCAACTGGTATCTCGTGCCTTGAATTTGATCACCAAAACCCACGTGGTAGAAGGAAAGAGAACTGACCTCCGCCAGTTGTTCCCTGACCGCCACATATACAGTGAATCAATAAGTAACAAAGCCGTGCTAGCAATTTCACAGTCACAGCTATCCCTGGTTGAAAAGATACTTGCCTGGGGAAACTTCCTAAGAAGGGTACTAATGGGTGTATAAGGCTTTAAAAACAGAAAATGGCTCTGAATGAAATAAAGCAAGCTGTAGTAAGAGAAGGCAAGCAAAGCACTTGCGGTCTGTGATGTATTGCTGGCAATTTGTGTGCTGTGTCTTTAATAAGATGTTTTCACTTAATAACATCAATAGATCATTTCATTTCTAGTTTCCCCAAGTTCGTTTGTTCGTTCTTTCTCTTTCCCTTTCTTTCTTTCTTTCTTTCTTTCTTTCTTTCTTTCTTTCTTTCCTTCTTTCTTTCCTTCTTTCTTTCTCTTTCTTTCCCTTCCTTCCTTCCTTCCTTCCTTCCTTCCTTCCTTCCTTCCTTCCTTCCTTCCTTCCTTCTTTCCTTTCTTTCTTTTCTTTCTCTTTCTCCCTCTTTCTGTCTTATCATGTATTACTATTTATTCAATTTGTATCCCTGCTGTGGCCCCCTCCCTCCTCTCTTCCCAATCCCACCTTCTCTCCCTCTTCTCCCCCTATGCCCCTCCCCTAATCCACTGATAGGAGAGGTCCTCCTCCCCTTCTATTTGACCCTAGCCTATCAGGTTTCATCAGGACTTGTTGCATTGTCTTCCTCTGTGGCCTGGCAAGGCAAGGCTGCACTTCCCCTCTATGGGGAGTGATCAGAGAGCCTGCCCCTGAGTTCATGCCAGAGAAAGCCTCTGCTCCCCTTCCTAGGGACCCCGCTAGTGCTTTCTAACACTGGTCTTTAAAATGTTTATCTGAAACATTGTACCACACTGTAACCACATCTCCCCCTTTCCCCTCAGAAACACTTGGATGGTCAGTAATGCCGGTTTCTGTCTTTAGAATATTAATGTGCTGTAAAAATGGAATGAAACAACTAGTGTTTGACATTATTAAAGAGAATGATGACACAGACAAAAATTGGCACTGGATGTTAAATCTAGAGCAAGTTACTACAATTTGAATATTCCTTCAAAGTCCTAGTGTTGCTGGGAGAAGATGAGACATTTGGAAAATAGGGACTAGTGAAAGGAATTAGGTCATTGGAAGTGTGTCCTCAAAGGGGGACATTAGGATTCTGTGACTTCCTTCCCTTCCTTCCTTCCTTCCTTCCTTCCTTCCTTCCTTCCTTCCTTCCTTCCTTCCTTCCTTTTCTTTCTGGCTACTATAAAGTGAACAGATCTCTTTCACTAAAATCTCCTACTATAGGGTACTATGCTTGAGTACCCAGTGCATAGGCTAAGTGTCCAGGGGTTAAAACTGAAACTTCTGGTTTCAGTTGGCTCACACCTTTAGTTCCATCACTCTGAAGGCAGAGACAGGCAAATCTCTTGTAATTTTGAGGCCAGCTTTGTCTACATAACGAGCTCCAGCACAGCTAGAGATATATGTTGAGACCCTATTTCAAAACCAAAAACAACAACAACAAAAGGAAACAAACAAACAAAAAAACCCCTAACAAACAGAAACATCCCTCTGAAACTGTGAGCCGAAATAAATTGTCCTTACCAGGTAGTGGTGGCACGTGTCTTTAATCCCAGCCCTTGAGAAGCAAAGGCAGATGGATCTCTGGGTTTGAAGCCAGTCTTGTCTACAGAATGAGTTCTAGGACATAGAGGACTACACAGAGAAAACATCTCTTAAAAATTATTATCATTATTAAATTGTCCTCTTTGTAGTGGTTTAAATGAGATGTCCCCCACAGTCTTGAGCATTGAACACTTGGTCCCTAGTGAGTAGTGCTGTTTGGGAGGCATGGCCTTGCTGGAGGTGGTACATGATTGGGGAGGGGCTCTGAGGTTTCAAAGACTTACAGCATTCCCAGTTTACTCTCTTTTCCTTGCTTGCAGTTCAAGATGCATGCTCTCAGTTCCCAGTTCTAGCTACCATGCCTCTACTCGGCCGTTATAGATTCTAACCCTCTGGAACCGAAACCCAAATAAATGCTTCTATAAGTTGGCTTGGTCATGGTGTTTTATCAAAGCAACAAGAAAAGTAATACATTCTTTTTTATTGTCTTGGGTATTTTGTCATAGAAATAAAAACGTGACTAGCATGGGTAAAGCTTTGAGACAAGCTACATATTTGTGTGGTTGTTTAAATGTCAGCTTGTAGCTGCATGGTTGGTATATGCCTGTATCCCAGCGCTTGGAAAGCAGAGGCAAAAGAGTCAGGAGTTCAAGATCATCTTTGGCTATATACTGATTTTGAAGCCAGTCTTGGCTCTCAAAAAGAAAAAAAAAAAGGAGAAAGAAAGAAGGAAGGAAGGAAGGAAGGGAAAGGAAAAAAGAAAAAGAAATTCTAGTACCTGTTACAACATAGACAAAACTCGAAAACAGGAAGCTAACTGAAATAAGCCAGATAGCATTGTATGTTCTACCTATATGAGATACCCAGAATATGCAATTCCTGGAAAGAGAGAGCACCATAGGAGTGGGGACAAGGTGAAAATAGTTAATTGGACTGGAGTTTTAACTTGGGAATATGTAAAAAGCTTTACAGATGAAGGATGATGTCTAATGCAAACAACACAAATGTTAACTAACTGTACATTTAAAAATGTTAAAAATTGTACATCCAAGATGGCCCAGGAGGTAAAGTGCTTGCCACCAAGCCTGAAGACCCGAGTTTGATCCCTGAGACCTACATGGTGGCAAGAGAAAGAGTCCCCTGCTCATTGTTCTCTGTTGGGCATATCTATGTGCATGCAAAAAAATGGTTAAAATGATGTTTTATATGTATTTTAACCTCCTCCACCCCCACCCCCCAAAAGCCAAGAGGCGAGGCACTGTCATGCACACCTATATAATCCCAGCGCTCAAGAGGGGTAGACAAGGTGACTCAGGAGTCCAGAGCCAGTCTGGCCTACATAAAAGCATGTTTCAAATAAAACTCTACAGCTGGCATTGGGTGCCGCCATTCCTTTGCATACACCCCCTCCCCCATCACACTCAGAATAAAACCAAAACTTCCTCCTAAGCAAGACCTACAAAATCCTTCATGCTCTGGCTCCCACCCCTCTCTTCAGCCTCCTGTGCCTCATTTTCTATGACTTCCCTGTAGGTACCTCAGTTTCCTTTCCATTCCTTCTATGCCTGTGCTCCTCTGCTAGGAGGCATTTCCCAGTTCTCAGGGCTGTCGACACAGTCATCTGAGAGAGACTCTTCCAAAGGGAACCTATAAGTCTGTCTGTCTCTTCACTCTCCATCTCTCCCCACTCAGCTAAGGTCTTTTTGGACTCACTGCTAGCAAGAATTATTTTTCATGTGTTGACTGTCCGCCTCCTGCAATGGTAGGATGTTCCACTGCGGAAGCTTCCCAGCTTTAGTTTCAATCCTCCCCAGCACCAGCAGCCTAGTACAAAGCAAGGCTTTGAGAAATACTTGGCAAATAGATGGTAAATATATAAAAAGCTTTCAAGTGTCAAGGAATCAAACGTAATTGCATTTTTAACTATGTTAAGCTCACATCTAAATATTCATTTTGAAGGCAATTTTCTAATAAAAATTAATAGCTCTCATGGCCTAGTTAGTTTCACATTAATGATTTTTACAAGACTTTCCCACATGCAAGCACAATGTTCTAAAAATACAATCCAGGAAAGCATGTTTCCCTTGTATCTACTACCTTTTCTTAAATGCATGATTTAGACATTAAAGATTAAGGTATTTCTTATTTCTATGTTACCCACAAATTATGGGGTGAGGGGGAGACAAGGATCTTGGGAGAAGAAGTAACACACCCTTTTGTCTAGTCACTTTCGAGAGCAAAAACAGCTCCTTTGACACAAGTTGTAAGAGTGAAATCTGGGGACACGGCTCAGTTGGTAGAGTACATGCCTCACGTGTGTAAAGCCTTGGGCTTAATGCCCAGCACCTTATAAGCTGGGCATGGTGATATGCTCCTGTGATCCCAGCACACAGGAAGGCTCAAAGTCATCTTTTGCTATATAGTAAAGGATTTTGTCTCGAAAAATAAAAGCACTCTCTAAATATATATTTAATATATACATTCTAAACTTATGATTGGGAATGGGAAAAAATTTCCTCAATGTGGGTAACTTGTTTCACAACTGTAATCCCAGGACCTGAAGGACTGAAGCAGAAAGAGCTTGGCAATTCTTCTCCCAGCCTTGTCTACATTGCAAGATACAGGCCAGTCAGAGCTATCTGGAAAGACCTTGTCTCTAAAAAAAAAAAAAAAAAAAAAAAAAAAATTAAACTAAATTCCTGTGATGAAAGAAAATCGAATTTATACAGGAAAATCACGCAATAAATACTGAGTCTTAATTTGTACATGCTACATACATGGTAAATTTAGCGTCTATAGCTGAAGCGGTCATTTGAGCGTTATAGTCCCTGTGGCAGTGCTCTGCTGGAGGTAAAGTTGTGAAATAAAAAGAATTCTCTCTGTAATTCCTATCCTCCCTTGTCAGAGAGGTCAATGCCCTACCAAAGTGACACCCTGCCCTGAACTAAGGCTGTATGCCACCACCCTATCCCAATTAAAACTTCCCTACCTTATTCTCAATCATTCAAGCCGCCATTATAAATGAAAAAATCTAATAAACTAAACGGTAAGGATGTGTCTTAGTGTAGTGTTTACGAGCCAGAGCAGATTGCTCACTAGCACATGTATGCACAGCAGTTGTTTAAACAGGTGCTTCCATGAGACATGGCTACAGGGTTTCAGCAGTGACTAAGAGGAGCATGGGAGGGCTTCGGAGGAGAGAGACGGGCTGAGGTGCTGTCTTAACGTCTGAGTTACTTTCGTTGCTTATGTTAGAAAATACCCAGAGAAAGGGTTGATCTGGGCTCATGGTGTGAGGCTATGGTCTATCATGGTGCAGAAGGCATGGCTGAAAGAAAGGCAGCTGATTATACTGTATCTATAGTCAGCAGGCAAAGAAAGGAATGCTCAACTCACTCCCTCTGCCCCCCCCCCCTTTTTTTCTAAACCCAGTTGGAGATTCCTGACCATGGAATCGTACTACCTACATTGAGGGTAGCTCTTCCTGTCTCAGTTATGCCAATCTAAAAAACCCCACAGACCTGTCCACGGGTTTATTTCCATGGTGCTCCTCAATCCCGGGGTTGAGGGGAAAGACCAACTACTACAGTGCCTAACGGAAGCCTGAAATAGGGTATCCAGTAGGTCATCAGGCACAAGTGACTAGCTCAAGAGAGGGATTTAGGTCGGAACCAGAAGTTCTGGGAGTGAACACCATAGTTGGCACCTGGAACCATGGGAGCAAGAGGACTTCCCAGAGATTGGCTCCCCATTTCCCCACTGTTGCCCTGTTAGTCTAGGTCACTGCTAGAGCGTCCCAGCACATGACTCTGCTGTGACTCCTTACACTTCCATCCTCCTTTCTCCTCAGCAGCCAGAGGGGTCCTTTAGATGACCTGATTATTCTCAAACTCCCTGGTAATCCTCCATACACCCCAAGATACAGGCCAGTTAGAGCTATCTGGAAAGACCTTGTCTCTAAAAAAAATAAAAATAAAAATTAAACAAAATTCCTGTGATGAAAGAAAATCAAATTTACACAGGAAAATCACACAATAAATACTGAGTCTTAATTTGTACATGCTACATACATGGTAAACTATTAGTGTTTATTAGTGTTTACATACATGGTAAACTAATAGTGGTTTGTGAGCCATTATTTCTCTGACCTTGGCTCTAAAGTCCCTAAGGTTCACTCCATCCATCCTCCGGGCATTCTTAGTATTTTCAGCCCTTCTAGATTCGCCCCTTTGGGTCTCTGACCTATTATTTTCTCTGTCCGGAATCCTCTTTCTCTAGATACCCATGTGTCAATACTTTTTCCTTTTCAAGGCTTTTGCTCAAAGACAACATTCCAATGTCCACCATGGGCACTTTTCTTTAAATTGCTGTCCCCTCCTCCTACTCCCATCTGTACCCCATTCATCTTTTCTTTTTAAAGCACTTGCCACTGGCTGGTGCAATAGCCCAGCAGAACTGTGCTTGCTTCAGACCCATGAGGACCTAGATTCAATCCCTTGTATTGCCAGATAACAGTAACAATGAGCAAAGCATTTGTCACTTTGGCTTCTGTGATAACTTATAACCTTATCCAAGGACAGGGATAGCCTTTTGCCTTTCATTCACTAATGAGTCACCAAAGGACCCAGACAAGTGCCTGATATACACTAGGAATGGAGCTATGTTAACGAAATGTGAAATGAAATCTGAGAGAATCCTGGGGAACTACAACTCTTGTATTACATGAGTTGTATTACAACTCTTGGGCAGAGTTTCCAAAAGGAAATTACAGGTCCTGTGTATGTCTGGTAGTTTGAATGAGATCTCTCAAAGATCTCTCTTGGTCATTTGATTATTTGGTCTCTAGCTGGTGGCTCATTTTGGGTAGATTTGGGAGGGTGGCTTTGCTGGAGGAAGTGTAGAAATAGGGGTGGGCTTTGAGGTTTCAAAAGCCACACCCATTCCCACTTTGACCTCTGCTTCCTGGCTGTGGTTTAAGATGGGAACTCTAAGCTCTGGTCATTATGCCTTAATGCTGCCATACTTCCCCAGCGTGACGTGAGAGACTTTAATTCCTCTGGAACTGTAACCTCCTAAATAGACTCTAAGTGTCTTAGTCATGTGTTTTGTTTGAGGAAAATAACTAGTACACTATGAGAGAGAAGAAAGAGGATGAGGCTTCTTCAAGAACTAAGAAGTAGCCAACAGCGTCAAATGCTGGCCAAGAGTCAGATGAACAAGAAGCTGTTCTAGAAACCTTTGTCAGATTTAGCTACCAAAAGGATGTGGGCTTGGTGGGAGACTCAATGACACATACATGGCTACCGTAAGTTAGAAATGTTTAAGTAGAGGGTAAGAGGTGTGGGGAGGGAGGTAAAAATTTAAGTAATGAAATCGCCAAACCTATGAGACATTGGTCTGGAGTGTTATCCTTTGTTTCAGTTGATGTCGTCTTAACAAATCATCCCCAAACCAGATGAGTGAAGACGGCATCTCTTTCACTATTGCTCAGGATCCTGTGGTTGATCAGGTTCAAGTGAGACCTTCCATTTCAGAGGGTGTCAGCTGCTGCAGCAGCCATCTGGGGCACAGATCAGCATCCTTTCATGTAATGAGCCAACCAGCACATATTCCAGATTCTGTGTTACAAGGTCCCTCTCATGGCCAGATGATTTGAATGTTTTTGTGAGAGCAGCCATAGAGTATATGCAAATGATTGAACATAGCAAGGGTCTAATAAAACTTTATTGGAAAAATTCAGATGGTTGGTAGGATATGGCTGACCACTCTGGCTCTTCCTACCCTGGATTTCAGGGCTCATTCTGGGTTGGCATATCCAAGATGGCGCGCATGGGTATTTACATGGCCTGGACTTTTTATAGCATGGTGGCTGGTCCAACAGTGGAAAGAACAAGTTGGCAGGGTTAGGATGAAACTTTCATAGCACCTCTTCCATCATTGGTTAAGGTGGGCCTTGCAGATAGTCTACATTTGGGATAGGAGGTTATGTGAGGATGTAAAGGCCAGGAAGCAATGCAGCTACTAACAGAACTGCAGGTTCAGAGTTCTCTTATTTGAATTTGCGTTTCATCCTGTCTGTAGACCTCACCGAAAGAAAAGTTTGGGTGGCTTGTGATGTTACCCATCAATAATTTTAAGAGCTTTTTCTTAATACCCCTTGAAAGAGGAGATAATTTAGTATTTTATGACGACTCTATCCCATTGGCCTGATAAACTCTAGGTCTTCTGGTGCCTATACTTGAAACTGCTGTTTCAAATGTGCATGCTCAGGGGGAAAAAAAAAAGACAGGAGGCATAAAAGAGAAAAGTGTTTTGTTTAGATGTAGGATTGAATCTTAAACCTGTGAATTTGTAGAAAGCTGCAAGTGTCCTCTCATTTTCACACAAGCATTATGGCACCCATGTCCATGTATATTCATTCTGTACAAACACATACACACAAAATACATGTCTTTTAAAACCACCATTGAGCAGAAGTTTTGGACAGCAGAATTTGGACATAATATCACATGAGGTACTTATCAATTACATGGGTAAAGACCATTATTACAATAATGACTTGGCAAATGTGGATGGCTAATGATCAAGGTAACATCACTGATATCATGAGGCCACAAAGGCCGTGCTAAGGAAGACACAGTACTCCAGCCACAGTCAGCTATCCTAATTCAAAAGAATTATGAATCTCAAATTAATGTCCATTTATAAAACAGTTGGGATTCAGGTTCCAATAGTACCAAGAATGAAAAAGACAAAGAGAAGGGAACAAATAAACAGGACAACCAAAGCCCAATGTGTCCTCCTTGACTATAGAGCAGGAAGGCAGGAAGGCAGGAAAGGAAGGAAAGGAAGGAAAGGAAGGAAGGAAGGAAAGATCAATCAATCATCCTAAAGGACATCACTGAGACACATGAAAACCCAAATATGAACTGTACGCTGAATAATATTAGATTATGGCTAAACATCTTTAGTCCAATAGTATACACTGAAAATTATCTTCAGGTATAAAAATTGACATTTTTCTCAGATAACATATCCTGGAGTATTACAGGACCACAAGTCAACATACCTTTGGTTAATCTTTAACTGTTTAGAACAACAACAACAAAAACCAAATGTATTATTATACATGTGTGTAGAGAAAAGGATAAAATTGAGTGTGGTAAAATATGTATTGTTTAATATGAAAGATAATGGAGCTTTTGTTTTGTTTTTTGTCTGTACTTGAAATGAAATCTATGTAGTTGAGGCTGGCCCAGAATTCTCCATTATCGTAGGATATCCTCAGATTCCAATGTGCTGTGATTACAGGCATACCTCACCATGCCTGAAGAATAACTGGTTTTCTTGGCACAATTTTTTTCCAACTTTTATGAAGGTTTGGAAATCTTTAAAATAAAAATCAGGGATAAGCATTCTTTTTAACACTAAGTGGGTAACATAAAATTCACAAAACATTTTCCATTTGAACAAAGAATTCCACAAGAGATTGAGATTGACTGTACCCACTTTGAGCTCTGACTCTACACTCACATAAAATAACTTACCATCTTCAAAGTTCTTTCAAGAGGAAGGATCCTATGACTCAAGTGTATGATCCCAGCTACTTGGAAGGCTAAGGTCAAAGGATCACAAGTTCAAAGGCAGCCTGGGCAATTAGTCAGATCCCGCCTAAAAATAAAAAAGTAAAAGCTGGGAATATAACTCCATAGTAGAGCACTTGTACAGAACACCATCGGTTTGGAGGCTAAAGAATCTTTGACCTCAAACACAACATATCTATTAGGGCTCCTTAAGCTGGGTAGAGTAGGCCAAGATCATGACTTGGAGTAGAACCATCCTGGCCCTAGCAACCACATGTGCCAAAAGACAGCTCTTTTGCCATTTCATGAGCTTTTGTTCTAATTGCTGATGACTATGGGCTAGGAAGTCTAAGATAGGCCAACAGTGGGAGGGAGCCCAGCTCCCTCGTTACAAGGCTCACCCACAAAAGGACAAGGACATGTGGGTAAAGCAGAGGCAGGGACCAGCCTTCTACTCTACTACTTTTTCTCAGGATGGCCAGTGGTATCTTGGTTCTTTATGGTGCTCATTCTTTTCCTTGGGAACTTTGGGAGGATTGACATTAACCTAGAGCTGTCTTTACCCATCAGTGAAGAGAGTCCAGATGACCACAGCCGACCACGTCTGTGTTCCTGTGCTGGGGTACAGGCTGAATGAGAAGCGAGCTGCTCCATTCTTAAATCCCTCAGGTTGCTTACAGTCCCTCTGTAACCAATTTCTTCAAAGGACCTTCCGGCTGCCTTATGCTCTAGTTCTGAAGTGCAGACACCATGTTATGTCACAGACTGAAGTCTACTGCAGATCACATGTAGGCATGTGTGCTTATGCCCCTCTGCCAAATGTCTTTATTTGCTCAGGGCCCTGCCCTCATCAGTCCTTAATTCTCTCCACAAACATGGAAGGTCAAACCTAAGACCGTGAGCCATGTTCCACAGGACAGGGCTTCTTATAGAACCTCAAAGCCTTAGACACAGCTAGCTATGGGCCAGTCACAGAAGTCTTTTCTCTCTCTCTCTCTCTCTCTCTCTCTCTCTCTCTCTCTCTCTCTCTCTCTCTCTCTTCCCCTAAAATCTGTATGCTTAACAAATCACCCAGGAAACTTGCATGTCTATTTTAGTTTGGAGAACACTGCCGGGGCAGGCGGTAATGCCATGGTGAATATGGACCCATCTCATCAAGTGTGTTGAGATCAGTGGGAAGGCAATTCAACCAACCCGCTATATGTGACAGAGTTTGGAGCAGCACATGGAGAGGAGGGCCCACTGGGCATGGAAAACTGGCTAGTTCTCATCTGATGAGGAGCCTCGCCGATAGGTGTGTATGGCTTTTCCCTCCTGGTGTCCTGCTTTGTGGCTTTCAGCAGGGCCTTTCAGGGAGGGGCTGTGCCTGAACCCTGCAGGGCAAGTACACAGCAGAGGTCTGGGGCAATCAGGCCATGTAGGGAGCTGCCGGCGCCTCTCACAAGGTGGGAGGAGGGAAATGCATATGTGAGTGGTGACACATATACGGTGTTGGAATGTGAGGGTGTGAGTGATTTATGCTTGTGGTTGGAAGAACAGGGGTGCATGTACTGTGTATTACGGGTTGTGAATGCTGTGCCAAGATGTGTCTGTAGAGTAGATAATATGTTATCTCTCTATCATCTATCTCTGTGTTCTTTTTTAACTTTATTGATCCTTTGAGTTTCATATCATGCATCACAGTCTCACTCATCTCCTTGCCCTCTTTTCTCTTCGCCCTTGCAACCTCCCCCCAGAAAAAAATAAAATACACACACACACACACACACACCAAAAACAAAGCATAGAAAACATCTCATCGTGGAAGCTGTAGTGTGTCATGGTGCCACAGTGTATCCCTCTATCCACACATCTTCACTTGCAAGTGTTCACTGCAATAAGTCATTGGTCTGGCTTCTGCGACACCATCACTATTGGATCCTCATCAGACCTCCCAGTTATCTTGTTGCCCCATGTCATGGAGATCCTGCAGCTTTGGAACAGCAGGACTGGCTCTTTCACGTGTCCCAACTGTTTGCAGATGGTATAGATTTGGGGGTGGGCCAATTCAGAGCTCTGGATCCGGCCCTGGGTGGTAGCAGAGCCGGTCAGCCCACTGGCTCTGCTGCCAGACCTTCCCCCTTCCTCTGAGACCTGTAAGCCTTCCCCTCCCCTAGGCTCCTTGCCCTGCACTCTCACTTGAGTACCTGCAATGCTGTCTGTTTACCCAGGGTACAGAGCTCCTGTCATGCTGTTATCTGTATGTGTGTACATGTCATTAATAACCCTTCTAATAAACTTCTTACCCAAAAGACAATCTGCTTCAGAGTTTCCCCAGAATCTAAAATCTGAGATCTTTCAATTATAGGAGAACTTTTAAAATATCATAAATCGACGGGGCCACATATCTTTAATTCCAACACTGAAGAGGCAAAGGAAGGTGGATTTCTGAGTTTGAGGCCAGCCTGGTCTCCAGAAGCAAGTTCTATGATGGCCAAGGCTATACAAAGAAACCCTATCTTGGAGGGAAAAAAAAAAAGATCACAAATGTTCTCCCTACACAGCCAGTTTGATCTGGAGGACTGACAGTCAACAGGTATTTTTGTGAGCCACTTTTCCTGTTTGTATTGTTCTATGAAAATTATCCAAAGACATTTAGACTCACAGAGAACATATACTCCTCTTCAGTTTGCTGCCATAAGAGACTCCCTTCATTCATCACTGTATTCCTAATTGGGAGTAAATGCTTACTCAGTATTGGTTCAATCAATGAACTGATAAGCTGGAGGTGGAGCAGCCTGAATAATATTCAAACCCTTCCCTTTCTCTCACACTAAAGGGCTCAGCGCAACTTGAACATGAATCTACCTTAGAAAAGAAAATAGCTACTGGCCACAGTGTGAATCTGAAATGCCCTCGGATGGCCCATGTGCTAAAGAGCTGGCCATATTGCAAAGGTCATGGAGCCTTCAGGAAGTGGGGTCTGATGGAAATAAACAGCGTCATTTTGAGATACAGTCTTGAAAGGGACAGTGGGGACCCTGACCCCCTCCCGCTCTCTTTGCTTTCTGGCCTTAAAGACAGCAGCTTCCTCTTCCATAGGCACTGCCACCACTGAGGCAGAACATCACAGGATTAAAGGCCACAGGGCCAAGTGGGAGAGCCTGAGCTGAGTGCATGTCACAATTAATTTCTTCCTTTTAAGTGATTCTCTCAGTTTTTTTTTTTTTTTTTTTTTTTTTTTTTGTCTCTGTAATGTAAAAGCTGACTGATGCTCTATTGTTGGGCAAAGAAAACTTCAAAATAATGATTGTATTCCTGATGTAAACACTCTGTGTTATTTCCTGACCAGTGTCCCTGAAACAAGGTCTCACCATGTAGCCTGGACCTGGGCCTCAATAAACTAATTTCAGACTCACAGCAATTCTTGTGCCTCGGCTATCATTTCTGGGGAGTATTTTTTTTTTTAAAGAAGCTGTGTATGATGACAGACATATCTAGTTCTAGTATGCAGAAGAAGCAGAATTATTATCAGTAGTTCAGGCCAGCTTAGGTTACATAGTTGTTTCCTGGATCACCTGGGCTATGGAGTGTGTCTGTCTTCTGGCATGCATAGGGTTAAGTAGGACTTATAAAAGCCCTTTCTTACAGAAATCTGCACAGCCTTTAATGGACTTGTGTGGAATATTCAAGGATACACAGTATATGGTAAACACCGTTGCCCAAACTTGACTGTGGAGTTGCTAGGACAGAATTGGAGAGAGAATAAAATAAATGATGCATGTAGGGACCCCAGTTTAAGAAAGCACCCACACGGATGAAAATGCTTACCACCGGAAACCCATGGCTTTCTTAAAATGTACACCCGAAGCATCTCACTTTCCTTACCCAGGCCTAGACCAGAACAATCCATTGCTACCCATCCCTGAGAGGCACATCCCATAGTGATGCCTTGCTTGAGAGAGTCAGTCAGGGGTCATCATTTTGAGAAAGACAAACATTTTTTTAAGGTCTCATATAGCGCAGGCTGGCTTCAAACTCGCTGTGTAGCTGAAGATAACCTTCAACCTCCGATTCTCCTGCTTCTACCTCCTAGTGCTGGGAACACAAGCAAGAGGCGAGGCATTTCTGAATCCTCTTTTTGTCATTTTACAGTAGTTCTTGGTCAAAGTTAGAGTCATAGAGTCCCTCCCTGGACCCGCCCTGGGGTATGGCTTTGTGTAAGGTCTGTCAAAGGGTAATAAAACTCAGGATGCTGAGCAGCCAAGCTGCCCCTTCAACTAGTACAGGGATGGAAATCCAAACAATATGTAACTGAAGTCACTAGCTGCTCTCTCTCTCTTATTATTGAAAAGTACAGCATCCAACAGAGAGTCTGCAATGGGTAGGGCATGCCCGACACATGTTAAGTTGAAAGAAAGAGTGGATGAACAAGTGAATGAATGAATGAAGATTCAGGAGAATCTTCTGAATGAAGATCCAGGAGAAAAACAGTGCGACCTACAGAGAGGAGTCAGAGAGAGGCCCTGACCTGTCCCGTCATTAGAGTCACTCCTCCCAGCCGGATGTGCCACGTGGTGCTATGTTCATTTGTACAGTCTCCTCATTAACGTCCCTCCCAATGTAAAGTCCTGTTTGAACTTAGAGCTAATGACTAAAGCTGGGTGGAGCAAAAAAAAAAAAAAAAAAAACCCATGAACAAACTGTTCCAGAGATCATGTCCCGTCCGCTCTGCAAACGCACTCTCCTTCCCTCACCCACTGTGCCTTCTTAACGTCCACATGAGGAGTACTCTGGGTTCAGGGCATGGGGGAGCTCCATGACTCCTCAAATGCTTACCCAGCTCCCTCCTTTTTAATTTAATATAAAAAAACTTTTTTTCAGGGTAAACACTGCCCCAAATAAATGCTGTAAAATGTATGGCCCTTAGATACCACTTTGGCATGATAACTGGCCCGTTCAGATGACCTGCTTAAAAGCTACAAAATAAACAAAAGTTTCATTTACCTGCCATTAATGTAATTACACTCTGTTATAAGAAACTGCTACGAAAATAGTTCTACATCGTGGTTCTAGTTCACCAAAGGATTAAGGGAAGCCAAAGCAGGCATATTCCCACAGTTAGAGGGTTGTTGTGCTCGCTGGCTGGCTATCTGCATACTTCCTTAGGCAGTCACTGGTTTTCTGAGAATTGGCATCAAGCCTTTAACACTCCAGACCTGAGAGATGAGAGCATCTCCGCGTTTCCTCATGATTCCTGACTCACCGGGGTGAGCAAAGACCAGGCAAGCACCGTCTCAGGAAATTATCCAATTGTCCTGCCCACAAATGTTTAAATCTCTTTCTCAGTGGTACCTTTGCTAGATCAGACTGTTACTGGAGGCAATAGGAATTTTTCTTTTACTACAGAGACATTCGAGTGGAATTTTCAGTGTTGGTGACATAGTCAGTGATTTCTGTATTACAGTGGTTGAAGGGTGAAGAGCCACGCTACATGTCAAGTCATTTGGAGTTCTGAAAGCTCACCTGGGAGTTACAGACCCGGGGTCTAAGGCTGTCGATTCCACACCAGGCTACTGCACCGAGTTGGTATGAGTTTTCTGGGACTCTCTTGTCTGCAACATACAGAAGTGGAGGGGAGGACTTAGGACTTCTTTCTCAGAGAGACACCGAACGCTCAGGGGTCCAAGACAAGCACTGAGCTTGACAAACACCAAGAAGTAGATATATTCTTCCTGTCGAGGATGCCATTTTCACTACATGAGGGATACCCACAGAGGCTTCCTCTGGTGCTCTCAAACCAGGACAAATGCTCTTCTGTGGTGGGTGTGGAGGTACGCTGCCTGCTTGGGGTGGATCGGCTTGGTTAGGGACGACAAGCCGTGTGGAGCCTCATTGTGTGTGTGTATGGCTTTCATGCCCATGTTCTAGGGACTACACCTGCCCACGACCTTACAAAATTAATTCTCCAGGCCTAGAGCAGTGGTTTTAAACTAATGACACCACTGAATATTTATCTCTTGGGTGATTTTTCCTTGTTTTTCTTTCGTACAAAGGATGTACAAAAGAAAATATTCCATCCAAGTCTAGCTTACAGAACCAATGAGCTACTGAAGTTCCTTACAGGTACATCAGTAAGGAGTTACTTACAGGAGCATGGGTGATTCAAAGCAACTGTATCACCAAAAGGCTCACACTATCTATCGTGGGTAAAGGTTCACAAAAGTTGCACATCCCGGAACTCCCTGCCCAACTTGCAGGCAGTGCCTCCGAAAACAGTCTTCCCCTTCCCGGTAATATTTATTGCTTTTATAGTCTTGGGGAGAAGAGTTGTGAATCTTGTCAGTTTCGAATCTTCCAGAGGCTCCTTCCCTCCTCCAGGAGAGAAGGGTTCAACTGGGAGAAAACAGCAACAATCCCCCAGCTGGTTTCAGGATAGAGTTAAGTCTGAGAATTGCTGCTTCATGTACAATGAAGTCAGTACAAACCTGACTCAGGTAATGAGTAACTTGGTTTCGCTTGTCCCTTTCAGGTGGCAGTGCTTTTCCCCCACGAGCCTTCCTAAAGCACCAAAGGTGGTTAGGTGTCTGGATGCCAAAGGGTATTCCCACAGGCAAATGGAACTGAGGAAGCTATACTACCGAGATGCTTTAAAAGCAGCAGCCACCAAGCCTAACAATCTGAGTTCAGTCCTTAGGACCCACATATCGGAAGAAGAGAACCAATTGGCACAAGTTGTCTTCTGACCTTCCTACATATTACACACATACACACACACACACACACACACACACACACACACAGGAACAAGAAAATTATGGAAATCCAGCCCCGGCTATCACAGAGTCCCCTCTTGTTGCTCGTACTAATGCTCCTGTCAAATCACATCAGTCCCCTGTCTGATCCTAGAACATCCCACCCCAGGGCCTGGTTCTTGCTGTTCCTTCTATCTAGAATGCTCTTTTCCTGGCTTGTCTTGATGGCTTGGATCCTTTCTCTTCCTCAGACCATAGCATAAACATCCCATCACCATAGCTCTCATTTCCTAAGGCTCCATCTCAGTTCCTTGCTCATTTCTTCCATCACTGACATTCCATTCAGGGATGAACTGATTTTGTTCATTTATTTATTCATTTCTTGTCTGTCTCCTACAGGAAGACAGAGATCATATTTGTCTTTCCAGTGCAAGGAACAAGAAAGCACCGGCTACATGTTGAATGACACCCTTCCTATCTCCAATTCCACTCTGTAGCTGTGGCCCACAGTGGGGGGATAGGTCATTGAAGGGGCTTGGGGAGTGAACTGGTGTAGGTGGGGTCATGAGGCAGGGCTCCAGGAAGAGAAACTATGTGAAAGAGAAAACAAAGTTCTTCTTCACCCAAGAAAAGGCCCATAGAGAAACAAGTGTGAACTTAAACAAGGCTAATGGGTTTCCCTAGCATCTGGGTTGAATACCCTCCATAATGAAATGATAATTTAAAAAATAAAATAGAACTGCATTTTATGATAGGGATGCCTGCTCCTGATCCCTCTCAGGCGTTCACTGGCCAGGGTTACATAGTTCATTAGGCCACTGAGGTACCGAGTTTAAACACAAGCTAATCTCCCTCTTTCTCTCTCTTTTCTAGTCTCATCATAAATCTCTATTACCAACAAACTGCTGGAAGATACATCCAGGCAAAGTCCACTTGCATAGCTGACTACCAGGTCAGACGTCCAATTAACTAACCTTATCTGTCAAATGGCTGCTGAGACTCATGTAGCTCAGAATGGCCTTGAACTCACCACAAAGTTAAGGATGACCTTGAACTCCTGAGTGCTGGGATTACTGACCTGTAGCAGCAGAACCAGCTCTGGCCAAAGATTAGAATTCTTCAGAAGCTTTAGCACTGCATAGACAGGAACTAACCTCAGAACATCCCAGTGGAGCTGCACAGGCCTTTGTTAAGAGAATGTATAAAAGCTAATTCTAAAATCTTTACACAATTTTTCTTACACTCTAAGGGATGACACTTTTAAAATCGACCTAATCATTTTGTGTTCAGTTTAGTTACAATTCTTAGAAACATGAGTTTTTCAGGTGTGTTTGTGTGTATGTGTTGTGTGTGTTGTGTGTGTGTGTGTAGTCCTGACTGTCCTGGATCTCACTCCATAGACCAGGCTGGCTTGGCCTCAAAGGTGTGCACCATCACCCCATGTCTTAGAAACATTAATATCATAGTCCTCAAAAATCAGCTATTTGTTTGTTTTATATAGTTGAAAACTGAAACTTGAATTTTTCTTTGTTTATTAAAAAACTAAACTACTAGGGTATTCTGGCAACTTCATCATGCTAGGAAATGTCAATTTTATCTTTTCCTGAGCAAAAAAGTCAGGACTCCTAAATTGTTTCCTTACCCAACTTCACCTTCAATACATTTTGGTTGAGAAAAATCTCGGTTGCAATGCTAACATCTCAGTTAAATGTATGTTCCTATATGTGCAGATACGCTAAACAATTACTAACAGCCCAATGCTAAAAATAAATAGTAGCAACAAATTTTCATTGGTTCATTATAGACTAGGCACACACACACACACACCAAATTAGTAAATAAGTAAGTAAATAGAGCAAAGGGCCACTGCTAAAAGAAAGCTAATTCTGTTGCTAATAACTGAGGAAACAAGTATTTAAAAGCACATTCTATTTTCTGGGTAAAATATTCCTGCTTGTATGTAAAAAATATTAGTTTTAGTCATTACTTGCTGAACAGTTGTCCTGAGGCAACATCATCAACCATCCAAATTCAGGTCATCATCCTTCCAGACTTACGTGTTAACATCTGACTTAACTGCTGGATCCACAAGAGCACACTCACAAAAATGTCGTTCACACTGCGTGTTCAGTATCCAGAAAATGTTCAGCAGATGTTTTTAATTAAGTGGATGAATGAAAGTCCTTAAATTTTCCAAGACGGCCAGGGCTAAATAGAGAAACCCTGTCTCAGAAAACAAACAAAACAAAACAAACCCAAACAAACACAAAAAAGAAGAAAAATTTCTTAAACTACCCTTCATTAAATATTGCCAACTAATAATTCCTGTAGCCAGCCATGGCGGCGCCCACCTTTAGTCCCAGCACTCTGAGAGGCAGAGGCAGGTGGATCACTGTGAGTTTGTGGCCAGCCTGGTCTACAAAGTGAGTCCAGGGTAGCCAAGACTACACAGAGAAACCCTGTCTCTAAAAATAAAACAAACAAAAAGTAGTAATCCCAACACTCAGGAGGTCCCAGCAAGACCATCCCAAGTTCAAAGCCAGACTGGCATAGTGAGACCCCATCTCAAACAAAATAAAACAGGGGCTAGGGAAACGTCTCTGTCAGTAATATGCTTGCTTGCAAGCACGAGGATCTGAGCTCAAATCCTCCAAAACTCATATGCAGCCAGATGTGTCTGGATTCCCAGTGTTGGGGAGGCAGAGACACGGGAATCTCAGGGGCTCACTGGTCACCCAGCCTAATTAATCCATGAGCTCCTAATTCAGTGTGAAATTCTGTCTCAAATAAGTAACCCGTTGGAAAAATGGCAGTGGAGAACACCTCTGGCTTCCATGTGCACACTCATGCCAATGTACAACCCCTCCACATACATATACCAGAATGAAACAAAAAACTTCGGACCACCCGCCTCCACCTTTCTTTGAGAGGTAAGGTTGTAGGAATGTAAGCTCTTAGCTCCACCTGGATCCTAATAATTTCTAACATTTCTTCAAAGCGTGGCGGTCTGACCCTACAGTCGCTCTGCTCACCACTACCACTACATGGCCAGGCACAGACAGTGAGGTAAAATGTATTCACCCTTCTGGGACAGGGTGATGAGTCTGTAAATAATATGGGGCCAGTCCTTGATAACAGAACAACACTGTGAACTAAGTCTCTTCTGGAGTGGTGGAGGGTGGAGGGTGGAGGGTGGGGAGGGCAGGAGTGGGAGCTGTGGCTTACTGGGAGGGGAAAGTGTAGTGAGCTCCGGATGCTAAACTTATAGCCTCTGAAAGGATCTTTACCGAAATTACCAGTGTGCTCCATGGTCTATTTCAATGAGGTCAGAGGGTATCTGTCCTCTCTCAAAGATCCTTCACCATCCTCCCCTCCCTATGAGGTGTAGGTGGGGAGTTGAGGGGATCCGTGTATGGACTGCTCTGGTGCCGGCTTCACAATAAACTCAAACCACCACCAAGGAAGAGACAGAAGGCCTATGGGGCTGGAGAGGTGGCTTAGAGGTTAAGAATGCATCTGTTCAGTCCCCATCACCCATTCTAACAGGAACCACCTGTCACTTACACGTCCCCTCTGTGACACTGAGAATACACACACTGTATAACACATAGACATATACACACAACTTAAAATAATAAATGAATATCTAAACCCACTCACTGAGTAGTCTTAACACTGAAACAATGATTCTCAACCTGTGGGTCTGGACTCCTTTGGGGTTGTATATCAGATATCCTACATATCAAATAGTTATGATTCACTAAAGTAGCAAAATTACACTTATAAAGTAGCAACAGAATGATTTTATGGCTGGGTCACCACATCATAAGGAACTGTATTAAAGGGTTGCAGCATTAGAACCATTGAGAACGACCACACCAAAACATCACTTTTCTATGTATTTCATGCATCTCTAAACCATATTCTGACTACTTCCAGTTCTTGATGGTTGGTTTTAGTTATTTCATTTCATTAAAGTCTTCCCTCTATTTCCCTTACACTGAGGTCCTCTGTATCAGTCAGGGTTCTCTGAAGAAACAGAACTGATAGACCAAATCTGTATATGTTAAAGGGGACTCATTAGAATGGCTTACAGGCTGCAGTCCAGCTAGTTCAACGACGGCTGTAGAATCTGGTAGTTGTTCAGTCCACGAGGCTCCGTGTTTTAGCTGGTCTTTGGTCTACATTAAATGCTGAAAAAAGTAGGTCATGATGCCATTGAAGGGCTGCCTCCGCAGCAGACAGATGATCTTGTCAACAAGAGTGAGATCAAGCAGGCAAAAAGAAAAAAAAAAAAAACCTTCCTTGTTCTGTCGTTTTATTCGGGCTGTGAACGAGAGGTGTGGCCTAGATTTAGTGGGGGCCTTGCCACCTCATGTGATCCAGTCAAGATTCTGTTGGGCTCACAGGTGTGCCCAACTACATGCTTGGGTTTCTATTGGTCCTTGACTCGAGTTAACAACCAAGATGGGCCATCACGTCAGCTGAGCACAGGTGACCTCGTTCTACCATGTGGCCCACAGAAAATGAGGCACATGCCCAAGGTGATTACTAGTTCAGTATCATTCCTGAGTGTTTGCTATCACAAAGAACATAGGAAAGGTGCAGCATTTGGGGGGCTGCGGTATAGCTAAGAGGTAGCCTACGTGTTTACTGTTCACCAGGTTCAATCCACAGCAAGAAGGCAAAGATAGAGAGAGTGGGGGGAGAGGGACTGAGGGAGAGAGAGAGAGAGAGAGAGAGAGAGAGAGAGAAAGAAAGGGGAGGGGAAATCCCAAGCCTAACTCTAACCCTAGACCTAAAAAGAATCTGAATTTTAATACAACACCCAGGTGTTTTGAATGCAGAGTGAAATGTGAGATTCACTATGCTAAGAGGCAGAGCAGGGGTGAGCAGTACCCATGTTCTGAAAAGAAATACTGCTTGCTGAGCACTCAAAGCCTCTCTTTGTCCCAATCTCTCTCTCCTTCCTTCCCTCCTTTCCTCCCTCCTCTTTCTCCCTTCTTCTTCTTCTTCTTCTTCTTCTTCTTCTTCTTCTTCTTCTTCTTCTTCTTCTTCTTCTTCTTCTTCTCTCTCTGTGTATGTTTATGCTTGTAAATTCGTGTGCATGTGTATGGGTATCTAGCATATCAGTACCTGACAGATTAAAATGCCAAATCTTTACTGTGTTCTGTTTTTCCCAGCATTGCTTTGTTATAGCGTCAATTTGTCTTCCCAGTGAGAGATCACTGGCATTTAGCAGCCAGAATCACCTCCTTTGAATGGCCTGGCAGAGGTGGTGCTTCTTCAGCTGAATACTACTTCTGTGAAACCTGATATTTTTAAAAACAAATTCATTGGTAGATTTTTTTGCAACATTGGCTTATTATTTCCATTCTCTCCTTCAGCTTCAACAACTTTTAACATTTTAATTCTTGCACCTGATGTCATGCCATGGATGTATATAATCAGATCGTTTGAGAGGCTGAGTCAAAAGGATGGCAGGTTCAGGGCCAACTTATTACCTAATGAGAACCTGTCTCAAAAATAGACAAATGATAGGTAGATAGATAGATGAAATAAATCTTTAAACATAAAGCACAGTCTCAGTTTCTTTGTGATTGATGCTTCCTTTGGGTTCCTTGCTGCAGGGGTGCTGCACGTGCATTGGGTGCTGCAAACATACTTTTTCATCCCTGGTAAGAGACCATTCGCTATATGGGAGCTTTCTGACAGAGCAGACATGTAGGGTTACAAGAAGCTCTTGCTTTTGTTCTAATAACCAAAACAAGATAGGTAAGCTCAAAATGATTAAGGAGCATCAGGTGTGCAAATGGAAGAAAGGGGCAAGCTCTACCCAAGAGAGAAACCGAGGCCATGTTCACTCTTGCTGATGGAATAGGGAAAAGTGTGATCACCAAGAACCATTTGAACTCATCTGACTGGGCACTGAAGAGCATCAGCCTTAGTGGGTCTGCCCTACCTTCCTGCTCCACCCAGAATCATCACCGGATACTAGACCTAGCTCCCCAAAGTTAGAGGCAGAAAGAAGGACTTAAGGAAACTCCTTGGAGCGTTTGGGGCCTTCACAGAATCTGGAGAGTTTATAAAGGGGTTGGTGCTGAAGAGAGCTCTGTAGAGAAGCAGAAAGCAAGGAGCAAAGGGCAAAGAGGATAAAAAGGCTATCAGGGTTGTAAAGCAGGGCGAGCTCTGCCACAGTTGTGAAACCTGCCAGCTTAGCTGTGAAGCACAGGTGCACCTCAGCAGTCTGCCCCAGAGCTCAGACCTCAGTCTGTGTTGAAGGCAAAGAACTAATCCTCTCATCAAGGCAGTTATGAGCAGATGATGAAAACTGTATCCCTTTTCAGGGCTGAGAAATACTCTAGTGTGTATGTATGTGTGGGTGTGGGTGTCATTTTTTTAAATCCATTCATCTGTTTGAGGACACCTTAGGTAATTTCATATCTTGGTTATAGTGCATGGTGTTGTAATTCAGCCATAAAAAAAAAAAAATTTGAATCCTGTGATCTGCAGAAATGTGGATGGAGAACGTAATGCTCCATAGTGAAATAAGCCAGGCACTGGAAGATACAGTATGGCATGTGCTCATTCCTACGTGGAAACCAAAATGTTGGTCTCAAGGAAGTACACAGAAGAACAGTGGTCACTAGAAGCTTGACAGGGTGAGGAGCTGGGGTGGGCCATAAGGAGGAGGGATGGGGGGAGGATCAGAGGAATGTTGGATGATGGGTAGTAAAATACTGTTAGGAATTTACAGCACAGCAGAGTGACTGGCTTGCAAAAAGTTATTACAGATTTCACAAAGAACTAGAAGAGAAAATTTCAAAGAGTCCCAACACAACAGAAGAATAAAGATGTAAGGAGAGAGGCAGTTAATTATGTAACTGGACCAAACGTTCACAACAAACTCTTAAGTTTTTGTTATTATCGGTAGTATTACGGTATATGGGTGCCTGTGTCTGATGGAAAGAGACGGGGTGGGGTAGAGGCGGGGCATACGCCACACCAGGAGGTCAAAGGACAACCTTCCTTGCAGCTGTCAGTTCTCCATGGGGTTCAGTCTGAGACATGCCTGACAATCTTTCTTTCTTTCTTTCTTTCTTTCTTTCTTTCTTTCTTTCTTTCTTTCTTCCTTCCTTCCTTCCTTCCTTCCTTCCTTTCTTTCTTTCCTTCTTTCTTTCTTTCCTTTTCTTTCCTTAAAAAAACAAAAAGTGTACGTGTGGAGAAAAACAATCAAGTTCAGCTCACACTGAAGTAGAAAAGAAGGGCTGGAGTGTAGCCCAGGCATAGAAGGGTTGGGGTGTGGCTTAGGGATAGAGTGCTTGCCTAGGACGCGTGGAACCCTGGGTTCTGTCCCAGCACCACAGAAAACAAGGGAACAAACAAACAGAATTTTAGACACACTTGTACACCTGAAACAAAAGGTTAAAACACAGAAACAGACACAAAATAATACACTAAAGTACAAACCATCCATGCTATAAAGATGTTAAAGAGGGGCTGATGGGATGGCTGACTGACTGACAACCTGAGTTCAGTTCCGAGTCTTGCATG
Organism: Meriones unguiculatus; assembly: GCF_030254825.1. NCBI lineage: Eukaryota > Metazoa > Chordata > Mammalia > Rodentia > Muridae > Meriones > Meriones unguiculatus. Next base: position 99,705,534 of record NC_083353.1, read on the forward strand.
GCAGAAGGAGAAAACGGACTTCTGATAATTGACTCTGACCTTAATCAAGTGATGGCACATGCATAGTCATTCACATGCATACACACGTACACAAGGTAAATAAAAGCGTAATAATTTTTAAATAAAAGAAAGTAAAATGAAGTCCTAGTACAAGAACAATCCTTAGTACAAGAACAAACAAAACACAAAAATACTACCTACAAGTTTCATGCTACAAGAAAAACCTAGCATAACTTTTTCATACTAGACAGAAAAGATATCAAAAAGAATACCCAGGCTCGGTACAGCGGTGCACGCCCGTAATCCCAGCACTCAGGGAGGCAGAGGCAGGTGGATCTCTGTGAGTTTGAGACTAGCCTTATCTACAGAGTGAGTTCCAGGACAGCCAAGGTGCCAAGGCTATACACAGAGAAACCCTGTCGAGAGAGAGCGAGAGAAACCCAGAGCTGAAATAAGTCCCAGAGGACTAATAGATAGCAGCCTTTTACAATATATCTAGATCTTTATTTCTGTCTGTGTGTACATTCAGACAGATATTTTAAAATAGTACTGAAGTGTGGTAGCACACACCTTTAACCCTAGCACTCAGCAGTCAGAGGCAAGGGGAGCTTTGTGAGTTGATGGCCAGCCTGGTCTGTGTAACGAGTTCCAGGCCAGCCAGGGATACATAGTGAGACCGTATCAATTTTTTTTTTTTTTTAAGCAAAGACCAAACAAACAAAACAGTAGGAGGGCCGTGGGATGGTTCAGTTTTTAAGAAAAGTTGTTGCTCTCACAGAGGACCTGGGTTTGATTCCCAGGACCCACACTGTGGCTCGTGACCATCTAGACCTCCAGTTCTGGGGATCCGACATACTTTTCTGCCTTTACCAGGCATGCACACAGTGCAGATACACATGCAGACAAAACACTAGTACACATAAAATAAATAAGCCTAAATTTTAAAAATTAAAAAGTGTGTGTGTGTGTGTGTGTGTGTGTGTGTGTGTGTACTGTTGGCTAGTTAAAGCAAAATACATAATGTATCCTGAGCTTTACCAACATAGGGAGACATGCTAGAAAGTCAAAAGTCTGGAAACAAGAGCACAAAGGTTGGCAAAACAGAACTGAGGGGCTGTCGGGCTCCTTCACCATGTGAATAGTGCTATTTCTTAGTGTATTATCTGAAGGAGACTGGGACAATTGGAAGCTACAGGGCAGTAGGCTGGGGTGTGGCTCAGTGAAAGCATTTGTCTGGCATGTTCGAGGCCTTGGGTTCCAACCCTATTACCGGTTTTTAGAATGCACAATGTCATGTCTAGAGCAGCGGTTTTTAAAGTAGGGTCCACAGGACTATGTTGCCAGCCTAACAAAGAACTGCTTACAAACGGAAAGTCTTAGCTCTATCAGTGCCCTAACCTAAGAAACTCTAAGGGTGCGGTCCACAAATCACGACCAAGTACCTCCAACGCATGTGCAGTTTTAAGATGTTTAAGACTGAACAGACATTAAGAACCCATGCACACATACAACAACAACAGAAAAGGAAGTAATTTTTAAACGCAGTATGGAAGGGTGGGGCTCAGTTCGAGTGTTTACTCTTATTAACAGGTACACAGGTATACATGCTGATAAATGCACTTTACAAATATTTTAAATCCCAGTCATTAAAACATATCACTTGGAGGCTGGAGAGATGGCTCCGTAGTTAAGAGCACTAGGTGTTCTTCCAGAGGACCCAAGTTTGGTTTCCAGCGCCCAGGTCAGGCGTTCACAACTGATTGTGATTCCTGAACCAACAAGGTCTGAATTCTCTTCTGGCCTTAGAGGGCACCTGCGTTCACATACACATGTATGCACAGAGACATACCACATACATGTGAGTAAAAATAAATCTTAAAAAGTATACACACTAGGCCAGATGTCGCCGTGAATGTCTTTGTCCATGGCGTTCTGAAGGTAGGGACAGGCTGATCTTTGTGAGCTTGAGCCCAGCCTGCTCTATGTAGCCAGTTCCAGGCCAGCCAGGACTCCATAGCAAGCATCTGCCTAAATATAAATGTATTTATTGAAAGCATGTCTCTGGCAAAGGGCTTGTATTTACAAGGCCTAAAACTCAACAGTAAAATGTCAAGCTTCCAGACAGAAAGTCAGCACACAAAATTGAATTGTATTATTCATTTATTCTATTATTTTTTTTTTTTTTATATGAGAGAACACATGAACATGCGTGCCACAGTGTCACATGAAGGTTGGAGGACGACCTGATCTTCAGGGATCAAACTCGAGCCACTAGGCATCTTTCCACACCGAGAATGAAAATGAGAGAGTAAGACTTGGAATGAGAATGGCGCCCACAGGCTCAAATGTTTGAATGTGTGGTTCCCAGTTGGCAGGGTGGTTTGTGAAAGATTAGGAGGTGTGGCCTTGTTGGAGCAGCTGTGGTCGCTGGGGCCAGGCTTTGAGGTTTCAGAACACTGACACCATTCTCTGACCAGAGCTCAGTGACTGCTGCAATACCCTCCCTGCCTACCCCTGTGCTCCCGGCAAAAAATGGCCGCGCATCTAACCTTCTGACACTTGGGAGCTCCAGATAAATGTTGTTGTTCGTTTGTCTGTTTTATAAGTTCTCTTGGTGACGGTGTCTCATCACAGCAATAGAAAATTAACTAAGACTGTTTACCTCTCTAAAGGCCATGGAACCAGGAACGGAGCCTGGAAGTGAAGCAGACAGGAGCTGGGAGCGACGGAGCAATGCCTGTAATCCCAGCACTTGGGGAGGCAGAGGCAGGTGGATCTCTCAAGGCCAGCCTGGTCTACAAAGCAAGTCGAGGACAGCCAAGGCTACAAAGAAAAGCCCTGTCCCCAAAATAAAAACAAAAAACACAACAATAAGAAAAAAAACGAGGCAGACTAAAGTATCATGCAACAGCCAACTTTATTCAGAGCATCAGACAATGTGTACTTTGAGGGTTAAGAAGAATCACATGAATAAAGTATATTAATCCTAGGACAAGCCACACATGGCAAGGAATAGGAGGTTGACAAGAATTTCCACTTTTAGCTGGGCAGTTAATTAGCATTTAATACCTACTGGGAGATGAAGGTCACTTTTCTTTAAGGATGTGACTTTAATGATAGGTTGAATATGCTGTAAAGCAGACCCCCCCCCCAAGAGTAACACAAATTGAACTCAATGTGTTTTAAAAGCAAATGAGCTGGGCGTGGTGGCACATGCTTGTAATCCCAGCACTTGGGGAGGTAGAGGCAGGTGGATCTCTGTGAGTTCAAGGCCAGCCTGGTCTACAAAGTGAGTCCAGGACAGCCAAAGCTACATAAAGAAACCCTGTCTCAAAAAAACCAAAATAATAATAACAATAAGTAAAAACATGAAGTTAGGTGGGTGGAGAGATGGGAGTGAATCTGGGAGGAGTCAGGAGTGTGAATATGATCAAAATGCATTGCTGGAATTAATAAAACTATGCTTTTAAAGACTGTTGTTGATTATTAATATTTACTATTGAGTTATCTGTTAGTTAAACAGCGGTTATTACTAAACTAGCCATATACCCAAATCACCACAGAGACTAGGATTTACTTAATTAACTTAGAGCACAATGCTGGGCAATGATTACTCCATCCTAAACCTCCAAGCCCGCATAGCTTCCTCCCATTCAGAATTTCTAACATTAAACTTGCTTTTAGTCATATCTTAGGTCCAATTCATCTCTCCTCGTGGTTCCAAGTCCTCCTTCCTGATCTCTCCTCTCTGACTCCTTCCATTCACTTCTTTCTTCTCCCCTCTGGACCAGGATATACCACCCTATTCTCTCCATTGCACAGCTGGTTGCTTTATTGAAAATACAGAGAACAAATGGTGGCATGTCTGCACAAACTTGAGACAGGTGATCCTTAGAATAAACATCGCAATGCAATGTCTGGATTGAAAGCAGATAGTGGGATGGAGAAATCAGCATTTGAATGAACAAGGATAAATTGTATACATTTCACAAGAACATTATACCATCAAAAGACAAAAGTCTTGTTTTGGCTCCTGTTTTCAGAGGTGTTGCTTTGGAGTTCATGGTGAGGTTGAATACCGTGTCAGGGAGTATAGAGCAAAGCTGTTCACTGTAGAAGCTGAAGGGAAGGATCTAGGATTGGGTCCCCCTATTTGCTTCAAGTACACTCCTCCAATGACCTCACCTCATTCTACTAGGTCCTGCTCTTCAAGGTGCCACTACCTCTCAATTGTACACTGGCTGGCAAACGTGCATATGGCTTTTGTGGCACAATAAGATCAAAACCATAGTGACAATACAGACTTACACATTTGCATCCATTCATGAATCATGCTTTTAAAAATCTGCTTACCTGATTATTTGTTTACCTCTCAATAAAACACTTAAATGTGTGTTAGTTTTTTTTTTTTAATAGCATAGATTAAAGAGGGTGAACAATGAGGATTGGTAGATATATTTTCCCTGATGGATAACCTATGCATGGATTTTTTTTTTTTAAGATATCTTCTGTACAAACTCTGCTCTGTATCTAAGGATGGTGGAGTTACCACATCTGACTTTATATGGTTCTGGAGACTGATTTGATGATTGAACTCAGGGCTTTGTGCAAGCCCTCTACTGACTGAGCTACAAGCTCAGATCCTTACTTGTATTTTCATAAGCAGCCTGAAAGATTACCGAGAGTGCAGAAATTACTCATCTCTTTTTATTTGTACAGGAGGGGCAGAGCAAACTGACAATACTCTCTCCAGAACAGAGCAGAATTCCAACCCCCAAATCAGGGTCTATTGGTATGCTTGCAAAATCAGTGTGTAAGACAAGACCAGAATATTCTCCTGTAAGTAAAATCAAGTAAATTAGATTAGGAAATGTCAGACTATATGATACATGTTTGTTTGTGAGACTTCTGTCTGTAAACGCATTGGCCTGGATTATTTCTCCTATGTACTTGATGAAACGTAAGCAAAAACTAAACAGGTTGCAAGGAGCTCAGCACTGAGCTGAAGAAGAGGCAGGAAGATGGCACAGGACAGTAACCTGGACTTTATAGTGAGTCCCAGATCACCGTCCAGATACGTGGTGAGATCCTATTTCAAACGGGGACAGGGAAGCGGGGAAAGCAGCTGGCTGGTAGCTGGACATAATGGTACAAAGCTTTAATCCTAGCACTCAGAGGCAGAGATAAGCACACCTCTGCGAGTTAGAGGTTAACTTGGTCTGCATAGAGAGACTTATTTAAAGGAGAATATTATGGTCTTGTCTTACCACACTGATTTTGCAGTTCTAGGCCGGCCAGGGGAACCTGTCTCAAAAGAACAAAACAAAGCAAAACAAAATATCGGATATTCAGGGTTCCAGGTGAGAGTATAATGATAGGTATGGCTGGCTCTTGCAAGTTGCAAAATTTCCTCAGATTGAAGGGAAGGCTGCTGAGCCCCAGCAGGTAAACAAAAGGTCACATGTCCCACAGTGCAGAAACTTGAAGGAGGCTTGAAGGCTTTACTCAACACTAAGGAAAGGACTAAACAATTGTAGGGGTGGAGATTCTGACCAGCCAAACCGCCAAAAGAAATCCTTGACTCCTGAGCTGCCTGCAAGCTGCAGAGAGAGTTTCAGGGTTGCAAGTTTTCTGGGAGTCAGTGTCACCCATGTTGGGATGGGCTTTCTCAGGATGTAGGTGCTTTAGGTTTATACTTTTTTGGGGGAGGGGGTAAGTCGGGAGGGGTAAGTAACCCAATTTTGATTCACCAAACTGGACATTGGTGCTATCATTACTATGGTCTGTCATTAGCTCCCTTTCTAGACAGAGTAGACACATGTCCCCAAAGGAAAAGGCCCTCACTCAACAGTGGCTACAAACCAACTCAAGTCTGGCTTACCTATATTTAAGACATATGGATGTATACATGTCTTAGGTTATGATAATATATATGGAATATATATATATATTCCATATGAGACAGGGTCTTGTGTATCTCAGACTGGTTATGTATAGAAGATAATCCTGAGCTTCTGATTCTCATGCCCCTATTTCAACAGTGCTGGGACCAACTGCATATACCTCTACACCCAGTTTATATGGCGCCAGGGATCAAACCCAGGGTTTCATGCATGCTGGCAAGCAGTCTAACGACTAAACTACAGGCCATTATAAAAATGTATTCGTTACCGTGAACTGAAAAGGGGGGTGGGGGGTGGGGAGAGGAAAGGAAAGGAACCATGCTCCATTAGCAGGCAAGGTGTCGTTTGCGCTATCTGCACAAGCAAGAAATGAGATATCTCATCCCTTCCTGTAAGAAATGATCACGTTTACACAGTTACAAGAAAAAAAGATGAAGGGGAGGGACATATAAACGGCAAGATTATCCAGTGTTCAGCGTGGGCCTGAACAGTTCTGAAGGGTCTCTCACACAAACTGCAATGCGAATGGCTCCCCCTGGAGTTGAGCAGCACATAGCTGGTCCGCCTCCGCTAGGCAGCCCTTAAGTGTGAACAAGAGCAAAGCCTTTGGGGGGGGAACACAAGGGGGAACACCTGCATTAGTTATTTTGACTTAAATCATCTTTTCCAGGCTTGATGATTAAAATGTAATTAAAAGTGTCACAATGCTGACTTTTTTCCCACGGAGACAAGGTCTTTCTATGTACTGCTGGAACTCTCTACATAGATCACCCACTGAGATCCTCGGGTTTGCCTCCCTAGGGCTGGGATTACGGGAGGTGTGAAAGACCACACCTCATTACAATGCCTACTTTTTGTTTGTTTGTTTTTGAGATGGGATTTCTCTGTGTGACAGAGCCCTAGCTCTGTCACACAGCAGAGAACCTTGGTTGTCCTAGACTCGATTTGTAGACCAGGCTGGCCTGGAACTCACAGATATCCACCTGCCTCTGCCTCCCGAGTGCTGCAGTTAAAGATGTGCGCCACCACTCCCACCCTGTAATGCCTGCTTTTAAATTACAGAGTGAAATTCTCATATCTCAATGTAATGTGATTTTCTAAGCATCCTTCCTCCCTCCACAAAAGAAACTCAACAATGTTATTTCAGATTTGCTAATAAAGTCAATGTGTCACTGTGTAACTTCAAAATTAAAGAAGAGAGAAAGTATAGCTTTTGAAGTCTAACAAACCTGGATTCATGTTCACATCCAATCCCAGACCATATAACCTGGGGTAGTTATTTAGTATCCCTGAGCTTCAGTTTCCCAAAGGTATGTGTTATATAACTTCAGGACCTGGTCCAGTGCCTTGCACAGAGGAATGCTCTCAATAAATACCTGTGTTAAATGAATTGGACCAACACGAATCAGCCTCGTAAAATGGGAGCAACAAACATGTGGCCTGAAAACTAGCACCTAGTAACTAAACAAGCATCCATTAAGAATCTACAGAAGACTTTAAACATCTGGTCCTCTCAGCTCACAAGGCCTAGCCCGCCCTCGGGAGTGCCTTTTTTCTTTCTTAATAAACTGTCTCTATTTTTTTCTTTTAAAACAGATGAGAGTCGGAAGCAGAGATATGCTTTGGAATGGAAAGAGAGGTACATACTGGGAGGAGTTATTTTTTTCAAATGTCTGTAAACTATACAAGGGAAAGACAACAGATTCCTCTTCTGCATTACTTTCTGAGACAGGGTTTCATTGGCCCAAGTTAATTTTTTATTAAACAAAATATGTAACAAATGAAAAAAATAACTTCTTCTGATCCTCCTGATTTTACCTCCACAGTGCTGGGATTAGAGGCAAACTGGCACCACACCCAGTTTTAGGCTCTTCTGGGGACAGAACTGTGGCTGTACCGCAGGGCAAGCAAGCAGATCAGCGGAGTTACAGCAGCTCCAAACAACACATCAAGTTATTTTGTCTGTCTGCCTTTCTTTCTTCCTTCCTTCCACAGATCTCAAAAAGAAGAAATCCAGACACAGCAGGATGGCGATAATGTCGAAGCCTGAAAGTATATTTGGAACAAATGTAAAGAAATTAGTCTATGCCTATAATCCCCAGGACTCAGGAAGTCGAGGCAGGAGTTTCTCAAGATTTGGGCCTACCTGAGGTATGAAGGGAGCTTGTAAATAAGTTTTTTAAAAAAGATTGAAGTGAGCAATGCACACATTCTGTTATTTGCAGCTGCAGCGCAAGTGAAGAACTGAAATGTACTGATCCCTCAAATAATTTTAGGGATGGTATTTTCCTGAGCCGTGAACCACGCAGGCAGAATGGCAGAGATTCCCTGGGGGTGGGGGAGGGGCGCAAGAGAGGACATATGCTCCTTCCTCTGACAGAGCTTATTTCCTGGTGGAACTAAGGGTTTGACGCAACCATGACAACGCTTCCCCCTTATTAGAGTCGCAGGAAGGCCACAGCCTGCCCTCACCCCCACCCCACCCCCAACTGCAGGCGCATACCCCGGCCTCCTGGCAGGAAGGTGGGAGCATTCACTCCCTCCAGAGAGATTGATGGTGACCCGCCAGCCAAAGGACGTCCGTCCGTCTGGGGAGGACTGGGATGGATCGCTAAGCCCCATAGCGAGGTCAGCCAGTGAACAGTTAGAAAAGCAATCATTTCTCACACTTGCTAATGGCTTTGACGCTTGTGAAACATAAACAGGAAGTAGGAGCTTGAGCGACCTGGAGGAAATGCTCTCCCAGTTTGGTCAACTTGTGAATCCCAGTTCTCCAGGTCGTCAGGACAGTGCCCATAAAGACTGCTTCCCCTCCCCGCCCCCCGCCGCCAAGTGCACCACCTCCCAGCAATGACCCCATTCCCCCCCCCCCCCCCCAGCTCCCCAGCCAGGTCACTCCGCAGCAGAGTGACTGACCCCAAGCACGGTGGGAAAGGTTAACAGTCATCTCTCAACTCCGCGAAGTTGCCGGGCAGGGGAGCGCAGAGGTCAGTGAAATCCCCAGCCAGGCCTTATTTTAGTCATGAATTTCCACTGGCCCCTTGCTTGTGTGTGTCAGCGCGGCTCAAAGCGCCGCAGGTTCTGCGTTTCAGATGCTTTCCCAGCTCCGGGCTGTTAGAAGGTCAAAGAGACCAGACTTTTCCAGGGCAGGTCGGGGGGGGGGGGGGGGGGGGGAGGGAGAAGGCCGGCGGCCTCAGCGAAATGGCAGAGCACTGGGGCCCCTGGAGCTGCCCTCTGTGCCCCGAGCACGGGCCTGTAAGTTAACCTCTTTACTGCCTAAACGTCTCGGTTAGTATTAAATTAAAACCTTCTCATCGTTTATTCTCTGCCGGCGGCCCCGGTAGACTTTAGGCTGAAGGCTGGCTTCTGATTGGCCTCGTTGGCTCCCTCCCAAGATCCCCATAAATTCAAGGTCAAAATCCGTGTTTGATACCTCCACTGTCTCCTGCCGGGAGCGTGCCCGCCGAGCAATGCGTTAAGGGGCTCAATGAATGTGTGTTGCATAAATGTGGAGATTTCACTGTGATAGGCGAAGAGGGTTTTTTTGTTTTGTTTCCTTCATGCCTCCTCTCTCTCTCTCTCTCTCTCCCCCCCCCCCCCCTGCCCAGGAACAGACTGCCAACAGCGCCACCCAAGTTCCTAGTTAGCAGCGGGATCCCAGGCACGCTGGAAGCCCGGTGCGCGGGGGTCACAGCTTGGGAGCGGGCGCGGAGAAGCTTGCCGTGAGCCGGGCTACGGCCCGCGTCCGGGCCACGTGAAACGTCACGCCCCGCGCTGCTGCAGGGCCGGCGTCGCCGCCGCGGTTGTGTAACGCTGCAGCCGGAGGGGAGGCGACCCGGACGCCTCTGCTCCGGAGGGGGCAGAGAGAGGAGGGAGGAGGGAACGCCGGGCACCGCGCCCGGTATCTCTTCTGTGCTTGACTAGCCAGGGGTGGGTGGGGGCAGTGAGCACCCTGGAAGGCGGGAGGAGATGGGTGCGCGCCAGTCGGGTGCCAGGCCACCCGCAAGCTGAGCCCCGGAGCTGAGCTCCGGGGAGAGTGAGGGGGCCCCCGCGCAGCTCACACGGGCCACGGTCAGGTGCGCGCGGCGTGCTCGGCGGCGGCCTCGGCTGCCCCAGCGCCTGGCCGCCTGCCCGCTTCCCATGGGGTGACATCCGCCCCGCCCTCGGTCCCTCCCCAAGGCGGGCAATTCCTGGACACTGAGGCTGAGCTCCGGGGGTGGGGGGTTTGGGGGGAGGAGAGGGGGAACTGGGAAGCCAGGACGGAAAGAAACCCCAGCCTCTGGAGAAGGGCAAGGGGGGCCGCCGACTCCCTCCGCTGCGCACCGGTTCCTAGGAGCGGGCCAGGCGGGGGAGGAGGAAGAGGGCTGGGCTGGAGCGACCGAGGGGATATTCCTCTCCCGGCTTGACTCAGACGCGGGCGGATCCTTCCTCCCCCGTTCCCTCCCAGGAGACGGGAACTTACTTCATTTCCCTGGGGCAGGTTCGCCCACGTTACCAACCCCCCCTCCCACTCCCCGGTTCCTTCCAGCTTCCGTGCCCCCCACCCAGCTGGGCAGGACCCGGGCTGCGCTGCCACCCCCTCTTTCGGGGAAAGGAGGCCGCAGCCGCAGACACCTGGGGCCCGAGGTTGGGGGTTGGCGGGGGGGGGGGGACTTTGCAGCCGCCGGAGCGTTGTCCAACACGTGAGACTCATGTGATGAAGCCGGGGGAGGGCGGGCAGGTCGCTCCTTCCCTCCCCGGCAGCGGCCAGACGTGCTTGGAGTCACAGGGTAGAACACGTAGCTTCTACCCACCCACTCGCTCCCATTTAACCCAGCCTGCAGCCTCTCCTTACTCCTCGGCTCGTCCCCTCCAGCAACCCCCCCCCGCGCGCCCTAAGCAACACCCCCCTTCCCTCCCGCCTCCCCGCCCGCCCCACTTCTCATTCACTTGGCTCGCACGGCGCAGACAGCGCAGCTAGCACACACCGCCAGTCTGTGCGCAGAGCGGGAGCCAGAAGCCGCGGGGACACCCGGCTATGCACGCCCCCAACTGAAGAGACGCCTCAACGCCGCAGCTTCCGGCGCATTGCAATTTAGCTCAGGCTAGCTCAGAGGGACGTACCCCTTGAGACCCTCGGATCCTCCCTTCCAGGGCAGTCCTCCCTTAGACGCTCTGCTAAGTGCAGACGGGAGCGCACGGTGGCCCCGGCTCGCCGCATCATGGAGCGGATCCCCAGCGCGCAACCACCTCCTACCTGCCTGCCTAAAGCGCCAGGGCTGGAGCACGGAGACCTTTCAGGGTAAGTGTGCGCTGTGACCCCTTCATGTCTCCGTTCCTAGCCTTGTGTTCCGCGCTGCCCTCAACTTGGGGGCACCTCTGGGAGCATGGGGGGAGGCCGGGGGTGCTTCTTGCTTGTATGGATAGAGCGCCTGCAGCCAGTGCGCACACGGGAGTCACAGCTCTCTCTGGCCCCTCTCTCTGCAGAATGGATTTTGCCCACATGTACCAAGTGTACAAGTCCAGGCGGGGGATAAAACGGAGCGAGGACAGCAAGGTAGGTGCATCAGACCCCGTTCCCTAGCCCCTCGCGTGCGCCTGGAGTTTCCAAGAAAAGTTTGCTTGTTTGGAGGTTGGCTGGGGGATTCGAGATTTGGTGAGCTCGTTGTCACAAGGGAGTGACTTGGGAAAGAAGGGACAGAGAAGGTGATTCTGGGTGCGTCCTTGCACCCTCGCAGGATTTTTTTATTTCCCCTGCTGCCGGGCGGAGAGGAAGGGAGGCTTCGTGTTCCCTTCCCTAGGCACCCATCGCTTCCATGTACTCCCTGCAGGAAACTTACAAACTGCCGCATCGGCTGATTGAGAAAAAGAGACGTGACCGGATTAACGAGTGCATTGCCCAGCTGAAGGATCTTCTACCCGAACACCTCAAACTTACAGTAAGTGAGAAGCTGGCTGCGCTCCAATCCAGCTCTTCTGCCCAGAGGGCGGGTGGGGGTCACTCGCCGCCTGCAGGCGTTATGAGGAACTGCAGGCTAGACGGGCGGATCAAAGCTCCTGGTGTTTCTGGGTTGGAGGGAGCCTATCCCAGAGCCAGGACTTTCAGGCAGAGACAGAACCAGAACCAGAACCACCCCGGGCCTCTTTAAGTTGCCTCCCACACTAGCACAGCTTCCTTTTGGTGATTTTTTTCACCGCCTTGTAGTTTGCCTGACTTAAAGGAGCAAAACACAAACATTTAAAAAAGTAAGCCCTTTTCTTTCTTCACTTTCCATCCATAAGAGGACCTACTTTAATGTTTGCCTCTTCTTTGCGTCCTCTCCTTCAGTGGTAGCCAAAAGCTTTCTAGCTTTTCCTTCAGGAAAAGTATTTGGAAAGGAAGACTAAAAGCCTTCGTGAGTGGAAGTTCTGAAAGGGCGTCGGGGGGGAGGGAAGACACCCATTGGGAAAGCCTCCTGGTTGCCAGACAGGGTAGACATCCCTCCTTGGGTTGACACCATAGCAGAGAAATGTTATCCCTGGAGTCCCCCGAGTTAAGGTCAGGGCAGCTGCTAGGGAGATATATCTGTCAGCTTACTCCTGAGACTGTAACGGCTACCGAAATGTCTCCAAAGATAGATGACACGTGTTTGTTTGTTTTAAGCCTTTGATCATATGTATGTATATGTTCAAACATCCGCAAACTTTAAATTTAGTGAAGCAGGAAAGGCTCTTCCCACCTTCATTTTTGTTCACACCCAGTTCTCATCACGAATAAATGTCCCCTGGGATTTGACCGACCACACAGGTGACAGGGGCGCTTTTGCTCTTTTTTTTTTTTTTTTTCAGACTTTGGGTCACTTGGAGAAAGCAGTGGTTCTGGAGCTGACGCTGAAGCACGTGAAAGCACTGACAAACCTAATTGAGCAGCAGCAGCAAAAAATCATTGCCCTGCAGAGCGGTTTACAAGCTGGTGAGTGCCAAGGTCTGATTAGCTCTCTCCTAAGAGCTCAGCACAAATAAAGAGCCCTGGGTTTGCTGTGCCTTCTCTTCCATCCCCATTCACTTTTTGCACATCGACTGGGGAAGATGCTCTTTTGTTCTTTCCTGAAAGGTCATTCTTTCCATTTGGAATGTGGCTGTGTGCCTCTGGAATGAGTATATTAGGCCAGTGATGAAATGTTCCTGTGACATTTTGGCCTGAGACTGTCTTGGTTCTCCATTCTACTTTAAAATGCCAAGGCACCTGTAATTTGCATTGTGGGTGTTTCTTGTTGGTCTTCTGAGCCCTCACTCGTGGATGGTGGATGAACAGAACACGGGGTCTGCCCCCAGTGTTTCCCTGATTCTTTATTTCCTTGCCTTTGGATGTGGGGGGTACAGTCTTGGCAAGATGACAGCAGGTTTTCTTCTTCTTTTTCTTCCTCCTTTCCTGCATTTCATTGTGGTTCCCTGAATAGCCACTAGGTATCGTGGCAAATTACACAATCTAATGAAACCACTGGTTTCGTCATTCTTTTCTCCTGAGTTTCAGAGAATCAGAGGCACCTACTAACTTTCCTTCTCCCCAATCCAGATCATACGGTACAGCCCAGAGGGAATCCTAACATGGTCCCTCTCAAGTATAATTCTGTTCTGTCCAAGGCCAACACCAGAATCACAAAAACCAAGCCATCGTGTCTGCCAGTTTTCTTTCTAAAAATAGAAAGTTGATCAGGACTGATCTCTAGGGGAGTTAGGGATACAGTATATGGGAAAGCTTTACAAATAAAGAGCCTAGTTAGGGTTCCTAGGGGAAATGTAATTATTTTTTGTGTGTACAGAGTTGGTTTAGTTTTGTGGTTTTTGCTTTGTTTTTGTTTTTGGTTGTTGTTCTGTTTTGTTTTGGGCGTTCCTAAAACTCAGACTCCAGAATCTTCAAGCCTCAACCTCCCAGGTGTTAGGCTTACAGGTGCGAGCTACAGCTTTCACGGGCATGGCGGTGCATGCCTATAGTCCCGCATTTTAAAGGCAGTGGCAGAACGTCTTAAATTCAAGGCCCACCTGTTTTGCATAGGGAATTCCAAGCCATAATAGGGAGACCTTGTCTTTACAAAAGGTGGTAGGGAGACAATATTTGCTTAGGTGGTGTATTGTTTCTGTATTGTTTCATTTTAGGGCTCTCTGGCCTTCTGCTTTCATAGACTGTTGTCAACCTGATTGACTGGGGATGGGTGTGGTAACTCAGGCCTGTAGTCCCAGCACTCTGAAAGTTGAGATGGGCTTACTGATGAGGTCAAGGCCCACCTGGGTTGCAGAGTAAACTCAATGTCAATCTAGTCTAGAATGAGACTTCTTCATTAAAAAAAAAAAGTGTGACTTATAAATATGCTAGCATGTTCATTTTTGTGTCACAAGAAAAACTGCAACAAGAGTAGAAGTAATTTGGCCTATTTTCTCTGGGACACTATATAGATATTAAAAATTATGTATTTGGAGACAGTGGAGTGTATGTAGCTTAGCAACATCCCATTGCACTTTGATTCAAAGCCCAGTCATAAAAAAGAAGAAAAAAAATCTGTCTTTAAGTGGTAGGAATATGTTTATTTCATTCTTTACACTTCTCAGCAGAATTATCTACGCATATTACTTCTGGAACTGGAAATGCAGATTGACTGATGATTTTAAAAAGGAAGGAAGCCTCCGACGTACCCAGCACCCAGCCTTCTAAAATCCTTCTTTCTGGATCTTTTTTTTTCTCCAGGTGAGCTGTCGGGAAGAAATATCGAGGCAGGACAAGAAATGTTCTGCTCGGGTTTCCAGACGTGTGCCCGTGAGGTGCTTCAGTACCTGTCCAGGCACGAAAACACTCGGGACCTGAAATCTTCCCAGCTTGTCACTCACCTCCACCGTGTGGTCTCCGAGCTGCTGCAGGGTGGTGCTTCCAGGAAACCGTTGGACTCGGCTCCCAAAGCCGTGGACTTCAAAGAGAAGCCCAGCTTCCTAGCCAAGGGATCAGAAGGCCCTGGGAAAAACTGCGTGCCGGTCATCCAGCGGACTTTTGCCCCCTCGGGTGGGGAGCAGAGTGGGAGTGACACGGACACAGACAGTGGCTATGGAGGTGAGTTGGAGAAGGGTGACTTGCGCAGCGAGCAGCCGTACTTCAAAAGTGATCATGGGCGCAGGTTCACTGTGGGAGAACGCGTGAGCACAATAAAGCAAGAATCTGAAGAGCCCCCCACCAAAAAGAGCCGGATGCAGCTCTCCGATGAGGAAGGCCGCTTCGCTGCCAGTGAGCTGATGAGTTCCTCGTTCCTCGGGCCGCACCCACATCAGCCTCCCTTTTGCCTGCCCTTCTATCTCATCCCACCGTCAGCAACTGCCTACCTGCCTATGCTGGAGAAATGCTGGTACCCCACCTCCGTGCCACTGTTATACCCAGGCCTCAACACCTCAGCGGCAGCCCTCTCCAGCTTCATGAACCCAGACAAGATTCCCACCCCCTTGCTCCTGCCCCAGAGACTCCCTTCTCCCTTGGCACATTCGTCCCTCGACTCTTCGGCCTTGCTCCAGGCTCTGAAGCAGATCCCACCTTTAAACTTAGAAACCAAAGACTAAACTCTTGAGGGGAATCTCCTGCTGCTTCGCTTTCCTTCCTGCCTATTTCCAAAACCACCAAGGTTTGACCCACAGAGAAGATTCAGAGTGTGTATGTGTGTGCGCGAGTGCGTGCGTTTGTGTGTGTACGTGTGTGCGCGCGAGTGCGTGCGTTTGTGTGTGTACGTGTGTGCGCTAGTATGTGTGTTTGTTTGTGTAGGACATTAAGTTCCTTCTGACATAGGGAAGACAAGAAAAGGATGACCTGACATCAGATGACAGAACTGTGGCAGATCTCTGGGCTTTTCCCTACCCAGAGAAGAACCCCCTTTGACAGAGATCAGTTGGATTTTCATATGCTTCAAAGGCTTGATCTGTGAGTCACTCTTCAGTTCGGGAGATGGGTCTGTCTGTGGCTTTGAGAAAAGGTACTTTCAAAAGAGCTTTCCAGAGCGCAGTGCACAGCCAGCTGTTAGGACCCCACCCTTGTCCCTTTATTGTCGAGGTGACTCACACCAGGCTGACAGAGTGGACAGACTGAGCTTTCTGCTAAGGTGGTGAGGTAGCAAACACTGGCATGTCACAGTAGTGGTTCAGGCAAATTTCCGAAGGTCTCCTCCCCCACCCCTGCCTCTGATGAATAAAGACAATGAGTGCAGTTCCCTAACTCAGGCTTTTGCGGTGATACTCTTGCTAAGGAACCGAAAATGGCCCCCTTTGTACAAGCTGAGCTGCTAGGGAACCAAGGTGGACCTGACCGGTCCCCAGGCCTGTGGCACCTGTTTCTAGGTCTCGTGTCTGTGCTGTCCAGGGAACCAAAGGATGGTCTCAGAGATGGCAGATGCCCCAAGAGTCCCAAAGTGCGCAAAGCTGAGTAATCAATTGCTACACTTAACCGCACAGCTAGACTGGGATTTCAAGTCTATCCTAAAGCTTTGAACCAAGCTTAGCTTCTCACAGGCCTAGCAGAGCCTCGGCACCCCAAGATCCTTTCTGTAGGCTAATTCCTCTTGCCCGGCAGCATATGGAGTGTCCTTATTGCTAAAAAGGATTCTGTCTCTTTGAGGAAGTTTTATTTTTGATTCAGAGTCCTTGTTTTCTTGACTTGCTCAGCCAGCCCTGCACCAGCTCTTTCGAAATGCACTATGCTTGTGTTTTAACTTCTTTTCCCATTTTTATTTGGGCATAAAAGTCGTTGCCTTTATTTGTAAAGCTGTTATAAATATATATTATATAAATATATGACAAAGGAAAACGTTTCAGATGTCTATTTGTATAATTACTTGATCTACATAGTGAGAAAAATGAATGTATTCCTGTTTTTGAAGAGAAGAATAATTCTTTTTCTCTAGGGAGAGGAGAGGTTACAGTGTTTATATTTTGGAACCTTCCTGAAGGTGTGAAATTGTAAATATTTTTATCTAAGTGAATGTTAAGTAGTTGTTTTAAAAATACTTAATAAAATAATCTTTTTTCCTGTGGAAGAGAAATGGTCTCCTTGGTTTTAAAAATAACTTAAGTGTCACGGTGCTTCCTCAGTCCTCTTGCCTGAAGACAGCATCTGGCTAATCTTGGTCTAATTCTGTTTAACTTGTCATATGGCTGGCGTTGAGAACAAGCTGAGTCCACATAGTAAGTAAATGCTGGGTTATTTCTGTTTTATTTGTTTGTTTGTTTTGTTTTGTTTTGAGACAGGCTCACACATAGCACATGCTGACACCAAATTTGCTATGTAGCCAAGGCTGGGCTTAAATGGATTCTCCTGTGTCCACCTAAATGCTGGGATTACAGCCAGGCTTCTTGGAGCATTAGAGACATTCCCCAGATGGCATTGCCTGGTTTTATGCCGTGCTGGTGATCAAACTCGGAGCCTAATACCTCTTAGGCTACCAACTAAGCCACAACCTCAGTCTTTAGTACCTTTCGGTGAACTCTTGTCAGGGACCTGTATTCTTTGCTTGCTTCCAGAGTTACCTTAACAACCAGTTAGCCCCATGCTGCTTTAGAACTTGAAGGGAAAATCCAGAGTGTGAGCTCATAGACTGGAGTATCCGGGGTGGTTTCTGTAGGGCTACACTCATTGAAGAAAGATTTAATGGATTATTAATGATAATTGAGGTCGGAGGCAGCACCTCTTTGCCAAGGCAGGCCAACACTTTGAAACCAAGCAAGTTCTAATGGATTGGCCATACCCTGCATTGATGCTGTTGAAGGACAACAGTCCATAATTATTTTCTAATGTCTTCCAACTTTCTCTCTTTGGGTGTGTGTGGGAACAAGTACCACTGCTCTGTAATAATAATAATAATAATAATAATAATATAATAATAATGCGGGACACGACTGAGCTGAGTATTTTTGTTTTCTCCCCATCATCTTGATGTGCCCTGAGCTTTCCTGATTGACATGATCCAGGGATCCAGAGCATCTGAATCATTTAGAATCTTCTGGTTGCCGGGAGTCCTCCCCCACAGGGAAGCCAACCCCAGGGAATTGTCAGCGCCACCTGAACAAGAGGGCTTTCCAAACGTCACCTTCTCTGACTCCCGTCCGCGTCTCTTAACAGAGTGTTGAGTGTAGTCAGTGCTGGATGAAAAGGGCACAACTGTCCTCAAGCCACAAGTGCTGGGGCAGGAGTGTGGACTGGTGGGGGGGTGAGGGGGAGAGGCAGCGGTCTAGAGCGGGTTGTTCTATCGTGCCTGTCCCTGACTAGACACTTGAGGATTCTAAGTCTCGCACCACCCTATAGCACAGATGGCATGGTCCCCAGGTCCCGCCTGAGGTAGCTTTCCCTCCTGCCGGCTAAGCCCACCGCCAGGCAGCTCTCTCCCTCTCCGGAGCGATGACTCAAGGAGTAGCTGCGGACAGCAGGAAGTGGTTCGAGAGCCCTGAACTAAGGACAGATTGGAGGGTCCCACAGGCAGACAATCCAGAATGTTTCTGCTAGAGGCTGCCGCGTGAAGCCCCCGTGGAGGCGCAGCTGTCTGTCTCTTCATTTTTTTTTTTTTTTTTAATTTTTCCACCGCCAGAGTGTCCTGAACTTTTCGAATCCGGGTTTTAGGAGACGACCCAAGGGTGTTCAGGAAGGTGTGTGCAGTGGCGCTGGTCCCAGCCTTCAGCCCAGTTGGGGACAAAGAAGGCCTCTGTTTAAAAAGGGGTGTGTGTGTGTGTGTGTGTGTGAGCCGAGAGGGGTGAAGCGTGGACTCCGGGGCCAAGGAGCGCGGAGGCCTGGGATCTGGCCGCCTTCAGACAGGGCGTGCTCGGCGGGGCTGCCGGGATGGTCTCACCCAGCGCTGACCCGCCGCGCCTGTTGACAAAACGTCACGTTTCCGACTAGAGCCTTTCATGTGCGGCCCGCGGCTAAATGCGGCTGCCGGTTCCTGGAAGCAGACGTGCCTGGCACCGCGTCAGCAGAAACCCGATCCCCGGGGAAGCTTGGCAAGGCTTCGGGATCGCTCGGTCCCCAGAAATAGGGCCTGGCTGCGGGCAAGGCCGCGGCCCCCTGGCGCTCGGCGGGACGGAATCCGAGGGCAGGGAGGGGGAGGAGGGCAGGGTGGGGTCGGAGCTGGGTTGGGGTAGAGCTTCGGATTCCCCCGGGCCTAACGAACAAGGATCGACCAGCATCCCACGGCACACCCCTCGCGCAGCCCTAACAACCTGGAGGCCATAATAACACACTTTGGAGATAAAGAAAAGCAGGCTCAGAAAGGGGAGTTAACTTGCCCGTGGTCGCCCGGCTTCGGAGTGGGGCGGTGGTTCTCTGGGCTTTGTGGAACTGGAATAGAGAGCCAAGGCGGCTCCCACGAAACCTACTCCTAGATCGGTACCAGTGCCGTAGCGCTGAATATTTACCAGGCACTCCTCAGAGCACTCCTCATACAGGGATGCCATGACCACACCACCTACCACGCGTGGTAGGGACAGTTCATGTTCCCATGAGTCTGAGAGAACGAAGACACAGATAAGTTCAAGCACTTGCTCAGAGTTACACAGCTCCGGTAGTAAACTGCAAATGAAACCTAGGCGTTTAGGCAGTGGAGTCTATTCCCTAACTATAAAACTACATGGTTCTTATTACATTAATGATTTTTTTTTTTAAAGAAAGGTAAAAGTCGTAATAACTACAATCATTACTTTATTTAGAATATTTTTCTTGTTCTAGGGCTTTTATTAAGCACTTTGTGTGATTCTCTGTTTGGGGGCCAGAGGTTGTTTGTTTTGAGACAGGGTCTCATGTAGCCCAGGCTGGCCGCTAGGCTCTCTATCCTCTTTTTAGCCAACAATCTGTCAGCTCCTCAGTAGTAGGATTAGTGCCGTGTGCCTCTGAATTCTACTTCTTGTAGCAGCTTTGAAGAGTGGGCACTAATATGCTACCACGCCCACTTTTAAAACTTAAAAAGAAGGTTCTATTGTGTAGCCCTGGCTGGCTTCACACTCATAGCCATCCTTCCCCAAGTACTGGGATTAGAGGGATGTCCACTGTGCCCACCGAAAGCAATTAAAGCAATTTATAAAATGCATTTGTTTATGGGAGGAAGGTATGGTCTAGGCGGCAGGTATAGAGGTCAGAGGACAACTTTGTGGGAACTGGTTCTTTCCTTCCATCATGTAAGACTGGGGACTGAGGCTCATCAAGCTTGGGTGGCAAAAAAAAAAGGGTTGGGTTTTTTTTTTCCATTTATTTTTACTTTATGTATATGAAGGTTTTGCCTGTGTGTGTGTGTGTGTGTGTGTGTGTGTGTGTGTGTGTATCAGATGCATGCTTAGTGCCTGAGACCAGAAGAAAGCATCAGATCCCGAGGGACTGGCAGTTGTGAGGTGCCATTTAGGTGCTAAGACCTGAACCCTGATCCTCTCACAGAGCAGTCCGTATTCTTAACCACTGAGCCATCTCTGTAGCCTTGTGGGGGTTTTTGTTTGTTTGGTTGGTTTTGTTTTGTTTTGTTTTTACTTGTCTGGTTTCTCCATGTAGCTCTGACTGTTCTGGACTCACTCTGTTGACCAGGCTGGCCTCAAACTCAGAGACCTGCCTGCCTCTCCCTCCCAGTTCTGGGATTAAAGGCATGTGCCACCACAACCTGGCTAGATTTACCTCCCACTTAGGGCTGCTCCAAGGCTGAGCCTTGACACACATTCTCTCATTTCGTCCTCACAGCAGCCCTGGGGATGCCTGTTGGGAGACTCAGACTACCAAGCTCAGAGCAAAGCCATTTGCCCAAAGCTTCCTCTGATTAAGGAGGAAGCCTTGCATTAAGCGTCTTCCCTCCACCCCATCACACGCCCAAGAACAGACGGTGGCCTGAAGAATTAAAGCACAGATTCACACAACTGTGCACACCTGTAATCCCAGCACTCGGCAGGTAGAGATGGGAGGACTGTCTCAAGGTCAACATCAGTACATGCAAGTTCTGGGCTGTGAGGTCCTGTCTCAAATCCAAACAAAAACAATCAACAACAATAAAAAAATGGAGCTAGACAAAGAGCTCAGCATGTACAATGTCCTGGATTCCATCTGCAGTACCACAGAAACCTTTGTGGTGATACATAGCTGTAATCCCAGCCCTTCTTCAGTTGGAGGCAGGAGGATTAGATTAGGTTATCCTTGGCTACACAGAGTGTTCAAGAGCCAGCCTGGGTTACACAGGACCCTGTCCTAAGCAAGCAAGCAAGCAAGCAGACAACCAACCAAAAAAACCTGGAACAACCAAAAAAGAATGGGCTGAACACCTGAATCTGATAGAAGCTGGAGGGATTCCTCAGGAGAGAGAGCAGTCAATAGGTCACCGTCAGCAGCAAGGTGGCTGTCCTGAGTGTGGAACTCTCTTTAGAGGAGAGGAAACTTCAGGAGTCCAAAAAGAGACCCACAGAGACAGCCTGTCCCTGTCAGGTTACTTGAGCCCACCCTGACTCTCACCCTTGGCAGTGGCTCTGGGGTCTCGTTCATGAAAAACATCTATGGTTTTATTCAGGCTACCATGTCAGATTAGAGTCTGGGGGCCACTGGGTGTATCTCCTGGTTCCCTCTAATCCCTAAAGGGCCCCAAAGTAAGACAGAATGTGTTGAGTTCCTCTGTGGTTTCATATAAAGACTATGCATCCCCTGGGTCTCAAGTCTTCCCAGAGGAACCTGCAGAGTGAGAGGAAGGGTTTAAGCAAGCTCCCTCCAATGTCCTGTACATCATAGCAGTTTCTTAAAATAAGAACTCTGCTGCTAGAGTCAGGTGCAGTGTCACGCACCTGTAATCTAAGCACTCAGGAGGCAGAGGTTAGCGAATAGCTGTGAGTTCAAGGCCAGCCTGGTCTACAAAGAGAGTCCAGGACAGCCAAGGCTACACAAAGAAACCCTGTCTTGAAAAACAAAAACAAAAACAAAACAAAACAAAAAAGAATTCTGCTGCTGAAAAGTATTATTAAAGAGTTTGAAAGGTTCCAGACTATGTCCCCTTTCCTCTTTTGCCTAGAATTCTGAGGGACCTCAGCCACTCAGGCCATCCCCACACCCACCCAGCACCTCTGCCTGTTTCTCCCCAGCCATCTGCCTGGCTGCCTACAGCCTCTGAACATGAGCCGGCAGAGCCCCTCCCCTTGGCAGTGGAAGTCCTGGTGTCCCTGTGGGGCCATCCTATCTTGTGATGTGACTGGCTATGGGCCCAGAGCGTATCTTCTTTTATAGATAGGCCCTCCCTTCCCGAGTGAGCCTCAGCAAAGTAATGGGGGTGGGACAGGAGAGCACACACATGGACTCTGGGGACAGGGTCAACTTCAGGCTGGGACCAAGGGCATGTGACACCAACTGCTGCTGACCCCATAGTCCTGGCCCTGCCTCCCCACCACACAGATTTTTCATGGGATGAAAGGAAGGGAACATATGCTTATTTATTTAGGAGAGAGAGAGAGAGAGAGAGAGAAAAAAAAAAAAGCCCAATGTGGTGGCTCATGCTTGTAAGCTCAGCACTTCTGAAGTTGAGGGAGAAAAATTGCTGAGAGCTTAAGGCCAACCTGGGCTACAGAGTTAGACCCTGTTTCAAAAAACCTGAGAAAAAGGGGGAGGAAAGGAAGTAATTTTTTTTAATTAAAAAAAAAAAGACAATTAGTCATGAAGGGTTAGGGTGGGGATGGTGATTTTGCAAGTATCTTTGGACAGTGGTTCTCAATCACCCTTTTAGGGGTTGAATGACTTTCACAGGGGTCACCTAAGACAATCAGAAAATGCAGATATTTACCAGTCATAACAGTAGCAAAATTACAGCTATGAAGTAGCTACAAAAGAAATTTCAAGTTGGGGGTCACCACAACATGAGGAACTGTATTGAAGGGTTGAAGCATTAGGAAGGTTGAGAACAACTGTCTTAGAAGAACTCAAGATAGGGGCACTCTTCAAAGAGAGAGAATAAAGAAGAAAATCAGAGGGAGGAAGGGATGAAGGAAGAAGAGAAAGAACAAAAGAGCAAGCAGGCTGAGGCTGTAGCTTAGCTGGTACAGTAGCTATGCAGCAGGCACAACATCCTGGCTTCCCTCCACACACACACAAAACCTGGGAATGGTGGCCTATCCCTATGATCCCAACACCAGAGGAAGAGGCAGGAGGATTAGAAGTTGGAGGTTGTCCTGATACACTGAAAGTTTAAGGTCACCCTGAGCTACATGAGACCTATCTCAAAAAGAGAGAGAGGAAGAGGTTTTAAGTACACCTCATATTTTATATCTTTTCTAGTAAGTGGACAGAAATAACAAAAATAGAAGCAACCCAATTTAAATGGTGCAAAGGACGTGAATAGGATTCCTCTAAAGGAGACACACAAGTGGCCAGCAAACACACAAAAGGATGCTCAGCCTCATTAGTCATCAGGGAACTGCAACTCAAAACCACCACGATGCATCACTTCACACCCACGAGGGCAGCTATGACAATAACAATCATTTTTTTTTTTTAAACCAGAAAATAAGAACTGTTGTCGAGGATGTGGACAGATGAAGGGAGGTTGCTACAGAGAGTGTAAAATGGTGTAGCTACTAAGGGAAAGCAGCTTGCTCAAAAAGATACAGAATTATCCAACTAGACACAGTTCTTTTCCTAGGTGTGTAGCCCTGAAGAAATGAAAGCAGGGACCTAAAGAAATATATAGACTCAAATGTTCACAGCAGCATGTTGGTAAGAGTCAGTGTGAGCCATCCAAGTCTCTGTATGCAGATGAAGGCAGAAACGAGCCGTGGTGTATGCATGGGCTGAAAATTGCTAAGTCATTGGAAGTAGGGACATTGGGTAGATGGGATGGCTCAGTGGGTAAGAATTCTTGTTAGCAAGCCTGATGACTTGAGTTTGATTCCCGGGAACAAAATAGTAGAAGGAGAGAAATCACCCATTCTAGTTGTCCTCTGACGTCCCACATACAAACAGACACACACACACACACACACACACACACACACACACATATATACGCAAGTAAGTAAGTAAATTTAGTAATTAAAAAAGTAAGCTGGGTGTGGAGGCACATGCCTTTAATCCCAGCACTCTGGAAGGCAGAGGCAGGCAGATCTCTGTGAGTTTGAGGCCACCTGGTCTACAAATTGAGTCTAGGACAGGCAAGGCTACACCGAGAAACCGTATCTTGGACAAAAAACAAAACAAACACTCAAAAAACAACACTAAAGGTAAAGTAGTGGGGTACAAGCAATATGTTAGAGGAATGCCATAAACACCATGCCAAGTGAAACCAGACACAGAAGGTCACATATGAGGTGAAAACTTTTACATAAAATATATAGATTAGATTAAAAAAATGTAGCAGCAGAATGCAGATTGTTGTGTTCGTAAATGTAGGTAATTGCCAGGGCCTGGGTGGGAAGAAAAAGAAATGATTAGATGGCCCAGTGGTTAAGAGCAATTGCTGTTCTTCCAGAGGACTAGCGTTCAGCTCTAGGCAGCTCACAAACTGCCTGAAATTTCTGTTTCAGGGGATACCCTCTTCTGGTCTCCATGGGTACCAGGCACGCACACACACACACACACACACACACACACACACACACACACAAACACTTACATAAAATAAAAAAAATAAATCTTTAAAAAATTAATCAAAATCTCTCCTGGGTGTGGGGGTGCTGCTCAATAGGTACAGTGCTTGCTTTCTTAGCACACAGAGACCTGGATTTGACCCCTAGAACTACACAAAATCAACTATGGTAGTATAAACCTGTATTCCCAGTACTCCAGGGGCAAAGGCAAGAGGGCCAAAAGCTCAACTACTTAGCCAATTTGAGTATAGATAAATAGACAGACAGACAGACAGACAGATAGAAAAATTGATAAACTGATAGGACATAAGAGTGCCAGAGCAGAAAAACAAACAACAGCAATAAGTGTGGTGGTGGTGGCATTTGTCTTTAATTCCAGCAGTCTAGAGGAAGAAGCAGACAGATCTCTAAGTTCAAGGGCAGCATAGTCTACAAAGTGAGTTCCAGAACAGTCAGGGCTATACAGAGAAACCCAGTCTTGAAGAAACCAAAACCAAACCAACCAAACAAACAAACAAATCCCACCACAATATTATACCTTAAAATTTTAAGTCCTGGAAGGTCATTTCTTTTATTCGTTTGCTGAATAGAGTATGAATGGCTTCAAAATTTTTTTATTTTTATGTGTAGGACAATTTGCTGCCTAGAGCTGAACTCTAGCCCTCTGGAAGAGCAACAATTGCTCTTAACCACTGGGCCATCTAATCATTTCTTTTTCTTCCCACCCAGGCCCTGGAAATTACCTACATTGAAGAACACAACAATCTGCATTCTGCTGCTACTTTTTTTAATCTAATCTACATCTTTTATGTAAACGTTTTCACCTAATATGTATGTGTGCCACATGCATGAAGTACCTATAGAGCTCAGAAGAGGGCATCTGATTTCCTAGAACTGAAGTTACAGAAGGTTGTGATCCACCATGTGGGTGCTAGAAACTGAACCTGAGTCCTGTGAGGGAGCAGTCAGTTCTCTTAACTGCTGATCCATTTCTCTAGAACCTTGGTTTCTCAAAAGAAAAAAAAAATAGTGCATCTCTTTCTATAATTCTCAGCACACTCATCTACAAGTAGATGGGGAGAAACAGTTTTAAGTTCTTTTAAATTTTAATTATACAAATATAAATGCAGACAACCATTACTCTTCTTTTCACACAAAAATAGCGTGCTATTCACACGGTGCTACATTTCTTATTTAACTTAATATCCACGTGGGAACCTAGCCATGTACATACATACATACTCAGTTCTCTCTTACAACGTCATAGTAATTCACTGCACAGATGCACCATCATTTGTTCGACTAATTCCCAGTTGGGCATTTATCTCTCCTCTTCTCTCCTCTTCCCTCCGCTCCCCTCTCCTCCCCTCCCCTTCCCTTGGCCCTTAAGCTTCCAGGACTTCCCCAAAGAGTAAGTGACATCTCAAGCTGTGCTGGGTCTGGGTGAACCTGAAAAAGGATGCCACCTCCTGGAGTCTGTTTCTTCAGTCACCAAAGGGAGTCTTAGTGACCTTATAAAGACTGTGGTGACAGTGACTAGAACTCTTTGAGTGCAGGTGCTGCACATAGTGCAGATTAGCCTACAGCAGGTGACTCAATGCATTCACAGGGACTTAGACTAAAGGGCAAATGGCTGATATAGAGCTCTTTCCTGGGAGACACTGGGGGCAGGTGGAGAGAGATAAGGGGAGAAGCTGCCCAGGGGTCTCTTCACAGCCAGACAGTGCTGCTACCACACAAGGCAGATGCACTTTGGGGAACTCCATTTCACAATTATCCAGATCCAGACTCAGTAAGATCCAGTGACTCACCCAAGGTCATACAACAAGCA
Organism: Meriones unguiculatus; assembly: GCF_030254825.1. Classification (NCBI taxonomy): domain Eukaryota; kingdom Metazoa; phylum Chordata; class Mammalia; order Rodentia; family Muridae; genus Meriones; species Meriones unguiculatus. Next base: position 99,731,823 of record NC_083353.1, read on the forward strand.
GATGGCACAGGCAGGGTTTCAACCAAGGCATGACTCAACTGTCCTTGCTGACAGAACCTTGGATACCAGAAGAATGCTGGATGACAGACTGGGCAAAGACGTCAGGAGGGAAGACAGTAGTAGTCTCTACTTAGTAGGAGAGATGATGCTTCAGCTTCTTATGTCTCCCCAACCGGGAAAACAACTTCTCTCCAAAAGAGAGGCATTAAGATTATTTAATGAGAAAGACCACGGGCTGATGAGATGGCTCAGTGGGTAATGGTACTTGATGCCAAGCTGACGACCTGAGTTCAATCCCCAGAACACAGATGGTGGAAGGAGAGAACCAATCCTTGCAAGCTGTATTCTGACCTCTACATACACAATGTGGTATACGTGCACAAATATAAACATTAACAATTAAACAAACACATTTTAAAAATCAGGCCTCACGGAGCTTGCCTATGTTAAGTTTAGAGCTATGTTTGCTCAGCATTTCCTCTAACACACACCTCAGTACATTAAGGTTTCTGGGGCATCTCTAGACCAGACTAGCCAGGCTTATGCTAAGGCCTCCAAGAGTGGGAGGGAAAAGAACATGGAGAAGGGAGTGGGACCTAGTGCTGACTTCCCTTGGGGCTCCCAAGTTTGGCTATGTACTGGGGTGTTTCCCAGGGCGGTGGCCTTGGCTCCCCTGACCCATGGCTTTGCAAGGACCAGCCCTGCTAACAAGGCGCTCACTGTGCAGGCATGTTCCGAGCCACCGGCCCAGAGTCCCAGCCAGCTGGGGCCTGCTACAGTGAGTCAGCCCTTCACTGGGGAAAAACTGTTGTGCCTGGTCCCTAAGTCATTTTTTCCAGGATGGCCCTGTCCTGCACTGGCTTCCAGAAATTTTCCCTTTGGGATTCAGCATGGGGTATTCCCAGGGGTCGCTGGCCAGCATGAAGCATATTGTACATCTTAGCCACATACAAGTCACTGGCAACAGCTATCTGAAATCTACTGCTTTTTCCATCTATAAAAAGGGAAACAAAAGCTACAAGAGGCAAATCTCTATTGCTACTACAACTGTGACCAAATAGTCACTTCCTAGGGGCAAAGGAGGAGCACAGTGACATTCACCCTTGTCTCCTGTCACAGGCCACTGTGACACAGCAGGTCACCTGGAGCATAGGTGGCAGTGATCTTTGACCAGTCAGGCTAACTTTCTGAAAGGTGATGCTCCCTCTGGCCCCTTGCATAGTAAATACATCCTCATTGTCTCCCCTGAACATCATCTCCCAGCTGTGCCCCGTCATCATCCCCTGCAAATGCCCGGGGTTGAGTTTCAGATCAGGTCACCTTGCTTTCCTTTCTGGTACTTTAAGCTTCCCAGGGTTCCTGAGGCCACTCCTTATGCACGTGATGGGCCTTCCCTGGTTCAGCATGACAGGGTGTTTGAGAGGGTGTTTGAGATGACTGCTGGCCCTCAGCAGTCCAGGGTACAAATCCTTTCTGTCTAGAGGAGAGAGGTGCCTGCCAGGCCCCCAAGGCCTTACTTAGTCTTTGATTAGTGAAGGAAATCTTCACCTGCCTCGGGGTTTATGGGTACACAGAGACACTCTCCTGTTGTCATGAAGCCGACAGCTTGGAGAGGACGTATGCAAATGGGATAATTGCGCAAACAGAAGCCAGTGATCTGGGATAAAGTGAAGATGGAACACAGGAAAGCAGGCCACAGGGCTGGGTAGGGTTTGCAGTATTTGGGGAAAGGTTTGCCTGAGCAGGTATAGGTAGGTAGGAGCTGTCTGGCTGGTGTGGCAAAGGGTATAAGAACAGCTTGTTATGGCTTCAGCTGGGCCCACCCCACCTACCCCCACCAAAAATTAGTTGGCTAAGTTTTATGTCAACTTGACACAAGCTAGAACTATTTGAAAGGAGGGAACCTCAATTGAAAAAATGCCTCTAGAAGGTCTGGCTGTAGGGTGTTTTCTTGGTAGTGATTGATGAGAGAAGGCCCAGTCCATTGTGGGTGATGCCATCCTTGGCACCCAGTATTAAGACTCCCAGTACTAGCATTCGACTTTATTTGAAAAGTCTTTGCCACCACTGTGAGCCATCAGCCCTGGTTTACGAGATCTCGGTACTGAACCCAGTACTTTGTATGTTCTAGGCAACTATGTCTCTGCTTCTTCTCCCTTCTTTTCAGTGAAATCCAGGCCCTTCCACTGAGCTACATCCACAGCTCTCGGTTTTTAAAGACAAGATCTTCCCATGAAGCCCAAGGTGGCCTTTAATTTGTAATTCTCCTGCCTCACCTCTGGAGTGCTAAGATTATAGATATGTGCTACCAAGCCAGCTCAATAATTATGGTCCTTCAGAAGTAATCAAATTAACACAAAGTCATTAGGCTAGACACCAATGCTGACTGGTGGGGGTTTTGTTGTTGTTTCTTTGGTGGGTTGGTTGGTTTGTGTGTCTGACACAGGGTCTCACTGTGTAGCCCAGGATGGCCTTCACCTTCTAGTGCTGTTCTTGCCTCAGTGGCCCAAGTGGTAGGATTGCACATGAACCACCATACCCTGCCTCTCGTCACACAGTTTTTCTTTGTGTTTTGATAGTAGCAGAGACTGCACCTAGGGCCTCATGCATATGAGGCAATCATTCCACCCTAGCCCTCACACCCAACGGTGCTGATTGGTGATTTTACATAAAAAGGTGACTTTTGAAGATCATGGCAGAGACAGAACCATCCCTATATCAGCCAAGGAACACTACTAGGTCAGAAGCTAGAAGGAACAGCAGGAGCACCCTCAGAAGAAGGAAGCAGCCATACACAGGCCTTGATCTAGGACTCCTAACACACAGAACTCCAGACCAGCCATCCCTGGCGTTCAGAGATGCCTGACTGTAGTCCTTGGCAGACAAGGCCAGCTGGTAGGCAGAGGGACAAAGGAAATAGTCCTGGCAAAAGCTGGGCGGTCCCAGGAGACAGGTTTGAGAGCAAACCCACCTGTCTGGAATGCAAGTCAAAATTCCTTTGCATGAATGCGGCAGAAATGAATCAGTGTAGGTACCTCCTGCCACTATAGAAACAACACTGAAAATGAAAACCTTGAAGATGCATAGATTATTCAAGATAAGCTGGGGGAGGTAGGAAGTGACTGTGCTCTCAGGGGCTTCCCTGTGAGGGTGGGGACTGGAATCTTCAGTCTTGTGTGTGTGGCCTGAGGTCAATCACCTTCCGTCTCTGTGCTTCAGTGCTTCTCTCTTTATCCAGGGCACTCTGTGACCATGACACTAGTAATGCTGCTAGTTTGTGTGCAGAGCACAGGATGCGAGAAAGAGAGAAGACCACGCATAGCACACAACGTTGTTTTTTGGACTGCCATCTAAGTAGATGCTGTCATTCATTCTGATAGTGTGCAAAACAAACAGCAAGTCGAGTCCTTTGAGGGCTGAAGCAGCATCTTCCCTCGCAGGTACCACATTACCTCCTGGGCTGAGCCCCTGAGTGGCCACAGCCGTATTTCTCAACTCTTCCCTGATTGGATGAGAGAGTTGACACGTGAGCCAGTCAAGCCAATCAGGCTCTTTCCCTGGGATTTTGGGGATTGGATCTGGGAATGGAATAGGGGTAGGGGTGGGAGTGAGGTGAGGGTCGTGAAATGACAGCTCAGTTTTTGCTGTGCTTCCCTGAGCTACCCAAGATTCTAGCCTTGGAATGTCTCTGTATTCCTTTGGTTAGGTGGAGAGCAGTTTCTGTCCAGGTGTTCTGGCTTCCAGAACACCGTGTGAGCTTAAACCGCTGCTAATGATGTGACTGCTCTTGGTGTGTGTTGTTCTGGCAGGAGCCTGCCCCTGACCTCTTTTGGATCTCTCCCTAGAGTTAAGGGACTCATTGATGAGTACTCATGAAGTACTGAGTACCTGCCCTCCTTTGTTACTCGGCAAACTATTTTGAGTCAGGAGTCAACATTCCTCTCCCTCACTCATCTCAAAGTAAGGTAAACTGAGGCTCAGTAAGGAAACATGACTCACAGAACAGAAGGAACCCTGAATAGTTCAAGGCCTGGTCAAGGAAAGAATAATCCTTTCATGAGACTTTTGGCAAATATTCCCCTCAGGTTGGGCCTGGAATTGTGTAGCAGGAAGGCTATTGCCATCTTCAGTCCCTGAGAGCTCAGTAATCCTTAGACACACAGGATTAAGAATACATTCTGTGCTCAAAAGATGGCTGAAAAAAAAAACCAAAATCATTTATGTGTGGAGATCTGCTTGTTTTCACCCTGGCCTTCACCTGGAGACAGGGATAGGCAGGATGTCTTGCCAAGTTCACTTTCTTTTGTTTGTGTAAGAATCACCCAGACAGGTGGTCGAGGTAAACAAATTTGGCTTCACAATGAACCCCTTTATTGTATCTAGGTGCTTTGCTCTGAGTATAAGAAGGCATTGTGGAATAAACCGAGTGTGACCGTTTCTACTAGCAGCCCTCTCGAACTGATCCCATGGTATTATGTTGGTTTTCTTACTTTCTTTCAGTCCTCACTCCCTACTCAAGAACTGTTCGACTCTGCCGGCAGGCTCTGGCAAATATGATATCTATTGAGTATTGACCAGGCCCTCTTGAATCTCCCATTTTATGCTTCCCTCCCCCACCCCCCACAGGGTCTCATGTAGCCCAAGATGGTCTTGAACTGCTATATAGCAGAGACGTGACCTTGAACTTCTCATTCTTTTATCTCCAGGGATCACAGGAATAAACCACCATCTTAGCCCAATGTATTTTCTGCTGTGGTACCATATAGGGCTTTGCACATGGCATGGAGGTATGTTACAAAATGAAGTACATCCCCAACTCCAGGCATTGTGAAAGATCTGCCAAGGCTACACAGGATGAGCCTGTCTCCGAGACAAAATCAATCATTGTCTGCCAGCCAAGAATGGGAATTCTGCCCCTAATCACAGCTACTTGGGAGTCTGGGGCAGGAGGATTGAAAATTATAGACCATGTTGGGTAATTGAGACTCTCTTTCTCCTCTCTCTCTTTAAACAAAAAGCAAAAAGAGAGCTAGGAATTGGGGAATCTAGTTCAGTGGTAGAAACGCTTAGCTGTCACCTGACCTTCTGTGGATGACAGTGCTATGCTCACTTTGCAAAAGACAGGGCTAAGGTCCAGAGGAGGAAGTGGTTTCCTTGAGTTCATAAAGTGACAGCAACTTTCAGCTATCTAGCTGTACTTCTAACCACTGGGATACACTATCTAGCTTCTGGTGGATGAATGAGTTCAAACATGCTAGCAAGATGCATACACAGACATGTGTGTGGAAGGAGAGCTGCAGAATTTGAATACAAAAAGAACAGCCTGGGGATATAGCTCATTGGTAGAATATTTGCCTCTCTTGGGTCCTGGATTCTATTCCTCACAATAACATAATTGGACATGAGTCCCTTTTAAAGGCACCATATGATGATAAAGCCACTATCATCATAACCTGATGACAGTCAAGTTTCTCTTTTCTCCATTTCATCCCTCTCTGAGCAAAGGTTTTGCTATATAGCCTAGGATGACCTTGATCTCATGTCATAACGTACACTGGCCTTGAAAGCAGTGAGATCCTGAGCCTCCAAAATGCAAAGATTACAGACATGTAATCAGCTAAAATAAACACGTTTTTAAGAAAAAAAAGACAACAGAGCCCTATAGTCTCTGTAGGACACAACGAGTGAGAAAAACCAACCCTGAGAACTGTGTGGAGCAGAGTGGGCAGGACAAGGCAGGCTCCACTGGGGATGATGGACTCTCAGGGGCAAGCCCTTCATTCATAGAATGCCTTTGCTAGAATTCTGAGTGTCACTCACTTTGGGCATAAAGATCTTGAGCGCATCAGGCCGGTTGGGGCACACACCTTTAACCCCAGCTCGCAGGAGGCAGAGGCACATGGCTCTCTGAGTTTGAGGCTACACAGAGAATCCTTGCTTCTAGAAAACAAAACAAGATGATCTTGAAAGTACCTGCTTTATCATGCTGCATGGACAGGCTACCTGCTTGCTTTGAAGCCAGACCAACATAAAACAGACCACACACAGTCAGCTTCAAAGAGATCCTGAGGACCCTGGCCCAGCAGTGTCTACTGTCCTAAAATCCCTCCAGTGGCATTGGGACAGAGCAGGTGCAGACAGGAATGGGGTGCTGTCTGCTGGCCCGCAAGATCTCTACATTGCCAGGAGATGTGGTAGGAGTATGTTTTCAATACAGCCTTATCCTTTAGGAAAACCTCTCACAGGTCTTGTGGGGGACATGAAAGTCATAAAAGTTTTTTTTTGGAAGGAAAATAAAATCCACCTTAGAAACATGGATTCTGTCTACTGGGCACGTTAGAAATTTGAGTATGCACTGAGCATTTTCCTTGTCCTTGGAGCCATATAAAGCATTTTAGATACATGAGTCATTCAATTCTAAGCACACTCAGAGGTAGAAAGTTGGCTGTCCTTGTAGGCTCTGGGGAAACTGAGGCTGAGACGTTTTAGGTGACATAGCTAGTAAGCAGTACACTCAAGAGCTAAACACACATGTGACTCCAAATTTTCTGTCTGTCTTTCTGTCTTTTGATACAGGGTGTCTTGTGACCCAGGATGGCCTCCAACCCTATACTATACAGCTGAGGGTTACCAGGAGTGGTGGCATATGCCTTTAATCCCAGCACTTGGGAGACAGAGGCAGACATGTTTCCGAGTTCAAGGCCAATCTGGTCTACAGAATGTTTCAGGTTTCAGGTTTCAGGTTCTAGGGGTCTGTATAAAGAAACCCTGTCTCAAAAAGCCAATATATGGCTGAGGGTGGTCTGACATGCCCCCATTTCTACCTGGAAAGTATTGGGGTTACAGGTGTGCACAACTTCACCAGGCTTATCCAGTACCAGGGACCAAACCCAGGGCTTTGGCCATGCTAGACAAACATTCCAGCAACTGAGCTACATCCCATTTAGTTTTTGACACCTGGCCTTATGTAGCCTCTGCTGTCCTCAAGCTCGAACTCCGCACGTAGCAGAAAATGACCTTGAACTCCTGATCTTTGTGCCTCCACATGCTGGGCTTGTAGGCACATATTACCCCTTGCTCTTGCCTACTTTCAAATTCTTTTCTGTTAACCACAGTGCCGTGTTCAGTCTTATCTATAGGCACATAGCCACCAAAACCTATGTTTGCCTCTCACGTGAGCCTCCACCGACCCTATGATCAAAGTGTAAATTGGATGCTGGGGATGAACTGAGCGGACAGAAAGCCCTGCCCTCACGGAACTTCCATGATGACACCAGTGGGATCAAAGCAGCATTAGAGGTGGGGATTATGCCTGCTGTTTATAGACGAAGCATCCAAGGCAGGTGCTCCTGAGAGTCTGCTGATCCTCAGCACCCCGAGTCTGTGTGTCTGCTTTGTCGTTGTCACCAGTGAACGAGCATTCATTTAAAACTTTCTAGGGGTCTGGCGGAGACACAAACGCACAGCTCTTGCCTCACAATGTACTCATTCTCTGTGGGCCTTTCACGAATGTCTTCCTGACCCAGAGCTTCAGATGAGGCCACAGGACAGCTGTACTGACTCACACTCCAGGAAGCTGACACTGTCCTTAGACCAGCCCGAAGCAGAGGGACAAGGGCAAGGGTGTTTGGAACAGCAGCGCCAGTAATAGTGTCTGGGGTCATAGAAGATCTCTGCACTCCCAGGGTGGCCCATGGCCAATAGTGAGCCCTCTCCCTAGGTCTGTTAGAGCGTCAGGGGAGAGGTCTGATAAAGATTTCAAATCTATCTTTCAGAAACTAAAACTCAGTGGAAGGAAAATTCTTCTCACTGGAATATTTTTCTTTTTCTTCTTTTCTTTTTCTTCTTTTCTTTTTCTTTTTGATTTGAGACTGAAGTATATAGGTTGGTCTAGAACTCACTATACAGTCCAGGCTGCCCTTGGACTTGTGGTAATCCTCTTGCCTTGGCCTCTCAAAGACTGGGATTTACAGGCACAAGCCATTACCCACTGCCTCTGCAAAGGATTCACAAATACCCAGCTGTGTCCCAGACAGAAGTAAATTCTTGTAGCCAGTGCCAGTGAGGTGAAGTGTCTGTGTTGGTCACTCAGTCGCAATGAAAATGTGTGAAATTGTATCTCCCCCTCCTAGACTGAAATAAAGTAAGGACTGAGCCTCAGGAAAAGAGTGCTTGCCTAACTGTGTAAGGTCCTGGGTTTCATCCCTAGCTCTGAGAAAGAAAGTGGGGGAGGGGAAGGAGTAGGGTAAAAGGGAGGAGAGTGCTAAGAAAGCTCACTTCCTGGAGGAACCCTATATTGCTATATTGACTGGCAGTTATATTGATAGTTATTTCAAATTGTTTTAAATTTATTTATTGAGTGATGTGTGTGTGTGTGTGTGTGTGTAAGATAACTTGAGGGTCTCAGTTTTCTGTTCTACCTTGTGAGTATGTGAGTCCTGGTTTCAAACTCAGGTCATCAGGCCTAGCTGTAAGCATTTTAACCTGCTAAACCATCTCACCAGCCCCTAATCACCTCTGTCATACTAAGGAAGATGAGGCTTTATTTTGGGTCCTCACTTGCACAGTTCATGATAATAACCATTCTCAGGGCAATTTTGTTAGACTCTTAATACAAGCTCTCTGAAGAGAGGTCCCCCCTCCCCATTTTGTTCTCTGCTGTAACCCCAGATCCTAGGAGGGGGGCTGACAGATAGTAGGTCTGGGATAACTGTTGGTTGCCTCACTAACGACAGGTACCTTCAGGGAGGTACTGATCTGGGCAGTTGTCTCTTCTGCAGGCCTGGCTGGTCGATGGAGGCTGCTGTCAGCCAGAACTGGGGGGGTTAAACCTTCTGCAGTGTCAGGCTTCAGGGAGGGAGACCTCCAATGAGCCACACGTTGCAGCATGCAGGAAGAGGGAAGTTTTCACTCATTGATAACCATCACTGTGAACTCCTCCCCGACACCCCTTTCTTCAAGCCCTGGCCTCCTTACTGGAAGACACAGACTCGCCCCAGTTTTCTACATCCTGAGCCCTGAGAGATGTCATTACCTGCTGGAGGCCTCTAGAATAGCCTGGTACAGACCCTGAGAGGGCCTGGCAGATTTGGGGTACTTGTGATGTGTGCATGGAGGAAGCAGGTGATAATGCTGCTGTGTAGGCTCAGTGCACTAGCTTTGGCTCATTTGTTCCTTAGTACTTGATGGTGACCTGGGTCATGCCTTGAACATGAAAGCAACTCAAGGACACAAGGCAAAAAGGGGCAAGTTTGAAAACCATGTCAACTGGCGGAAATCACAAAAAAAAAAAAGCTACCATGTTGGGAAACAGTCTGATGTAGTCCAGGCTAGCCTTGCTTTTATAGCAAAGTCTGGCCATGATGCCACAGAGGCTGACCTTGAATGCCTGATCCTTCTACCTTTTCTTTTCAGATGCAGGCAAGATTATAGGTGTGAGCCAACACCTCCAGCTGGAAATAGCATTTTCCGAAAGGCAATGCTTGTGTGGCTAGGATCCTGACCCTGAGCCAGCCTACCAGGCTCCAAATCTCAGTCCTTCTTCCAGGAAGATCTATGATCCTTGGCAACTTACCTGACCTCTCTGAGACTCTCCTCTAAAATGGACTTTTGTAACCAAATGAGTTAGCGAGCTCCTGGCCCTCAGACTGCAATCTAGCAGGATGTGATAGTTCATACCTGTAATCACAGTACAAAAGAGATTAAAGGTTACTGCAAGTTTGAGGTCAACCTGGACTTGGGTTAAGCGCTTGGGTATCCTGGGCTACAGAGTGAGACCATGCTTTATAAATAGGAAGAGGAAGACAAACAAACAAACAAACAAACCCCCCACAACAACAAGACAGAAATGATAAACAAAACCAAACAGGGTTAACAAGTAGGTTGGAAGGAGACAGCTCATTTTGGTGAATTTCTTACTTGAAAACAGGAGGACCTGAGGCTGATCCTCAGAATCAGAGATGGGGAGATGGGGACAGGAAAATCCTTGAGAGCAAATGGGGAGCTCTGTGTCCAGCCTGCCTAACCTAATAGATGGTCCCCAGGCCACTGACAGACGGTGGCTCAGCAACAGCAGCAAAGACAGACAGTGACCAGGGAACAAAACACAGGTGTGGGATTTGCTAAATGGGCAGCTTGCTCTGTGTGCACAGGTCAAGGGTCTGTGAGCTTCTAACAACATGAGGCCTGGACCATGGCTATGGTCTGTGAGTTAAAGTTTGTAAAGCGATGAGCGTGTATGTGCTGAGCCCTGAGTCAGCTCCAGCACTCTTTGCTATAGCTCCTATTTTCCTTAGTACCACTAGCCCCATGAGAAGAGACCTGCCGATCCTATTTCACTGGGGAAGGAAGTAAGGACCAGGGAGGCGATTAACTGACCTGTTTCCTGACCCACTGCTTAGGAATGACAGTGGTAGGTTTTGAAGCCAGGTCAAATTGACCTCTCGTCTATAGTTGAAGTATAGTGGGTGGAGAAAGGGCAAAGCCCTGGAGGCTTCTGGGATTGCTGGCAGGGAAGAGCTGTGGGTCTGATTGATGTTCCTTGAGGGAAGATGGTGTGATCACCTGAGGTTTGCCCCTGTTGGTCTTCGAAGAATCCACAGGCCCAGACAGGCTCCTGTCTAGGAGCGAGAGTAGCTGAGCCTGACCTATGACACAATGTAAGTGGAGGGGGCCACTGCACGAAGGAATACAAGGAGTTATGCTAAGCCTAGTCCTGGTAATGAGGGTCAGATACCCAATGGCCATGGTGACCAGAATGGACAGATCACTATGTGGCTCCCGTCCACTTCAGTGCCTTCTTCCTGTCCCATATGCCTCCCATGGTCTTCTCTGTTTACCTTATTCTCACAGGCCTCTTTGGATATCAGGCAGACCTACTTCTCTCCCACCCCAGGGCCTTTGCTTCTGTTGTCTCCCTTGCTGTCATCCACCTTCGATCAGCTTCTTTGTGCCCTCAAGTCTCAGCTCCAGTGTCACCTCCTAAAAAACACTTTTCTTACCTCCTTCCCAGAAAGCAACCATAGTCACATATCTCCTGCCCCCTCTGTGACTGCCTTATTGACCCGTGTTCACTGTCTGTCTCTGCTAGAACACAAGTAAACCTCAAAGGCATGGACAACACTGAAGGCTATCCTGCTTGCCTTCAACAAGTAGCCACCGCATGGCAAGGACGCAAGAAATATTTGCTAGTGAGTTGATAAGTACATAAATGTCTGATGATGGGAAAATGGTGTCTACTTTTTAAACCTCAGTTCACCCTTCTTCAGGACATGGAAATAAAGGGGCTGTTACTGAGGATTTACTTTATTCCAGCATGACAAGCTTATAACCCAACACTTGGGGGGTGCAGGTAAGGGGAACCAGAAGTTCAAGGTTATTTTCAGCTATGTCAAGAGTTTAAGGTCAGTCTGGGCTACCCTATCTCTCTCTCTAGTGAGTGAGAGAGATTTTCTTAGTATATTATATATAAACATGTATTATATATCATATATGTACATATATAATATAAATATGTATTTTATATTAATGTGTATTTTTTTATATATATATGAAAGCTGGAAGTACAGCTCAGTGATAGAGCGCTTGCCTGACATGCCCAAAGCCTGGCACCTTGAAGCAAGCACCTCGCCACGAACATCTGGAAAAGCTTAAGTCAGGACCACTATTCCTTAAGACTGAACCAGAGACAGGAGTTCTTTACTTCCTGAGTGGTTCGCACTGTGGATTCTGAGATGTAACCCCATTCCTCTACTACCTCCAGGAAAGCAGATGAAAGGGCAGGGGTGCTGAAAGCAAAAGGATCAGATAGTTTCTCAGTAAGGTTCCCTCTTTGTGGATTTCTGTCCTCTCATCCAGCCCCTCCCCCCCCCCCATCAACCACATACTAAAAATAAACACTACACCCTGCCTGCCTCCAGTGTCACAGTTTCCTGCCTCTATGGTCACGGGCTGCTTGGGCTCTGAGGGATTTTCCAGCTCGGGGCAGTGCCTCTGGGACTCGGGGCAGTGACATAGCAGAGAGGTTCTGTGATACAGACCCAGAGCCAGGAAAACCCCCAGGCAGGGGATGACAGAGAACTGGAGTGGGGCCCCTAGCGGGTGCAGGGCCTCTGGGAAGCCCAACTGGGTCTTCTCTCTTTCATTGTACCACTTGCCCTGTAGCTGGTCCGTGATGGCTGGCTGTCAGCCAAGGTGAAACCAAGGCATAGTGGCGCACACCTGTAATCCCTGGCACTCAGGAGGTGGAAGAGGAGGATCATGAGGCCATCTTGGGCTACACGGACTAAGAAAAATGGACAGCAAACAGAGGTGTAAACAGATTCTAGCTTCACATCGCACCCATGCCTGGGGGAGAAACTGTTATCCGTGTTTTCTCTTCCCCTAAAGCAGAGACTCCAGTGTCCTGATCTGACTCTCTTGGCGCCAAGCCACTGATAACCATCACAGTAAGATACCAACCCTGGCGAGCAGTTTCTCTGCCCTGCCCTTTCTCTTCTCGGTTCCACTACTGATACCCATCTACTCCTGACCTGCCAGGGGACCTGTTTTTCTGTTTTTTTGTTTTTTTTTTAGTCTTGCTATGGCTTATCCCTGCTCTGGTGGCAGTTTCGGGCTTTGTCTGAGCCTCAGTGGCCACCTCTGTCAACTGAGCCCCAGGTGACGCTTTTCAGTTGTGATAAAAAGTGCAGAGGTTGATGTGATCCTGCTAGGTACGCAGGCTAGCCTAGGCCACAGCCCCAGGCTTGTGGCTGCATTGACCTAGCTGCCTGGCCAGGAGTGGAAAGCGCTATTTCACCTCGCTAGCTGGAAGACCATGAATTTCTGTTAATGGGCAAAGGATAAGAAGTTCTGAGAATTAAAAAGTCAAAGGGAGGTTGGGGACATGGCCCAGCAGGTAAAGACATGTGTGTGCTACCTATCAAGTCTGATGACTTAAAGTTCAATTCCTGGGACCAACATGGTGGCAGGAGAGAACCAACTCCCGAAAGTTGTCCTCTGACCTTTCCATGAGTGAAACAACATGCACAGGCACACTAGATAGATAGATAGATAGATAGATAGATAGATAGATAGATAGATAGATAGATATTTTAAAGCCACGGAAATAAATATCATAAAAGGGGGACTGAAGAGATGGCTCAGAGGTTAAGAGCACTTGCTGCTCTTGTAGATGATCCAAGTTAGGTTCCAGCACCCATACGGTAGTTTATAATCCTCCCAGTTCCAGTTCCAGGCAGTCCAATGCCCTCTTCTGGCTTTTAAGGGTACCAGCTACACATGTGTTGCACATACATACCTGTGGGCAAACGCTCATACACATAAAATAAAAACAAATCATTAAAATTGTAAAAAAAAAAAAAAGTCAAAGTCAAAGTATAGGGCAGATGTTGATATCAGTTAGTAGAATGTCTAGTGTACATAAACTCTTAAATTCAAACCTGTGAATTTTCCTAAAGGGACACATCCCAATTCTGAGAAATTTGCCGTGGGAGCTAGCTCAGACACTAAAGTATGCACACTGTCTTGCTCCCATCCACTAGTCAGAATGCCCCTCCCTCCTACAAGCAGTCTTGCTTTTAAGTATATTTAGATGGACAGCACCACACACACACACACAAGCACCACGTTCAGGTACATGCTATCATCCTGAACTTGGCTTTCAAGCTCCTCCTGATGTTTTTTTCTCCCATCTCTTCTATCTTCCCTCCATACTCTGCACATGTGCTGTCTACACTTCTTGGCTTCCCTTCCTTACTGAGTCCAGTGCAAATGGCATCTGTAGACATTGCTTCCACTGTCCACCTTGTCTGCCCACCGAACACTGCTCGTGTCCCAGTTCTTCTCTCCCAGAAGCCTTTGAGTGCTCCTCAGGGTGCCTTGGCCAAATCAGATAACATTTCTTCTTACTCCCTCACAGGCTCCATTACACTAAAATTATAATAAAATGATTGGAAACATAAAGTTCATTACTTGTTAGGAGATGTAGCTCAGTTAGTAGAGTGCTGGCTTAGTGAGCACTAGGTTTGGGGTTTGGTCCCCAGCACCACATAAACCAAGCACAGTGACACATGCCTGTAATTCTAGCACTTAATAGGTTGAGATAGGAGAATCAGAAGGTCATGTAGACCATATATTGAGTTCTAGGCCAGCAAGGGCTACATGAGACCCTGGTTTATTGTTTTGTTTTTAAAGTTCAGTACATGCTGCCTTTCCCCAGGAAATAAGAATATGGAGACCAACCTGTTACACAATAAATAAACGTACCTGTATCTCTATCCAGATACGTATCATATACCTTTCCATATATTCATCTTTGTTCCTGTGGTTTTTATTGTTTTGAGAGAGTGTCTCAAGGCTGATATCAAAGCTAACATGTAACCGAAGATGGCCTTGAATTCCTGATCCTCTTGCCTCACTTCCCAAGTGCTGAAAATTTCCAGCATGAACCAACAGAGCTGCTTTGTTCATCTGTCTTCTGTATGTTGCCCCAGAGCATATAGTTGATGCTCAAAAAATTGTTGTTTTGTTTTGAGACATGGTCTCACTATGTAGTGCTAGCTGGCCTTGAACCCACAGATACCTACCTGCCTCTGCCTCCCTTGGGCTAGGATTAAAACTGTATCCCACAGCCAGCAATAAATAAGCAAATGGCTATAACTCAGCACAACAAAGACCATGTTCTGCTAGAGGCATAGGGCTCTGAAAGGTCAAGGCCAATTCTTCAAGGTGCTGAGCCTGAGTAAGAGCAGTGCCCTAACTGTTTTTCTGTCAATTTGATATAAGCTGGAGTTAGTTATCTGGGAAGAGGAACCTCAGCTGAGAACATTCGTCCATCACATTGCTTGTTTACAAGTCTGGAGGACATTTTCTTGATTAATGGTTGATGACCCACTGGAGGCTGTGTCATCGCTGCGCAGGTGGCCCTGAGTTGTATAAGAAAGCTAGCTGAGGGATGCTAGAAAGAGAGCTCTTGCAGCGCCGAACCTGGACTCAATTACTAGTATCTACCAGGTGGCTCGCAACCATCTGTAACGCCAATTCCAATGGATCTGACCCCTTTCTACCGTCACAGGCACCAGGCATGCATGTGGCACACACACTTACATGCAGGCGAAACACTCATACAGATAAAATAAAATAAAAGAGATAAATCTAGAGCTGGAGAGATGGCTCAGTGATTAAGAGTACTTTGTTGCTCTTGCGGAAGACTGGAAGTTCAATTCCCAGGACCCACTGAGTGGCTCACCACCACCTATAACTCCTGTTCTGTTCTAGGGGATCTGACTTCCTCTTCCGACTTCCTCAGGCAACAGGCACTCATATGGTACGCATATGTAAACACAGGCAAAATATTTATACACATAAAAAAGAAAAAGAAAAAGAAAACAAAACCGAGATAGCTCAGAGGTAAACAGCACTGGCTGCTCTCCCAAAGCTGTTCTCCCAAAGGTCCTGCGTTCCTTTCCCAGCAACCACATGGTGGCTCACAGCCATCTGTAATGAGATATGGTACCGTCTTCTGGGGGTGCAGACCTACATGCAGGCAGAGCACTGTATACATAATAAATAAACAGATCTAAAAACAAACAAACAAAAAACCCTCTAAAACTAGAAACAACAAAAAAGAAATGAAGCAAGTTGAGTAAGCCAGTCATGGCTTCTGCTTCAGTTCCTGCCTCCAGGTTCCTGTTCCGACTTCCCTAATCAATGGAGTGTCACCTGAGAGTTGTATGATGAAATGTCCGCCCCCAAGTTGTTTGTGGTCATCCTGTTTTATCACAGGAATAGGAAAGTAATCAAGAAGGCCATGCTGGGGCCCACATGACCGGCCTATCCAGAGGCCCCTTCTGTATACTCTAGGTCATCAAGTGGGAGCCAGAGATCTTGGCTTCCCCAATTGACTTGGCACCCTACAGTGTGGGCAGCCTTGGAGGCTATGCTGGGAACATTTGTAAGGGATCCCCCAGGTCTTCAAACTGGGCAAATGTGAATCATAAATGATTCCAGGTTCTGTTATGAAACCACCATGGAGCTTAGGAAGCTCCAACTCACAGTCACCACCACAGCAATAACTCTTCTCTGCTATGCAGAGCGTGCATCCTCCCTGTGGGCAGAGCAGGAGGCCGTAATGAAAGCCTTCAGCAGGCTGCCCCAAAGTGAGTTCAGCTTCTGGTTGAGCTGAGACACCGCTACCCTCACACAGGGCCTTCCCAACATCTGAAATTACAGCTGGCCTTCCCGTTCTGTGAGTTCAGCATCTACAGACTCGACAAACCCAAAGTGTGGATCAAAACTGCTTGTTTTGAAATGCAGAATACTTGCCCAGTGTGCATGAAGCCTTGGGTTTGAGCCCTGACTCCAAACCCAGAAGAACCTGTGCTGAAAGTGTCGTTATCTCCTGAACAATATAACTGAGCTTTTTACACAATGTTCTAGTGTTCACTTTGGTGAGGAATTATAAAGTCATAACAACTAAAAGTCTATAGGTGGGTATGTATAGGGTCTAATAAAACACTACCCTTTTCTGTCAAGGACTTGAACAATAGTGGGGTTTGATGCCTGGGAGGGTCCTGGATGACTGTCTCTGAGAGACTGAGAGATAATAGTAATTACTTAAAATTAAAATTTAAAACCAGGGGTAGGGAGTATCTTGGGGATGTCGCCTAGCTGGTGGAGGGCGTCCCCAGCATGAGGGCCTGGGTTTGATCTCTAGCGCTGCCTAAACTGAGCACCGTGGAATATGCCAATAATCCTAGTGCTCAGGAGGAACAACATGGAAGCCCAGAAGGTCAAGTTCATCCTCCTTAATGTTCGAGGATAGCCTGGGTACATGTGATCCTGTCTCAAAAAAGAACACTGTTAAAAATTACCATCGCCATTTTCAAATGTTGGTGGCAAGGGAGATAGTGTAAGGAAATTCAGACCCCAAATCTAGCTTGCAAGGCTATGAATTTGTGGATGGTTTTGATTTCTCTTTACTCTCCCCTCCATTAAAAAACAAATAAGGGACCATAAAAAGCTAAAATGTTATGCTCAGGATGTGAGGCTAAGCACTGCACTCAGGGTCAGCCGCTTTCGACCCAGAGAAGAGCAAGTCTGATTGCATGCGGGTTGATGCCCCAGGTCCCGCCTCTGAGAAAAAGGTATCGGACGGGTCTGATGCTCTTTGGGTGGATAACACCTAAATGAACATCGGTACAAAGTCCCAATTTATTTCTAATATCAGAGATCAGACCTCTACTCTTGCCTGAGGCGTCTAAAACAAAAAGGGGGAACTGTAGAGAGCTGCGTAATGCCGTGCCTTAAAGATGGAGCTGGTTTCCGCCTTCCACCTTCCCGATGGTGAGTGCTCTCTGTCACGAACAACTCCACATTTGGCTAAGGCTGAGGATCTGGCTTGCTTCCATGTATGTGGACCTATGTGCATTGCCCACGTGGCACGCTGGGGTTGGCTACCCAGAGGCTATATAAGCTATGGGCTGGCTTTCCCCAGGGTCCGAGGATTGTTCAAGGTTCCTGAATAAACTGCATTGAAAAAAAAAAAAAAAAAGGGGGCTAAGGAGATGGCTCAATGGTTAAGGCCACTGCTCTTCTAGAGAACCCAGGTTTTGTTCTCAGCACCCGCACGGTGCCAAAAAAACCAGGTAACTCTAGTACCAGTGGCTACAGTGTCCTTTTCTGACCCCCATGGGCACTGCAAGCATGTTGTGCACAGACATACATGCAAGTAAAACACCCATACACACATAAAAAAAAATCTATCAGTCAAACAAACTGGGTTTCTTTCAATTGAATTGTAGGCAACACAGCATGCTATCCATAAATACCCTCATCGGTAAACTCCACCGTGAAAAAGAAACAATCTGCATTCATTATACACAAGAAAATATTCTTAACTTTAAAAAGGAAATCATGGGGGCTGCAGAGATGGCTCCAAGGTTAGGAGCACTGACTACTGCTCAGAGGAGGACCTGGGCTCAATTTTCAGCTCACAACCCCCAGCAATTGCAGTTCCAGGGGATCAGAGGCCCTCTCCCGGCCTCAGGAGGCACCCTAGCATAGGCACACACATCATGCTCAGACTTTCATGCAGGAAAAACCATCCATCTATACAGGAGACCATAAAGACTGCGTTCACCTAGCACTGGTTGAGTGGAGTAGCTGAGGGTGGGTACGTCCCTCTTTGTCACCCAACCTTGGGCAAGGTACATCTCTAAGCCTCAGATTCTGCAGAAACTGTGAGTACCTTTATGTCAGCGGTTCTCAACCTTCTTAAAGCCAGCTGCCCTTTAACACAGTTCCTCATGTTGTGGTTCTCCCCCACTCCCACACACAGTGAAATTATTTCATTGCTACTAAATAACTAATTTTGCTACTGTTATGAATCATAACATAAATGTGTGATATGGGATCCCCTGTGGGGGGTCTCGACCCACAGGTTGAGAACCTCTGCTTTATGTGGCGGTTCCCCAAGTGGAAAGAAATGATTGCTGTTGGTGGGAAATGCCAGGCCCACCACAGGTGCTCAGTCCAGGTGAGCACCGTTACTGCTTCGGGAGCATCCACCTGAGCTGTGGCCCACATGTTCTGCGTTGGAATCTTGAAGAAAGGAAGTGGAATCTCCCGGCGTGCAGCAGCAGCCTTGCTCCGGAAGGGAGTCAGCCTTGTGTGGGAAGACTGCACTTCTGCTTGTCTGGGGCGGGGGTTGCAATCTTTGGTCAAGTGCTTCCAGAGGCTAACTTCAAGGCCAGCTTTTGCTTTGTTTTGCTCTGTTTTGTATTTTGGCGCTAGGGATGGGGCCCGAAGCCATGCACATGCTACTGTATGCTCGCTACCACCTAACCGCCCACATGACTCCCGTGATAGCTCATTGACTAATAATATGTTCCATCTGATAGAGTGGCTTTCGCCTACGGGCCCCACACCCTTGGCTCCATAAGGAAGAAGAGAAGGGAGGAGAGGATTGAGAGCAGTAGATAGGCGGAAATCCCTCTACTTTATAGGCAGAAAACAGAGGCCCTGGAGGCCAGCTAATGACAGAGCTAAGAGGAGATATCATAACCCAGACCTCGCTTCCTCGTCTGAAAGTGCAGGCCCCCTTCCTTAGGTGGTCAGACAGGCCAGGTGGAAGCCAAACCCCTCCACTGACCCCTCGGCCAATAGATGTTTATGCAGGTACAAAGAAGGCGGCTTCTAAGAACCAGAAGCAGCCTCCTCCTCCTTACAGACGGAGGGCACAGCTAAGGTATTTGGCCAGATGCAAACAACTTCCCGTTCTATTCTTGTTAATGTAGATAAAAGTACTTCCTTCCGCATTCTCAGGATCAGCTCTACACCCCTTGCCCACTCTGGTGGCACTATCCTTTACAGCCTCCACCCTCACACTGCCCTGGACTTGACCTTGTCCTAGATGGTCCATTCCCCTGGACTGGAGCCCTGGCGGGTCCTCACCTCAGCTAGTTACTTCTCTCCTTTCTGGGGCTGGTGGCTTGGGTTTCATTTCTCCTTCTGGCAGGGCGGAGGTGGCCACTGCACCTCTTTCTTGCAGCTGTGGTGGTCTGAGGGACAGGCAGCGTCAGGAGATCTGGTTCTGCTCTTAGGCAGATTTCTCCACATGCTTAGGTTTCTTCTTCAGTAGGAGCCATCATGGACAGAATATTTGCATGTGAGGGACAATGTGGGACTTATCTCCTTTAAGCCTCACTCACGCCATAAGGCAGGAGGATGGTAAACCACTTGCCACACCTGTATGAGGACCTGAGTTCGGATCCCCATCAGCCCTTACAAAGTTAGATGCAGGTGGTGTCCGTTTGCATTCTTAGTGTTCTTGCAACAAGATGGAAGGAGACAGGATGAACCTCCAGAAACTGGTGGGCCAGCAGCAGAATACAAGAGACCCTGCCTCACACAAGGTATAAGCCTCACACTGACATGTGAGGGTGTGCTCTGACTTTTACATAGGCACTGTGATGTGTGTGTGTCACACAACCACACACCACACACCACAGGCCTTCCACTCCCAGAACAAATTCTTTTAAACCACACCCTTACAGCATCATCCTAAAAATCCCTACCTCACCATCTTTGGAGTAACAGCTATATCCTGGCTAACCCTGCCATCTTACTTCACTGAGGAGGGTAAGGTACCAGTCTAGACTTATAATGACCCATCCCTGTTGCACTGATGAGGGAGGGAGGCTAAGGAACTCAAGCAGCAGGGACCTGAGAATGCTTACTAATTCAGTTACTGTATACCAGTGGGCTCTATGCTAGGGTTCCTGTTCTCTCAGAGCTTATGAGTAAGGGGTGATGGTGGAGGTGGCAAGCTGGCCCTCTCCTTTGGGCTGTTGACATTGAAGTCACCGCCATGCAGTGGACAACTCACCGTGAATTAGCCAGATGGATGAAACCACCCAGACAACAGGGCGATTGGAACTACACCTTGTGGTCACGGGTGGTTTGGAGTGAAATCTGGGTGGCTTTCCAAGTCACTGCTGTCTCGATTGCTCCTGATAGCACACACCTCAAAGCTGGCAGAGGCCGGCTGGGTGGGGTCCTGAGTCACCACCAACAGCCGAGAGCCATTGTCTGACACTTTTCATCCTTGTCCAGGAACTCCCTTTTGGAAGCAAGGTGAAAAGGAGGGTGGGGCCCAGGCTGGAATTAGAGACTGGGCATCCACAGCTCTGCGGTTCTCCTTCCCCGCCCCCTCCCTTCCTCCTACCTTCCACAGATTTCATGGGCACTAACTGGAAGAGGCGTCCAGGAGCTGCCTTCGTCTGCAGCAGTGTGTGTTATACATATATTAGAGCTGGAGAGATAGCTCAGTGGGTAAAGGCACTTGCTACCAAGCCCGAGGACCTGAGTTTGATCCTCAGGACCCACATGGTGGAAGGACAGCATGCTCTCTAACCTACACATGCATGCCATGATGTGTGTGCCTATACACATGCATACACACACACTACATACATGTAGAAATCATTTTTTAAATCTCTGTCACTCTCTCCCCTGATATTTCTTGCTCACCCCCCTATTCCCCGAAGTTTTTTTTCTTCTATAATAAGAATCTTCCAAGAGAGGAGTCAAGAGCTCGGAGGCTCAGGAGTTCAAGGTTATTCTTGGCTACATAGTGAGTTTGAGGTCAACCTAGATGAGACTCTGTCTCAAACAAACATCAAAACAAAACAAAACCAAAAAAGGAAGAAAGGCAAAAAAAAAAAAAAAAAAGATAACTAGTCTCTTGACCTTCCTTCTTCAGTCTGCTCTCGTGAAAGAGCGCTTCCCTCCATTCCTTCATTTTCCTTGCTATTTACTGGTTCAGCAAAAGTTACCCTTTTCCTTGGCTTCAAAATAATATCTCAAGACTGTTCTCCCTTCCTGGTTCCTTCTTTTCGTGTGCTTAGAGAGGATGTATTGCAGGGATTACTTTTGTGAAACATAAACCCTTCACTTGCAAACACCAAAGCCTGTGCCATTCAGTCTGACCCTCGTGCCCGTTGTGCAGGAAGGCTTGTGTGCAGACAGCTTCTTTTATGGCAGGCCTGCCTGCTGAAAGCCAGCAGGACACTGTCCAGTTAATTGTTCACAGAGAGCACAGAAGCACAGGCGGAGAGTGGAAGGGGGCTGTGCTCACCCTCCGGATTGGAGTCTCACAGCTGGGGGCCTTTGTGCCTCCATCCACACAGACATTTTCAGCAAAAGGGCAGAGAAATTGCAGGGCCCGGCTTGTTGGAGGTTTTGCAAGCCAAGCCCCAGAAGGGGCTCCTGAAAACATTCTGCTCCCCCAGAAGTGTTCATTGGTGATTGAGAAGAATTCATGATAGGTGAGGGCAAGGAAAGAGGAAAGAAAAGGAGAAAAGAAGAAAGGGAAGAGGGGGGAAGGGCCTGTGAGAATGTCTGACCAGACAGGAGTGTGAGAGGCAGAGGGTCAGGAGTTTATGGTCATCCCTGGTTACAGTGAGTTGAAGGCTAACATAAACAGTGTCAAAAAAACCAAGAAGGAGGAGGAGGAGGAGGAGGAGGAAGAGAAGAAGAGAAAATAGAAGAAAGAAAAGAGTAACGCTAATTGTGCTGGGTGTGATGGTTCCTGCCTGTAATCCCAGCGTTCCAGAAGGGAAGGCTCCTGAACGACATTGTGATATCTTGTCTCAAACACCAAGGGTGGGGGATGTTGCTCAGTGGTAAAAGCCCATCCCTGGCATGCAGGTGTGCCCCCTTCCCCAGACACACACACACAAGAAAAGAAAGAAAAAAGAAAAGAAAGCTGTAATTCGTATCATTTATGGAACACTTACATTACAGTAAATACGTTATACGAGTCTCAAAGATAAGTGAGCCCCCTACTCTCCGAGACGGAATGTTTCCCTGGGATGTCAGGTTTCTTCCTGGTTGCTGAGAACCCCCTTTCACCCTCAAAGTTGCTCTGATTGGCCTGATAACTTCATGTAATCCCCTCAACGAGGCTGTGTAAGGTTCTCTGGAAACTGAGATCAGGTGCAGGCAGGGACAACGATTGTCTGCAGCAGAAGCCAGAAATCCAGATTTGTATGTGAAAACAGTAACATTGGGGGGATTCTCATGCAGCCCACCCAGGTCAGCTTCACATCAACTATGTAGCTGAAAACCTTGTAATCATCTTGCCTCTACCTACCCAAGTGTTGGATTACAAGCAGGTATGTCCACGTATAGCTTACACACCACCAGACCTAGGTCAAATACTCTACCAACCAGGACACAATCCTCACCCACATACCCCTTTTAAAAGAAATACCTTTTAGGTTCTGAAGTTAAAAAATTTGGATTGAATTGGGGCTTAATCTCTGATACAGCACTGGTCCAGTATTCTCAAAGCCTTGGGGCTCAGCAGCAGAAAATAAACATAAATTTGAAATTTATATAGGCCTTCTCTTTTTTAGTACCATCTACTCTTCAAGGTTTAACATCTGATTACGAATGTCTATATTCTGGGCCAGAGAGACGGCTCAGCCGGTTAAGTATCACTCTTGCAGAGGACACAAGTTCGGTTCCCAGCAACCACATGGTGACTCACAACCATCTGTGACTCCACTTCTAGGGGATCTGACACCTTCTTCTGGCCTCCAAGGGTTCTTGTATGAACATGGAACACACAAACTCATTCAGGTTCACACATGTACACAAATTCTCTTTCTCTCTTTTGTGGACTCTACACACACACACACCCTAGTACTCCTCTAGTTAGGTGAAGCAGGACTGACGTGGGGCAAGAGGTATTCTATTTCTCACCTCTAGACTAGAAGAAGTGGCGATATATTTTTGTTGGTTTTGTTTTTTGAGATAGGGTCAGTCTACATAGCTCAGGCTCTTCTGGAACTTATAGACCAGGCTGGCTTTGAACTCACATTGATCTCCTCCACCTACCTCCCGAGTGCTGGGATTAAAGGAGTGTGCCACTACACTTGGCCACTGACACTATTAAAAAAAAAGCTAGACAAGGAAAAAAGCAGTTAGTACACAGGCCATAAGGGTGGTGACAGACGGGAGCCCAGGGTGAGTCAGGTGCCACAGGAAGGAATCTGGGAAGGCTTCTTGGAAGGGGGTAACCACTGAGCTAATGTCTAAGATATGACAAAGAACAGTTTCTGAAAATGATAATGGGGACAGGGAACTTGGTGCTTTCTAGACTTGGGGCAAGTCAGTAGGCGCTGACTAATTTTACCTGAACAATGGCCACGTGAGTCAAGGTCCTTGGTTATTCTAGTCTTCAGGAAGGGGAGAGGAGTGCTGGGAGGACAAGCAACCAGCTCAAGTAACTTCCTCTTTCCCCAACCGTACACCTGATGACCACCCATGCTCCTAAGGATTGCTCTGGAAACTAAAAGGCAGGAGTGGTGCATCCAAAGAGCAGGCAAGAGAGAGCAGGGCATAGCAACTGAGGGTGGGCCTCTTGGGCTGAAACTGGGGCTCTAACAAGTTGGGCAAGGTGATGCATGTGGGGTGGAGTAGAAGTGGGGGTCCCTGGAGGCAAAGAAGTGCAGAATTGCCTGGCCTGTTACCCCGATGATTCCATCACTTGAGAGGTTCAGGTAAGAGGATGATTGGCTACAGGCCAGCGTGGGCTACATGGCTGGACTTCACCCTATCTCAGAAAAGGGAGGAGAGAGAGAGAGAGAGAGAGAGAGAGAGAGAGAGAGAGAGAGAGAGAGAGAGAGAGAAGAGTGACACAGACTCAGGGTGGCACTAGGGAGCTTTGCTTCACCTTTAAACCTAGAAGAAAGCTTTTCCAGCCTTAGAGATGTGATCTCAACTACCCTTCTCCTCCCATTCCTCTCTTCCATGGAAGAGGAAACCGACTAAGAAGGGTTTCCCCTCATTCATCCTTGTTCATACAAACCTAGGCCTCTGCACTCAAACAGACTGGGCCCCAACCAGGGAAAGCCAGAGGGAAGAGAAGGCGGAACTACATCCAAGAACTTCAGCTGGAGACTGCAGAAGCTCCGCGCAGGAGAAATCAATCTGCCCCTTGCGGTCTCTTGCACAGCCTGGGTGGACCTGCGTTTTTCTTTTTTGCCTCAGCCTCTCCACCCTCAGGCCTTTGCAACGGCACGACGATACTCAGAAACTTCAATCTGGGATCCTCATTCTCAGTGGCAGCAGCTGGGACGGCGGCGGATCACATAGATCACATAGAACCGCGGTCCCGGCTGTGCAGCCCCCACAGCGAGTGGGATAAGGTCGCTGGAAAGCGAAGCAGCCTGGCTGCAAGCCCCGTGGGCGATCCCAGACCCAGATGAAAGAACCGTCAGGGCTTGGCGGTGTGGTCCAAAGAGTGCCCAATGACAATAATGATCTGGGCTCCCGCGATGCCTGCCGGCCTGCTGATAGACTGATTAATGTGCCATGTCTGAGACCATCAGTCACACCCCAGCATCACGTGTGTGTGTGTGTGTGTGTGTGTGTGTGTGTGTGTGTGTGTGTACCAGCTGGCTCTGCAGGGCGGAGCAGCTTCTCTGTGTTCTGAGACGCTTGGCTGGTGGGCCGCTGCTAATTTGCATGGTGAATTCAAATCACTTGGCTGGGTCTAGCGGCTGGAAAGACAGACATTTATTCTGCTTGCCTGGTAGCAAGCCCTGTTCTAGCTGCCACCAGCCCACGGGGCTTCTGATCTCACTGATCTCACGCCCTGTTCTACCAGGGCGGCAAAGACTAAGGACAAGGTGATAACGAAAATAAAATAGCCTCAAAGGCGGCCGCCGGTGGCTCTGGATCTAGGTTGCTCAGCCTTGGCACTGTCTGTCGATGGATAATTTCTTGGTCAGGAGGGATGTTCTGATAGGAAGTTCAACGTTCCTCATTGCAGCCCACTATGTGGGCAACGCCACCCGTTATGGACAACCACAGTAAAAATGTCCCTAGACGTTTAAGGGTCAAAATTACCAGCACGTGATCGAGAGCCCCTGCTTTATATCACAGCTGTTACTAAAATCATACCGCGAACCACAAGGATAAGTTTCAATATCTTACATTTGGAGAGTAAACAGAACCAGCTAAAGGCTGGAAGGAGCCATGTCTAGCATGCGAGAGGCCCAGTGTTTTGACACGAGCACACACAGAAAAAAGGAACAAGGGATTCATTTACTTAGTTTTTCCGTGCTGGAGGCCAGATCCAGGTTCTCCATGCGAGGCGCAAGCACGCTACCACAGAGCTGCACCCCCAGCCCGGGTGAGCTCAGTTAAAAGTGTTTATCATTTTAAAGTGTGTGTCCTTTGGCCTCGCATGCTTTGTGTGTCTATGTGTCTACGCGTGGGGGCGGGTGGTGGGGTATGTGTGCATGAGCTCTGGTGCCGCCATAGGCCAGAGGCATCAGATCCCATTGAGGCAGAAGTCACAGGAGGTTGGGAGCCACCTGAACGGGGTGCTAGGAGCGGACCCCAAGTCCTCTGAAAGTGCAGCACATGCTTTTAAACACCCAGTCATTTCTCCAGGACTGGGGAGGCGGAGGGGGGGGGGTAATAAACGCAAGGCCAGACTGCTACATAGACACCTGCTCACACGCCCCACAAAACTCCCTCAGTCCTGATGCTCCTGGCAGGGAAGGGGAAGATGAGGCAGGGTGAAGCAGTCTGCAGTCCTGGATGCGGCACCAGGAGGAACCCGAGGGCCAGAGGTAGGCCCCACACCGCACAGGGCACAGTGTGTGCAGGATGTCGTGTTCTTGCTAACAAACTGGAAGCAGCCAGGGAACAGTGTGCTCGTACTGACCAAAGCTTCGTCACTTAGGTGGACTTCCTGTTCCCCAGGTCAGCACGCTAGAGAAATGGTTATTAAGGAGATAGAGGTTTACCGCTTCTCAAGTTTAACACTTTCAGCATGGGTAGTTTTAGGTCTGCCCTGGAGAGCCAACCCCCACCCCCAAACAGAATCTGGATAAGCTCCCCCCCCCCCAAATCCTCTTCATTCTCAGTTACAATAAGCCTCAGATAAAAGGTTCTTATTCCCAAAGCTCTGCCTGCTTTTTGCTTCCTTTCCTATTCAGGCTCCCTGGGCAGGCCAGGTGGAGGAAGGGTGAAGCAGGGGTCAGGGAAGCCTGAAGCCCAATTACAACAGGTATGGACTGGGCCCCCAGGCTGGCTAGACCTCCACGGAAGCCTGGACTAGTGCAACAGAGATCAGAGCTCACAAGGACATCAGGTATGTATGGGGGGGGGGGAGTGTCACTTACCTCAGTTTCCCCTTCCTGGTGGTCTTGGTCAAGGCAGTGTGCTGGATTAGAGACCGAGGCTGGTGTAGAGAGCTTGTCCTGTGTGTAGGAAGTCTTGTGTTTGAGCATATACTTCGGGGCAGGGGGTGTAAAACAAGAGCAAGAGAACAAGATTGAGCAAGCAAAGGAAGGAGAAGGACCAGGGGGCAAAATAGTTGTAGCCTTTATAGTCGGACATACATAGTGGCATATACAATCCTAGTACTTGGGAGACAGAGGCCAGAGGATCAGGAGTTCAGGCCAGCCTTAGGTAGATAGTTTGTTTGAGGCTGCTCTTGACTAAATGAGACCCTATCTCAAAAACAAATAGTAAATTTTCAGAAAGAAAAAACAAACAAACAAACAAACAAACGGGCTGTGTGTGATATCCTGGAACTTTAACCCAGCATGTGGTTGGCCGAAGTAGGTAGATGTCTGTGAATTCATGGCCCCTGGACAATATACTCTTGAGTACCAGGCTAGCTTGTGCTTCCACGGGTGACCCTGTCTCAAACAAACAACAAAAAACAAACAAACAAAAACCCAAGCCAAATTTAGACTAGGAAAGGGGAATTGGATGTTTTTTATATGCAATACATTCTGGATGTTTTTGTTTTCATTATGCTTATGTTATTTATTAATGTGGTGGTGGTGGTGGTGTGTGTGTGTGTGTGTGTGTGTGTGCATGCCATGGCTTGTGTGTGGAAGTCAGAGGACAACTTGCCAGACAGGATTAGATCGCTCTTTCCACCAAGTGGGTGTTGGGAATTGAGCTCAGACTTAATGGCAGTTGGCTTTACCTGCTGAGCCACCATGGGTTGTTTTTCTGTCTGTTGGTTGGCTTTGTTTTCTACCGTCTGAGGATCAAACCCAGGATCTCTGAAACGCTAAGCAGCAGCCCCGCCAAAGTCCCACCCCAGTCACTATTTACTGCTTTTTTTCCTGGTCCTCCTTCTTCATCTTCACCTCATGCTCATATTGCCCTTGAGAGCAGTGAGAAGCCAGGCAGGGTGGTGCACACCTTTGATCCCAGCACTCAGGGAGGGAGAGGCAGGCAGATCACTGTGAGTTCGAGGCCAGCCTGGTCTATAAATCGTGCCCAGGCTCCTTGTATACGTCAAACCATATCAGACTGACTCAGTAATGTAAATACCAAAGCGGGAAATGACAAAAACAAGGAAAACAAATGCTTTATCTTTCTTGTATATTTAAAAACAATGGAAGCGCCCTAGCAATAGTTAGATTTGTGCAGTAACATGGTTAAGAGCTGTTCTTTTTTTTCTACGTTATCAGCCAAGACTACACAGAGAAACCCTGACTCAAAAAAAAAAAAAAGGGAGGCGCAGCATGCCCACTCAGGGTGACAGTGCCATGGGCTGGAGAAACCCTAACTAGTTTCCCAACTTCATGCAGGTCACTAATTCCATCTGCTCTTCAGTTTTCTCATGTGTGCATCCTCATAAACACTTTGCAGGACCAGGCTACAGCACAGCGGAAGATGGACTCTCCCTCCTCTGTCCCCTCAACTCCGAGCATGTGCTAGGCTTTGGGTTCAAACTCTAGCACCCCACCCGAAAAGAAACTGAAAAAAAACCAAACCGCCTTGCAGATCCGTGGCACAGACGGCATCGAGGGTGTTATCGCCGGCCTAGAATTCTGCCCTGTGTCTGTGTGAACACAGTTGCCTGAGGCTAGGCTAAAGCCAGAAGTCCGGGTCTGCCTTCCGCCACACCGGCTTGAGTCACCAAGTTGTGACAAAGCAGGAAAGTGGCCCATGCACTACAGCCAGCCCGCCTCTCCCACAGGCGTACACTTATGCTCAGGGAGGGACACCTATTGTTTTCATCTGCCTAGCAACCATTCCCTTTTATTTTGGGAACCTCTCAGTGTGTGAGGTTCAGATAGATTTAACGCCATTTCCAGGCCTAAGGGTGAGTACGTGACTGGGTGAAGGCTTGATCCTTGATAGTTTTGTAGGAAGGGAAGATTTCTTTATAATGAGGTTATTGAGCTGGTTAGAATGTAAGCCGAGAGCTAGTGAAAAGAGTCTTTGCCATTTTTAGGGTCCCTGAAAACACAACGGACAGATAAAGACCTATGGGTTCTAACACCCTATTGTGTAATCAGTTAGATACAGTTGCGCCTGAAGCCATCTGCTGTGTTTCCCCTACTAGCTGATCCAAGCTCTGTAATCAACCAAAGTCCTCGCTGATTAAGGTTTATCTGACACCTAGACTCAGCTTGTACCTTAACCCACATCGGACTGACTCAACAGTGAATAACAAAGGGGGAAAAGACAGACACAAAGAAAAAGAATACTTTCTCTTTCTCTTTTTCATCTTGTGTGTTCAGAACAAGGGAAAGGCCCCAGCAATAGCCGGATTTGTGTAGTAACATGGCAAAGGGTGGTCCTTTTTCCTGCATTACCACTTTTTTTAATTATTATTTTTTGAAGGCTGAGTCTCATGTAACCCTGGCTAGTCACAAACTTATATAGCCAAGGGTGACCTTGAACTTTTGATTGCACCGTCTTATATGACTGCCAAATGAGCTCTATTCCTAAGTCCCCTCCCTCCTTTTGAAGATGAGATCTTCCTATGTTGCTTAGACTCCACTCATACTCACAATCTTCCTGCCGCAGCCTCCTACATCTTAGGATTACAGGGTGTGATTGCCTGCATTACTACGGTATGTGCCTACATTACCATATATGAACAGCTGGATTAACTTCATAAAAGTGGTTTGCCTTTGGATCAGTACCATGGTTGTGCCCATAAAATCTAAGTCAGTCTCGCTCCAATTCTGATGTCCCTTGAAGAACACTAGCTATCACCATGAAACATAAGAAAGAATATATATATCTTTCTTCATGGTTTGGAATTGTATTTGTGCCTGGATGTCTCCAAAAGCCACAATCATTGAATAAGTATTCGCCCTCCTTTCCGGGGGCCAGTCTTCTGAACTCCGCTAGGACCATCAAGATAAGAGGAATCAGTCCTTCATTTCTCAAATGCTTAGCATTCCAACAAAGAGCTAAGAAGAGCTCTCCCACTTCTCCAAGATGCACACCTTCCTGTTCTTTATTAAGGACAGACAAGCTGTGGCAGCTCAGGTCTTGACCTTGGAATTGTCCTCAGTTAGTGATCCCATCTCTTGGGGGAGTAGAGCCGCTGAGTCATCAAGAGGAATGCGCCCCACCGCACCTCACCTCATGGCTGAGAAGCCAGACTACCAGCTCAGCCGGCTGGAGACCTGGCAGCCCCTGAGAGCGCAGGCTGGGAGAGCTGCTTCATGCAGACAGTCACCCCATCATGACCTCACCTGTCCCACTGGTGACTCACCTCCCAATCGTCTCTCCTACCAGCCAAATGTTGCTCATTTGGAATACCTGAGGGGAATGCCAGCCTCCTGTGTTTGGTGAAAACACATGATTGTGCTATTTTTTAAGGGCATGACGTTGCCTTTCAGGTGCAGGGCAGGGAGCCAGACATCCTTGGCAGATAGACCTTGGGTGAAGGGTGCAAGAAAGCCTTTTTTTTTTTTTCTTTAAACAAGAAATTGTTGAATAAGAATGGAGACTGCTGAACTGGGCATACAGCTCAGTGACAGAGTGTTTGCCTAGCAAGTGGAAGGCGAAAGACTTGACCTCCAGTTTAACAAAAAAAAGGGGGAAAAAAGATTACTAATGTGACTGTTTTTTTTTCTTTTTTTCATTATATATATCATATGTTGACATATAGCATATGTCAATATCATACACACACACACACAGGTGCACACCAAGGATCTGGTAGTTGGGGATTCAACCCAGGGCTTCTTGAATACGAGGCAAACAAGCACTCTCTAGACTGGACTAGGTCCCTCACTTTTCAGTGTTACGTGTGCATGTTGCTATCATGACGGCACATTCACAGTACTATACTGCCATCATTGTCTCTTTCTAGTGCTTGCTCATCTCCACAAATGGAACTCCAAGGACATCAAATAGGAACTTCCCCTCCTCCACCCACTACTCTGAATCTTTGTCTGTGTATGCAACGTGTGTTGATGAAAGCCCACGACAGCCGTTCTCCTCTTGTGGGTCTGCTCTACTCCACCTGGAACTCTATCTTCAAGATTCATTCATGTGGAAGCACGTCTCTGCACATAACGGTTTTCAAGGCTGACTAATATTCCATCACACGAACATATTTCGTGTTATCTGTTCATCTATTGGTAAACATTTGGGTTGTTTCCACGTGGCTATTGTTGGTGGCTTTTTGAGACAGAACCTTTTGCTAGGAAGCCCAGGTTATTCTGGAGCCCCCAGGCTGCTGGCTTTTATGTGTGTGGCCACCATAGTAGCTTTGAGTCTTTTATTAAGACATTGTTATCACTAGTAGTTGGGACCAAGACGAGAGATTGTGAATACTTCTCAAGTGTACAGCAAAAAAAAAAAAAAAAAAAAAAAAGAGAGAGAGAGAGAGAGAGAGAGATTCTAGGCAGGAAATAGACTTCTAAATTCTGAAGACACCGATAAGGATGCATAACATTGTTGGTACTACTGACTGGCTTAGCTTTGTACTGGTAGAGAAAGAAATGAATGCAACTCTTTAAGCCACAGCACATTTTCAGGCCAGTGAGGTGGCTTAGCAGGTAACCTCATTTTGATCCCTAGATCCCACTGTGGAAGGACCGTCAGCTCCTGCAAGCTGTTCTCAAACCTCCATGATGCCCCACTGTACATGAACACCACCCAGTGCACGCGCGCGCACACACACACACACACACACACACTTAATCAGTGAATAAAATGAAATACAAAACTAAGAAATATAGCACATTTTTGGTGGAAATGGCTCAAATGAAAGGATTCGTCTACAGGTAATCACAGGCAACACACTCTATCCCCTCCACCAAGACCAAAGCCGGTGTACTAAGTACCCACTACCGACCAAGATGTTATTCTGTTAACTATTGAGCATTCGGCCCTAGCTGTTGGCCATGAACAAACTATTTCCCCTCTTTTTGCCTTCGTTTCCTCATCTGCAATTTGAGGACCAATAGGGGTTTCATAAACCCCTAGTCGTTAATGTTGAAATCACTGTGTGCCCAGACAATGGTAGCCATAAATTCAAGCTTGCTGTGTTAACTGCTGTTCTGACAGGTGCCCAGTAATGGTTAGAGGGCATGAGCTTAGGACTGAGGTCTGATTGGACTTCCTAGCAGGTCACCCACGAACTGGATGGCTCTCTGGAAAAAGCCATAGCAGCACTTGAGTCAGCTGAGTTGAAGAGCAAAGGAGGTCTTGCCTGTGTAATTTTGCAAGCGTCGCTATTCAGAGTGGCCCCTCTCCTCACCTGGCACACCTGAGCGTTTAACAAAGGAAACTAAGTGAGTTAAGATAAACACTGCTTCAAGGACAGCTGCTGAGATGTTCGTGGTGGGCCGGGGAGTGGGGGGGGGTCTTAAGAGACCTAAGAAAAGGATCCATAGAAAGATTGCAGAGAGAAGACAAGATGACGAAGAGGAAAAGCAGGAAGAAGAGGAGAGGAAAGAGGGGGAAGAAGAGGAGGGAAAAAAAAAAAAAAAACTTTTGCTAGCCATGAGCTTTCAAAGGCTTTTCTCTGGGCTGTAATGTGCTAAGATTCCTCCAGTTTTGAAATCGAAATACAGGAATTGGTCCCTCTGCCCTCCCATCCCACCCCAGGGCAAATTAGGGGACCCGCGGCTGCTGTTTCCTTGACCCAGTACCCCAGTCAGTGTTTCCCTGAGTCGATGTTGCCCGGGTCATTTCTTGTGGGCGAGTTGGCTTCTCCAGGGCTGTCGGGATGCTGTTCGTCTCCATGACAACAAAGTATGCGAATGAGGAGATGCAGCAAAGGAGTGGTGTCATCCTGAGAAACCAACTTCCACCACCCCCACTCTGCTGAAGCCCTGGCCTCAGGAAGTGGAATTCTTCTGGGAAAGAGGCTGACGTCGCTGGTGGCCAGGCCCCTGCCCCAGCCCAGGCAGGCGCTGATGCAAGCGCAGCCCCGCCAGTAGGCAGGCAGTCCCCAAGGACCTGGCGCGGTACTATGTCTTGTTCCTTTCCGGCCACCGCGCCCAGTTTTCTCTTTGGAGTAAATAGCTTCTGGGTGGTTTCTCGCCCAAAGAGCTGGTGCAGGTGGGGACAATGTGTCTTTCCTCAAACCAAATCACTGCGGCTCTCCCCAGACCGGGACAGGAGGAATCTGAACATCCCAGACTGACCATGATTGGGTCAATATGGAAGGCGCCCGGAGCTCATTCTCTCACTGGGGACCGCCTAGGTGGCCTGGGATACCAGTGTCTGCCAGTGCCAAGAAAACCGCCCCAATCACGAGGGAACCTTGTGTCTGGATCAGTAGTCTGTGAAGCGCCTCCGGCTTAGAAGCGGTCCTGCCATGGCCGGTCTCCATCGCCCTCTTTTGGGCAAGAGGAGAATCGTTGTAAAATGCTCTCTGAAACCTCCGGGAGGGGAGTTGGCAGTGGCTGGAAGGCTACAGATCACTTTCCTAATAAAAAAAAGATCAGGAAACGGAGACTCCGGAAAGGCACAGATGTGTCCATAGTCTCTCAGGCACTCTAGCTGAGGACCAGAATTATTTTCACCACACAACCTGTTTTCGCTGGGCTTTTTTTTTGTTTTGTTTTGTTTTTGCTTTTCGAGACATGGTTTCTTCTTTGTGTATCTGTGTAGGCTGGCTGGCCTCGAACTCACAGAGATCTGCCTGCCTCTGCCTCACAGCGTGTTGGGATTACAGGCATGGGCCACCACCCCCGGCTGTTTTTGCTGTTTTAAGACGGGGTCTCTCTTTCAATTTTGGGAGGGGGGGAGGGAAGAGAACTGGTGTGGAGGTTGGAGGACCATTTGCTAGTCTGGCCTCTCCTCTCCCCGTGTGGGTCACGTGGGTCTTAGGAATTGAACTCCGGTCACCGGGCTTGGTGACGAGGCTCTTTACCTGGTAAGCCATCTCCCTGTCCTGCCTCCTGGAATTGTAGCCGTGGATTCTGCAACACCTAGATCCTTTCTTTTACGTGAACTACGGCAGAGAGAGAGAGAGAAAGAGCGAGCGAGCGAGAGATTCCATGCACCATGTGCATGTAGGTGCCTGTGGATGCTATAAGAGGGTGTCAGATATCCAGAAAGGTACTGAACTCGTGAGCCACCATGTGGGTGCTGGGAACCCAACCCAGGTCCTCTGCAAGAGCCACTGGTGCCTTAACCAATGAGCTATCTCTCTAGCCCCAAATTATAGTTATTTTTTTTAAAAGGCAGCAGTTTTAATTTCTACTGTGGTAAATACTGCTAAGATGCAACCCCCCCCCCCTCCATGAGGCTTTTCCAGCCACGCACGTATTTAGAGTGGAAGCGAGTCTCAAGCCCTCAAACTTCTAGGACATCTGCAGTGCCAGGCTGCGCCCTTCCCGTCACTCACACCACCCTCCTTCACTCACCATTCTTTTCACCAACAGCATTACTTGTTTTATTTTGAATGTGTTTATTACCTCGTGAAAAAGCGGATTTGGGTTCTGTGGGCCCGAGGCGGGGCTGCGACTCTACATTTCTATCAAGTTTCCAAACAGCTACTGGTCTGGAACCCACATTTTGAGAACTGAGCCGCTAGACTTTGGTCTAGATAAGGCTAACATTAACGCCTGTGTCTATTCCGTGTTAGCAACCAGAAGGTTTCCACAATGAGGCTCGGATCATAGCGGAAAGAGGGAGAGGGAGAGAGGGAGAGGAAACAGGAGAGGGAGGGAGAGAGAGAGAGAAAGAGAGCGAGAACTCTGGAAGGAAAAGTGGTATGAGGGCTTAAGAGGAAGTGGGAGCCATATGCTGAAGGTTACTGGCAAGAGACGTTAAACTTAATCAGTTACAGTTCTACAAGCAACTAGAATCTTTACCAGACCTCAAAGTACACGTTGGGTGGAGGAATGGTGGACATTTCAGATGTCCAGTGCAAAAAACAATCTAAAAAAAAAAAAAAAAAAAAAAAAAAAAGACAGCACAGTTTGTGCAGAGGCTGGTTGTATGGCTCAGATCCTGAACACCTGCCAGGAATGTGTAAGGTCCTGGGCTTGCTCCCCAGAACCTTAGAAACAACCCAAAACATCCTAGGGGGGTAGTTTGTGGGGATTTTTCAGTGAGGTGGAAAATGTATTTAAAACCAAACTGTAACTGCTTCTGCTATCTAAATTGGGGTGTTAATAAAATTTACATCAGTGGAAAAATGAACCTCTACCCTGGGTCTTTCTACTTACAGAATGGAAGAAAGAACAGATGATTTGGCTTCAGGGAAGGGGCCACAAACCCAGATGTTTCCAGACATTATAGAGCTTGGACCAACCAGAGAGGCTTGTGGGTTCTGTTGAGGAGATACTTTTTTTTTTTTTTTCTGTTACAGGGACAGCCAACTTTCTCCTGTGGCCACTATGTTTGGTTGAGGACCTTATGTTGTTGAATCTTTCAACTGTGGTGTGTGTATGTGTGTGTGTGGGAGAGAGAGAGGGAGAACATGTGTGTGAGAGTGTGTGTGTTGCTTTTTGTGTATGCGTGTATGTGTGAGTGAATGTGAGTTTGTGTGTGTGTTGTGTGTGTATGTGTAAACCGGAGGGTAACGTTGGATATCATTCTTCAGGAGCCGTTGTTTATTTGACCAAGTCTCTCACTGAACCTGGGACTCAGAACCAGGCTGAGCTGGCTGGCCAGCAGTCTTCCAGGAACTCTCCTGTCTCTACCTCCTGAGCACTGGGATTACAAGTGCTTTCACCTGCACCCGGCTTTTTATGTGGGTTCTGGGGCTTGAACTCAGGTCTTCACACTTGCATAGCAAGCGCTTCACACACTGAGCTCTCTTCCCAGCCTCGGAGCATCTGGTTTCTTGAGAGGAGCCTGAAAGCAAGATTACATATGAACTGTCATAACTTATTCAGTGTTTAAATTTATTTATTTTAAAATTATGTTTAAAATTATTTATTTAAAGATAGAATTTTACTATGTAACCTGCTTTGACCTGAAACTCCCTATGTAGGTCAGGCTGGTCTCAAGAATCACAGAGACTGGCTTACTTCTACCACTGGGACTGACGTAGGTGTGCCAACACAGCTACGTAAGGTATTGATTGATGGATGGAGACAAGGTTTTGCCTCATAGTGATGCTGTGTTGGCCAGTGTATATACTACAACATGACTGTTCCATGGTATAGTTAAGGGGAAGGTTTTGGTTTTTGGTTTTTAGAGACAGGGTTTCTCTGTGTACTCCTGTGTAGCTCATCTTTGCTACGTGTGAGTTCTTTCTCTCACCCTTTATCAGCCTGGTTTCACCTCCTAACACCAGATAGAAGAGAAAGAAGGACAGAGGGGAGAGAGAGAGACATCCCTGAATCTAATTTTTTTTCTTTTGTTTCTTCTTTGAGTATGACCACTAACAAACTACAACCAATCCCCCTGAACAGCCAACAATGTCTCTCAAAGCCCCTAGCATTTATACACCTTCTGAAAAGTTCCCAGAATTCCAAATGTCACACAGTCACAGGAACTGTCTGCAGCTGGCAAAACCATGACTCTGCTACAGCACCAGGACAGTCTGAAGCAGCCCCATACTCCCACACCTGGGATTAAAACAAAAACATATTCTTAGGATATTTCTGTGTGTGTGTGTGTGTGTGTGTGTGTGTGTTTAAAGAATTCAAAATCCTAGAATTCTTACTATACCCCTGGCTCTCCTAGAACTCACTCTGTAGACCAGACTGGCCTCAAACTCCTGCCCCTGTCTCTACTGGGATTAAAGGCATGTAACCACCACTGCTCGGCAGGAGAAAGGTATTTATTGAAAATATGAGAATGAGAACTGCCAGAGGCATCTGGAAGAGTCTAGAGAGAAAGTAGTGGACTGAACATGGCCAGCAGACTAGACCTGGCCACGACAGAAGCAAGAACAGGGCAGGGTGGGGTGGGGGAAACAGAGAGAGGAAGACAAAGAGAAAGCAGGCAGAAGAAAAAGGAGTCAACACAGCAGGGTTATAAGGAAAATGAGTAGCTGGGGGAAGGGAAGCCCATGAGCTGGAGATGGTTTGGGGGTGGGGAGGAGAGAAAGGCTAGGATGTTAGCATGGACTCTGAAATGTTTAATTAGGTACTCGGGGTACTGGGGGAGCCTGGAGGCCAGCACATGCTTCGATAGGCTAGTAGGTGCCACAGATAGCCACAGATACTCTGCCTGTGATATTGGAAATAACTCCATTTGGTAGAGGGGAACCAGCTTCACAAG
Organism: Meriones unguiculatus; assembly: GCF_030254825.1. Lineage (NCBI taxonomy): Eukaryota > Metazoa > Chordata > Mammalia > Rodentia > Muridae > Meriones > Meriones unguiculatus. The sequence continues at coordinate 99,768,819 of NC_083353.1, forward strand.
TTCCTGAGGAATTAACTGCCAGATTTGACAAAATGAAGTTTCCTTTGGACATGGCAGCCAGAACTCACAATCCCCAGCCTTAGCACACTGAGATTACAGGCATGCACCGCTGTATGTAATGAGCAGAGTGTTTTCAATAAAAGAAATCAAATTTTCTCCCTCACTCTGCCTTTATTTTTCCTGTGTGTGCATGCGTGTGTGTGTGTGTGTGTGTGTGTGTGCGTGTGTGCGCGTTCACACATTTCTTTAGTCAAGCACTGGGAGAACAGGAGGTGGTAAAAAGCTTTTCAGGCTCAAAACATTGGCCCTGGTGCCATCTTTACTGATGAGCTCCCGCAAGACACTGCATTTCAGCAACGCTTTGTGAAAAGAGCAGGGACTCTGTCTCAGTCGTCAAAGGAGGGACCATTTTTGTGGGAAAGAGTACACACAAACTGAGACAGAACCTTGGGAAACAGAAATACCAAACAAGAGGAGGCGGGGCTTCAAAGGAGAGTGGGCCTGAAGAAGGGCGGCAGTAAGCAGTTTCTGTTCAAGAACGGTGTGTGCACACACACCGGGCTGGGGCAGGGACACTGTGCCTTGGCCAGGTGAGGAGGCACTGGGAGGGGCTGGGATGAGGATGGAAGGAAAGGAGGCAGCTTTCTACCACCTTGGTGTGGGGGCAGAGCTGACAGAGGTTAGCAGTTCCCTGAGGCAAGATGCTGGAGATAACATGAAGAGGACAAGGCTGGGCCTGTGGGCTGAAAGAACACAGAGTCCAGGACTCCGGGGGCGGGGGCGGGATGGGGGTGGGGAGCCTGGACTTGCCTGAGGAGGTGTTAGGATCCTTTAGTCTTAGTTTATGTTTCAGAGAGCAGGCAGGGCCCCAGCAGGTACCTTGGCTGAAAGGAACAGATGGCTGTTCAGGGTATGACCCTGGCATGTCAGGTCACCCTGCTAACACCTGGGTGAAGTCCTTTCACAGCCTCACTTTAAAAGCAGTCGTGATAATACTGGAGTTTCCTTTTGGACCTTAGGAACCATTCACCTTTTATTAGAATGCATAACTATCACATTGGTGCCGGCGCCATCTTTGCTGATGAGCCCCAGCAAGGCAGTGCATTTCAGAAATGCTTTGTGAAAAGAGAAGGGACTCTGTCTCAAAAACAAACCACACACACACACACACACACACACACACACACACAACCACACCACAACACACACAAATTAAGAATGAGCATTGCTGGACTGGAGAGATGGCTCAGTAGTTATGAGCACTGACTGCTCTTCTAGAGGACCAAGGTTCAATTCTGGGCAACTACACGGCAGTTCACAACTGTCTGCAACTCCAAGATCTGACACCCTCACACTGACACACATGCAGGCAAAAACACCAATGCACATAAAATAAAATTAAATAATTAAAAAAAAAAAAAAAAAAGAGCATTGAAGTCATAATGGAGACAAATCTGTGAACATATCTGAGGCACTTCCAGAAAGAAACATCGCTAGTCCACATTACAAATAAATGGGGAGCATTGGGCTGGGTTACCTAGCAAGTGGCAGAGCCAGGTGTGAACAACAATGGCTATTATATGGTTTAACCAATTTGTAGTGTGGGTTGGTTTTATTTTTTCCCTTGTTGTGGTGTTTGACATCATTTTAAAAAGTTATTGATTTGTATGTATGTATGTATGTATATGGGTGTGGCCTGCCTGTATGCCTGTGTGCCATGTGTGTACCATGCCCTCAGAGGTCAGAAGAAGGCATCTGATGTCCTGGAACTGGAGTTACAGATGGTATTAAGCTGCCCTGTGGATTCTGGGAGCTGAACCCGGGCCCTCTGTAGAGCCAGCACACTTAACTGCTGAGCCGTCTCTCCAGCCCCATATAATTTTTTTTTTCCCCTAAGTCCTAAATCAGAATCATGTCTCCTACTTAAAAAAGAACTGTGTGTGTTTGTGTAGCTCTGTGCATGTGAGTGCAGGTGCCTAAGGAGGTGGGAGGGCATCAGATTTCATGGAGCTGGGCTTATAGGCAGTTATGGGCCACCTGCTAGGAGTTTTGGGAAGAGGATTCGGGTCCTCTCCAAAAACAGTACAAGATCTTAACTGCTGACCCATCTTTCTAGCCTCATCATACTGTTTTTTGGATTTTTTGTTGTTGTTGTTGAGATAGTACTGACATACATCAAATGATATTTAGCCATGAGTGACAGCACTCGTTTGTAATTTTAGAGCTTGGTACGTTGAGACACGAGGATTGCTATGAAGCCAGCCTGCCCTAATAATGAGATCAAAGGCAAGCCTGGCTGAATAACATGACATTATCTCAAACATTAAAAAAAAAAAAAGATAAATATTGTATTCACCTGTATACTTTAAATATTTGTTTTTTTTAAAAAGGTAAAGATAGGATCATGAGTTCAAGGTCATCCTTTCGTGGAGCTTAGTGGTACAGTGCTCACTCAGCATGTGTAAGGCCCTCAGTTCCATGTCTAGCACCAGAGAGGGGAAAGAATATTATTGCTGCTTACATCTGAGGCATTTCATAAAAACATCAGATATGTGCTTCTGAAAATAGAAGGCAGAGACCAAGGCCAAGTTACTCTCTGGTGACATTTCAGGCTCTAAGGTAGCCAAGACTGGTTCCTTCAGTTCTTTGCTTCATGGAGTCTCCTTTTTCAGTACAAGGCACCCAACAGTATTGCTTGGGTTGAGAAAGAGCTGCAAGAGAAACAGGAAGCAGATAACTACAGTTTGTTCAGCCATGGATAGCCACACCTCATCGCTCCAACCCCAGAGACCCGTGTCTTCCTCCATTGCTCACTCAGAAACCAGATGAGATCATCACCAACGTGCAACAGCTATTCTTTTTTTTTTTTTTTTTTTAAACCATGGCTTCTCTGAGACTTCAGTACAAAGGAGGATGTGGCCCTGTGTCTTGAGTGTGACGATAAAAGTCTGTAAAGGTTATCCACAGTCATGCTGTCCTCCCAGGACTCAGAAGGTCAGTAGTAAAGGCAGCCATGTTTTCTTTCAGAAATACACAGAAACTCTGCCCCAGCTATGGCAACAGATGAGAACTGGGTGCAGATCTAAGCCCTGGTAACAATCACCTCTAGTACTAACTCTTGAGAGTTGTCTTTCTAATATGTTGCTGTTGCTTTGAGACAAGGTCTTACTGTTGTAGCCCAGGCTGATCTGGAATTTCTGTCCTCCAACCTTAGACTCCCAACCAAGTTGTAGGATTTCAGGTATGTATCACCATACCTGGCTAAAAGGGGTGTGTGTGTGTGTGTGTGTGTGTGTGTGTGTGTGTGTGTGTGTGTAAGCTTTTTGAAACAGGATCTTACTCTGTAGGACAAGCTGACCTGAAACTGTGTGGCATATATATAATATATATATGTATATATATTAATAATTTAATTTTTAAACGTGTTTGAGTGTTTTGCCTACATTTATGTATACGTACCATGTGCATGCCCTGTGCCCATGGAGGTCAGAAAAGAGCATCAGATTCCATGGAACTGAATTTAAGGATGGTTGAGCTGCCATGTGGGTGCTAGGAACCAAACCTGGGTCCTTTTCAAGAGCACAGGTGTTCCTAACTGCTGAGCCATCTCTCTAGCCCCTTAACTTATTGTTTTGAAGACGGGTCTCATGTAGTCCAGGCTGGCTTTGAACTCCATATATAACTGTAAACTTCTGATCCTCCCACCTTTTGCTTCTGAGTACTGGAATCAGAGGCACGTACTACCTCGGTCAGTTTATGTAGTGATGCAATAGAACCCAGAAGGTGCATGTAAGGCAGGAACTCTGTGGGAGTGAGCTACACCCACCCTATATAGTCTTTTTGTTTATTTGTTTTGTTTTGAGACAGGGTTTCTCTGTGTAACCCTGGCTGTCCTGGAACTAACTCTATAGACCAGGCTGGCCTGGAACTCAGAGATCTACCTGCCTCTGCCTCTGGAGTGCTGAGATTAAAGGCATGTGCCTCTGCCACCTGGCTCCGATATATTTTTGCTTTAGTTTTTTGCTCCTAGATACTTTTTTTTCCCCCTGAAGGGAACTGTCATGGTGATATTAGGGTCTACTTTAATCGGGTCTTTCTTTTGGCTTTTGTTATAAATGTTCACTCTGTAGACCAGGCTTACTTTGAACTCATGGCAATCCCCCTGTCTCATTCTCTCAGGTAGAATGATTCCAAGGACAAGGCACCCATCCTTTTCTTTGTTATCCTTCAACGAAGGATAAGCAGACTCCATGGCTGTGTAGGGAGTCTACAGGGAAGTATAGATGGACAGTGCCTTGGGCAGAGGAAATATGACTAGATGTGGAGAGGTAGCCATGGACCACTGTTTTAAGAAACACTCTTTAGCTTGAGGCTTCCTGTCTTTCTGTTCCTCTTTAAACTGCACCTTGAACAGCAGGCCACCTATTCTAGGTGTCTTAGCAGCTAGACTTGAGGTCCCAGGAGAAACAGTCGAAGGCACTGAAGAGGCTTACTTGGGTAGCTGGGCAGCATTTGAAAGCCATTTTCAGCAGGGCTGATGGAGGAGACAGCCCCCAGTGTTACCAGGACACATATCAGGAAGTATCTGCTGAGCAACAGAATTAGCCGGCCTCTGGGCTTGGTCAGGTGGCTGTGGTAGACGTGTTCAAGGCTAAGGGTGTCAAAGGTGTGGTTAAGGTGACTCCTGATGTAGAAAGTACACTTCAGGTTTCAGATGGAGGCTGGGGAGGAGACAGAGGGAGCCCAGGGTCTGTGCAGCGTTATAGATCCAATGGCCTTTTCTACCTTCCTTCCCGCCTTCCTTCCTGTTTTATTTAGTTGGGTTTCTAGAGATCCAAAAAGGGTCTATTTTTTTAAAGTGTGTGTTTGTGTGTGTGTGTTGGGGGTTGTTTATTAAGCTACTGGACTACATCACTAGTCTAGTACATGTGTGGTGCCAGAGATGGAGGCCACTCATGTCTGTGTGTCTCTGGGGTAGAGCTCTACCTTTGAGCTACATCCCTAGATCACCTTCGGAGATGTTGTTCAGTCACCTCTGAACAGGTGACTCGGAATTTTCTGTGACCTTGATCACTTGTCAGAACTCTTGTGTGTGTGTGTGTGTGTGTGTGTGTGTGTGTGTGAACCCACCTCTAAACTTGGTAAAAAGCAAGCAGGGGCCTTAGTGCCTCTGTGGAGCTTACAGGGTGCCAGGCGTAGACCCTCCCGTCCAGCCTCTCTGGACTTCTGGCTCTCAGCTTGGTTTTGCCATGTGATTCTGCATATTGCTTTCTGGATCCTGACAGTCAGCATACCTAGCCTCTAGAAGGATAGAATGTATGGTTCTCACTGATTGTTTATCCATCCTAGGCAAGGATGACACCATGCTGGATGTCTGTTTATTCTGGATGGGGAATAGAATAACAGTAATTGGCTCTCCAGAGAAGGTGTCCCGATGAAGAATCCCAATTACTGAATGATGGTTTTAGTTCAAACACAGAACATGTATTAATTTTGGAAATTGTAATAACAATGGTGAGAATTAGGCGAGTGTTCTGATTCATTTTTAACCACTGGACAGATGAGCAATGGAGGCACAGAGATTTTAATTCACATTCCCACGGTGGTACAGTCAGACACATGATTTGGGGCAGGCTATCTATTTGGGCCTACCTTTGAGTTCCTTCCCATCTCTGACAATTAGCATAGAAAATGGGGAAGTTGGTGCAGGGCTTAGGCAAAGTGGAACTGATCTCCTTGCATACCAAGGGTAAAACCAAGGCACACGTTCTGATGCTGGTGACCAAGAATGCCTGGCTAGGAAGATAACAAGCCTGAAGCTGAGGCTCACCTTACCTTTGCCACCTGACTGGTGTGAGCCAGCGGGCTCTTAAAGATGTGGACAACACTTGGAGCAGTTTAGTATCCTTAGAAGCCGTCCAACTGTGACAAACCCAGCGGGCTCTCTGACTTCCATTTCCTTCCCTTAGTGGCTCTCTTGCTACTGTAGTTTGGATATAAAATAGACCCAAGCCCTGCCAACCTCCTCCTTCCCAAGGTTCAGGGGGATATTCCAGAAGAGGGAGCGGAAATACCCTAAGAGCTGGAGCATGGGGAGGAGTGCTGTGAGATGTTGTCTTCCGGGGACCAGATATGGCTGTTGCACTCAGGAACTCGCTGCCACCGCCATTACACCCACCAGACCTTTACAAAGGCAAACCAACAAAATCCCTCAACTTCCCGCAGGCAGCACTCATTGGGCTCAGTGGATTACAAACCAAAAATAAACAGATAGACAAAACCCCAAAAAGGTGATGAAAGTGAGACGGGGGAGATGTTGGGAGAGTGGGGCCTTGGGATGCTGGGAGTTGATAAGATCAGTATACATTTTTTTTATATGTATGACATTGTCAAAGAAAACATAAAATATATTCTAATAAAAAAGAAAGGCCAGGCATTGGTGGTGTGTGCCTTTAATCCCAGCACTTGGGAGGCAGAGGCAGGTGGATCTCTGTGAGTCTGAGGCCAATCTGGTCTGTAGAGTGAGTTCCAGGACAGTCACAGGTACAGAGACAAACCCTGTCTTGAGAAAAACCAAAATAAAATAAAAAAGAAAGAGCGATGGAAAGATAGTTCAGCAGTTAAGAGCACTGTCTACTCTTCCAGAGGTCCTGAGTTCAGTTCCTGAAAACCACATAGTGGCTCACAATCATTGATACTAGTATCTGATGCCCTTCGGCAGGTGTACATGCAGATAGAGCACTCATTATACATAAAAAAAAAATCTTTAAAAAGAGAAAAAGAAAGAAACTCATATAATAAATTAATGAAAGAGAGAGAGAGAGAGAGAGAGAGAGAGAGAGAGAGAGAGAGAGGAACCCCAGTAAGCAATGAATGCATCAACTCATTGCTCTCCGTTCTTCACTATGGGCATGGTATGACTGGCTGCTTCAAATTCTTGCTGCCTTGACTTCCCTGCCATGATGGGCTGTAACCTGGAATTGTAAGCCAAATAATCCCTCTTCCCCCTTAAAGAAAACCAAACAAATGACCCCAAAGGCTTATATGTTGAAGGCCTAGTCAGACCCCAGAAGGTGTCACTATTGAAGGGAGCTAAGGTAAAAAAGGCAAGAACTTAGGCAACTGATTAATCCGTTAGGAAATGGGGCTTAGAGTTAGAAGTAGGCACCTGGGGGCTCACTCTTAGATCAGAGTGTTTGTCCCTGACCTCTTCCTGTCTCCCCACTCCTAGGCTGCTATGAGGTGAGCACCTCTGCTCCATGTGTCCACCACGATGTTCATCTTTACCTCAGGTCCAAAGTAATGGATCTGCCAACCTTGAAGAGAACACTCTGAAACCATGAGCCAACCAGTGTTCTTTTCTCCTTAAGCTCTTTTCTCAGGTCACAGCCATGAGAAGCTAGCACATCTGTTCTCCTCATGATCCTTCCAGTTTCTTACAGGCTTTGGGCTCCTTGTGCTTGTAATCCCCTTTGGCAGGCTCATTCCCTTTTCCAGTGGTGCGGAGTTCTTGCTTCCTCTTGCCAGTTCCCACTCTACTTCTAGGAAGCTGTTTCTGACTTATTTCACAAATGCCATTCATTCACTAACTCCTCCAAAGAAAATCTCCTTGTGAAAATGAGGTATGGTGCTGTCTTTGTCAGTGTTCCATTGCTGTGAAGATGCACTATGACCATGGCAACTCATATATAGTTTAAAACCATTTAATTGGGGCTTGTTTACAGTTTCAGAGGTTTAGTCCATTTTCCTCTTGGTGTAGAGTGTATTGGCATGCCGGTAGATCTGGTAGCTGAGAGTTCTAAGTCCAGATCTGAAAACAACAGGAAGAGAGACACTGGGCCTGACTTGCACTTCTGAAACCCAAAACCTACCCCCAGTGACACACTTCCTCCAATAAGCCCACCCTTACTCCAATAAGATCATACCTCCTAATCACTCTCAAGTGGTACTACTTGAGAGTAGTACCAATGGCCAAACAGCCATATCTATGTATGAACGGGGCTCATTTTTATTCAAACAACCACAAATGCTTTAGCTGGTTACAGACCATTTCTGACTGGTGCTTGGCATGCAGTAACAGGTCAACAAGTACTGAAAGGCTCACCCTGGACCTTGATAGTCCTGTCATCCATGTCCAGGCATAGAGGCATCAGATCTCACGGCTAGACTAGGTAAGGTGGCACTCTCATTTAACCCCAGCACTTGGGCAGTAGAGACATCGGATCTCTGTGAGTTCTATGCCAGCTTGGGCTGCTGAGTGAGAAACTCTGTAGAAGAAGAAAGGTTAAAACATCCTACACTGTAAGAGCCTTTGACATGAAGAACCCCAGGAAGGAGGGAATTGCTATCAGTTGGCGGAATTTGGTTAAGTCACAGAGAGTGATTCATTTTTCCAAAGCCTGGAAAAGAAAAGGCTAGCTGGGTCCATCTGGTTTGCTAACAGGTGGACTCAACAAAGAGGAGAATTCCATTTCAAAAGCATCCATGTTGAAAAAAAAATTTTAAAAGAACTCTCACACTCTTTCCTGAAGAAGGCTGTCACTTGGTTCCTCTCTCTGGCTCTGACATATGCTTCGGTTCCTTGCTCATAAGCATAGCTGGTATTCTGAGCTTGCTGCCACGAGAACTGAGAACAGCTTCTCCTGCCTGGCAATTGGCAGGAGGAAGATGGCAGGGCTGCTCTCAGACTGGGAGCCTTTGACTGCAAATTCCTGTCCAGAGGCTCAAAGTGGAACCCCAGAGGCCCAGGGTAAGACAGAGGGGCCCTGGCTGTGCTGCAGGGAACAGGACTTTCTAAGACTATAGCTAGAAGAAAGAGCCTGTTAGGTCTGCTCTGTGTGACATCTGTCTTGTTTTGTCCGCCTGACTTATTCTGGAGCTGAACTGAGTTCATTTGTTGTCTGGGTCCCTTATAAGCTATATAGTCTTGGGAAAACTACAAAAATCCTTTTGGTTTTCCTTTCTTATCATGAAAATATGGTTGTTGTACAGAAAAAAAAATAAATTAAAAACAAACAAACTTCTCGGGCTGGGAAGATAGCATGGTAGATAAAACCCTTGACTTAACAACTGTGAGGACTGGAGTTTGGAGGGCTAGGGCACACACAAAGTCAGTTGTGACAACACACATCTGTAAACCCAGGACACCTATGGAGAAATGAGAAGTGGATCTAGGAGAGCCTCCAAACCCACAGAAAGCCAGTTGCTGTCGCATACATCTGTCATCCCTATGCCCGCCCTCCCCCTTTTCTTGAGGCATGTCTTGTTCACTTTAGTGTCGGCCAGGCTAGCTGGCCTGTGAGCTTCTGGCGACCTCCTGTCCATACTATGGCCAATCTGCCCCCTCCTGTGTCTCCAGTCCTGCTGGGATTACAGATATTTGCTACCACACCCAGCTTTATAGGTTCTGGGGATCCAAACTAGGGTCTTTGAGCTTGCATGGTAGGTTCTTTGCCCACTGGGCTGTCTCCCCAGCCCCTACCAGGCACCTTTACAATGGAATGTTCATTTGTATGCACATAGAATTTAAGAGGTTTTGTTAATATCAAAACAGAGGGCCTTTTTTTTTTGTTTTTGTTTTTGCTTTCCAAGACAGAGTTTCTCTGTATAGCCTTAGCTGTTCTGAAATTCACTCTGCAGACTATGATGGCTTGAAACTCAAAGATCCACCTGCCTCTGTCTCCTGAGTGCTGGGATTAAAGTTGTGTGCCACCATACCTGGCCCCAGATAGAGTTTTTAACTGACCAGTGCTTTGCTACACTTGAAGTTTTAAAACTAAATGGCTCCCTGTAAGATCACACTAACATATTAATATTTCTAATGTGTCCTTTGGTATTTGTAAGAATCTATTTCAAAAATAAAATTCTTGCAGTATTTTTGCATAAGCCATTTACTGAGGACTGATAGTTTCAATGTAGAAGCTGTTATTTTGTTTATTGATGGACTGATGATATATTTTAATGCTTTGAGACAGTCTTATATAGCCCAGGCTGGCCTTAAATTTGTTATGTAACTCTGCACTCCTGGCCTTAAAAATCCTAATCCATCTACCTCTGTAAGTCAAGTGCTAGAAGTGCAGGCACATGCTAGCATGCCTAGCTGTTTTTGTTTGTTTGTTTTTTTTTTAATGTTTTTATGCCTGATTATTTATTTTAAAAGTAAACCTTCTTTCTTTCTTTCTCTTTCTTTCTTTCTTTTTTCTTTCTTTCTTTCTTTCTTTCTTTCTTTTTCTCTTTCTTTCTTTCTTCTTTCCTCCTCCTCCTCCTCCTCCTCCTCCTCCTCCTCCTCCTCCTCCTCCTCCTCCTCCTTCTCCTCCTCCTCCTCCTTCTTCTTCTTTAGAGACAGGATCTCAATCTTCTCACTAGAGCCTCTAAAGCAGCTGGGATGACAGGCATGTACCACCATCTCTTGCTTTTTCCCACCTCTTCTTTTCAGTGTTGGGATCAACTGCAGGGTTTCCTGTAAGCACCCCACAAGTAGCCCTTGTGATTTTGTCATGGGTCTCTCTTTTTGTATAAGTTATGTCTGCCAATGACCTCAACAGTTTCAACATGAAAGAAGAGAGATGTCTTTCCAAAGGCTTTGGCAAAAATCCCAGAGAAGCCTCTGCTTTGTCAAGCCTGGTCACATGGTCACCCTTGTGAGGAGCTTGGCACAATGGGCTGACTGCGTTACTATGGGATGGAATGAAGGGTAGACCTAGAGAAAATATTGCTGACCAAACCAAAAAGCAATTAGCGTGACCCATAAGCAGTCGAGCTCCTTGTTCCCAGGGAAGCTTGTTTTTGGTTTTGTTTCTGAGACAGGGTCATACTGTGTAGCCCAGGCTGTGGCTAGGTACCTGCCCTGATCCTTCTGCCTCTGCTGCCAAGGAATATTTTTGTTTTTGTAAGATTCTTTTACTTCATTGGGAAGAAAGTACTAGATTAAAAAAAAAAAAGGCAAGAAAATGAGGGGCTGTAGAGATGGCTCAGTGGTTAAGAGTGCTGGCTACTTTTCTAGAGGACCAGAGTTTGGTTTGCAAGCAGCCATATCTGGTGATTGACAGCCACCTACAACTCCAGCTGTAAGGCATACAATGCTCTCTTTGGGCATCCCTGGGCATGTACGTTCACATGCAAATACCACCATGCCCTGCATAAATTTTTTAAAATAATTTTTAATAAAAAAGCTAGAAATTATAACTTTAGGAGTAGGGATCTGGCTTAGTTGGTAGAGTGACAGCTAGCACACACGAAGCTCTGAGTTTGAGCTTCCAACACGGCATAAAAGCAGGCTTGTGAGGCAGGACCACCGGAAATTCTAGGTCAAGATTAGCTATGAGGTGAATTCAAGGTTATTTTGGGCAGAATGAGATTCTATCTCAAAAAAGGAGAAGGAAGGAGAAAGAAAGAAGGAAAGGAAGGAAAGAATGAAGGAAGACAGATAGAAGAAATAACAGAAAAAAGAAAAGGAAAAACAACCTCGTAATTTTGCTGATAGTTATGGGCCATCCTACAGTTCCTAGTCTTTTTGAACCTTGGGGTCCCACAGAAAACATCGCTTCTAGTGCCTGTGCAGTGGCTAACAGGTGTCTCCAGGCTTCTGTTAGCTGATGAAATTAGAAGCTTGGCTAGGTGATTTATAGCATCTCCCTGTGCTATGATTCTGGACTTGACTACACAAAAACAGACTCTATCTTAAGAGTGAAGTGATTTGCATTTGCACAGACCTCTAATTTTCTAAATGATACTGACCTTCAAGGAGTAATTTCATGGAATGAGTTCTTAGGGAGCAAAGAACATTATCATTTAACTTTGTGACCTTAGCACCTATTCCTTCGCTGTTGGTTCACTGTAGCCATCACTGTCTTGCTCCCCTTTCTGAGATGAGGGGGTCTTATGAAGTTGCTCACAAACTATAAAGCAGAGAATGCCCTCGATCCTCTTGCCTCTACCTCCCAAGCCCTAAAACTACAGTCGTGTTTAGTTTTATGCAGTTCTAAGGACTGAACTCAGGGCTTTGTGAATACCAAGCAAAGGTCCTAGCACCCATGATACATCCCAGCCCAACAGTCCAACAGTTTGGCTTTTTTTTTTTTTTTTTTTTTTTTTTGGTGGTACTGGGATTAGAACCCTTGAACATGGCAGGCAAGAACTCTACCACTGACTTACACCCCAACTATTTTTAATAGTAGGTTTTAACTAAGTGTGTGTGAGTAACCCCTCCCCCCATGTGTGTCTGGGGATCACACCCAGGATGTTGTACATGGTAGGCAAGCTCCCTATCACTCTGCTACACCCCAGCTCTTTTCTTGGAGTGAGTTCTCTTCTTTTACCTTTATGTGTGTTCTGGAGGAGAAATTCAAAGTCATCAGACTTCCATGGCAAATGCCTTTACCCACTGACCCATCTTGCTAGCCCTCCATCGGTCTCTCACTCACTCTGGCAGTGCACCACCTCTGCCTGCCCACCTAGCTCTTTTAAGAGTAGATTTTAAGATCTTGTTGTTGATGACAGTCAAACCCAGGGCCTCCAATATGTTAGGCAAGAGCTCTATCTCTGAGCTATATCCAAGCTCTTTTTAAACAGTAGATTTTCACTTTGGGTGTGTGCCTTTCTGGGGCTCAAACTCGGGATCTTGTACCTACTAGGTAGGCACTCTACACTGAGTCATGTCCTCAGCTCTTGTTTATTTCTTTCACCCTTTCATAACAGTTCTGAGGGACAGTGCAGAAAATAAAATAATGACACCGTCTTCCCGGAGATGCCACAAACTAACCTTGGAACCTGTGAACATGTTAGTTGTAGTTCTTACTTTTGCATTACTGTGACAGAACAGCCAACTGAATGACTAAACAAGGATTTACTTTAGATTTTTAGTCCCTCCTGTCTTGACCCTGTTACTTTGGGCCTGTGGCAGCATAGCACTTCCAGGTGGGAGCACGTGACTGCTCACCTCATGGCAGATAGACAGAAGAAGCAGATAGAGAGAAGGCCAGTTCTGTAGCCCCTTTCAAAGACTCACCCTGTGGTGGTTTGAAAGAAAACAGCCCCCACAGGCTCACAGAGAGTGGCACTATCAGGAGGTGTGGCCTTGCTGGTATAGGTGTGGCTTTGTTGGAAGAAGTTCTCCTTCCGCTGCCTGAGCTTGATGTAGGAATCTTAGCTCCTTCTCCAGCACCATGTCTGCCTGCATGCTGCCATGTTTCCTGCCATGATGATAATGGCCTAAATTAAATATTTCCCAATTAAATATTTCCCTTTATTAGAGTTGCCATAGTTATGGTGTCCCTTCACAGCAATAGAACCCTAAACGAACTAAGACACACTCGTAAAACATAATTTCCTCCCACTAGGCTCAGCCTCTAAGACATCCCCACCTCCCAGTAGTGCTGTAGAAGGATGATGGAGCTTGTAAGACTTAAGGCTTTGGAAGGAGACCCCAGGACCAAAACATCACATCATTCCCTTAAAGTCCTCAGACCCTGGGGTCTAGAGAAAACACACTCTGAAGACACCAAGATTTTTGTCCTGGTGATAAAAATAAGGATTTAGACTTCTTCACCTCTAATTTCTAATATCCTTTCTCTATTCTTTTCTTCTCTCCCTCCTTCTTCCCCAATCTTCTCTTTCTCTCCTCCTCCCTATCTCTTTTTTCTTCCTCTCTCCTTCCTTCCCTCCCTTCCTGTCTTCCTTCCTGCCCTGGTAGTTTTCACTGTCCCTGTTGTAAAATACCCTTACTCAAGCAACTTAAGAGAGAAAGGCTTTATTTTCGCTCACCGTTTGAAGATGCAGCCTGTCATGGCACAAAGTTACAGCAGCGTGAATTGGAGGCAGCTGGTCAAATGTGTCCTCAGTCAGGAGGCAGAGAGTTATGAGTGCTTTGGTCAACTCGCATTTTCTTTTTTATGCAATCCAGGACCAATCCCATGGAGTTTTGCTGCCTACATTCAGGGCAGCCTTGCCACTTCAATTAAGCTATACCTAGTCTACATACTTCCTCACACTTCAATTAAGCTGTACCTAATCTACATACTCACTCACAGGCAAGGCCAAAAGCTTGTCTCCTAGATGATTCTAGAGCCTGTGAATTTGACAATATTTTTTCTCTCTTCTTCACCTCCCCCCATTTTTCTCTATAGCTCAGGTTATAGACCATGGGGGGGGGGGAGTGGATGGGAATATATTTCAGTGATGGAACATTTGCCATCTCTTGCAAGGCTCCGGGTTGCAATCTCAGTACAGAAAACATCACAGGTAACACATGGAACTTGTAATTGAGTTTCAGCTGTGTGCTGACCAAGGAAAGGAGGAGCTTGCCTGCCTGAATGTCCACATTCCACTCCTGTTTTAGTTGCGGTTCTCTAGAGCAACAGAATCAAGGGAATGAAAAGATGACAGAATTTAAGTGAGCTTAAAATAGTAACAACAGCTAAATCACCTCTGAGGTGCTGAGAACCTGGTAAGTTACTCAGTCCTTCAGGCTGATGTCTCAAAGATGGAATAACTCAGTCCATAATATATGGATGTACCGGCCCTGGAGGTTCCTAGAGAGCTGTTGGTATCTACCTCTCGGTGGAAGTTTGGAAATGCTTGCTTTATTGTCAACTAAGGAATCCTCTTCCTCCTTCTCTTCCTCCTCCTCAGCAGCAGCAGCAATCAGCTCATTGGTAAAAGGGAGGCCAGATAGCTAAAGGCAGAAAATACAGAGGTATTTCCCTTCAGAAATACTTTTAAAAAACAAAAACAAACACAAACAAAAACCAAAACAACACTACTGGAAGGTACCTCCCACAGTTGGGGTGGGCCTTCCCACGTCAATCAGGACAATTCTTCCGGGGATGCTTCTTACTCAGATAATTTGCCACCAGTTGACATTAAAGCCAACTATAATGAATTTCTGGGATAGCTGTCTGGGCCTGCTTCCGGGATAAGAACTGCACAGGGTACGCATAGACATTTCTGACTCCAAAATCCTATCTAGCGAGCAAGGCTTGCATTGCTCTCTCTCTCTCCATCCACTGCAGTTACAGAGGAGAATGTCAAAATTCAAAATCTCTCTGGAGGAAGATGGGACGTAGCTAAGGAGGTAGCATGCTTGCCTGGTTTTCATGAAGCACTGGGTTCAGTCCCCAGTACTGCAGAGAACTGTAGGTGACAGTGCACGCCTGTAACTCTCACACTTGGGAGGTGGAGGTGGGAAGGTCGGAGGTTCAAGGTCAGCAGATTTTTTAAAAAGAAGATTGTTCTTAATTTTGTTTTTAGATGTTGCTTCAGGAAAAAGGGGAAAGCTTTTAAACTTGTCACTTACCTCTCTCTTGGCAGTAATCGTGACAGAGGCTACATGGGAAACAACCCGGTTCTAGGAACTGGTTGCAGAAGCTGAGGTTTGTCACCTTCCCAGCTGGGTTTCAAATCCCAGTTAGGCACTTGTTTGAAGTCTGTTCTAGGCAGAACTGAGTACCCAGATGTGACCAGAAGCCCAAGACAGTCGCAAAGTCCCTTGTGACTGGGCCCCAGGCAA
Organism: Meriones unguiculatus; assembly: GCF_030254825.1. Taxonomy (NCBI): domain Eukaryota; kingdom Metazoa; phylum Chordata; class Mammalia; order Rodentia; family Muridae; genus Meriones; species Meriones unguiculatus. The sequence goes on from NC_083353.1 coordinate 99,784,324, forward strand.
AGACCGGACTAGAGAAGAAACGTGGTCTCTCTCTCTTTCTCTCTCTCTCTCTCTCTAAGAGATATTTCTATGTCAGGGATCACAATATGATTGCATTCATTACCTGTCTCATTGCTGTGATGACATATCCGAAAGAAGCCACTTAAGGGAGGAAGGATTCATTCTGGCTCACAGTGTAAGAAGAAACAGTCCTGGCTGGGATTAAATCTCGGTGGTAGACTGCTTACTTAGCATGATTGAAGCCCTAAGTTTGATTCTCAGCACCACAAAAAACAAACAAACAAAAAAGTGGCTGATACAGCTTGGGGCAGTTGCTTATGGCACAGACGGGAAGCAAGGAGTGCTCAAATAGAATCCATCCGCAGGAACTTCGGGGGCCCATTCCCCATGATGTACTTCCACTAATGAGGGTCTAAAGAACCTACAGCCTCCCCCAAATGGTGCCACCATCGGGAACTAACTGTTGAAGTGCATGAACCTCTGGGGACATTTCACATCCACACCATCACAATGTCAATTACAATGACATCTAACACCTTGATGCAGTTTGAACGCTGGCCCCCAGCTGGTGGCACTCGTGGAAAGTTGTGGTACCCTTGCGATGTGGAGCCTCAGTGGAGGAAGTGGGCCACTGAGGGAGGGTCTTTGCCACTGAGCTATGTGTCGGCCCTAGAGTCTAGAAAAACCTGGGCTTTCTTTAGAGATGACGTGGAAAGAAAAGGAAAGAATATTCCAGTCATAAAGTTTCTTGCTCATGAGCCAGGAAATGGTCCCCAGGTATCTTGATGGCAGACGTTAGGTTGACAGGCAGTTGCCTGGTAGGGATCAGGATACAGGGAGGTGGAAGGGGGAAGATCTATGTTCTATGTTTTGGCTTTAATTTTTATCCTGGGTTTAGTACTAGCTTAGTGGTTCAGGGACAGTGTCTCAGAGGAAGTGATATTTGAACTATGACCCAAGCAGAGTGTGGGTGTCAAGGTGTGGGGGTGTGGGTGGGGAAGCTCAATGTTTTCAAGAAATAAGGAAGCCAGTACAGTGGATGCTCAAAATGCAATAAGGAGAGAGAGATAGAGAGAGAGAGACAGAGACAGAGACACACAGAGAGAGGTGATGAGCAGTTGATAAGGTGGGAAGATGGCCTGGCTTCTCATTGTAGTGTCCCTCTTCGGTTCCTGTGTGCACAAATAGTAGAGGGGAGAAAGGGTGTCGTGGGGCTAATGGAGTGATTTTGGACCTAGCTAAAGCCCTCCAGAACATTGTGGTGCCTAGTGCCTAGTGATCCTCTAGCTCCTTAAAGTATCTTCTCGCTATTGATGGGTTACACAGACTTCTTTTTGACAATCAGCTGCTTCCACAAATCAAGACTAATATCAACCTTGCTTGAAAATTCCAGGAGCCCTGCTTAGCCACCTAAACGAACCAGTTTTCTTCTCTTCACCCTTTGAGACAGTGTCTCATGTAACCCAGGCTGTCCTGTGGAGTCAAGGTTGACTTTGAACTTCTGATCCTCCTGCCTCCACCTTGTGAGTTCTGGGATTACAGGCATGCACCGTTACACCCCGATTATTCAGTGCTGAGAACTGAATCCAGGACTGTGTGCGTTTTATGTAAGCACCCTGCCAGCCATGTTACACAACCAGACCTTGTTCTCTGTTTCTGACAGTCACATATAACCCAAGCTGGCCTCAAACCCCTGATTCTCCTGCCTCCATCTCCCAAGTTCTGGGCTTACAACTGTTTGCCACCACACCTGGCATTGGTTTCCCTTGACTTCTAACTAATCCCACCCATCCTTGTATCTCAGTAAAAGAAAGCATGTCTTCACTTCCACTCCACCTTCAGGATTCGTTCCCTCTATCACTGTTGGTCATCATAATGAGAATGGCTCCCTTCCACAGACCTTCAATCAGTTTATTCCACTAGAGTCGAGTCTGAGTCTGCTTAGTGACCAGGCCTCGGGAGTCAAAAAAAAGTGAACTAAAGCTCATGGAATCCTTTTTTTTTTGAGCAGCTTTCAGATCACCCGGGCTAGGTACCTTCTCTCTGCTCTCACTGGATCCTCACAATCCCACATGGTAGGGACCATTACTAGGACCCATTTTATAGATGAGGAGTTAAAGAGAGTTTAAACAATGCGCCCAAAGTCTCACTTCTTTTTTTTATGTGTGTGTGTGTGTGTGTGTGTGTGTGTGTGTGGTATGCATGCCTATGTGTATGTGTGTTCATGTGTGTGTGCAGGTACCTATATTTGTATGGGTATAAGGAGATCCAAGGTTGATGGCATGAGTCTCCTGCTGTTCCTTTATTCACTGAGGTGGGGTTTCTCAACTGAACCCAGAGCTTGCCAATATGGCCCGTTGGGCAAGCCACTGGAATTGCAGGCAGGCCACCATGTCCACCTGTCATTTACACGGGTTCTGTGGATCTGAACTCTGGTCCTCATGCTCATATAGAAAGTGTTTTAACCACTGACCCATCTCACCAACTCTCAAAGTCTGCCTGGTGACGAACTGGGTCAGAACCTCTCTGGTGCCAAAGCCAAGTTCTCAACCAGTGTTCTCTGCTCCCTTCACCTGTCTTTCTGAGTTTCTGCAAGTGTTTAGAGACTGTGATGCCTCTACAACTGGATGTCTTTCTTATCTTGTTGGTAGAACCCTTTTGTAACTATCTAGCCCTCATCTTCTCCTTCATGTCCTCACAGGCCCAATCACATCTGTGTCCTAGGCATCATGGCCTAGTTTCTTCCTATCACAGATAGCACTAGTATTTCTTTGGAGTGGGAGTTTTTCCTACTGGCCAAACCTCAGCTCATTACTCAAAGGGGCAGGTTGGTTCCTTTTCAAGAGCTCTCAGCCCTTCTCAACTTATTCCAGTAGTCTGAGGCTAACTCTTTGATTCTAAGGTAGAGTATAGTATACAGCATTGTGGTCACACAGGGAGATATTAAAAGAACCAAAGTTCACTTAAGACTTGCAACTTTGGGATGTATTTATCAAAGACGATGGCACCATTCTGATGGGATGTTTGCTTTGAGAGTGCTTTCGATTGTCACAGGATTGCAGGGGTGTGAAGATGAGGAAGTGTCTGGCTTCCTGCTGGCTTTGATAGTGTTAGTGTGAGACAGGTTTGTAGGGCAGAGCACTGTTTTATGGCCTCCAAGGTTTGAAATGTCCTATCAGACATTTGCTCAGGTGGAAAGCTTTTCTCATCTTAATTAATAAAAATAGTACATGTATGGGTGCTTCGCCTGTCTGCAGGACTATTTACTATTTACTGTGTGTGGGTGGGTGGTACCCATAGAGGGCAGAAGCGGGACTCAGATCCCTTGGGACTGGAGTTGTAAGTGGTTGTGAGATGTCGTGTGTGTGCTAGAAATTGAACCTGGGTTGTCTTCAAGAGCAGTCAGTGTATGAGCCATCTCTCCAGCTGTGTGAGTGTGTGTGTATGCCACAATATGTACACCAAAGTACATGGTCACTCATCAGGGACTCCAGAGCAATCAAGAGTTTATTGTCCTGATGGTACTGACTCCAAAGGTCTTGGTACTTTGTTCAACTTACCTTCTGCAGAGGCGAGACAGGATCTTATTTGGATCTCTTTACCGCTCACTGTTTGGGCATTTTCTAGGGCTTTATTCACTGAAGACTGTTCTTATTTTTGTGTCATCCTGTCCTGCAGCAAACATATATTTAGAAGATAATATGAGTTTGGTGTGGTGTCTCATGTCTGTAATCACAGCACTCAAGAAATTGAAGGAGGTAGATCAAGAGTCTAAGTTGAACGTGGCCATCCAGGACAGCCTCATATAATGAGTGAGACCTCCATCTTTAAAAAAAAAAATATATATATATATATATATATATATATATATATATATATGTGTGTGTGTGTGTGTGTGTGTGTGTGTGTGTGTCTGACTATGAGTCTCAGCATCTGCTTTGATACCCTGATGGGTAAAGTCTTTCAGAGGCCTCCTGTGGAAGGCTACTGTCCTGTTCCCTGTCTTCTCCTACGTCCAATGTCTATCCTGTTTGCTCTTCTGAATGAGGATTAAGCCTCTTCCCTAGGATCCTCCTTCTTGTTTAGCTTCTTTAGGACTATTGATTGTAGTATGTCTATCCTTTATTATATGGCTAATATCCACTTATAGGTGAGTATATACCATATGTGTCTTTCTGCTTCTGGGTTACCTCACTCAGGATGATTTTTTCTAGTTCCTACTATTTGCCTGCAAATTTTATGATTTCCTTGTTTTTAATTGCTGAGTAGTATTCCATTGTGTAAATGTACCACAACTTCTATATCTAGTTTTCAGTACAGGAGCCTTCCACAGGAGGCCTCTGAAAGAGTCTACCCATCAGGGTATGGAAGCAGATGCTGAGACTCATAGCAAACTGGACAGAATGCAGGGCATCTTGTGGAAGAAGGGGAAGATAGAAAGACCGGGAGGGGACAGGAGCTCCACAAAGAGATCAACAGAGCCAAAAAACAAAACAAAAACAAAACAAAAAACCAACCTGGGCTTAGGAGGGCCTGCAGAGACTGACACTCCAATTAAGGACCATGCACAGAGAAGACCTAGACCCCTGCTCAGATGAAGCCCATAGTTTCCAAGTGGGTTCCCTAGTAAGGGGAGCAGGGGCATAGGGAGAGAAAAGGGAGTGTGGGTGGGACAGGGAAGAGATGGGGGGGGGGATTACAGCAGGGATACAAAGTAAATAAATTGTAATAATACAAAGTAAACAAATTGTAATAATGAATAAATAAATAAATAAATAAATAAAGATAGTCCATCCATGGAGTGGAGACTGGATCAGAGCAGTTGAAATTTAAGCATTCAGTGTAGCTCAGGCAGGCCTCAGATCTTCTGAGCAGCTTCAATTATAAGCATATGCCACCCAGTTTATACTGAACGTCCTGCACTCATCTCCTGAGAAATCACACTTCCTACATGTTAAGTATCAGGAACCACGGCAGATTTTCAAAGTTCTTCTCTCCCTATAGCAAGGACTTGTAGCAACTTGGAAAGTGTTCTTCCGGAGAGTCATATCCGTGACGGTGTTTTGATGGAGAGCTAGAGACTGTTTAAGGTACTTCTGCAGTTTATCAAAATGAGATTTTATTGTGATACTATTGTCAAGAGTGCTCACTGGAACTTCCCACAGTGCAGCCACTTTGTCATCAGTCTTGAGTGCTTGGGTTCTGCAGGAATTTCCAAAGCAAGAACTGGCAAATATGTTTTTGAAGTAAGGAATAGACAACCAATGGGACCATTTTCATGAGAATGTATTTTCCTCCCATGTTTTAAGTATACCGGAACTTTGGTCTTGCTAGCTCTGTAGCCAAATTCCAGTGAACATCAAGAGCTTATATGCTCATTCAGGAGATCAATGGCAAAAAAAAAGTGAACAAGAGAAAAGCAAGCAGGCAAGCAAACAAACAAATGAACAAACAAACCCACTATGTACAATGGGGGTCCATGCTATGAAAGTGACTTGTTCTGATTTAGCTTTAATGGGCTCATCTGGGTACTGAAGAAGAATGAACCTGAGAAGAATGAAGTCTGGAGATCAGCTAGGAGCTACTGCCAGTGTCTAGGCTCAAGAGGGTGAGAGTTTGGGTGTAGGCCGTCGCAATTTTTGAGGTATGAGGTAGGTGCGTATGTGTGTGCATTTGTGTGTGTATGTACTTGTTCTAGGCAAGAAAGAAGTCACTAAAGCATTGTGCCTAGGATTTGAATGGCTGTGGATGGCTACACTATTTATAGAAATAGGGAAGTGACAGTTCCTTCTTGAATGAATTCTTTTCCTAATGCCTTATTTGACACTAAAGTGACATATCAAATAAGGTGGTCTTAAGGATGAGTTAAATCTGAAGATGTAAATTTCAGAATAACATATGCATGTGTGATGTATTTATATGTATAGGAGCTGGTTTTGTGGCTCAGTGGTAGAGCTATTGGTAGCATGCATGAGGCAGTGAGTTCTGTTGACAGTGTTGCTACATATATAGCATATATATCTACAAACACATATATGTATGTATGCATGCGTGTGTGTATGTGTATGTATGTGTATGTATTCACAGACTGCACACACATGTACATAGCACACACATATTCTTTTTTGTTCTTCATAAAGGGATTCTTCTGGACCCATAGATGACCTCGAACTTCTAATGTTACTGCCTCAATATCCCAGAACTGGTGAGCTACAACACGTGGTTTTTATGTGGTGCTACGGGTTCACCCTGATTCTGGCATGCTAGGCAAGCACTGAGCTGCATCGTCACCCACGTATAGAGTTATTTAAAGATAGATACATTAAAGGTGTAGGAGCTGTCACGGCAAGGTGGCCGTTTTCCCACCTTGCTGTTTCTGGGTAGTAGGAAGAAAGGACTTCAAGAATTTTGGTCTTTGTTGAGTACCTTTTACAAAGTCCTCTTCCACGGACAGCTCCGTGTCCCCGAGACACGGGCTGTGCACGCCACCTGCTGGTCAGTTCTGAGCATTTTTACAGCATGTTCTTTAGGTAAACAAAGCAAGTTCTAGTTAATCAAGAACACAGATGGAGGTTGTGGGGAGGGACAGATGGAGGTTGTGGGGAGGGACGGATGGCTCGGTGATTAGAACCTGAGTTCAGTTCCCAGCACCAGTTCAGGTAATTCCTGTAACTCCAGCTCCAGGGAGATCAGACGTCTCTGGCATCAGTGGGCACTTGTTCACACAAATACACACAGTTACACGCACAGACGTGCACACATACACACACACACACTCACCTACACATATATAATTAAAAATAAAATAATCTTGCAGACTATCTGGGTTCTGTTCCCAGCACCTACACAGTGGTTCACAGCTATCCAGATTTCTAGTTCCAAGGGATATAACCCCTCTCTTTTGACCTCCTTGGGCACCAGGTGCATGTGATACACATATATGTACATGCAGGCAAAAGTCATACACATAAAAGAATAACCCTAAAAAAATAATAAAAATAATTTTTAAAAGAATACATACAACCACAAACTTACAATGGTTTGCTTGAGGATTAAAACCAAAAAAACCAAAAGAACCAATGACAGTGTGGAAGCCATACTCTGAGTTTTGACCTTTTCCCAGGCTGGCCATATGTGGTAAGATGCTCTCTCTCCTGGCACCCAGCAGTAACAGCAAACCCCAGCTCCCCTGACGATGATGGAAAACAGCAGAGACTCTGCAGTGTCCTCGGTTGCTAGGCTGAGATGTTCATTAGGTCAGGTATGTTACTACATACGTGTGTGTAGAACCTGAATGTTCAACCTGTATGTTCGTAATACAAACAGGTCCGTTGGGAAATAGCCCCATTGCGGGTTGAAGAAGCATCGGTATAAACTCCAATGAAATACAGACTGAAGCTGCTTCTCCCGGTAGCTTACAGCCTTTCAGTGGGAAGATCAGAGATGCGGTGGGTGTGGCAGGATCACGGGAATAATTGGGATTTGTATCTTACAGAGAGGTTTGGATTTGAGTTCCATTTTTGCTTTACCAAATGACAAGACTCCCAGGTCCTAATGCTGCGACCCTTTAACGCAGCTCTTCGTGTTACAGTGATCCCCAACCATAATAATTATTTTTATTGGTACTCCCTAACTGTGATCTCTCTACTGTTGTGAATCGTAACGTAAATGGCTATGTTTTCTGATGGCGGCCCCCCATGCAAGGGTTGTTCGACCCCAAAGGACTCACTCCCCGCAGGCTGACCACCGCTGCCCTGGACTCTGCAGCAGTCTGGCAATGCTGTCTGGGTGACAGAAGTGCCCCACATCTACAAGGAGTGCTTGAGCAGCCACTCGTCATATGTGGCTGCTGTGGCTAAGAAACCCATTTTTCACTCTACTTAGTTCAGATTTAAAGAGGGTGGAGAGAGCTCTGTCAATCAAGTGCTTGGACCAGAGTTTGAACCCTCTTGCTCATATTAAAAGTCTAAGTGTGGAGGCACACCCGTGGGGTCTCCGTGCTGGGGGGAGGGCAGAGGCAGGGAGGTACCTAGAGCCAGCTAGCCAACCTAACCTAACTGGCTAGGCTCGGGTACCAATGAGAGACTCTTATCTCAAAAACTAGGTCCCGAGGAATGTCATCCAAGATGGACTTTTGGACTTCAAGAGTGTGTGTGCCAGGGGCTGGAGCGATGGCTCAGCAGTTAAGGGCACTGACTGCTCTTCCAGAGGCGCTGTTCAATTCCCAGCACCCACACAGTAGCTCACAACTGTCTGTAACTCCTGGAGCTGACATCCTCACACAGAAATACATGCAGGCTAAACACCAATGTACATAAAATAAAAATAAACGAATTATTTAAAAACGTGTGTGTGTGTGTGTGTGTGTGTGTGTGTGTGTGTGCGTCAAGTATAGCTAGCACATTCTATATTGGACAACATGATCCTGAAGGACCAGTTTCCTCATCTACCTGTGAGGTTTTGTGACAACTGATCTGGCATCTGAAGGAGCTTCTACCACTGTGCATGCATTGTGGCAGGAAGCCAAGAACTGTGCTTTGAGCTAATACACCTGATGGAATCAGAGTAAAAATGATCCACCCCACGCCCCTCGAACCATCACTAAAGGTTTTCATTAATCTCCTGCTGTGACTTCAAAAGGAAAAACAGGGAATATGCATGAGTCCCGCAAGTCTGCTCCTCTTAGAAACATTCTGTTTGGAAATGAATCAGTCACTGTGGTGTTTTGTGTTTATCCCCCTCTCTCTGAGATGGGAGACTATATCAGCTTGTGGTGAGAAAGTCCTCCCAGTCAATGAATAATCAAAGGCAAAGCCAAGCAGATGATAAATCTTGGCCTCCCTCCCATGAAGCCACCCACTAAGCAGAATTGAATAAATCTGTTCGGGCTTAGCATATTTTTCAGGGTAATTGGTTGCAGTGCTCTCTAATTCTTTGATTGGCCAACTTCGTCCTGGGCCTATTCCAAGCTAATAAAACAGAGAGTGAAGTAAGTTTCTGATTTCGGCTTTAAGTTTCAGGGAGGGACCTCGATGCCTTAGTTCTGACAATGCTGGGAAGAAAACCAGTGTTTGTTCATGTTTCTCCTTTCCGAATCCTGGCAACATCTGGGTCTCTGTAATCTTCCCAGATGGCTTCCTTCTCCTGGGAGAGGGCTGCAGGTGACTTGGCGAGAACATCACAAAATGCCAGGCAATTACAGTAATTATGGCTCTGTGGTGCAGGTTGGGAATGTTTCAAGCCATGGGGCTCAGAAGCTATGCGCATCAACAAGAGGCACTCTCCAGAAGCTGCAAAACATGTGAGGTCAGAAGATGCACTTTGAACTCTGGTTTCATCAGCTGTCTTCTGAGTGACCTTGAGCTAGATCTTGACCTCTCTGAGCCTCTCTCTTCCTGCCAGTAAAATGGATGCACTGCCTCCCTTCTCCACAGGTATTGGGAGAAGAAAGAAAGGAAAGCTCTTAAAAGATGAGACACAAGGGGCTAGAGAGATGGCTCAGAGCTTAAGAGCACTGGATGCTCTTCCAAAGGTTCTGAGTTCAATTCCCAGCAACCACATGGAGGCTCACAACCATCTGTCTTGGGGTCCTGAGTTCAATTCCCAGTAACCACACGGAGGCTCACAACCATCTATTCTGGAGTCCTGAGTTCAATTCCCAGTAACCACATGGAGGCTCACAACCATCTATACTGGGGTATGATGCCATCTTCTAGCATGCAGGCATACTTCATGCCACTGTTTCTATGTATGCTGTGCTCTTGAGAAAGGAAAGAAAGGAAAGAAAGGAAAGAAAGGAAAGAAGAAAGGAAAAAGCCTTGAACTTTTGTGTTCCCAACGGGCATGGGTTGAATTTCTCTGTTATGTGTTGTGTGTGTGTGTGTGTGTGTGTGTGTGTGTGTGTATGTGTGTATTCCTAAATTCATGTTAAACTTCTCACTTCCAGGAGCTCAGAATGTGGCTGTGTTTAGAATCAGGGTCTTTAGAGAAGTTACAAATTAAAATGAAGCCACCAGGTTGGCTCCGATCCAACATACTAAACCACTTCGTTCCTCTACTTAATTTTTATTTTTCTTTGCTTTGGAGATCAGGCATTAAAGACTGGGATATTCAAGGCTGAATGCTATGTCTCAGAGCAACTGTAATCCCAGTACACAGATGGCAGGGGCAGGAGGACTGTGGATTCTAGGGTAGACAGAACTACATGTCTTAAGAAGAAGAAGGCAAACAAACACACAAACGAAAAGAAAGCAAGACAGGAGGAGGAGGGAAGGAAGAGAAAGAGGATGGGGAGGAACAGGGAGAGGGGGAAAGAAGGGGAAAAAGAGGCATGAGGAGGAAGCATTATTCTCCAGTACAAGGAATTATGTTGGAAGACAGCAGCCACCTGCTGTTGGCCCAAATTGTGCATTGCAATTAACCAAAGAAAAGTGTCCAGCCATTGGCCAAGATTTCTTCCTGCAGCCCAAGTCCAGTGTCTGGAAAATGTGTCTGCTTAAAGACTGATCCTCTTGCTCTAGCTTTGGACCAATTGGAATGGCCAGAACAAAGGCACTGGCTGACACCTTTTTATTAAGGTCTTGAAAGTCAGTGTCTCTGTTCAATCCTTTTATGTCACTTCTATTTCACAAATGTGATCCTTGAGGGCACTACCATATGAGTAACCTTCAGAGTTCCTGCTTCTGGATATCCCCACGGGCACAGTATCCACTGTGTTAGTTAAGGTTTCTGTTGCTGTGATCATGGCAACTCTTACAAGGGAGCACATCTAATTGTGGCTGGCTTGTAGTTCAGCGGTTTAGTCCATTATCATCATGGCAGAAAGCATGGTGGCAGGCAGGCAGACATGGTGCTGTAGAAGTTGCTGAGGGTTCTACATCTAGATGCACAGGCAGCAGAAAGAAAGAGTGAGCTACCAGGCCTGTCTTGAGCTATTGAAACCTACTCCGCCCCTGCCCTTCCCCCCCTAGTGACCTATTACTTCCAACAAGGCCATACCTCCAATAATGCCACTCCCTATGAGTGTCTATAGGGGTCATTTGCATTCAGACCACCACATCCCCTGTTGAAATAAAGCACAGATGAATGAGCAAAGGCAAAAGATCTTTGGGTCTTCCCCATAGGGGGAGAATGGCTCTGATTTAGGCAACTATACAGCAAGGAGAGATGGCCAGTGATTCTGAGTTCATGGATTCTCTAGCAGTCCTTGTCACACAACTAATACCTCTGCAGCAGTCCCTTTCACATGCGACACCCACATGACGCTTCAGCCGTGGCTCAGCTGACTGAACCAGTGATGGGCCACTGACTCAGCGAAGCTCATCTCTAGGGCAGTCAGCAGGCTATGAGGTGGCCTTTTGTAGGGCGTCTATCACACAGCCCTTAGCTCAGACCTCTCAGGTTGTATTCTCGGCCACCTTTGCTTTCTAGCTTGTAGGAAGAGGACAGGCATGAGATCAACTGTGACATCAGTCATAAGATCCTGAGCAGTCTCAGAGAGGAGTAAACAACCTCTAGACCAAATGGGACCTTAGCAGGGGGACACATTCTGACCTACCAATTGGTAGGAAGAGAGGACAGAGAAAGTGAGCAGAGTGGATACAGCTGGACCCCAAACCCTGTGGGCCAATTCTCTCTTAGGTGGAAGAGACCTCTGAGTCTATCTTTTCTGCCCTTACCCAACTTTTGGCTCTTTGCTTTGTATCTTGTTGAATTCTTCAAAGGGCCCAAGAACCAGGAGATGCTTAATACAGCTATACTGCCTCTGGCAGTTTTTCTTTCCCTAAACACACATGATGTGTTGTTTTGGCCTAGAATATTCTTTACCTCCTTTTTCCAAACGCTAATCTTTGCCTATTGAATAACTATGTATACGTGAAGGTTAGGTTTGTTTTTTAATTTGTGTGTGTGTGTGTGTGTGTGTGTGCATGTGCAGGTGTTTTGCCTGTAGTGTCTGTGCACCATATGCATGCAGTGACCCTAGAAGCCAGAAGATGACATCAGGTCACCTGGAACTAGAAATACAAATGGCTGAGAGTTGACATGTGAGTGCTGAGGATTGATCCCAGGTTCTTTGGAAGGGTAGCCAAGTGCTCTTAATCACCGAGCCATCTCTCCAGCCCCAGTAAAAGTTGATTTTGATTGTCAACTTGATGTGATTTGGAAATTACCATGGAGCCTGGCATGGTGGCACACACCTTTAATCCCAGCACTCAGGGAGGCAGAAGCAGGTGGATTGTTGTGAGTTCGAGGCCAGCCTGGTCTACAAAGTGAGTCCAGGACAGCTGAGGCTACACAGAGAAACCCTGTGTTGAAAACCAAAACCAAAAACCAAAAAGATTACCATGGAAATAAACCTCTGGGCATGCCTGTTAGGATTGTGTAGATTTTGTGCATTGAGGTGGAAAGACTTATTCTGAATTTTGGTGGTTTTATTCCACAAACTGGAGTCCAGAGAAGAAAGAGAGAGACAGAGACAGAGACAGAAAGAGCATACGTGTCATCTGCATTTCTTGACTGTGGATGAAATGTGGGCAGCTGGATCCCGCTCCTGCAACCATAACCCCCCATGACAGACTTCCCCTTGAACTGTGATCCAAAAGAAATCCTTATTCCTTGAAGATGCTTTTGTTAACTCTTTGAGACTAGCAGCTAGGAAAGTCCCTCTCCTAGTTAGCTTTAGCTATCTGTTAACTTGACACAGCTGACAGCTAGTTGGGATTCTCAACTGGGACTCTGCCTCCATCAGATGGACCTGTGGGCAAGTCTGTGGGAGAATTTTCTTGCTAATTGATGTGGGAAGGCCCAGCCCAATATGGGCAGTGCCCCCACTGGGTAGGTGGTCCTAGGATGTATAAGAAAGCAGGCTGAGCTGGGCATGGTGGTGCACACTTGCAATCCCAGCACTTGGAGAGGCAGAGACAGGTGTATATCTGTGAGTTCGAGGCTAGCCTGGTCTACTAAGTGAGTGCAGGACAGCTAAGGCTGTACAGAGAAACCCTGTCTTGAAAAACAAAACAAGGAAGGAAGGGAGGGAGGGAGGGAGGAAGGAAGGAAGGAAGGAAGGAAGGAAGGAAGGAAGGAAGGAAGGAAGGAAGGAAGGAAAGAAGGAAGGAAGGAAGGCCAAGCATGAGTCGAGGAAGCAGGCTAATAAGCAATTATCCCCTGGATTCTGCTTCATTTCCTGCCCTGACTTCCTTCAGTCGCAGACTGTGATTGGGAAACATAAGATACACAAACTCTCCCCTCCTAAAATATCTTTTGGTCATGTTTTATGACAGAAACGGAAGGCAAATGAGGACAGTAGCCAATGCAGTTTCTTTTCATTCCTATCCAAAAGTCACAGCAATAATGAACCAGTCTTGTTCACTCCTTTGATTTGATACTTTCACTATGGCTTTGCTCCACAGAACATGCTCTAATTTGTCAAACTTCACTTGTGACTGTCCTAGTATCCATGCAGCCCACCAAGCTGTAAGAAACTTGAGACTCGCATCTGTCAGCTACTGTTGGGCTCTCAGCTCCTACCATGATGCCGGGAAGGCAGACACTCAATATTTTTTTTTAAACAACTACTAGATGTTTCTTTACTGAATGGTGGCTGAATGAAGCAAATCAGAACTTTTTTTTTAAAATGATTGCTTCTTTGAGAATTTCATACAATGTGTTTTGATCTTATTCTTGCCTCCCCAGACCCATTCCCCTCTTCTCTGCCCACCCAACTTTGCATCCTCTTAAAAAGACAACCACCAAGTCTAATTAGCATTGCCCATATATTCTTGGATGTGTGCCCTTCTCTTGGATTGTGATCAACAAAGGCTACACTTTTAAAGAAAATTACTCTCCCTCTCTCAGCAGCTAATAACTGGCCATAGCTCTTTGGCTAGGGGTGGGAATAGGTGCCTATTGCCCCTCTCCGTCCTGAGATTTGGCTTGGCTTCAGCTTATAAAGGTCTTCTACATGACGTCAGTGAGGCAAACCAGAGATTTCCTTAGGACAACATCAGAGAAAGAATTGGTGAGGGTTAGGATGCAGAAGTGATCCTGATGTGGTCCAGGTATCCCTGAAAGTGCTTAAAACCTCAAGGTTCAAACTATGTTGCTATGACTGTAGATATTTTGACTTTAAAAAATGTTCTCTTTCCTGAGTATACAGAATATTTGTTTGATTGTTTTTGTTTTTCGAGACAGGGTTTCTCTGTGCACCAGAATCATGGCGGTCCTGGACTCGCTTTGTAGACCAGGCTGGCTTCATATCTACAGAGATCCTCCCGCCTCTGCCTCCTGAATGCTGGAATTAAAGGCCTATGCAACCACACCTGATTGGGTATACAGAATTTTAAAAGCTCATATTTTTCTATTTTGCTGCTCTAGGGATTAAACCCAAGGTCTTGCACATACAAGAATAGGCAGAAAGCATTCTGTTATTGAGTTACTTTATAGACCACAAATAGTTCTTTTTTATGGTTTCATACATTGTAACTAATGGCATGCAGACCATGCTGGTGCTTGCCTGTAGTCCCAGTACTTGGAAGGCTAAGACAAGAAGGCTCCACATTTGAGGCCAGCTGACCTTCATAGCCCTTGTCCGAAAAACACCCCACACATATGTAGAAAATACTTTTGAAAGATCACAGATAAACTTTAAAAGCAAAGAGGGAAATATCCTGGGACAAAAAAATGTCTGAGACACTGGGGTAAAAAATAGTAGAATTATTTTGAGTGTATAAGAGACAAACTCCAGCCTCTTTTGGGCCTGTGCCATTCTTTTCAGTTCTCAGGCATCCTGCCCCTGGTGCTGGCTTTCTGTCAGGCAGGGACTGTATGAGCGTCAGCAATCCAGGTACGGCACATCTTTTCCAGTGTTCCAGGGCAGCCTGTCACTAGCCTGGCTCCTGCTACATTTCCTTCCCTAGCCCAATCCCGAGGATTGCATCTGGCCAGTTTTAGTCTTCTGTGCATTGTGGGACAGGGAATTTCGTAAAGTCCTTGCAGTGAGCCCTGAGCAGTGCCTGACCAGAGGAAAATGAGAGGAAAAAAAGGAACTTTAGCTAGAGGAAGGATGTAACCATAGCAACATTTTTTTGCTAACAGTGGACCTCATCCGAGACAGTGGTCTCAGTATAGCTTGTAGTATAATTCAGGGATAGAGCACTTGCTAGCAAAAAAAAAAAAAAAAAAAAAAAAAAAAAAAAAAACAAAAAACGGTGTAGTCCTAAATGATTATGACACTGTAGCCATTGCAACCTCATAGAACAGTGAATTACTCACTTATATTGCTCACTTGTTTTGGTGACACTGGTGTGAAGAGACCTCACTGAGAGCTACTTAAAATGAAAGTGCTTACATAGTGCAGAAAAATTAAGGATGCTAATAAAAGACTCTGTCCCTGGTGCCTTACTCTCCTTTGATAGTTATTTGAGTTTAAGTTTTGCTTTTGCTTCTGGCAGTGTCGGGACTTGAACCCAGGGCCTCCACCATCCTAAGCAAGTGCTCTGCCATGGGACACTTCCCAGTCCAGTAGTTATTTTAGAGTGTACTCATTTGACTTATAAAATACATCAAGCTAGGTATGGTGGTTCATGGCTCTAAATCCTAGCACCTGAGAGGCTGAGGTGGGAAGATTGCTATGAGTTCAAAGCCAGCCAGAATTATATCGTGAAACCAAGTCAGCTATTACTATACAGTGAGGATCCTGTCTCAAAACAACAACATCAACAGCAAAACTACCACAGGGGTGGAGATTTGGCTGTGTTGGCAAAGCTTTTGACGGGCACGCATGAGGCTATAGTGCACAAACTGCGTGTGGGGTGCACACCTGTAATCTCAGCACTTAGAGTGGAGAGAGTCACGATTCAAGCTCACCCTCAACTACCCAACAACAAAAACCCACGTGGACTGCGCAACTGTAGCCATGTCATATCCGAAGCCTCATATAACCAATTTACAGTGTCTCTTGATTGGTTGGGTCCAGAGGCCATGCTGAGTGACTGACCTATACCATCTAAGCCTGTGTACGTGGGTTCTGTGATCTTCATGTAGCCATGAAATCATCTAACGACGTAATGTCCAAAGGTTTCTCCTTCATTACGTTGTGTGTGACTACGCTGAAAATGACAGCAGCAAAATAAATACAGAAAGAAGAAAATCAGATGGGGACATCAGCCAGGGCCAGTGGTGTCAACAGAGTCAGTCTGAGGACCTGGACAGGAACTCCTACCCAGCTGATATATTTTTATTTCCTCCTTTCTTGGATGTGAATCGTTAGGTGGCTTCTGGGTACAGTTTCCTGAAGACTGCTCCCGTGGCTTGCCTTCAAGAATGGTGTTGACTGGGCATTGAAATATGGCTGATTTACCTCTCTCCATTGATGTCCTCTGGGCAGGGAGGGATGAAGCTGTGCTCATCTTTCGAGTAACTTGGGTTGAAGATCTGCCTTTGCTTCTTTTCCACTCACAGCATCTGGGTGAAGGAAGAGTTGTCTTTCAGGGTCTTGGTGTCAAATGAGGACCTGCACTACATGGGTGGCTGATAGGTTGGTTGAAGGTCTCCAGAGGCCCCTGTGTGTGATGGAGGTGTCTAGTGTCTTAGCGCTTGCTTTTTTTTTTTTTAATAGAAAAAAAGTCAATCAAGAGTCTTAGACGGTTTGAGCAGAAGTTGATTTAGCAAATCCAAACACTCCAATAGGATTGGGGTGGCTGCCCCAAGCTGGGATGCTGCTCAAAGGGCTCTATGTTAAATAATTTAAAGAAATGTACGCAGATGTGAGGTAAGTGGTGTACTTATGGAGCAAGGCAGCCCTTTTCCCCTCCCAGGTCACCACGGACTGCATCTCTCTTTCAGGGTATTTCTTCCCATGGTCTTTACAAAAGGGGAGGGGTGTCACTCCTGCACCACAAGTGACAATATAATGACATTAGGACTGTTGAGGATGCAGGCCCTTTGTTAGTGGACATGTGTGACAGAATGCCCTGGTGCTCTGGTTTCTGATTTAGCAGGGACAGCAGAATGCAGCTTCAAGGATGTTTAATGGTAAAGAAGCGTCCTGACCATCAGGAGATGTAGCTGCGCAGATGCAGTTTTCCTGTATCTAGTCCCTTGCCTATTGGACACCACCAGAACTCCCATTAGAGGAGAAGCATGGCTCGGGGGGCTGGGGTGGTAATCAGGCTAGAGCCTGAAGAGGTGGTATGAGATGAAATGATGAGGGAACTGCAATCTATTATCTGGGGAGATGTGGGCTTCGGGCACCCAGCCTGTCTATTGTTTTCTTTCATCTCTATTCTACACTTTTTTCTTCATGCAGCATTCCTCTTACCCCTTATCCTTAATCTAATACTGACTCTTTTATGTCACTGTAGGGTTTCCTTGGAAACTATATGATCCTTCCCACTTTTCTAAGACTCCCATCAGAGAACATCACCAGTATATTCTCATCCCACCTGTCCTCAGCTGGCGAGTCCATAGCTTGCTCCCCTGAATGACCCTGGGCATTGCTAAGAGGCATTAGTGCCCAGAGACTCTGTCAGTTCCTGGTCTGCAAGAACCCAAGTTCCTAATTTAATAACCCTGAATGGTTTCTCAAGGTCCCAGGGCATTATTAGATAAAGTCACAGGCATTCTTAAGATTATATGACTCTGTAGAAAGTAACTGAATTCCATTAAAACACGAGGCCCAATCTCTTTAATACTACCACCAGCACAGACAGAATGATTCTAGCAAGAACAGAAGCCTCCATATAGAGCATACTTTGTGTCTGGTGTGGATGAGCCTTTTGCATCTCTCCAACCTTCCCTGTGATGGACAGAATTATCAGGCTCACTTTCCACATGAGGCTAGCATGGTCCAAAGAAATGAACAGACTGGCCTGAGGGGGTGTAGTTAGTTTTTTATTGAAAACGGAATGCAAGAAATAGTTTAACTGACAATGTCCATGATCTTGACCATCAAAAACTGAGTCTCGTTATTACTACTAAAGTTCCTATGAGGAACTTTAAGTTTTTATTATGTTTAGCTCAAAATAATTTTAAAAATCCACTATTTCTTTAAATAACACCAAAAAAAAAAAAAAAAAAGGAAACTCATTGTCTTATACAATTACTGAAAAAAGGTTTGGTGAAAAATTATTTTTGTCTGCCCTCGACCCATATGTTCTAAGGTTCTGTCATTTAACATGTTTGGAATATAGAGCATTCTGTTGAAAACTCAAAGGTTCTTTAAACATGACCATTTTCTTGCAAGAAATAAAAAAACAAAAATCTGTGGTGGGCTGAGAATGTGGCTCAGTTGGTAGACTGCCTGAGCATGCACAGGGTACCCAGTGTAGCACAAAAACCAGGCATGGTGTTACTTCCCAGCACTGGGGAAGTGGAGGCCAGAGGGACAAGTGTTCAAGGTCATTTTCAGCTACCCAGTAAGTTTCAGGCTTACCTGCATGGGTAGGGGAACCGCAAACCCAGGAAAGGAAGAAAAGAAGGAAAGAAAGAAAGAAAGAAAGAAAGAAAGAAAGAAGGAAGGAAGGAAGGAAGGAAGGAAGGAAGGAAGGAAGGAAGGAAGGAAAGAAGGAAAAAAGGAAGGAAGGAAGGAAGAAAGTAGGTAAGAAAATATCTTGCAGGTACACTCTGTCTTAATGGTTTTAGCACCTGAGAAATAATGTCTGAACCCCTTTTTCTGGTCTGTGTGGTCTGTTACCCCATTCTGCCACAAAAGCAAAATGGACACCAGAGGCAGTAGCTTCAGCTGGCCTCCATTACTCAGTGCAGAGAGAACTCAGTTTTTTTTTTTTTTTTTTTTTCAAACGTAATGTTTAGAAATAAGCATCTGAGAAGTGTGGAAACATGCTGTCCCGGTTTACTCAGCCCGTGCTTAAATGCTGGCATTAGCACCATCCGCCGAATGTGGAAAGTTGTCTGAAAATGAGTCACCTGGCACCAAAAACCACTTATGCGCAGACTCCCCCCCACAACCCATATCTTATTATCAACAAAACGGTTGTGCTAGCTTGTAAATTCTGAGAAGTCCAGGAGAACGAGGGTTCCCCCAAGTGGTATGTGGTTATTCATCCTCCACTATAAAGCACCGGTTTCCTGGAACACCACGGGTGGTACCTTTGCATTTCAAAGATGTTGATTTAGGTTTCGTGAGGGGCAAATGGGATTTTGGTTCTGAATGTATGCGTATGGGCTGCATCTGACTCCTTTGAGTGTCTTTCCCATCTCCTTCTCGGGAATCATTTTAACATGCACGCAATTGTTCATTCATTCGTTGTATGTGAATGCATGTGTGGTTTCGGAGTTGCTGGAGTCAATTCTCTTCTTCTGCCATGTGAGCCTCAAGTTTTAATCACTGAGCCATCTTGCCAGGCCTCATACTCAGTAATTTATGACAGCCGGTGACTTGACCAATCAGAAATATTATTGATTGATGTGATAGTCTCTCTTCCACCTGAGAACACGCTAATTCACCCCAGTAAAGGAGCAAAAGTCTCTTTGTTCGTATTTGGGTGTTCATTCCTTTTGTAGGTTTCATACACTGCCAGTGTTGTGTCCTGTGGCTTAAACACCTTTAACAACTGTGAATCTATCTTGCATTACATAGCAGGGTAAGGAAAGTGTGGGGGAGATCCACGGACATACCTCAGTTGGTAGAGTGTTTACCTCGAATGCCTCAGGCCCTGAATTCCATCCCCAGCATTGCATAAACTGGGCTTGATGCCACATATCTGTAATCCTGGCACCTGGCCGGTGGATGGGAAGATCAAGGGTTCAAGGATGACTTTTCCTGGCTATATAGTGAGTCTTGGGCTAGCCTGGACTACACGAGACTCTATCTCAAAAAGAAAAAAGGAAAAAAAGAAAGAAAGAAAGAAGAAAACTCATTTACATGCAAGCAAATATTTTTCATGTGAAAATGAGGAGGAATGCAGAAAGTCCTGGTTTCTGCAATGGACCATGTGGTCGAAGCTGTTAGAAGAGCTTATTGTATGTTTTCCCAAACTTATATGTATGTTTTTATGTATCACTTAAATATTATATTTTATAAAATATTTTTTCTTGAAGATTCATTACTTTATTTGTGTGTGTCTCTCTGTACGCATGCCTGCAGCCGCCTGAGGAGGCCAGAAGAGAGTGTCAGATCCACTGGTAATGGAGTTACAGGCAGTTGTGAGCAGTAACTGCTGGGAACTGAACTTGGGTCCTCTGAAACAGAAGCCAGTGTTCTTAACCACTGAGACCTCTCCCTAGCACCTAGAAGATCTTATTTATTGTAGAGATCTGTTAGCATTACTTGGGGGTAGGCTGATTACCATGGCTACGGAACGGAGTCCTGTTTCAGAAAACACAAATGTTAATGGAAAATAAATTTAATTTAAAAAGCACATGCATATTGATCGCAGCTGTGAAATTATGTCTGATCACATGGGGAGGGAAGAAAAATAAGAGTGGGGTGGTGTTTGGGAACTGTGGGGTTGCTTTTCTATTGACTGAAACTGTGGTATAAAAATATCGCTTACATTCTAAGAGACTGGAACTTCCGCTGGATCTCACAGCCAGAGTTAGTAATACACTTTGAAGCCACTTAAGACACACCGTATCCCACTGTATACTCATTTGTCTATTCTACTTATAAGAGAACAATTTAACAGTCAGCCTTACTTGCCTTGGATTTCCTATGTAATCAATTTTTTACAATGTAAGGTGATTCATAGCTATAATCTTAAATTATGTACACTTCCATGCCCCTGACCCGGAGCAATGTGTGTGCATCCTTTGCTCAAAGCAGTAAAAAAAGAGGTTGAAAGCAATCTTATGACATTAATACCCACCATCAATGTTCAATACGACACTTGAATATCAGTTGATAAATGATGATGTTTGTTTTCTGGGTCACTTGAAGTCAGTGAGTTAATCCCTTACAAAACCCTGTTAAATTTTTCTGTAAAGCATCCTACTCCTTCCCTATGTGGTACTTTCTGTACTGTTCAATAAAGACAGAGCAAAGCCCTTTGTTAGGGACACACACAGAGACATAGACATATAAGGACAAACACAGACACAGGGACAGATGTACAAAACAGCCTTGGGGCAGGCAGATAAAGACTCAGGCAGCAAAGAGGCAAAGGACCAAAGACACTGAGAGTATCAAGGAGAGAATTAAAATCTGGACTTGCTATTGGTTAAATGATTACAAAAGGAAGTGCTTTTCTTTCTTAAAAATGAATGCACTGTTGGTAACTTGGAGTTAATTACTGATATTTTTAATCCATACGCTGAAAACCAATAATAATTGCTTTGATTAAATAACTTTATGAGCTGAAGTGTTGGATTGGGATACGTTTTTTAAAAGACTTTTGTTTTTATTTTATGTGTATGGATGTGCTTGTTTAGATTATTTAAGGCAGCTATAGAGAGATAGACAGCGGAAAGAAAGTGAGGCTTCATCTAATCTTAGGTTTATTCACCACAGTGATGCACTTTTGTCACCCGTGTGAGTGGATGGCCAAAACGCCGACAGAAGAAGATGAATGTGGCTCCATATAAAGGTGGAAATGGCTGCCACACATTGTCTCTCCTTTCTGGAACGGCTTGGCCTGGCTCCAAAGGAAGTTGGGAAGTGTAGTTTTCTTGTTTTTTGTTTTTGTTTTTGTTTTTTAATCAGAAAACTATCATTATTAATGCTAAGAGTATATGAAGATGCAGATTGGGGGCATTATAGTTTTGTTTTTTGGTTTTTTTCCTGAGGAGGGTCTCCACTGGAGGGAATAGTTCTGGGTGCACTGAAGAGGGTCCTCTGGTCATGTAGCAGGGAGAGAGAGCCTTAACTTGATTGGTGGCAATGCACTGTTTCATTATCATCCTGCATTCCTGAAGAGACTTGAAAAATGGTTATTGAGGGCTGAAAACAAGGACATGACCACTCCAAGAGATGCTTCAGAAGGCTTTTGTCACATATAGAACAGATAGAAACATCTGGAAGGGTCAAGAGCCAGGAGAGAAAGTGGTAGACTCTACATGGCCAGTAGACTGAACTGGGCCAGGAAACAATAGAGAGAGGGGGAGAGTGAGAGAGGAACAGAAGAGAGAGAACAAGGAGATGAGACCCAGAGAGGGAGAGGAACCAAGACAGTGTGTGGCCAAAACGCCTGGGCTATACAGGAAGCAGAAGCTGGAGCGAGGCAACAGAGAGGCTCAGGAGCTAGAGAGGTTTAGGGTGTGGGAGGCTAGAAGTGCCAGGACTCTGCAACACAGTGGTTCTCAACCTTCTTTCTCCTGAGACCCTTTATCACAGGTCCCCATGTTGGGGTGACCCCAACCATAACATTATTTTTGCTGCTACTTCATAACTGTACTTTTGCTACCGTTATGAATCATAACGTAAATAGCTGTGTTTTTCAGTGGTCTTAAGTGACCCCTGTGAAAGGGGTATTCAAGTTCCAAATGGGTGAGGACCACAGATTGAGAAACACTTCCCTACATCAAAAGTGTAAGAGGCACCTTCAATGCTGTGAGAGCCTGGTGGCCACTGTGCACTTTGATATGTTAAATAGGCACTGCAGCTAGCCATTTTCCTGAGTTTCGTTGGGAACTGACGCTTTGGTTATGAAGGAAAACTGAGGGGTTTTCTGAGAAGCTTGAAGGGTAGGGAGGAACGAGGTAGGAAAGACGAAGTGGGCCAGTGAGAAGAAGTGGATTCAGGGTGACAGTGACTACTGGAATTGCTAGCAGAGCTAGCAGAAGAAGCAGGGAGCTAGGGAGTCTAAAGGGAACAGGAGAAAATAGAGGGCTAATGTAAAGAATTGTCTTTGGCCTTGGGTGAAAAGAAGGTAGGTTTGTTTAGCCAGAGTGTCCCCACAGTATCAAAAAGATCTTTTAGCTGATGTATTAGCAAATGCAGCTGTTGTAGGATGAGAACTATTGGAGAGCTTATGTGAAACATTTTGTTTGGGCATTGAGTGAAACTCGGTAAGTGAGAAATATAAAAGATAGATTATAAACATAAGTATGAGGATAAGAAAGAGGAGAGGGTGACCCCGGGGAGAAGCCAGAGTGGGAGGGAACCAGAAACTCATGCACAGGAGGAGGGTTGGGGCTGAATTTTTTCTGGTCCCTGTCTCTAGGGTGTGGATCTCATCCTTAGCAGCAGTCAGATCTAGTCTGGTAGTACTGCAGCAGTCTTGGAAGGTGGGAAGCTGACCCGAGCTGTGAAGATACAGAAGCTAATTAATGCAAAGAAGGCTTCAGTTCAGCTGTCTTTAGTTCTGTTTAGTTTCATTTTTAGTGAACAGCATAGCCCCAAACAATGTCCAGAGTGGCAAGTAGAGGGATGAGCTGGATGGCCCATTAGTAGCCTTTCAGAGGCCACCCAAATTGTTTTTAGGGATTTGAGGGTTCCAGTAACCGCTTCAAAGCTGACATATGGTCAGAGAAGGAACAACAATTAGAATGCATCAAAAGAGGGTCCATCCAGGGGACCATGATAAAACTTAACAGTTGGCATAGACCTAGAATGTAAGTTGGGAGGTAGCAAGTACCCAACTTTGTGGGGGAAACATTAAGAGAAAACGTTACACGAGGAAAACTTTTACAAAAAGACGAGCATCCGTCAATAACGTAAGGTTAACTATAAAGTTGACGTCAGGTCTTATGCAATTATACCAGTTGTACTCTGGCCCACCACGTACCAGAGTTCTGTAGAAGGATAGGGTAACTTGAATTACCTGTTTGTTAACATCAGACCCTTACACAAGGGACAAACATCTGGGAGTTTTGTAAAAGAACTCAGTTAAAGTCACGCTTTTACATATGATGAACCTCGTGTATTTTTTTCAAAACACTGACAACACCAGCTATTATTTAATATTTTTAAAAAAAGAGTATTTCAAGCAAAACACAGTTTTTAGTTAGAAACAATTTGACAAGGTAAAATGTTAAAAAAATTGGGGCTCCTGCCTTAACGACCATGTTTAGTATTTGAAAACATGACAATGAAATTATTTTTAATTTTCAACTCAAAAGGTATATCCCTAGAGGCGGTGGCTGCCTTGTTTTCTTCTCAACAGGCTCTTCTCTAGAATACTGTAGGTCACTCTAGAAGACCCTAAATTACTACCCAAGTCAGTGACTGCCATGTTAAGAGTAGATGATCCATCTTACAAATTGTAAACTGAACAACCAGAATGTTTATCTCAAATTAACCCTATTAACGGAATCTTTAAAAAAATTCTCCAATTCTATTCCATACATTCAATCAGCAAATGGAAGATGAAAACAATCATGTCAAATCTATAATAAAAATTTCACATGTAACATAGACAAAGTTTAAAAACAAGGCTGAAGTCAGCTCTTTGTTATTTCTGTAGATGACAAATAGCTAGCTCACAGTAAGTAACCATATTTCTTAATATCAATCAATTAAAAAACAGATTGGTTGCATAATTTGTAAAGCAAGATAACAAAATCGAATGAGCTTTAATAAATATTCGCTTTGGGGATTGCTTTGTTTTTCCCCCAAGGTATGATTATTTATTTGTTAATTTCAAAGACTTATTTTTTACTGAACCCACCTTAGAAGTACAAGCTCTCAGCGAGGACAGCCTACATCTCTTGGCAGTCTGTTCCTGGTGCTTTTCTTTGGCTTCCTTCATTCTCTTGGCCAAAAGTTTAGCATATTCTGCAGCCTCCGTGTTGTTTTTCTTAGTGTGTTGTTTCTTCAGAGCAGTATGTTGGCTTTTTTTTTTTTTTTTTGCAAGACACGTAGAGTGACAAGACACTGAATCTTGGGTGCTTTGGTCCTGGGCTTCTTACCTTCTCTGGTTAAGGGCTTTCTGACAACATGTTGGTGAACATTATCTTCTTTAGAGAGATTAAAAGGCTTTCTGATCTGCTAGCTCTCTTAGGCATTCCCACCACTGAGTCCCACCACACACCCTTACACTCTTTGCCAGCTCTTTAAGAGGATCAGCAGCTATTTCTGTGTCCAAGGCGTCTCATAGAATGGAAGAAGCTTGCGATCAGTTTCCACTTCAATGAGCTTCTGATAGCCAATGGCAGGAAAGGAGCTATTCAGTTCATCCATCTGAACTGTAAGCCTGCCCCAATTAAATATTTTTCCTTAATAAGAGTTGCCGTGGTCATGGTGTCTCTTCACAGCAATAGGAACCCCAACTAAGACAACACCATTAGTGCAGGTACTAAAATAAACAAGTAGTAAGTGGGACCTCATGAAACTGAAAAGCTTCTGCACGGCAAAGAACTCCATCATTCAGACAAAGCAGCAGCCTACAGGGTGGGAAAAGAATTTCACAAACTCCACACCTGTGGGAGGGCTAATACCCAAAATATGAAAATGAACTCAGAAAACAACTAGATAGGAAGAAAACAAACAACCCAATTTAAAATGGGATACAGATCTGAACAGAATTCTCAGCAGAGAAAACTCAAATACCTGAGAAACACTTAAATGTTCAACATCCTTAGCCGTCATGGAAATGCGATTCAAATTAGTCTGGGATTCCATCTTACACCTGTCAGAATGGCTAAGCTCAATAAGACAAGTAACAGATCATGCTTCTGAGGATGTCGAGTAACAGGCACGTTCATCTGCTGCTGGTGGGAGTGCAAACTCACAGAGCCACTGTGGAATTCAGTGTGGCAGCTCCTCGGGAAGATGGGAATTGATCCACCCCAAGGTGCAGTGGTACCAGGCTTGGGTATATACCCAAAGTGACAGTAGAGATGCAGGATAAGGGAGCCTGTTTTCTAATTTCGCCTTCCATAATCACTGACCATATGGGCATCTCTGACCTGCTGCCTCTGCCCTTGTAAGACTGTGATCAGGATGAAGTGAGATAATTAAGGTGAAGTGGTACCATTCTGGGAAGAAAGTATTGTGTTTGCTAAATGCGAATTAGTGATTACAATGAAAATATTTAAGGGGCTTCGACATGAATGGGTGAATAAGGAGCATCGCGGTTCAAATGGCTTGAGGAACACAAGGTGAGGGAATGTCTGGTTAAGATCTTTTATATCTCACAAGGCACAGTGACACACATCTGCTAAGAGCATTTGGGTGTGTTTCCACAGAAACAGTTTCAGTTCAGTTCCTAGCACCCACATTAGGTGGAGTACAATTTCCTGAAACTATGGCTCCATGGGACCCAATGCTGTCTTCTGGCTTCTGAGGGTACCTGAACCTATATACATATGCATGACACACACACACACACACACACACACACACACACACAATCTTCTTTAACAAGATCTTGCTTATTTATTGAGAGAGAGTATCATGTAGTCCAGGCTGGTTTCCAATTCACGACATAGCTGAGGTTGACCCCTTGATCTTCCTGCCTCTACCTCTGGAGTGTAGGAATTGCGTCACCACAGCTACTTTATATGGATGGTGGGCTTCAAACACAAGGCCCCTTACATGTTGGACACTCTACCGGGTTGCCTCTCCATCCCTTTCTGTTTTGTGTTTTTTTCTTTTTTTTTGTATGTTTATTTTTTTCTTTGTTCTTTGTGTGTTTGACACAGAGTCTCACTGTATTCTGGTCTCAAACCCATGATTCTCTTGCCTCATCCCCCTGACCACTGGGATAGCAGGCATGCACCACATCCCACTGGTATGGGGGGGGGGAGCGTGGTAGTTTGAGATAGGGTCTTGCTACGCTGTTACATTCTCTTCAGGTTGGGTTTTTACCTCTGCGGTAGGACCCTTGCCTGGCTTGTGTGAAGTCCTTGTGTGAAGTCCTTGTGTGAGGGGTTGGTGATGGCTTCTCCAGTGGTCCTACCTACTTCTGAGCATCCCAGTCTCCCCAGCTGCTCCCTTTCACCCTGCTACACCTGCAAATAGTCGTTCAAATCTCTTAATAATCCAGCTGATATTTCCAGTTATGTGAAAAGACAAAACTCTGGATACCATACAAAAAACATGGATTGGAAGGGAGAAAGAGGTTAAGCAGAGTGGGTTTTTCATGTAGTGGCACCATTCTAAATAAGATTACAATGGTGGACATATGACATTAAATGGCTGTCCAAACACACAGGGGGTGCGTGACACTGAGAGTGACCCCTTACATTAATGAAGGCCTCTGGGTGATACTGGTCTGTCCATGTTGGTTTATGGGGTTAAGAAAATGTGACTCTGATGATAGTATTAGCAGTGAGGAAGGATGGGCTTGTGTCTAATTTAATTCAAAAAGGACCAAAAAATGTGTCACATGTATAGGGATACCCTGTCTCTAGAACAAAATAAAAACAACAGCAGCAGCAATAGCACCCCCCCAAAAAAAAAACAAACAGCAAGACAAAACAAATACCAAGAAACAAAATAAAGCGAGATGCCAGATTCCTGTACCAGAAGGTGTGAGCTCTGGCTGTAAAGTATAGAGACTCCAAGCAATGTTCAAATGGGAGCAGGAATCCCTCCATTCTCACACAAAAGCTTCAGGGGTCTCTCATATAAAACACCGGGCCAGTGAGGTGGCTCAGCAGGTAAAAGCACTCGCTTTCAAACTTGGCTTACACCTGAACTTGAACCTCATGGTGGAAGGAGAAGACTAACTCTCTCAGGGTGTCCTCTGGGCACCCTGATTAAACACCTCTGGATTAAACAATGAAATGTCTTTCCCTCCCTCCTTCCTTTTTTCCTTTCTTATTCCTCCTTTCCCAGCGTCGTCTTAACTCTGACTCAGACCCTTGCGTAGCCTGGGCGGCCTCAAACTCACTTTGTTGCTGAGCATGGCCTTCGTCTCCCAGTCTGCCTTACCTCCGTGTCCTGACCTAGGATCAGAAGCATGTATCAGTATGCCTGGCATGACAACTCCTTGAGAAAAGTGCCTGGATATAACTCTGTGGGAACTCTGATCTTCAACTCCTTCCTCCTTCCGCCTCTCCTCCTGCCCTGTCTTACTCATTCTTCCTACACGGAAAACTATGTCTTTAGTTGATAGTCAAATGCAGCTTCTAAAAAACTGTTTAAGACATTTTTATTAGATTTCTATTAACTGTGCGTGTGTGCAAGCGTGCACATGCACTGCCATATCTCTCGGTGTGGACACCAGAGGAAAACTAGTGGGAGCTGGTTCTCTCTTTTCCACTGTATGGCTTCCCACCTTCAGGTCAGTGGGATTCTTCACCTGCCAACCCATCTTGCCAACCTTTAAAAGCATGTTTATTAGCATGCGTTAATTATAGAAAATGGTGGGGTTCGTATTGGTATTTCCGTAAATGTACATAATATATTCCAACTGTATTCACTTCCAGTGTCTTTTCTTGCTCCTTCCCGTGCAAACTAATCCCCTTTGTCTCCTCAACTAGTTCCTGTAACACAGCTTTTCAATTTAATATTTATTTATTTGTGTGCGTGTGTGCATGCGTGTGTGCGTGTGCGCGCGCGTGTGTGTGTGTGTGTGTGTGTGTGTGTGCTTGCTATACTACATTCCTGGAAGGCAGAGACCAGCTTGTGGACGTGAGTTCTGTCTTTCTGCTGTGTAGGTCCCAGAACTGACTCATACTGGGTAGCAGGCACTTTTACATTCTGAAACATTTGCTGACCCCCCCCACCACCACCAAAAAAAACCCAACCCTTATCTATAACTCTGTTGCCAGCCGGTTTGGGAAGATGTCATCAATACGCAACCAGTGAGGGATTAGTGAGGGCAGGCAGTGAGAAGACAGATATTGTAGGCCGAGGTTTAGGGTTGAACACAGCATTCTACATAGGTGATCACTTGCGTAGGTACTATGTGGGGCCCTGTGCTTCATTCATTCATTTATTTGTTCATTCATTTTTTCCCCCCAAGACAAGGTTTGTCTGTGTAGCTCTGGCTTTCCTGGAACTCACTCTGTAGACCAGGCTGGCCTCAAACTCAGAGATCCGCCTGCCTCTGCCTCCCGAGTGCTGGGATTAAAGGTATATGCTGCTGCTGCCAAGGGCCCAGTGTTCTAAGCTTGTGTTTATGCTGTTGACTGTATTGGTTACTTGTCTGGTTCCTGTGGTAAAGTACCTTAGCAACACTAAACTTAATGAAGAAATGTTTGCTTTCTTCACAGTTCCAGGGCACAGTCCATCAGGGCAGGGAGGTCATGGCAGCAGAAGATAGTGGGAAGCTGGTTATATTGTATCTGCAGAGGGAGAGCATTGGTCAGGCAGTTAGAGAAAGTCTTCCCACTTCACTGAACCTACTCTATATAATGCCTCATAGGCCTGCCCAGATGCTCAAAATTACTTAAAGCTATTTGAGATCCTGTCCAGTCAGCATTCAATATGTACTGTCACAAATGTGTGTTGTCTGTTTGAAACGATGAGAGCATTTATTAGGCTAAATGCTAAGACAGGTTTCCATCTTTTGAAGAGGCCATAGTATAATACTGGAGGGTGGGTGATGATGTAGCTCTCTCGGTGGCATCAATGAGAAGGGGCGATGTTGCTGAGGTCCTTTTGGGTTGGATTCTATGGAAGAAATTAGGTCGCGCTGAGTATCGGCAGGACCTGCCACTTTTCAATGCCGCACAGCCACTTCTGATCCGAGAAGCAAGGAAAAGACTGAGATTAAACCCCAAACACCTGAAACACCCTACAATTACATAGCACAATAAGTCCTCCATTGGACAGTAGATCAAGCAGTGGGAAAGACTCGGGCTTTTCTGAGGCTTCCAGGAGTCTGTGACCTTAAGGATTTGCGCTCACCACAGTAGAGGAGGGTGTAGGAATGGCTGTATGTTTCTATGAGCTGAAACTTGCTCCACGCTCCTGGGACCAGCAGTGTGCTGAGGACTTTATGTGTGGGTCCTGTCCTTACAACTACACTCTCAGGCAGGTGCTGTGACTAGTCTTTCTAGCACCATGGGAGGAGATGGTGAACGCCCAAGTTCACCATCTGGTAGCAAATGCCAGAGGTGGGTGCTGAGAACCGAACTCTGATCCTCAAACAGTACTGGCTAAGTCTTAAGCACTGAGTTGGAGCAGCGTGTCTCTGCCCCCGCTCTGCTCACATTTAAACATTGTGGAGCGCACCTGCAGGGAGCTGCTTGTTTCTGGGAGTTCTATCAGGTTGTTTGGAGAATTGGCGTGCTGGTTCCGGACCGGGGAACTGTGAACCTTTCTGTTCACGGACCTCCTTCCTGGATGGTGCATTCCCCTCACGTCTTGGCAGAGAGAGGAGGGGGCCCGGAGATGGATACCAGACTCCCTGATAATCATGATAGATAGAGCCATGAGCCGGTTCTAATTCAATTTAGGAAGATAAACCGTCAGTCCGTTAATGACTCCAGTGGCCGTGAGGCAATTCATACAAGTTAATGAGACACAAGAAATGACTACTTTTATTAAATTTTCCTAAGCATGCCACAGAAAGGTAGTTTTATTACTGGATACGGGTCATCAGGATCTGTGATTTTCCTGGACCATTTGGAAGTTGGAAATTGCCAAATGCCAAGTGCCTAGGATAGTCTCTGGCACACTGTAGGTGGTCAATCGGTGTTTGTTGAATGAAATGACAACCTCAACGGAATCTAAGTTTGTTGTTGTTTCAGCATAACCAAGAATAAATTAGTAGAATGAATATATATATATATATATATATATATATATATATATATATATATATATTTAACATGGAATCCTTGCCCTTGGCCATGCTAAGGACTTCAGTGAAAATATAAAAATAACTGATCTCAGCCAGGCCTGGTAGTGCAGGCCTGTAATCCTAGGTACTTGGAGGCTGAAGCACTAGGATTATGAGGTCAGACTCCTTAAGGCCTAAAAAATGAGTTCAAAGCCGCAGTTGGTGAGAAGGTTCACCAGGTAGAAGCACCAACCACTAAGCCTTACAACCAGAGATTAAGGACCCAAGGGTGGAAGGAAAGAACAATCTCCTACAAGCTGTGGCATCTATGACCGCATACACACAGCAGAAATAAATAAACAGTAAAGAGAATTAGAGTAAAAAGTTTAAAGTGGGGGTGGTGGTGGTGGTGGTGGTGGAAATGTTGTCTAAGTGGTAGAGCCCTTACCTAGCCAGATGTGGGCCCCTAAGATCAATCCTCAGTAGCACAAAGGAAAAAAAAATGGTTTCAACTTGCAATATTTGCCTTTGGAACTAGATGCAATTCACTAATTCGTTAAGCAGCAGTACCTGAAAGCCAGAACCAAAGGTCCGTATTCTCTCAGGTTGGTAACTGAGTGTTACTGGGTGCCTTCTGACTGGCCAGCTGATGGGGAGTTCTGAGCTCACCTCTGACACAGTGCCTGATTGTAAGAGGCTTGCAGTCTGTGGACTAGGCAAAGGCCTTCCGACTTGGCTTCCCAACGTCAGATTTAGTTTTGGAATTTTTCTTTTTCTTTTTTTTTTTTTTTTTTTTGGCATTTTCTAGTTGCCTTCCTGAGGCCTGCATAAATTTCCTTAAACATTCATTTCCAGCTGCCTGGTTTTCTTCATTTCTCTTTGAGGCTACAACAACCACAACCAGAGTCTCAAAGCAGAACACCCCGGGAATTCGGGGTGTGGGCAGCTGGGAGATTCCAGTGCAATTGTCTGGTTGCTTTAGATACTTACACTAAACCCAAAAACAAACACCGACATCATTCCTCCTCACCCACACGGGACTGGGGGCTGAACTAAGACCTCACACATGCCAGGCAAGTGCTTTACCACAAAGTTATGTCCCAGCCCTTTTAAATTTCCCTTTGAGACAAACAAGGCCCTCATAAGTTACCCTCACCAAAAAGCATCTCTCTCATTGAGTCACCTGTCCATTTATTTGTAATCGCTAGTCTGTGGTTTTGTTTTGTTTTTTTCTGAGACAAAAATCTCATTATGTAGCCCTGGTTGGCCTGACACTCACTGTGTAGACCAGGCTGGCCTTGAACTCGTGGAGCTTTGCCTGCCTCTGCCACCCAAGCTCTGGGTTGAAAGGTGTTTGCTGCCACACCTGGCTATTCATTATTTGTTGTCTGGTGGTTTGTTCTGCTGGGATTGTAATTCAGGACTTGCATATATTAGGCAGATGTTCGACCACTGAACTATACTCTCTGGTTACGATCTTTAATGCTTTCATCTCTTTAGGTTTACAGAGTCTTGCCTAGTGGAGCAAGGCAGAATCATAAATCCCATTACAAAGTTACCCAACTATGTTCAATGCAAAAAGGTGACTTTGGTGGCTGAATTTTACCTCATTTTAGAAAAATTCAGCATTCAGGAGGCTGAGGTAGGGAGATTGTGAGTTTGAGGCCGGCCTGGGTTATGTAGTAAGACTCCGTCTCAAGAAAGGGGAAAAAAAACAAACTAAGGCCACTATGATGGTGTACACCTGTAATTCTAGCACTTGGGAGGCAGAGGCAGGAGGAATGCCAGAAGTTCAGGCCGGCCTCACCTACATAATGAGTTCCAGTTCAGTCTGGGCTACCCAGAAAGGCCTTCATCTTAAACTACAATAACAAAAGTAAAGTGCAGGCATGGTGGTGCAGACAGGTAATCTCAGCACTTAGGAAGCTGAGACATGAGGGTCAGGGGTTCAAGCTCATCCTCTGCTATAAGGCAGTTCTCAGGTAAGCCTAGCTAGGCTTGAGACTCTGTGTCAAAAAAATTAGTTAACTAAAAAGAGATTAAAATGGGTTTAAAATAGTGTCATACATATTTAAAATTTACTTATTTATTTTATGTGTATGTGTGCTCTGTTTTCATGAACACCAGCAGAGGGAATCAGATTCCATTACAGATCATTGTGGTTGCTGGGAATTGAACTCAGGACCTCTAGGAAGAACAGCCAGTGCTCCTAGCCACTGAGCCATCTCTCCAGCCCCCATAAAATAGGTTTAAATGCATGTACATGTAGCCACTCACCTACATATATGTGTATACCCACAATGCATGTTTCAATGTGTGAGAAAATTATACAGAAAGTCGTGGAGCCGCAAGGATGTTCTCTGCCTGCTGAAGGGTTTGCTTGGGCTTACACCTGCACAGCATGTGAATGAGATGGGAAAGGTGGCAGGGCCTGGACTTAGCCTGCAAAAGGCCCTTGCTCCAGCCTACAGCACCCAACAGAGAAAAGAGAGAAGTGAGAGTTGTCAGAGCAACAGTGAATGTACTGATTCATACCTGCAATCCCAGCACGAGGAGGCTGATACAGGTGATGGCTAGCATGGGCCAGCCTGGGCTACCAAAATCCTGTCTCGGTAAAACTCATACCTAAAAAGCCCTCTTGAGGTATTTTCCACAAACTCTCCAACTTCTACAAGCAACCATTAAAATAACAATGAAAACAATGAATTATTTTTCTAAAAGCTGAAAGGTATATCCCATGGCTTTTTTTTTTTTTTTGGCCCCAGAGCAACTTGAGGAGCTGACGTTATGAAAAGTTTCTTCTTTGGTCGCATTGACTGTCTTTTCCTGACTCACTGGCACAGTGGATGACTGTGGCCACCTGTCGGTGACTGCCGACGGTATTTTGGACAGGATTGTCTGTGCTGAAAGCTTCTAGCCAGACTCTGAACTTCAGCTGGCAGCGGCGAGTGAAAATCTCCCTGAGCAACTCCACAGGCCTTGGCAGTGTTGCAAGCGATCCTTGAGGCCTCTTGCAGCTCGCAGACGTTGCTACAGTGCGCTATTCGGCCACCAGGGGGAGCTAAGCGCCGCCGAGCAGGCTGGAGACCCAGGAAGCAGCTCTGCGCTACCTGCATCCTTTGAAAGCCCTCTTTGGTGTGATACTTTAAGCAGACAATCTGGGAACTACAGGCGACATCTCTCTTCAAGGTCTGGGTCCAGGTACACACACCACCTCATTTTCCTTGGCCCGCCTTCTCACTCATTATAGGTTCCTTTGCGTTGAATAAAATTAAATTGATCTGGGTGTGGAGGCGAACTTGCGCAATCGCAATGTTAGGGAGGTGAAGGCAGAAGGATCGGAACATTGCTCAAAGAAATAGCTAGGTGAGTTTGAGGCCAACCTGGGCTACATAACATCCTGCCCCGTACACTAAAACTGAAATGCAGCAAATCAAACTGAGACAGGGGTGGGGCTCACACCTTTCATCGCACTACTGGAGAGAGTGTGAGGCAGGATGATCTTAAGTTCCCAGCTAGCCTAGTCTAAACAATCAGTTGCAGACCAGCCAGGGTAACGCAGTACGATCCAGTATGCAGTACTATCCAGCTGCAGCAATAAAAGAACAAGGCCAAACAAAAGCCAGGGAATTGATCAGCCTGCTGGTCAGCACTCCACATTTCACAGGGCTGTGGCCCCCAACAAAGAACTGCAGAGGTCTTGGGGGAGGTTAGGGGAACGGAGGATTTCTATTGCTGAGATGAAACGAAAGCAACTTGGAGAGCAAAGGATTCAACGATGGCATTGTAGTCCACCATCCGGGGACGTCCAGGCAGGAATTCAAGACAAGCAACTTGGAGAGCAAAGGATTCAACAATGGCATTGTAGTCCACCATTCGGGGACGTCCAGGCAGGAATTCAAGACAGGAACCTGGAGGCAGAAACTGATACAGAGGCCTCGGGGTAATGCTGCTTCCTGGCTGGCTCAGCCCGCTTTTCAACAGACCCGTCTGCCCAGAGGTGGCATGACCCAGAGTGAGCTGGGCCCTCCTCCAGCAAGGCAGTGCCCCACAGACTTGCCTTCAGGCCAATCTTAGGGAGACATTTTTCTCAATTAAGATTCCCTCTTCACAAGCAGGGCGAGGTGGCAGGCACGCCTGTAATCCCAGCACTCTGGGAGGCAGAGGCAGGGGATCTCTGTGAGTCTGAGGCCAGCCTGGTCTACAAAGTGAGTCCAGGACAGCCAAGGCTACACAGAGAACCCCTGTCTCGAGAAACAAAAACCAACAAACAAAAAAGATTCCCCCTTCTCGGATACATCTAGGTTCATGTCTAGTTGACAAAAACAACCAGCACGCTGGCCTGGACATTTCTACAGAACAGACGCACCCTAAACTGCCCAAGAGAGTGCCCTTGGGTGATTCCCCAGGGACTCGAGTGTAGGCTTTCTCTTAGGAGGCAGCTGTGCTCCTCAATGGGCTTGAGGAGGACAAAGAAAAGGGAAGTTCCCCCGTTAAGCAGTGGCGCATCTGCGAGCCCAGCGCCTTCCGTGAGCCCTCTTCATAGGCAGAGTTACCGGGGCCGCAGTTCCCACTCAGCGAAAGCGCCCGAAGAGCATTCTAGAAGCTCCGGGTTTGATCCGCGATCTCTGCCACAAAAGAAAACCAAAGACCGCAGTTGACTTTGCCGACAGCCCCTAAGTGGCTTCTAATGCCGCTGAGAAGCTTAGGCTTGTTCCCGCTTAGACTCAGGGAGGTAAAGCAGTTAGCAGAGACGGGAAGCGGTAGAACTGGGCAGCAAGCACGCCCACAGGAGGAGTACATTTACCCATGAGGCCATGCCGCTGGTCGGTACTCAGTTCCACCAAGGAGCGGCATGGACAGGGATGAAAAGAGGGTTCTGCCTGTTCCCTTTGTGTGTCACCTTTACTTTAATTGTGTGTGTGTGTGTGTGTGTGTGTGCGCGCGCGCGCACGTGAGTGTTATGCTAATCTTTTCTTTTTCTTGATGATTGAACCCAAGATGTCACAAATGCAGGCAAACATACCTCTGAGCTGTACTCTTATCTCTGTTTTCTTTTTGTGTTTGTTTTTGTTTTTTTGTTTTTTTCAGACAGGGTTTCTCTGTGTAGCCTTGGCTGTGCTAGACTTGCTCTGTAAACCAGGCTGGCCTTGAACCCACAGCGATCCACGTGCCTCTTGCCTCCCTGAGTGCTGGGATTACAGGTATGCTCGGCATCTGTTTTGATTTTTTAATGTATTATTATTATTATTTTGTTTTATCGAGACAGGGTTCTTCTGTGTAGCCTTGGCTGCCCTGGAACTTAACTCTGTGGTCGAGGCTGGCCTTGAACTCAGAGGTCTGCCTGCCTCTGCCTCCCTGAGCACTGGGATTAAAGGTGTGTGCCACCACCCACCTTTAATGTATTATTTTTGTTGTTGGAGCACATCTTCCTGCCTCAGTCCAAATCATTTTAGATAGCATCCTTATGAGAGCAGCTAAGAGAAATCCAGGTCCAACAGGGAAAGAAGGGGGTGGGGGATTGATTTAGAAGAACTTCAGGTCTGTCTTTATCAAGGTTCTGTAAAGTCAAAAGCTGCAGGAGCCAGAGACGCCACCTCCCCACCCTCTTATCTTCTACAAAGTGATTCCACAGGGGTCCTGAATATATTTGATGACTTAATCCCAGTATTTTGTGCCATCAGATGTTTCTTTTTCCACACGAAGACTCAGTATCATATGCTATCAATATCTAGAGTGTAATCTTTGGGGTGAGACAGCTACCGCCAACACCACACACCCCCAGGTCCCTAACTGAACCGGGAGCTAGCAGCTTTGGCTTGGCGGGTGATCTAGTAGCTTTGGGGAATCTGTCTTTGCCCCCACAGTCTTCAGATATAGGCCCATGCCACTGTGCCCAGCCTTTATGCTGATGTTAGGGACCTTAATTCAGGTCCTTGTGCTTGCAAAGCAAGCCCTTGACCCCTAAACCATCCCCCTAGCCCGGAAATCATAAAATGTTAGGGAAAAAAGAGCTTCATTTAGTCATTTGCTCTATCAGGCCACATCCTTTTCCTTTTCCTCCCTTTCCTGCTTCTCCTACCTCATGATCCCCCCTGGGACCCTCAGCCCAGGAACTGAAGCTCTACCTGAAGAGTTTAAGTTAGCTTGGGTGACTCCATTTTGAAATGAGGCGCCATCTTGACCGGGAGCTGAACTCAGGTACCAGGAAATATCACAGAATGTGCACTTGGCAGAAAACAAAGTTAACTCTCCTAGCAACAGCCTCCAGGAAATATCACAGAATAAATACTTGATAGAAAATAGAGACAATCTCCCTGGCAACAATCAATAAGAATCGGTTGGGAAAATTCTCCCCAACATTCCAAATATAGTTTAGAAGAATAACAATTGTAAGTTAGACTTCAGCTAGAAGGTCATCTCACCCCTCTGACTTTTACCCAATCCTGTAATGCCAAGGCATGAAGCCCCCTGCTTGCTCTCATGGAACCTCCCTGCTTGCAGTTTTTTCCTTTAAAAACCCTGTTTTCCTTTAAAAACCCCAGGACTCGGGGTCCTACTTCTCTACTGCTGCATCAGTGAGACTTGGGTCCCGAGTTTGATCACTCATAATAAAGCTCTCTCGCTCTTGCATTGAGTCATCTCCTGGTGGTCTCTGAGGGTCTCGTGATCCTGGCAGAACATGCCTATACCTATTCTGCCCAGCTACAGGCTCCAGCCTTTCTTTATTTTAACTGATTAGAGAATTTTGGAGAATCAAAGTCTATACAACATCATTCCACAACCAGATCTTGGGGGCCGGTATTTTTAGCATCTGAATACACAGAGTACTCTCAACATTCTTTTTATCTTACTGTTTGGAGACAAGGTCTCCCTTTGCTCTGGCTGGCCTGGAATTAGCCAGACCAGGGCCAAGCAGGCTGAACTTAAAGTTGTGAAGATCTTCTGCCTCTAGGGTTATAGGTGTGTGCTAACATGCTCAGCCTGAAAGACCAAAGAATTAAAAATTAGTTTTTTGGGGTATTGGTTTAAAGTTTAAAGCACAAGCCTGAACAAGGGCCAGACAGGTGGAGACATGTCCAGCCTTATTGCATTCTTTTCCTGCCCATTAGAGATACATTTGCTAGGAAACCAGCCCCTCTCCCCTAGGACAGCCAAACAAGGGAAGCCAGACCATTAATGGTTTGGGAGCTTTCCTATAGCCAATCAATTCAAAATGCAACATCCCCTTTTCAACCAATAGACACTTGCCAGGCAGGAATCCCCCTGCTCTGGGTGTGCTGGGAAAGACCAAAATCCTTAAATCAACCACCTAACCTGAGCACGAGGCTCTTTGCTCTTTGCTCTCAACCACTCTGGCGGTGAGGGTATGAGCCCAAGCTATAGCTTGTAAATAGAAAGATACTCAAGTGTTTTGCAACGGACTTGACTCCTGGTGGTCTTTTGGCATCTCGTGAATCTGGCACAACAAGCGCAGGATAAAAACTTAAAAATCTTTAAAAATTATTAGGAATAGCACTTCCTCAAGATCCAGCTATACCACTCATAGGCATATATCCAAAAGATGCTCAAGTACACAACAAGGACATTTGCTCAACCATGTTCATAGAAGCTTTATTTGTAATAGCCAGAACCTGGAAACAACCCAGATGTCCCTCAATGGAGGAATGGATACAGAAATTGTGATACATTTACACAATGGAATACTACTCAGCAATTAAAAACAAGGAAATCATGAAATTTGCAGGCAAATGGTGGGATCTAGACAAGATCATCCTGAGTGAGATATCCCAGAAGCAGAAAGACACCACATGCTAAATACTCACTAATAAGTGGATATTAGACATATAATATAGGATAAACATACTAAAATCTGTATACCTAAAGAAGCTAAACAAGAAGGAGGACCCTGGGTAAGATGATCAATACTCACTCAAAAGGCAAATGGGAAGGACATCAGAAGAAGGAGAAAACGGGAAACAGGACAGTAGTCTACCACAGAGGGCCTCTGAAAGACTCCACCCAGCAGGGTATCAAAGCAGATGCTGAGACTCATAACCAATCTTTGGGCAGAGTGCAGGGAATCTTAGGAAAGAAGGGGGAGATAGTAAGACCTGGAGAGGACAGGAGCTCCACAAGGAGAGCAACAGAACCAAAAAATATGGAGCATCTGAGACTGATACTCCAA
Source organism: Meriones unguiculatus (assembly GCF_030254825.1). Taxonomy (NCBI): domain Eukaryota; kingdom Metazoa; phylum Chordata; class Mammalia; order Rodentia; family Muridae; genus Meriones; species Meriones unguiculatus. The sequence continues at coordinate 99,823,084 of NC_083353.1, forward strand.
ACAAGGACCAGTCATGGATATAACCTAGAACCCATGCTCAGATGTAGCTCATGGCAGCTCAGTACCCAAGTGGGTTTTCTAGTAAGGGGAACAGGGACTGTCTCTGACATGAACTCAGTGGCTGGCTCTTTGATCACCTTCCCCTGGGGGAGGGGATGGAGAACAACCTTGCCAGGCCACAGAGGAAGACAATGCAGCCAGTCCTGATGAGACCTGATAGGCTAGGGTCAGAGGGAAGGGGAGGAAGACCTCCCCTATCAGTGGATTTGGAGAGGGGCATGGGAGGAGATGAGGAAGGGAAAGTGGGATTGGGAGGGGAGGAGGGAGGGAACTACAGCTGGGATACAAAGTGAATAAACTGTAATTAATATAAAAATAAAAATTTAATTAAAAAATTATGGTTACTTATTTATTTCTGTGTGGCCAAGGAACTTTGCCATAGTGTGTATGTGGGGGGCAGAGGGCAAGTCTTTTGGAGTTGAGTCTCTCCTTCTACAGCATGGATCCAGGCTTGCATTACTGGGTAGCAAACACCTTTACTTGCTGAGCCATGCCGTTTACCCATGATAAGAACGTTTAAACTCAAGACAAGGCTTTTCATTGTGAGCAGCAACCTCCTTTGGCCCCCTTTGTACCAGTCTCTTTCCACACCCCACTCTGCACTGAGGATGTCATCTTACCTTTGCAATTCTCATCTGATTCCTCCCTCTCCTCCTCTTCCTCCTCCTCTTTCTTGACGCAGAGGATCTCTTCATAGCCCCAGCTGTGTTTGAACTCGTGGCACTCCTCCTGCTTCAACCTGCCCAGCTCTGGGATGGGTGATTTCTCTTACAGTAAGGTTAACTAGCTCATGTTTCAGAATGATGAGGAATGGTGTCCTCCCTGGTTCTTCCCCTTCTTCTGAGTGGGATCTAATGATTAGAGTGGGATCTAATGATCTACCTTACTGAGTCAGTGTGTATACTGGTGTGTTGTACTTGTTTGTGTATACACATGGGCACATATGTGTGGAGGGCAAGGCTGATGTTGAGTCTCCTTCTCAACCGATCATTAACATGTATGTATACAGACACATGTATATATATATGTATATACATATATACACACACACATATATATAATGTTTCGGTTTGTTGTGATAGGGGCTTTTATGCATCCCTGGGTGTCCTGGAACTCATTATGTAGACTAGGCTGGCCTTGAACTCACTTCCTGTGGGTAGTGCCATCCCTGGGCTGCATAAGAAAGGTAGCTGAACAGCGGGGCTCTGCAGGTGGCACATGCTGTAATCTCAGCACTCAGGTGTTGCTTGAGGTTGTAGTTCTCCTAGTCGGGATAGCCATTCTGAGCTAGGAGATAGAGCTAAAGTGTGGGAATCCCTCTTTCCAGCAGGCCTTCTTGCTCTCTGCCTGACTTCATCTGGAGAGTGTCTCTAGACATAGGTGCTCCCCAACTGCATTTGATATATGGCCTTTGACACAGCTCCCTGCTAGCTCTCCGGTGCCTAGTTCCAACCAATTATGTACACCTATCCTTGAAGCCCTCACCCACTCCCCAAGGGGTATATAACCTTTGTATTTTGGAATTAAGGTTGAATTGTCTCCCTGCTGGTTCCCAGGGTGTGTGATCTCTGGCGCCACATTCCAAGCATGCTTTTCATCTGTGCCCCTCCTGACTTTGTGGACTGCAGGAAGACAGTGCCCAGGCAGGAGGAGAATCAACACTCAGGCAGGCAGAGGCTGGCAGATCTCTGTGAGTTCGAGGCCAGCCTGGACTACAAAGTGAGTCCAGGATAACTAAGGCTACACAAAGAAACCCTTTCTTGAAAAACAAAAACAAAAACAAAGAAAAAAGAAAAAGAAAAGAAAGGTAGCTGAGCAAGCCAGGGGAGCAAGCCAGTAAGTTTGCTGCTTTAGTTCCAGCCTTGAGTTGCTGCTTTGGCCTCCCTCCATGAAGGGCTCTCTAAGTTGAAATAAGCCACTCCCCCCACCTCCCAGCCCCAGGTCATTTTTGGTCAGTGTTTTATTGAAGCAACAGAAAACAAACTAGGGCATGCAAGCACTCTACCACAGAGCACATACCTGGTATCCATTTTCCCCTAGGAATGTTGTCATGGTCTTCAGGGATTTGTCTAGATCCAATGTCATAGAATTCCACTATTCTTACACAGTGGCCATGTAGCAAACCTAAGGGATAGTCTTATCTCTTTCCCTGTCCTTTGTTAGTCAAAAATCCTATGACCCTGGGAATTCTAATGCGCTGATAGGTCAAGCGTCTGAGCCCATGACCGGAGCATTCCCTTTCGGTTGGCAGCAATGGGGATGTTTCTAAAGACACAGCCTCATGCTGCTACCTGCAGCAGCCTGAGGAATTCATTCCTGATGCCTCTATTCAGGGGAAGCCAGGATTCTTTGCCACAGAGAGAAACTTCAGCATGGGAAAGAGATGAGATATTTAGCATAAAGTTATGCATGTGGTATAAGAGAAAGAGGTGTACAGGAAAATTGTAAGGCACACCTACCTGTGAGTGTGTAACAGGTTCCCAGACGGCACATCTGACGCCATGTTAGTGGCACCAGCACCTGCCAAAATGGGAATAAAGAGTGAATCCATCAAAACCTAGCCCAAAGTTCCAGGGAAGTCCCTAAATGTACTAACCTTGCCTTTTGGCCCCTGTGGTTCTGCTTCTTACTAAATGGAGTGTGACAACTGGGATGGGGGTTTTGTGCAGCTGCAATAAAGACTATGTTTTCGGCTTTAAGAGTGTCTGTGTGCTGGTCTCTGCTGGGCTACCAAAGGGAAGTTGAAGCTAGGTGTAGTGGCACATGTCTATAAGCTCAGCACTTGGATCATCATCTTGACATCATCCTGAACTACATAAGACCCTATTAAAAAAAAAACAACAAAAAAAACAAAAAAAAAAAAACACAAAACCTTAAAATTAATAGTTGATTCTGTCAGAAAGACAGGATTAAAATTGTTTAAATTTTTTTCTTTCTTTCCTTCTTCCTTTCCTTCCTTTCTTCCTTCCTTCCCTCCCTCCCTCCCCTCTCCTTCCTTTCTTCCTTCCTTCCCTCCCTCCCTCCCCTCTCCCTCCTTTCTTCCCTTCCTTCCTCCCTCCCTTCTTTCCTCCCTCCCTCCCTCCCTCCCTCCCTCCCTCCCTCCCTCCCTTCCTTCCTTCCTTCCTTCCTTTTGTTCTTTGCAGGTTGCTGGTTCCTGGAACTTACTACGTAGATGAAACAGCTTTGAACTTGCCGTAATTCCTCTCTCTCTGCCTCCTGAGCATTGAAATGACAGGGATAAACCACTGTGCCCATTTCATATTTTTGTAACCGTCATTTTTATCGTGAAGATAGAAATGAATTTATAGTTGTATTCTCATGTAGCCTAGACTGACATCACAGTTCAATATATAGCCAAGGATGACCTCAAATTTCTGATCTTCCTGTCTCCAGTTCCAAAGTGCTGAGATTGCATGCATTCACCACCATTCCCAGGTTATGCCCAGGTCAGGATCTGACCCAGAGCTTGGTGAATGCTAGTCAAATGAGCTACACCTTGGCTCAATTTACTCATGGTGTGTATGTGTCAGTGATGTACATGTGTCTACATATTTGTATACATTTGTGGGCAGAGGCCAGAGGCTGATGGTGGGGTGTCTTCCTCAGTTGCTCTCCACTTTTTCTTTGAGACAAGGGCTGTCACTGAAACTGCATCTCACTTATTTGGCCAGATTAGCTGCCCAGGGCCTCCTGTTTTCTACCTCCCCAGGTTTGGGGTTACAAACATGTACTGCTTTTATGGGTGAGAGACCAAAAGATAAGCAGCGATTGTTAACACTATGTAGAGTAGGCGCGGTATAACAGTAAGTTCCCTGAGGGGAGAGCTACCTCGCTGCATTCTTTCCCGCCTTCCTGGTTCCGGGTACGTGACTCGGCTCACAATCTGCCTTCCCGCCTTCCCTGTTCTGGGTACATGACTTAACTACGGCTTTGTTCAAACCACCCAATCAGACCCCTGTAACTATGCTTCTCGCTTCTGTAACCGCGCTTCCTGCTCCCGAGCCCTATAAAAACCCGTCACCCCAACCGAGAGGCGCACAAGTCTTCCAAGAGACTTTGTCGCCCCGGGTACCCGTGTACTCAATAAAGCCTCTTGCTGGTTGCATCCTAACAACTGGACTCGCTGATCTTTGGGTACGGGGTCTCCCTGACGGAAGACAACCTTCGGGGGTCTTTCATGGGGACCCTGGGAATCTGAACTCAGGTCCTTGTACAGTAAGTACTTTATAAACTGAGCCATCTCCCCAGACTATATAAGGTGTTTTCTTCTCCTGTCTGAAAGATTTCTTTATCTAATTTTGTTTTATTTTTAACAGTTTATTGAATATCTAGTATATTTTATATGCTAGCCAATTAACAATAATGATTTGCAAGGAATCCAAGCCTTGGAATTTTATCCAAGATCACCCAGCAGGATTTGAAAAGGCGCCTCCGGGGTCTGGGTTAGGGATGGCACATCTGGCTTTCATGGCACATCTGGCTTTGCTGCTGCTAACTTTTTTTTAATTTTTTATGTTTTTAAATTAATTACAATTTATTCACTTTGTATCCCAGCTGTATCCCCTCCCTCATCTCCTCCCATACTCCTCCCCAAGTCCACTGATAGGGGAGGTTCTCCTCCCCTTTCCTCTGACCCTAGCCTATCAGATCTCATCAGGACTGGCTGCATTTGTCTTCCTCTGTGGCCTGGCAAGGCTGCTACCCCCTCACGGGAAGGTGATCAAAGAGCCAGCCACCGAGTTCATGTCAGAGACAATCCCTCTTCCCCTTACTAGGGTGCCCACTTGGATACTTAGCCACCATGGGCTACATCTGAGCAGGGGTTCTAGGTTATATCCATGAATGGTCCTTGGTTGGAGTATCAGTCTCAGAAAAGACCCCTATGTTTTGGTTCTGTTGTTCTCCTTGTGGAGCTCCTGTCCTCTCCAGGTCTTACTATCTCTCCTTTCTTTCCTAAGATTCCCTGCCCAAAGATTGGTTATGAGTCTCAGCATCTGCTTTGAAACACTGCTTGGTAGAGTCTTTCAGAGGCCCTCTGTGGTAGGCTCCCTAAGTTGAGGAGTATTTTCCATTGACTAACAATTATAGAAGTGGAAAGAATTACAGTAAGTGTAGATGAAGGTCGTTCCTCATTTTAAAATTAGCTTGGAGCCCAGTGTAGTACATATCTTTAGGCCAAGCTTCTGGGAGTGAAGGCTAGAGGACCAGAAGTTCAAGGCTGTCTTTGGATATACAGTAAATTTTCAGGTAAGTTGGGCTAGCTGTCTCAAAGCACAACAACCACAACGACAGACTTTAGTTTTAGCTAGGGATGTAGATAGGAGGTCGAGCCCTTTCTACAAGCGTGAGGCCTTGGGATTCATCTCAGCACCTCAATGTAAATAAATAACAAGACTGGATTAATTTATTCTGTATAGTTTTCTAGAATGGAGGCTCCACGAGAGCCAACACATTAGTGTTAACAAAATTAGAAGCCAGCCTACCATTTGTACTCCTTAAGCTAGAGAACAGGCTTATGAGCCAGCTTTCAACACTGGCTCCATTCTCACCTCCTGTATTAGATTTTTTTAGAAATGAAGTTCCAGTAGCTACGTGGCTTAAAATCACAGAATGTTATTTTCTAACAGTTCTGTAGGTGTAAAACCTCAAACCAAAGTGTCCCATTCTTTAGGGGACAGAGGAAGGACAACCCACAATGTCCTCTTACAGGCAGCTCTCCACAGGCCTGCTTCAATGAACTCTAAAACAAATTCTTTTATCATTTATTTATTGACTTTTGCACAAGGTCCATGGCATACACATGGAAATTGGAGAGCAACTTGCTGTAGTCATTTCTTTCATTCCACCTTGTGGGGTCCTAGGGATGGAACTCAGGTTGTCAGTTTTAGCAGTAATAGTCTTTATCTGCTCCCAGTAAACTTTTGAAGATATAAATTGATGTCTGGCAAGATGGCTCTACTTGTAAGAGCACTTGCTGTTAAGCCTGGTGATCTGACTTTCAACCCTGGAACCCACATGGTAGAAGTGGAGAATCAACTCTTGCAAATTGTCCTCTCACCTCTACATGTGTGCTACGGCATGAATGTACTCCGCATCCATTAAATTCTCTCCCTCTGTCTCTCTGTCTCTCTGTTTCTCTGTCTCTATCTCTCTCTCTCACACACACACACAGACACACACACCGAGTCAGTCACTCCTCTGGGGCTACAGAGGTGCTTCAGCAGTTAAAGCACTTGCTGTTCTTGCAGAGGACCTACATAGAGGCCAACAACTGTGTGTGTGTAACAATTCCAGGGGATCCAATGTCCTCTTTTGGTTTCCTCAGGTACCGCATGCATGTGGTGCAAAGCCACACATGCAGGCAAAACACCTATACACACACAATAAAAACAATTAAATCTTCAGTCCCTCTGCTGTCATCCCATCTTGTATAAACAAAAGCCAAACTAGAACCATCATGCCCCACTCTGTCTGGTACTTGAATTCTCTCCTTACTCCAGGCCTCACTGATGTGTGCCAGTGTTCTGTACTGTCTAGAGAATAACCTGCAATAGCTCACTTTTGATTTTAAATGGATGTGTTTATTAAGTATATAGCAAGTAATAGTAGGAGAATGAACAGCAAGTAGCAGTTAGGCAGGCAAACTCCATCAAAGTGTGAGTTCACAACATCCAGCAGAGATGACTGGAGTAGTTGACTGAGAGAGCTAATGCAGGAAATATCATCAGGTTAGAGGCTTAAAAACATGAAGCAGAGATCAACTGGGGCAGTTGAGGCAGTCAGCTGGAGTTTCTTTTTATATTCTAAATTAAATTAATATTCTAAATATATTCTAAATTAAATTAAAATATGATCTCATCATTTCCCTCTTCCCCAACCACAGTATCTTTCAGTGTCCAGACCACCTCACTACCCTTCCCATTAGTCTTTGCTCTTTCTCTTTTTTGGAATGTGCTTCCTCCAAAGGTCAGCCTGGTTCTCTTTCTCACTTCCCTCAAGCTTTTCCACTCAGGACCACCTGACTTTAAAGTCAAGTGAGTCTGCTATAGTTCCTTCCTTGTTCCTCTTCACTTTTCTTTATAGTGTTAAGTACCACATGGCATTTTCTCATTTGTTTGCTATATGTTATGGTCTCCTCGCTGGACTGTAAGCCCTGGGAGGGCAGGGTTTTTACTGTTACTATTGTTTTGCTGTGTTACAAATGAACCCTCTGTCTTCCACATTCTGGAAAAGAATTTTATCATTGATCTAGACTCACAGCTCAGGGACTTTTATTCAAATCAACATTCTCTGATTTTTTTCTTCTGCATACACACACACATACGTATATGAGACAAGGTCTCATGTATCCTAAGCTACCTCAGACTCAATATGCAACCTAGGATGACCTTGAACTTGTTATCCATTTGTCTTTGCCTCTCAAGTGCTGGCATGACAGATAGGTGTCACGAAAGCCACTTCATTCAGCCCAGGGATGGAACCAGGGCTTTGTGCATGCTAGGCGACTACTCTGCCAGCTGAGCTACAGCCCCAGCCCTCACGAACGTATTTTCTCATGAACATTGTAATTACATGACCACTCACTTTTCATCGTGATCCCATCACAGTTTATTAGTTCTCTACCAGTCAAAACATTGTTTTTCATCCTTTGCTTTTTCCAACCAAAGACATGGTGAAGAACTTTTGTTTCCTTAGCAGAGTTGAGGATGGATGCCCGGGCTTCGGAGAGGTGTGGCAAGCGCTCAGTTTCTGAACAGCATGTACCATGCTGCAGACTCTTTTTTCATGTGACAGGTTTTTCTAAGTTCACTGTGTAGTTCAGGCTGGTCTTGGATTCACCAAGCAAGACCCCTAACTCACATTACAGAGCTCCGAGTTTACAAGTGAGCACCCTACACCTAATTCAGACCATTATCATCATCATCATCATCATCATCATCATCATCATCATCATCATCATCAGACAGGGTCTCATAAAGCCCAGACTGGCCTTGAACTTCTGAACCTGCTGGGGTTACACCACTCCCCAGTGCTGGTATACACCACTACACCCAGTTTTATGCAGTACTGAGCACTTCATTCAGCCCAGGGATGGAAACCAGTGTTTCACACATGCCGGGCAAGCATTCTACCACTTGGGCTATATTCCCAACACAAAATCTGTTTTTTTTTTTTTTTTTTTCTTTTTAAAATTCTGCGCTTAATTCCTCAGAGTATTAACATTCTTTCAGGGTACATCGTCAATGAACAATTATAAAAAAAAATCAGTCAATAAGTGAATGAGACCAACTTTTATTTTATTTTTTTTTTAAATTATTATTATTGTCGGATGTGATGGCACATACCTATAATCCCAGCACTCTGGAAGGCAGAGACAGGCCAACCTCGGTGAGTTTGAGGCTAGCCTGGTCTAAAATGCGAGTCCAGGACAGCCAAGTCTACACAGAGAAACCTCGTCTCGAAAAACTAACAAACAAACAACAACAAAATGTGTGTGTGTGTGTGTGTGTGTGTGTGTGTGTGTGTGTGTGTGTCTTGTGGGAGTATGTGCATGTGCTTGCAGGAGCCCACGAAGTCAGAAAACTCTGGGTCCGGATCCCCTGGAGCTGAAGTTACAGGTTGTTGAGGGCGGCCAGATGTGGGTGCTGGGTTCTGAACTCAGATCCTCAGAAAGAGCAGCATGCATTTTTAACCGAGTCACCTCCGTAACCCCACATTTTTTGTTTGGTTTGCTGGACTCCTGATCCTCCTGCCTCCACCTTCCAAGTACTGAAATTGTTGGCAGACGTCTGGTTGAGGAGACCAATGAGTTGAAAAAAGAAAAAAAAGGTGAATGAACCTACAATGACGCTTGACCCACTGAGAAGACCGGGCGGCCGCACTCACCAACAGGTGGCGCTGTCGGCGGCGGGCTCTCGGGGTCCTCCGGGCCGCGCCGCTCTTGCGGGACGCTTCCGCGGCTGCGCGGGGCCAGCCGTGGGAGGGGGTAGGGCGAGTCATATGACCCGCTGGGCTTCCTGGCTCCGGCCGTCGCAGCCGCCCGCCTGTGTCCGCCCGAGTCGCGCCGGGGGACCCGCCGAGGAGCCGTTGGCGGGTTCGGGGCCGATACCCGCTCGTGGGAAGAAGTGTCCACGGTTGTCCGCGCCCGTCTCCGCTCGCTGCAGGCCGCCGCCATGCTGGCGCTCATCTCCCGCCTGCTGGATTGGTTCCGCTCGCTCTTCTGGAAGGAGGAGATGGAACTGACGCTCGTGGGGCTGCAGTACTCGGGCAAGACCACCTTCGTCAATGTCATCGCGGTGAGCAGCCGTCCGCGGGCGGCCTGGCCGCTCTGCGGGCCTGTCACCTTCCCCGGGGCCGGGCTGAGCGATCTTGCGTGTGTGGGCCTCGGAGGTGGTAGCTGGCGGCTCAGCAGCCCGAGGGTCAATTTCAAGCTGCGTTTTGGTAGTGCCTGTGCCTGTTAGGCGGTTCGGAGAGGGTTAATGGGAGCGTGTCACAGTTGCCGCCTTCGCGGGCTGTGGAGGCTGAAGGGTTAATTCCAGTCTGTCACTTGTTCACCGGGACCGGTGAGTCCGGCCTGCTCCAGAACGCCTGCGAAGGGGGAGCCGCTCTGAAATCACTTGGGACGGAGGGGCCGCATTGTGAAAGCAGGCGACCCTTGTGGGCGCCTCTGTGAATGCCAGGAGGAACCTTGGCGCCTCCAGTTCGCTGGTCTTTGTCACTTGTCCACGGAGAGTCGAAGATCAAACTGATGACTTAGCTCGCTGGTGGAAGGTGTCGGAGAGACCATTCCGGTCCTAGTTTTATTAAGGCCAGGAGTGAGGACGAAGAGAGTTTCTGGGTTTTTTTTTCAGAGCTGATTGTGTTAGAGGGGTAGCTAGATGGATTTACATTCAAAGTAAAGTTAACTATCCTGCAGGCTTTGGTCTTTAGAGAGATTTTTTTTTTTTTTCCTCCTAGAGGAGGATTTTGCTAGATCAGGACGTAGCTTATGTAGGCTCCAGGAAATTGTCTGGAGAACTTAATTATAATGTGGTTAATTCATTGGGAGAGTGGTTGTTGAGTTTTGGTTTTTTTGATTGGCTGGGGAAGGAATGGGGGTGAGTGATTTCTTGTCAGTCTTTATTTAGAGCCAAGGAGCAGTCTTAGGGCTGTCCTGACAGGGTTGAGCTTTACAAGTGTTCCGAAGAGAAGTGGTGGCTGTTCTCATACCTTCAGGAGGATTGTGACAATCCTCTCACAGGAGACAGCTGAGCTGTCCGACTGGTTTGGCTACCAGAATAATTCAGACACGCTGCCATAGGAGAAACTCGGTAACTTGTGACTCAGACTGTAATAGAGCAACAGGCGTGAACAGGACCTGGAGAAAGAGAGGAACAGACACCCAAATTTCTCTTGAAAAAGGCTGAATATATGTATGAAGAAAATTTGTGTGCTTTATGTTTGGCTCCTTTTGTATTGCCCCTCCTTGCCTGAAATGGGTAGGTGTTTAATGTCAAGAGTATAAGTCTGAACAGACTTTAGGCTGCCTTTCATATTAGAACTTTTCTGTAGCCGGCAAGGTGTTTATTTTCTGTTATTTACTCTAGATAAAAATTGGAGTTTCCAGGGGCAGAGGCGTCGGACACCTGTAATTCTAGCTTTCGGGGAGGCAGAGACAGAAGCAGGCAGATCTCTCTGATTTCAAGGACAGCCTGGTCTACAAATCCAGGGCAGCCAAGGCTACACAGAAACCCTGTCTCGAAAAAAACAGCCAACCAACCAACCAACCAACCAAACAAACAAACAAACAAAAAATCCAAAACAACCACAAAGAATTGAAGTTTTCTTGGGAATCCTGTTTCTTGGACAAGATTGAATTGGTGTGTGTGTGTGCGCGCGTGTCAGTATGGTCAGTTGTATCTGCTATAAAGGAGTAGTTATTTCAAGAACCTGCATTGAATTTAAGAGTTTAAAAGAATTTAAATAGAATTTAAGAGACATACTGCTTGCTTTTATGTTTATATTATCACCAGACAGTGTAATACAAAACTGAACGTTAATGCGAAGCAGTCCTGGATTTGAAATCTGGATCTGCCACTTAGCAGCCTGAGGTCTGGTTGAGTTGACTGCCGTTTTCTTATCTATAATGCAGATAACAATAGATTTATTAACAGAGTTGCTCTAAGGGTTAAGTAGGAGTAATAGGAAAGTGATAACATGTTAATATTGGTTGTGGCTGTTCTACTCAATGCAGGCACATGGAAATACATTGAGAAAGCAATTAGCAGGGCTCATTTCCTTTGACTCTCAGGCTAGTGTGGTCTTCACTCAAAATTTATGGCTTGTGGGAATGCAGCTCCTGATGCCTGCCCTCCTTTTGCATTAGATTCTTTGAACAACTGTCAGATGTCTCCAGTGCTGTTGAGTTTAGTGGCTTGTTACCAACAATATGAGAGTATTCTTTTTGAATTATGAAAAAAGATTATGAATTATGAAAAAAGATCCCACAAGAAGATAGGCTATGTTTAACTTAATTTATTTTTTTCTAACCAGTGCTTAGCTTATTTTAATAATTTCAAATTCTATCTATAGTAAATTATTACATTATCTCCCCCCAAATACATAATTATGATCTGTCAATTAAAAATGTTAATGTTGTAGACTTGGTGTTACCTGTAATTCCAGCATTTGAGAAGTTGAGGTAGGATGATTGCTACAAGTTTGAGGGTCTTCTTGAGCTACATATACATAACAAGTACCAGACCAGGCAGGAACTGCACTTCCTCACCCCCAACACACACACACACACACACACACACACACACACACACACACACAGCAAAAATAATTTAGGGAAAGAAGAAAAAAATTCTAGACTGTAAGTTGGTGATGGGGTTTAAAATGCTGAGAAAGGGTGTGACACCAGTTTACCTGTGGTTCACTTTCATCTATTCTTTGTTCTTTTGAGGCAGAGTTTCATTCTGTGACCAGGCTGTCCTTGAACTCACTAGGTAGTCCAGGTTGACCTTGAACACATGGTAATCTTCCTACTCTCCCAGGGTGGGTCATAGGTTGTAAACATTAAATTTAAATGTCAGTACATCTACCTAAGAGTTTGAGGATGATTTAATTACAAAAATTGTGAAGCTGAATTTCTTGCATGTAGGGTTGGTCCAATCCTAAAAAGTTGGACTGTCCAAGAACAGAGGTATGAGGTGCAGAATATTCTCATTTGTGTTACATGTTATTGAAACAACCCTAGACTTTAGTTTTCTGATATGTGTTAGAAATGAAATAATGTGCAATTACTGTGTTAATGTTAGTGCAGTTGTGTAATCAGTCATGTGTTCTATATGTGTAATATGTATTGTTGAGTAATCATTTACTGGTACACTTAGATGGGTCATAGCATAGTTACTTAGTCATATGTAATTGGATTTGCCAAAATATTATAGTGAACTTTTATAAACATTTCGTGTTTTAAAAATAGTGTCATAAAAATTTGTGTATACTTCTTCAAATTGTGATTAGTTGAAAAAGTTAATCCATGGATATTTTTATTACTGCTGAGAATTAAGAAAAGACACATGGCAAGAAGAAGCCTAAATCTAGAGTGTTTTGTTTTTGAGGTGGAGTCTGGTTTCATAGCTCAGGCTGTCCTCAAACTGGGGCTCCTATTCTGCTCAGCTCCTGGAGTGCTAGTACTATAGGCCTGTTAACACCCTGCCCACCTTAGTTGCTTAAGAGCTTGTAGAAACTTTAAGTGATCTGATTTTCCTGATACAGCTAGAAAAGTCTCATAGGCCAAGGGTCCCAATGACAAAGCTGACAGGTATCCTGTGTAGGATCAGGACTCAGGCCAATGTATTTTTTACTTTTCTTATCTGCCTCTTTAAGTCTTAGTTTAGAACTGTAGAGTGGAGAACTGGGAGATCTTGATTCTTTACAAATCTTTCTTTTTTGGGACTGGAAAGATGGCCATCCATTGCTGCTCTTTTCAGAGGACTTGAGTACAGTCCCAGTACCCAAGTCAGCGACCTCACAATTGCCTGTAACTCCCATCTCCAGGGGATCCAGTGCCCCCTTCTGGCCTCTGAGAACACCATGGCTCACAAAAACACTCTTACAAAAAAATGCTTGTAAGCATTATGTGCTTTAAAAATAGACTGTGTTATAAAAATTGTGTATACTTCTTTAAATTGTGCTTAACTTGAAAGAGTTATTTATGACTGTAGCATTGCTACAGACACACACTTATACACGTGTAAAAACATCTTTCCCTAGTTGATTTCCTGTTCTGGTTTCATTTATTGTTCATGTGGTAGTGCTAGGGGTTGAACCCAGGGGTTTGCTTGTGCAGTGCTGGATGGTACTCATCAGTTGACCACATCCCCAACTCCCAATCTAGGCATCATATATAGTGACATAAATTAGGAGAAAGCAATTATTCATGAAAGGTAGGGGCAGTGGACAGTCAGGTACATTTACACAACTAGTTGATTATACACATTTTTATTGAGTCAAAAGCAGAAATTTTTGAGTTATTTTTACTTATTTATATACAAGGTGACACTGTATCTTTTGCTGATCTTGACTTCCCTCATAGCCTAGGTTGGCCTCAAACTTGTAATAACCCTTCTGCTTCTTGAGTCTTAGGGTACAAAATATACACTCATATTTGGTTTCAATTTTGAGTTTTGTAAAATGGCTTATTTTAATTAATTTGGGGTAATAATGGTAAAACCAGTTTTTTAAAAAAATATGCTGTGCCTTAAGTTTAGATGTTTAATAAGTCTAAAACTCCAGTGTAGAGGCTAGTCTTCTGTATGTCTTAGGTTCATAGTTAAGGAGCCTGGGACATGCTCTTCGGGGCTCTTTGCCTCCATACATTCTCCCATTATTGTTCTATGTAATCTGAGAATTTTGAAAACCCGATATTCCTAATAAAAGATCTATTTTAGATGACGGTGTTTAAAGACTGACAACTTAATGAACTTCCCAAGTTTCCCCCAGATTATCACTGAAAACAGAGGCAGAGTGGACTGTGTATATTATGTACATTTTAGTTTTGGAAGCCCTGGAGATCTTCCCTGATTATTTTTAAAAGAATATTTATTTATTCATGTGTGTGTCTCCGTGTTTGGTTGTACGCACACATATGCACACATGTGTTTGCCAGTGAGTGGAGCACCTGGCTTATTACAGGGGTGCTGGGATCAGAATTCTGGTCCTCATGATTACATCCCATGTCACTGCAGCCCTGTTTCTTAGGGTTAATATAGGTTGTCTGGAATTTGAAGGGCTTTGTAGAAGTGTTATGGAAGAAACCACTTTCATTTCCATCATGTGAGGTGAACTTAAGCCAGTGTTTCAAAGCGTTTTTGTCTTATCGTTTTCAAGTGTGTATCCAAATGTCTTTTAAGAAGTTTTGTAGTGGTAGCTGAGAGTACTTAGCAGCTAGTGCACATCCCCAAGCTCTAGTTCCTTCCCTGGGAGTCACATAATGGAAGGAGAGACCATTCCTACAAGTTGCTCTCTGATTTCCACAGGACTTTGGTGCGTGCTCCCTCACCGAAAGAAAGAAAAGAGTTTTTTGATTGTGATATTCTCTTTAGCAACTTTGAAAGCTATATTGTTTTAATAGCTTCCATTTTCCTGTATCTAAGCCCTTTTTCAGTTGCAAAGATAGGTATTACATATAAAAATTAGACTGTAGGGAGTGGAGAGGTGGCTCAAAGATTAGACTATATACTGCTCTTGCAGAAGACCTGAGTTAAGTTTTCAGCACCCACATCAGGCAGTTCATAACTGCTTGTAACTGGTTTCAGGAGGTTTGATGCCTCTTGCCTCTTGGGGCACTTGCATGGTCATATGTTCATACTCACACATGAACATACAGGCACAGAATTAGAACTAATAGAAATGTTAAAGCAGGCTATAGGACTTGAGCTATGTTTCCGTCATTGACTGTTGCTGGACTCTTCGTACCTGTAGATGGTTTCACCACACTCAGAAACACCACCTGCACTGTTGATATGATTGCAGTGGATACACTTCTGGGCTTGCAGGAGGCCCACCATCAGGGAAAGGCACAGCAGTAATAGGAAGTGCTCCCCTGGTACAGGAGGAATCTAGGGCCAGAATGCAGCAGAATCGCCCACTATCGCTCAACTTTTTAGTTCTTCAGTTTTTATAGTTGATCATTTTCTCATCACTGGACACGAATGTTTTCCAGGGTTTTGCCATTTTACCAAGTACCGGATTTGCACTTCTTGAGGATGAGTTCTGGAGCTGGCATTGAATGAAAAGATTTGAACACATACATCATGTGGCCAAATTTACATTCTAGAATGGTGAGCTCTTCTGAGTGGACGTCAGTGGAGCACGGCCTCCTTTGCTGTGTGTGTGAAGAACTCTTGCACTGGCAGCATTTAGACATTGCCACTTATTGGTGTTCTGTGCTGAGCACATTTTAAGGAGTGTCGTGTGTGTGTGTGTGTGTGTGTGTGTGTGTATCTGTGTGTCTGTGTGTGTGTGTCAGTAGCTGCCAGCATTGGGACTTTAGGCAGCTTTTTTCTTTATCTTTTATTTGAGCCTTGCAGATAGACTGTGTAAGTACAACTCATCTTAGCTTTCTAGTGGTTTGCTGTGTAGTTCCTTGTGGACTGCATTTCTAGATTTCTGGTGTTTTCATGTGTCCTTATTTAACTCTTTGGTCCTGTAGTCCTGGGATGCTGCTTACCTCTTTCCTCTTCCTTACAATCTTTTTTTTTTTTTTTCCTGAGTCAGACTTCAAGGCAATTTTCTAGTTCTATACCCCTAGGACTCACATGGTGGAGAGAGAACAGACCTACAAGCTGTCCTGTGACTTCCACACATGCTCTAGTATAATTAAGGAAATATGTGCATATCGTTTGTAATTGTAAAGTTAATTTGTGTCCTTAAAGGTCGTATTTAAGATAAACTAGGGAACTATGTAAACCCATTTGCCAACTATTTCAAGTAAAAGATTTGAGGCATTTTATTTGTTTGTTTTTACTTTTGCTTTTCAGAGATAGGGTTTTTCTGTGTAGTCCTAGATGTCTTGGAATGAACTCTGTAGTCCAAGCTGACCTTGAATTTAGAGATCCTCCTGCCTCTGCTTCCTGAGTGCTGGGGTTAAAGGCGTGAGCCACATCTGCCACCAGGCTGAGTTTAGTTTTTCTAAGATGTGACAATTTTACTTAGTGGCTTCAGAGTCCAAATCACAAGCCGTATGTTCTGAGGTGCTATTTTTTTTTAAAGGTTACTCTGCTTCTTAAATTAGATACTGGCTCTTGTAGTTAGATCCAGTTTCATAGTTTGTCTAGTTTCGTACACTAGAATGATTTTCTTTTTTATTATTATATTCTGTGTGTATATATTGTATGTGTGGAGGTCAAAGGGCAGCGTGTGGGATGTAGTGATCTTCTTTGACCATGTGCATCCTGGTTACCAAGCTTAGTGGTAGGTACCTTTACCTGCTGAGTCATTTTAACAACCCCAGAATGATATTCTTACCTCATATGCAGAAAAAAAAAAAAAAAAACAAAAAACCCAAAACTTTGAGTCTTAAAAATTAGTAGAGCTTTAGGTATTACTTAGTAATATCCAAGGGGCTGGTGAGGTAGTTTATTGATAGAGCCTGATATGCTGGCTGTCCAAGACTGGTTCAGTCCCCAGTACTCTAAAAC